>NC_141704.1:76711959-77395330 GCF_971803275.1 Cyanistes caeruleus
AGTACTTTGTGAATTTCCTTTGCCCTTCTAAGAGAGTAGGGATTTTCTTGAATGGATCAGTACACACCTCCTCACAGCTGCGGGGAAATTTCAGTCCTTTGGGGCCACCTGTGCTAATGGTAGGAACAAACCGAGGATCCATCAAGCACTGAGTTAGCTTTTCTATTAGTTACATCTATCTCAAATAGACAGTCTCTGGGTATGAAAAAAACCCCATTGCTTAAGAAAGCAGCTCAATATACATATAATGTGCCCCATTCCCATCTCATTTACCTTTATGTAATCAGAAATAAGCTCATTAACGTAGAACAGAGTTATGTCAAAGTAGAGCCAAGATGATAGGAGGAACCAGCCTATTACTTTTGGGATGTTATCTTTTCTTAAAGAGAGGAGTTTGCCTAATAAAGTTGCTACTGTGTAGCTGAAAATGATGCTTTAGGAAGACTTTCAGCAAGGCTTCTGCCTGCTTGATTTCTATTTGTACTAGGATCTTCTGAATGCCTGCAATAACCCTCTCTTCATTTTTCCCTGATTGGGAACATTCTGGGCATTCCACTAGATGGCTGCAGGGAAAGCAGTTTTGCAGGGAGTAGAAGCATGTAGCTCTTGGTATCCAGAGAAAATCTGTCAGGGATTTTTGTCTTTTCTTTCCAAGTTCACTCTCTGACTGTATGATACAGCTGAGCTTCTCAACCAAAAAGCCATGTTCAGTGGGTTTGGAGAACTGTGTTACTGCAGACTACAGCAAATTCAACATGATGATCCATTTGATCCTATTCTCATTCAGTGACATTGTGAGTGCCAAGACTGGAGGTTTATCCTGAGTGTTGTGGGCAGTGGGCCTTATCATGGGCCTCTGTAACATATCAAACCAGGTGTGGCCTTGCACAGGTTACACTACACAGGGTGTTTGGCCACCTGTGGAGCTGAAACGTTCTGTGCCTGACTTGGTCACCTGCAGCACTGAGGTCCAGTGGCTCCTAAACAAATATCACTTTGTTTCCATCAGATTAGCCAGAGCACCTTATTCCAGCTTTGCCCCAGCTGCAGGAGGACAGAGAATACTTGCTGTAGAATAAAAACCTGCCTGGACTGTTGCCAGTGCTTCCTGAACATATGTAAAATCAGAGAGTGAACTTACTAGGGCAGCATTTTGAGTTACAGGGCAGTGGTGGTTTGATCTTGGTGTAGAAGACCAAAGTCACTGCCTTGTTGCTTTTTTGTTTTTCAGAACCAGCATAACTTGAAATTCATGGATACTGGGGAGTCTTAGCTGGGACCACTGAGATGCAGCCAGTAAGATTTTGTGATGTTTCTTTTAGCCAACAGCTGTGCATAGAAAATTTCTTTTAATTGTAACAACTGGTTGGGCTTTTATTATTGTGGCTTTTCCTACAGGACTGCAGCACATGAAGGAAGTATCATTATTTGCATTCAGTAAATTAGGAGAATAGAAGTATTTCCCAGTGATGGGGCTTCCTCAAAGCCTTCCTGCCTCTCTGTGGCAGATCTGTGAAAAATGAAGATAAAAATCCCATGAATCCCAAAAAAGGTAATGAAATGGGGAGACCCAGCTGCCATATCTCTGGGGTTTTGGTGTGTAGCTTTGCTTGGAGGGAGTATTGTAACTAATGTAAGTGGAAAAATTCCTAAAATCTCCTTTACTAGCTTTACATATGCAGCACAGAATGTAAAAATGCAGATGTCCTAGAGAAGGCTCTTTTTAAAATCCCTTCTTTTTACCTAAACATCATAATGAATCTGGAATTTGCTCTCCAAAAAATGAAGAATGAAAATAATAAACCAACAATAATCAGAAATTGGTGCTGTACTGTAAACAAAAAAAAAGCCCACAGCGAAATGATGGAAAAATCCTGCATAAACTTGATCACCCAACGTTTTCTACATTTCTACATTGTTTTCTACATTTCATATAATATTCTAAATCAAGACAATCAGATATAAGTGTGTAATGAAAGTTATACTAGCATATCAGTCTTAATTCTGATTTATGTTAACCAAGATTTGGCCATATCATGGAGTGTGGCTCTCCTTTGCCCGTTCCCCTATCTAACTGCAACAACAGAACCAAAACTCCCCTCACAAACCAAATTTTTAGTCAGTTTTATGCATTTATTCCTTCTACCCCAATGTATCTTTCTGCTCTGCACTTTCTGCATCTCTGATTATTACAATTTCTATTATGTTTTAGGTACAGTCTTAGTCAGGATACAGCCCTCTGTTTTCTTTTACTGTAAATTAGTGCAGTATTTTGTGTGGGAACATATGTAGGTGTAGAGATAGAAACAGTCATCTTAAAGTTCACAAAATGAATATAAGTCAGACTTTTCTGCAGTTCAATATATTTATGAAGGACAACCTACCATTTTTCTTGCAGCTTCAGTTAAGCTGTGTGGAAATGTAGTTCTACTGTGCCAAGTAGTTTCTGACATATCCATTACTTTAAGGAAACTCTATTCTGTAGCTTATGTACAGCTTGAGAATGAAGGGAGAGAGTAGTGCCTGCTGCATCATCCGGCTCTGGGTACTGCATGAAATTCCCTGTTTTGGAAACTCATGGTCACCATTAAGGTTTTTCTTGCCCAAATTCTAGTCCTAACTTGCCAGTTATCTGTGTCTGTGATTTAGACAGCAGGTGTGTGTCCTGGGGTAGGGCCTGGCAGTGTGGGGGCAGGCAAGGGATGAACTGGACTGGTGTGTGGACTAGAGAGTGCCCATGCTCCAGCAGCAGCATTTCCCTCCAGTTTACCAGGATGTCTGAAACTTCCTGCTATCACTTCACCTAACACACTCTTCCAGCCCAGCAGTATAAATTCAGTGTCTCAAGAGCCTATTTTTACCCTAATTTACCTTTTTGGACTTGTCAGCAAGCAAGGGCTCTGTATGGTCAACTCCTGCATTACTTTGTATCCCTTTCCATTTAAGAGCATCTTTCCTGTAATTGATGTCTATCTTTAGGAACCAAGTGTGGGAAACAAAACACAAGTTGTAATTCAACTATAAATTAAAATCAGTATTCCAGTATTTATGTGTGGGACTCTGATTACTTGCAGTAACATTGTGAGGAATCAGATATTCTAATTGACACATTCCCTGTGGCATGTCTAGTATTTTTAAGTGTCAGCCCTAGGGATGTCAGCCACAGTTGTGAGGCACCAGATTTATACATAGGACTGACTTAGTCCTTCTCCTCAAGCCCTTGACCATCTCATAACTTTCAACTCTTCAGAACTGTGGGTTCTCAGTAATCAGGAGATGAAAATGAAGGGGCCATAAAGGGAAGGGGTGTTTTATCTTGGAGACTTGGTTTTCCTTCCTAGCTTCCTCAAGGCATCCATTGAACTACTTTGGAAATCTCTGAACCTCACTTTGCCTCAGCTGCTCCATCTATATGCACTTGTCTCTTAAGTCTCTTCAAAATCAGGTAATGATAGTCTAAGCATGGGCTGTTGATGCTGGGCACACAGTGATGCTGTTAAACTCTAAAATAATTTTGTTCCTCTTACCAGTTCATCTTGGAATTACTTGCATGGTAAATCTGTATATCCCATGACTAATTTACAAAAACTGGAACTGAAACATGTACAATTGTTACTTTCCCAGCTCTGGTTCCCAAAGATGTGAAATGCAGAATGACCACACCAATGTTTCAGATCAATTGATCAGCAGCAAAAAGGTGGGGAGCTGAAGTGCTCTTGTGCATTACACAGAGATAGTAACTTTTTTGCTTTTTTTTGCAAAAAAGACAATAACTTTTTGCTCCCCAAAAGCAGCAAAAAGTCAGCTTTAAATTAACCACTGCCCAGGCAAAAACCTGACTTTGCATAAGTCTTAATTATGTTGTGCAGAGGAGCTGAGCAGCACAGTGCATCCCTGTGAGAAGAGTCTTCCCAGGTTGGCATGGAGGGTGAGGAGCTCCAAGCTGCTCCCATGGATGGGAGCCAAGAGAAGCACCTGCACTAATTCCTGCTGATTGCCTCCTAGCAGGCATGGCTCTGTGTGGGCTGCTCAAGAAAAAGCCACCTTCAAAAGTCAGCTCCAGCAGAAAAAAAAAATAAAATTCCACAGCACTAAGGACACCCAAACATGAAATTTGTATTCACTGGCCAATGACAGTCACTGTTAGACCACCCACCACTTCTTGTGTGTCACAGGTAATCAAGGGCTGGTCAAAGCTTGGTGCTCTGGGAGTGGTTTTTCTGCTGCCTGTATTTTTCCCTCATTGTGCACAGGAGACTGCTATGGGAGAGATAGGAATGCAATCAGAAGCTGCACAAAGTGTGTCAAGGAATACAGCCAGGGCAGCCAGTATTCTCTTTACTTCTTGCAGCTCTGTGAGGAGAATCATAATCTCTGTGTATATGTGGAAAAAAGGTCCCAACAAAAAACCTACAGTGATAGAATAACTCTCAAAAGGCAGGAAATTGAGAGCTCACATGGGCAACCCTGCACTCCCTGTGCAGCTCAGAGAGTCAGACTAGCTCAGCTAGCACTGGGGGATTTCAGCCACAGAAGGAAGTTCAAATGCTCTCTCAGCAGATGCCTGCTGTTTGGAGAATCTCCACCCAAATGCTTGCCTACTGAGTAGTTAAATTTGACAAGCAGCTTTCGTCCCTATTTCTGTGCTGCTTTTCATCAGCTTAGTGTATATCCCTCTTGTTGCTGTACTGTCATGTTTTGATAACTTCATTTCTTTAGCCTGCCTGTCCCCTTGTTCTGCTTCCAAGTGCTCTGTTTCCCAGATTCCTTCTCAAAACATTTTGTAGCACTAGAGAAATACTTTAATTTCCATAGGACTCTGCTGCTCTCTGCTCACCAAAGGAGCATCTGAACAGATTCTCTCTTGTATCAGCTGCTGAAGTTTGTTTATTTGGCACCCAGGAGAAGTGAAAACAGAAATGATAGGATTTTCCATGTCTTCTGAAAAAGTTTAGTTTGAATATCAATCTCATGCCTAAATTTTGTCCTAATTTATGCAAGTGGCTGTAAGTCCCACTTTTGCTTCTTTCTGATGTTACTAGTTCTCAATATGGGCTGCAGTAAGACTGATAGTGAAAGAATCTGAATTCTCTTCACTAAAATTTGTAGCTTATCATATTCAATAATATGAAAGTAAGTTATAAAGTTTAAACCATTTCTCTAAATTAACAGGAAAATAAAGCTATGGTGGAAGACCATAAAACACATAAAGATAATTCAATATTTAATATCTTACATCCTACTGGATTTGAATTTATTAATGAGGTTTAGATCTAAATGCTATCCTGTCTCGGGTGGGACAAGTCAACTCTTTTCCTATGACAGAATACCTATAATGATGGAAGAATCTTTCTAATCTAAATAAATTTGAAGCTTAGCAAGAACATAATTGCCATGTACCCAGCCATGTGCATTCCTGTGATTTGGTCCAAGATCAGTTTCCCAGAGTAGGTGAAAATTTGTGGATTAATACACAGACATGCAGACACACACACATACTACAAAGGCTAGATCTCTGCAAATAACTTGTTTCCTTCTCAAAGTGCAAGCAAGCTATAAAAAGAATAGTTTGGAGACAAAGAAACCAGGCAATGTTAATGTCAAGATGGCACTATAAAGAGATACTTTAGTTAAAACAGAAAACATTTATATGTGACTTCAAGTCTTCATGATTAAATTTACTTCCAGCAAAACTCTAAGACTAGTCTGAACTGATTAAAGGAAGTTCTACTTGGAATTTCTTCTGACTAAAACAAGTTAATTGTAATCAGAATTTCAATCACTTCTTCAAAAACTTCTGTTTCTTGAGTGAAGAATTCATAAAAATGAATAAAAATAATCTACTCTGTTCATGTCACAATCAAATGACAAAACATGACCAAATATCACCCACACATAGAGGAGGGCAAGGAAAACTTCTGAGTGTTCCAACAGGAAGGGTTTAATGTAGAGTTTTGGGGAAATGAAAGTACTGATAATCACCCCAAAATTGTAAATAACCTCCTTGAAAGCAGATGTCAGTTAAGCAGATAATTTAATCAGAAAAATAAGTGTTACTTTAAAGACATTTTTGGGATTAAAGAAAAAAGGAGGAAAAAGCAATTAAGTTTAGATGAAAGTTTTCAGAGAAAAATTCAATGCTTCCATTTTTGATACAGTCGTAATTCCAGGGGAGAGAAGCTACAGTCCACAAAAAATTGTACTTAAAAATAAATTTCTTGTTGAAAACTTGCTTTGATTATTTTTCTTTTTCTTAAGAGTTCCTAGCTGCCTTGGTAGAAATAGCTATATTCTAAATATGTGAGATAGTTAAAAACCCCAAAATTTTGACAACATAAAAAATACTGAAAGATGTTGATTTACAAAAAGCTATATAAAATCATCTTCCTTTGAAAAATTATGGCCAACTGTATTTAGTATGCCTTAATTATGCATTTGATCCAGAATGTCATTCATCCTGCTTTCCCCAGCTGATTTCTGACTGAGCATCTCAATAGTAACTGGGTCAGCTATATTTTTAGTGTGAATTGAAAGAGAGAATAAGTTTTGATCCCTAAGGAATATTTTGAATGTATTTAGTTTAGGCTGTGAGAAGAAGTTTGAGGTGAAGGAACCAAGCATGCAAACATATAGAAATTTATTTGTAGTGGAAGAATTTATGTAGGACAAGAGAAAATGATCTGCATTGCTGCAGTTATTCTGCATGTCAGTGCTCCTTGTTTTGAGGAACCATCTTGCTGTTAGCAGCTCTTGGGAACATATTCCAGTATGTGGGCAGCATTCAGAGAAAATTCAATGGAAAAAAAAAAAGATGGAACAAAATGCTGGTTACTGCTTTGAAATTCCCTCTCCCATGCCCAAGATTTGAAAACTCACACCAGAACCTTGCCTGCATTAGTGAGGAGGAAGATCCCTCTCCAAGACATGGATATTTTTCCCCACACCTTGCCAGAGGATAACAAGACAAAGTAATGGAGCTGAAGAGGCCACCAGCAAGAAAAATAGTAAAGCAAAAGTTAGGGAGGTCTAATCACACTGTTATTTTTGATGGACTGTTGATTTATTCTTTCATTTTAATCCTTGCCTGTTTGGGAACCAGATTAATTTAAAATAAGGAAACTCTTAAAAGATATAACACTATGAAGAGATTTCCTCTTTTTCCTCTTCCTTTGTATCCTCAAATTATTTTCACTGGAGTGTGCACCTGAGAACTGTCAAGTGCCAGGGCCCCAGGCATTCTTCTGGGGAATACTTTTGCTAGAAACATGAAGTTTTATAAGCTGAACTGTGAACTCAAATAAGCTCTGGTTCTCACTTGGGTGGGCATTAAGTGTGAGCTGGTTAAGTACAATCTGTTTTACAGCCTTTCTGAGGAGCTTGTAGGTCCCCAGAGCTGTGAGATTCTCCTCTAACCCATGGGATGCTTTGGGGAGAGGTTTCCCTGCTGCTGGTGCTGTGGTGATCACACCTGGGTTCAGCTCACCACAGGAGCAGAACTTTCTCTTTTGTGATTATCTTTGTCTTCATCTGTTCAGGCTTATTAAGTTTATTCTGGCCTGTGAGTGTTTATTAAGCCTTAGCTGGCTGCTTTGAGAGTTATTGTCATTTTTCACACAGAAAGGGACACTTAGTTGTGAGGTGAATATGCTTCTCCTGGTCCCTCAAGATTTCACACATGAAATTTGAAATTTGGCCCTTTCAAAACAAAGACTTGAACATGGCACTGTAAGATAGTTCACATCTCTTCTTGCAATTCACCCAAATTAAACCAGAAAATGTAACAAATCTATATAAACTGTGAAGAAAGGATGAAATGTCTGAGTGACATTGGCCCCAAAGTGCCTTTGTTTGGAAATTTCTGATTCTGCCATTTCTGCCCACTTACATAAGCTGGGTGACACTGCTACAGAACAAACAAAGCATCTGTCTTGGATATTTTTAAAAATGCCAATTTAGGAAAAGTGTGATTAGTGTTTATGTTTTTTTATAAGTAGAAAGGCTAGATGTGAGTCACTGGCTGGGTTGTTCCAATCCTGCAGGTGTTCAGGAGCAGGATGTTCTCTGTTTCTGCTGCTGAATCTTGGGTGTTGAGAAATGGATTTACTGAAGGAGTCTCTATCTCCTGGGATGGCTCTGTTCTGGGGGCCTGTGTTAATATCAGGACTGAACTTGTCTTTGTGCCTGTCATAGCAGCATGGATGTGATGCCAGCTGGGCAGTGAAAAACATCTCCATTAAGTTCAGCTTCTCCCTGTTTCCTTAGCAGGGCAGCACAGCATCTCAGCTGAGAGTGCAGCTCCTCCTTGGACATCTCTGCTCACCTCATGTGTTCATCCTTGTGCAGACATGCAGCTGCCAGGTATTGGAGGGCACAGCCCTGGAGCAGATGCTCATGCCTGAAATCTGATGGCAGAAACTGCAACTATCTTTATCTTGTTATCTTCACAAATACATTACAATGCTTTTACCATCCTGCATTCATTCTCACCCTGGTGCCTTCTGAAAGGGATTAACAACTTGGATTTCTTCTGGAGCTTGGAGGGTGAATGCCTCTTGCAGCAGCCCTGGAATGACAGACCTGTCCTTGCAAGGAGTGTGATGACAGTGCTGGGGCCATTGTACTTGTTGAGTGCAACTTTCCTAAGGGATCAGATTGCCCTCATGGGTGTCATTATAAATGTCCAGAAAGTGAGGAGCTGCTGTGACTGAACAGGAAGGAACATCAACACAGTCTGGGCTTTAAGACACTAGTTAAAACAGGCCTGTATTTCCTGACCTGACAGAGGCTCTAGAAGTGGCTCACTTGGCTTTGTCCTGACCAATACTTTTGCTTTCAAGTACATCACTTCACTTCCACAACACTTCTGTGGCTTTTGTTTTTCTGTAGAAGGTGAGCAATTGCTTGGTCAGTCTAAATCAGTGAGTTTTCAACATTTTTCAATTGGAGACCTCTAAATATTTTCCAGTGGTGGCCTGTTATTGAGTGAACTTAGGTGTATAGGCAAGAGGTTTGCTTTACTGCTTGACCTGCCACAACCCCCTTGGAGACTGTTCTTACTCTGTGGGGGTGTTTTGAGTGAAGGATGAAAACTGCAGGTCTAGATCATAAATACCATCCCAGCTTAATCTGGAGCATGCCCATGGGCTGGATGGCAGTGCAGCCACCAATGTGGTGTTGCCTTGCTGCTGGGGGGAAGCTCCCTTTTGTCACACCTGATGCCTTGAGAGGCTACCTAGAACAGAGGCTAGACAGTGTTAAAGGAATAAAGTAGATATTTATTAAGAAGGCCTTCAAAAATACACCTTGGGCAGTACAAGAGCCTGGCTGAGGCTACACCCGAGATGGACCATGGGTCACACATTTTCTCACTTTTATAAATTTTGGTCCACTTACATATTGATGTTAACTGAACAATTTCAGCCTCAGGTTATGAAGTCCCATCCTCTCATTTTGTTCTCCTCAATACGCTGTCATTTATATTTTTTGGGCCTGAAGCTGCAATGGTGTCCTTGGTTCTCAGGCTGGAGAAAGATTGTTTTGTCTAACTAATCTGTGAGGAGAACTTGCTAACACTTTATATGAAGTTCAGAGCTATATACTAATGCAGTGCAGAAAAAAAAAAGCTAAAAGCTAAAAGCTGGAAAGCTAAAATGTAAAGCATCACCCACAAAGCATAAAGACATCATTTTCCTCTGGAGTTTGCCACTGCTGTGCTGGGATGTGTATCTCACTACTTCCACAAAATCTAACTGGAGGAGAAGGAGGAAAAGGTTGTAAGTGTATGCCTTCTCCATTATCCTCTGGACTTGCAGGCAGCCCTCCAGCAAAACTCATCCAGTGGTGGTGGGTTTGGGAGAGGCACCTATGAAATCAAAGAGTGCCAAGTGAACTCCAGTAGCCCAAGTGGCCAGACAAGTAACTCAGCACTGCAGCTGCTTCCAGAGGCACAAATGACTCTGGGGCAGGCAATAGACCTTCCTCCAGGAACTCGTGGGGCACTGATTGTGGTTCCTCACCCTGTGACCTTGGGCTACCCTGCCTTTTCTGCCACACCTCTCTGTTTCATCTCACACAGCAGGACATATTCTGGCATGAATTCTGGCTTTCATTGCAGCTCCTCCTCCATGGCATCAGCAGGAGATTTTGTAGCTTACAAGTTTTTACCAAAGTAAGAAAGTAGGGAATACCTATTTTCCCAGATATTGTACTGTAAATAAGGTGTAGCCTGCTGCTAGAAACTGGGGTTACATTCCATCAGCTTCAGTGTGATAAAAACATTTATTTCAGCGTGTTTATGTGATCCTTAAAAGGCAACCTTCTAACACTAATAGCAGCAACATGTGCCTACAGCTGTGCATGGTCTTCAGCTGCAGCCATTATTTATTAGCTCCCCTGAAAACAACCCCTGTCAAGACTACACCAGGAAACTTATTGCTGACTTTCAAGAGAAAAACGGGGAGCACTGCACTCTCAGTGACAAGATGAAAGATTTAGCAGGAATGTGTAAGATCCAAAGAGACAAAGTCTCTGAGTGGCCCTTTTTCCCCTGCTCAATGGCTAGTCAATAGCTTTCTGATATTCTAGATGGGAAACCTGCACTGGTGAGCAAATACCACCTGGCAGGGTGAAAATCTTATTGATGCCCTGATCCAAAGGTAATTTAAATGAATTTTAGAGAAAGAGCTACAGAATTATGCTTTTGCAAAGTTTTAATTGGATTTGGATGCGGGTCTAAAGGGGCCACTTTTGTGGGAGGTGTTTTGCCTGCTGTGCTTTTTCTGTTTTGGTTTGGTTTTTGTTTTCTGTCTCTGACCTGCTGAGTGTGATACTGGAATTTTGAACACAACCTGGTTGTCATCTCTAGTGTCAGACAGAGGATATTCCTGAGTCTGCCCATGTGAAATCTGTGCTGGTGAGTATCACACACATAAACAGATACATGGGCTGCACTAAAAAGCATCACCAGGGTTATAAAATCAAATAAAGACATAATAAAAAACAAAGGCAATGTAATTCCATGTCACTGGTGTATACTCAAAGGCATTTTTCTGTCTTCTTCACAGTAAGCTTTTTGACTTTAATAATGTCCTTTTAATACATTTATGAAACTACTCAAGTTTTTTTTAGTAGCAGATTAAACCAAAACAAAATTCTATTGCTCAGCGTTGTACTCATGGTCAATTTGATCATTAACAGGGGAGAAACTTCTCTGGTTTTAGGATGTGAGCTTTCTTCCATCCCATCCTAGAAGACAGCATCATGTGCTTTTTAATTTCTTGTGCTTCCAGTCATGTTGTGAACATTTTCCTAGGGAAGGCACTTGGCTTGTTCAGCTGAAGAAAAGGAGACTGAGGGGAGACCTCATTGCTCTTCATCATCATCGAGGGGCAGTGGAGGGGCAGCTCTGATCTTGGTCTCTGTTACCAAGGACAGAAACCGAGGGAACAGCTGGAGCTGTGTCAGGGGAGGTTTAGGCTGGATATCCTAGGGAAAGGTTCTTCCCCCAGAGGGAGCTGGGCACTGAACAGGCTCCTCAGGGAATGGTCACAGCCCCAAGGCTACCAGAGCTCTGGGAGCATTTGGACAATGGTCTCAGGTACAGGGTGGGATTGTTGGGGTATCCTGGGCAGGACCAGGAGCTGGACTCAATTGTCCTGGTGGGTCCTTTCCATCTCAGGTATTCTGATTCCTGACTTTGGGTCACCAGTCTCTGTGTCCTGTAGCCATCTCCACCTAATTTTTATTTCCCAGCCTCTTCTAGTCTTATTTTCCGCACCCTCAACCCAGTCACAGATTTCTTCTGAGCCCCAGCTCCTGGTTCATTAGTCAGTGTCCTCTCCCATCTGAGTTTCCAGTCATTCTGGGTAAGTGTGCTTCAGGGTACCATTTCCAAACACTTCTCCTGAGATCTTTGCTTAAACTTGCAGTCTCGAGGAGACTGCTTAGTCTCTCCTACATCAGTCTCAGTGAGGATAAAGCAGTTAAAGAAATGAGCTGTGAAGCCTAGAAAGAATTGTCCATATATGTACAAACCAATTTTTTTAAGTTTTTGCAACAGGGCCAAGTTTTGCCAAAACTTTGTGTTCCCCACAAAAGGCTTTTGTTCCATAAAGGAAGCTGTCTCCCAAAAATGTCAGGATATGAATCATAAGGAAGGATTTGGGCACTGCTCAACAAAGGGAGCATTAAGTTTGTGTGTTTACTTTTCCCAGAGTAAGGCCACATCTTTTCCCATTGTTTTTTTTACAGGAAGAGTGGATTCCCTTGGACTGAAACAAAATTAAACAAATTAAAGAAAAACCCCCTGCATCGTGTCTAAGCCTGATAACTGGAATGGTAAACCTCCCCTGAAACACTTGGAGTTTGGCGAAGTCATAAGTAGAGAAAACAGCTTCAAAATGTCAAATATTGACTAGAAATTAGGCAGTACTATCAGCTCCACCTCTAAAGTTACCAGGACACCAGAGGGTAAAAGGATGTCTTGGTTTGGAATACAGGTGTCGGCTAGGGAAGGCAGGAGCCTCCCTTGAAATGGAAAATGTAAACCCCCTCCCTCTGAATTATTATAATTTTGCAATCAAGGGGCTCTCAGGCAGAGATCTGGGGATAGGAATAACAGTTCTTTACTAGTGTGTATAACAAGGCACACAAACAACAATAACTGCAGCTTTAACAACAAAACAGAACCAGGGACCCCGGGACAGCTTTCTCGGCTGAGACGGGAAGGGATGGAGGAGAGGCTTTGCTTCACAAACCCCTCGGGCAGTCAGTCCCGGTGCTCCTGCAGGGCTCTGAGGAACACTCAGCTGGAACAGCAGGGATGAGCTGAGATCCTGGGCCGGTGGCTGAGGTGGATCAGCAGCTCCATGGCGGTGCCTGGCACTGCCACACGTCCTGGCAGGACAGGAGGTGCGAGGCCACCAAGGAAGAGGGGAGAAGCAGAAGAATAAGCAGCAGCTCTGGTGAATGTCTGGGTGATGGAGAATTCCCTTCTCCAAGCCACAACAGCACTGAGAGTTTCTCACTCTTCAGCCCAAGCAACCAGTCAGCCCCCAGCTGCCTCCACCCTTTTCCCCTGCCCCCTTCCTCCCTGGGCCCAGCCGAACTCCCTGTTTCTCTCAAGCACACAACAAGTACCAGCAGTCAGGTTTCCCCCGAAGCTGATGGGTAAAAATTCCATAGGTGAGACTGAACAAAAGGAAGGACACTCAACCCCCAACAAGCTGGAACCACCAAGGGAGAGAGAGGGAAGCAGGGGCAGGAGTTGGCTGTGAAGCTGGAACTGCCAAGGAAAGAGGGGTAGGGGTGGGAATGGGGGTGCCTGGCATGGTGGGGGATGGAGATCCCAGCCTTAGCAGTGGGACTGGAGCTCCTGGCATGAGTGGGGAGGTGTGGTGGGCCAGGCCAGGTCTGTTCATCTGACCTGGGGAGCCACGACTTTCCCAGAGAGAGTAGTTCTGCAAGAGACAGCCTTCGGAGGTCTCTGGCAATCCCTGGCCACAGGGTAACCTCAGCAAGGAGCAGCCTGTGGCTGCAAGAGATTTCAGCTCAGTGATTCCAGCTCAGTGATTCCAGCTCTGTTTGTGAGGTTATCCTGGGCCGACTCAGAGATAGAGAGACAGGAGCGTCGTGTGGTGATTCCAGAGACAGCCTTTATTGTCCAGCAGCTCTGCAAAGGGTAGCCAGGGCTGACACCTCCCTGCTGAACTGGGCAGAAGCTGGGGTTTTTATGGGGGAAGGCCAGGGTTGTACAGGGGGGAAAACCAATGCGTTACAAAGGATCAGCATAGTCACCAAGCATGGTAGGACACCTCACCATGACAAGTGAGGATGGTCCCATCTAAGGGGTATCTCTCCAGGAGAGGGTTGAGATAAGCTTAACACAGCACCCTCAGGGCACGTTTGTCCACGGGAAAGCCTTGGCAGGCTGACCTGCCTCCACAGGGGGAGCAATATTTCCTGGGGATCCCAGCCCCTTTCTTTCTCTTTCTCTGCTTGCTCTGTCTCTAGGGTTTCTGATATCTTAAACACGTTTACCCCCAGGGGTTTTATGTCTCCTGTCCAAGAAGAGGCATATTCTTTTTCTTCCAGATAAATGGTTCTTTTTGGATTTGCAAATATATTTAAAGCCTTGCAAATCAAAATACCTATATCTCAGCCAATAGACATGGTTGGGTCTTATTTCCTCTTTTGTCCATTCTATCATACAATATTGAATCATCTTTATCTTTTTCCTTTGTACAAAGATCAATATCCCAATTAGCTAACTTAATTCCCAGGGGACTATCTTGGGGTATATCCACTGGCACCTTTTTACTCCCTTTTTCCCTTGAACCCAACTTGCTGGTTCTTTGTCCCATATTCCCAGGATTTATTTACCTGTTTGTCCCTGGCTTCTGTTTCCCTGCCCTAACCCACTCTTCACAGCACAGAAAATCCTTCCTCTCCAATATAATACAATCCACCTCCTTCCAAAAAAAATAAGTTAAACTTTAAATCAACCATTTACAAATATACTTTCATTCATTCATACTCATTCACTTTTATTTCTTTAATATGTCTGTCTCACTCATTCTCACTGACAACAAGACAACATAATAAATAAGGTACCTTTATTTTCAAGTAACTTGTTAATATCCACCCATGGGTATTGTAAAATCTCAAATATTGTTGGCGAACCCCATATTCTCTCAGGTATTGTATCCCACACTTCTTGTATCCTCTTGTGAGTTCCAGTCCCTCAACTTGGCAACTTTTAGGGGGTCCCCACTTTTCTCCCACTAAATTCATCTTCTAGTGGATTGTTTTGGATTTTTTTAAAAATATTTTGTTAGCCCTTGTAGTTTAAAGGGATCAGAGTTGAGCTATGCAGAGCTCACAGGAGCAGCTACATCATATGTATGCCAACTTTAAACCAGCTAGAAGTGACTAAAATTGTGGGAATGGACTCAGAGCAGGCTCTGAAAATCCATCTGGACCTTGAGTGCACACTCACATGCACACTATGAGCTTGTGATGGGTACCACGTGTGTGACCTGCATGACTGTAAATGAAACTGGCTGATCACCCTAATAGCTGTTTAAGCAGCTTAAAATATGCCATGCACAGGAAACACAACTCTGTGTGTAATCTAATTTAAATAATGTAATTATAACACAAATTTTTAAATTTGGTCCCAGCTCAAGCTCCCCTTGTACGTGGGTGCCTGCCCAGGGTGGCAGGTGCTAAGGCTGTGTTTCCCAGCAACCAGGTCACAAAACATGCAGGAAGTTTAACACTGAAAGTGTTCATTTGAATTTGACTTGGAAGTAAATGTATAACCTGAACTATTTGTAGATATGAGACTTCTCACCTTTATTTCCAAACCACTTTGACAAGGATGAGACAGATTCTGTTCCTGTCGATTTGCTGTGGGAGGTTCAAGTGAAAATAAAACTTACAGTTGTAAGCTCCCTTTGTTCTGATGAGTGTAAGGGCACACTTAGAGTAAATGGGAGTTGCTCTATATGACAATGAAGCTGTTTCAAAAGCGATACCTGAAGATACAGAAGTTGCATCCCATGTTGCAAAAGTGCCATGTCCAGGGATGGTTCAGCCATGGGTGACCAATGTGGGAAATCAACGAGACAGGTCTCAGTTTGGTTAAACTCGGGAATCCATTTGTTGGGGCATCACCAACACAGGAATTAACCCAGCATAATCCAGAAATGGAAAACCCCAAACAGAAGCAGGATGGTTTTATGGGGTAGAGACAGGGTGGAGTTTAGGGTCTGGGTCTAATAGGGACACAGCAAGGGAGAAGCCCCAGGGGCACAAACCAGTAGGAGAGGTTAATGCAGAATACAATGAATTGCAACACAAGAAGGGCAGAACACCTCAGGCTGACACCCTACAAGGGATATGGAGGTGGAGCAACTCTTCCTGGGTTTACAGGGCACATCCCCCAAGGCAGAGGGGTGGAATCCACTCTTCCAGTTACTTAAAGCCACACCTGTCCCTTTAGCACTGCCTAAAATCAAATCCCTGCCTCTTAGGGCAAGGGCATTCCACACCTGAAGATGCAGGAATGTAATATCTCAAAATGCCATTTAAGCAACAAATAATTATTATTGCTGTATCCAGCTCAATAAACTGAGATAAAATGGGGAACTCAAACTGTTTTTTTCCAAACCTGTATATAGTAATCTTCAACTAGAAACAAATACAATTTTAGGAATACTTGAAGTGAGATTATTAGCTTAGATTGTGTTGTATTAAAAAAAAAAAGAAAATCTACCTTTTTGTTTGTCTCAAGTTTTAAGCTTCTGGAGCTTACTAATAACAATGGTACAGGAAGATGAGAATTTAAGATAGGAAATGAAAGTTGTGAATCTTTCATAATCACCTGATTCTGAAAACTGATGCTCTAACCACCAAAATGTTCATGTTGTATCTCATCTAAAATTTTATATGGGCAATGAAAACCCCCACAGCACTCTTTGTCTTTAAGGCTTTACTTTTAGCAGACAATTGAAAATGTGATGTACTCTGATAATAAAACTCTAATACTGATTTTTCTCTTTTGAGTCAGAAGCCACACTTTGCCCTGCAAGTCTCACAGCCATTAAGTGGATTAGTGGTGGTGGCCTCAGATGTGGCACCCTGTTAGCAAGCATTGCTGAACCTGGGAGGGGTTCAGGGGTGCCAGTGACTGACCCAGCTCGGGTCCCATGTTGGAGGGAGGTAAGAGAAGAAACATTGTGGTAGAAAAGATGTAAGGTGTGAACTGTATGGGCAAATGAGCCCCTGTAGAGCTGGAGGAAACTGAACAGGATTTTGGATTTCATTTATCTGGTAGTTATCATGGAAGTTCTGGAAAGAGGGTGAGTTAAGGCTGTCTGAGAAAACATTGGAAAAAATAGCAACTCACAAACCATATCATAGCATCAATTTCTTTTAAAGTTCTCAATTGGCTTTTATTCTAAAATGAATGCTGTGATATGACCTAAAGACAGGAAAAAAGCTGGCTATCTAAGAAAATATTTCTCCAAGTACCTTTGAGAGATCAGCTTCCTGTTCCACAACAATGTCAAAATCACTTAAATGAAGCAACAGAGCAAAGATCTCTTCTAAAAGGAAAGGTTTTGTTCATGTTGGCATCTTCATTTCAAGTGCACATCGACTAGAAATAACAGCTTCAGCTGAGAGAAATGAAAACAGCCTTGTTTACAAAACAGGATAAATGAAGTGTGTGCACTTAATCACAGTTACAAGATAATCTCTTTCTTTCAATAGTATTTCAGCAATGGTAGAAGTCTGTGTTCCAGCCAGCAGCTCTGCCTCCACCCTGGCCATGGCTCTTTCACCCATTGGACTGGCTGGTGGATTCATGCAGCAGACCCCACGCTCAATCCCTTGCATGGCAGCTTCTCTGTTGCAGAATAGTTACTTAGTTTTACTACCTTTGCTAAATTATACACATTCTACTAGGAATCCCTTTCCAGAACTGGAGGATGTTTCCCTCACTGCAGATGTGCCCTGCTGGCTCAGCACTTCTTGCTGCTGGTTTCGTTTTGTTGTACACCAACAGCTTTTATAAATCAATAATACTCATTCCCTTGATTGGAGTTCTGTGATGGGAGGTTTTGTGTTTACTGATGTACCATTTAAACCTTTTGATATAGCCTTGTGCTGGTGTTGGTTAAACCTGGATCTGGGATCCTGGATCCAATCGAGCATGTTTTTCTTTGGTTAATTGGGTGCATTAATATTTTTGGGGGGCTACAATTATGGTAATGGAGAATTTCACAGTTTTTTCACTAGGAACATGAACACTGTATTTTCTATCAGTAGAAGAAATTTAGCTTTTATGTTCAGTGTAGATAAATGTACCCTGGTCTGTCCTATGGTCATTGCATGGAGAAGTCACAGGAACAAGTGCTCCAGCAGGCCTGGAGCAATGTGCCATTTCCTAAATCCACCTAAATTCAAGCTAAAGTGTCTTCCTATTGACCTCAATGGTTTTAGAAGAGTCTCTGGTTTCAGCTGAAAGACAAGACTCTAGCTAAAAGTAAGCACAATATACTAATGATTAAAATTAAAAGGGTGGGGTGGGGGGGAGGGAGTTAAGGTAAAGTGTGGCAGGTCAGCAACCAAACTCCCACCTAGCGACTCACTTGTTTCTCTGCTGCTCTAGCAGAATGGAAAAGAAAGAACAAGATCAAGAAGGCTTATGGGTTGGGATAGACCAGTCTGTTGTTTATCAGTAACTCTTGCAGAAAAACAAACTTGACTTGGAGAAATACATTTATTTCCAACTTAATATGTATTTGATCATTGATTTTTATATTGGGGAACAAGAACTAAGCCCACACCAGTTAAAACAATGAAAACACCTTTCCTTCCCTATTCCTGATCTGTGTTTCACTCTGGATTCTTTCCTGGCCCTAATTGCTGGACTTCATTCTCTTCATTGAGGAGAGAGTGTCATAAAGGATTATGAGGGGATTGCAATGAGTATCCAGTGGCTTCACTTCTGCTCCTTCCTCCTCATTGTTCTCTGCATGGGTCCTTTGGGCTGCAGTCCCTCTGGGAATACCTGCTTAGCCATGGGGTACCTCTTCTTCTGGCCTCCACGTTCTGTTTCTTGCTCTTTGTTCCTTTCTCTTGCACTGTAGTGTTTTCTGCCCTTTCTGACATGTTTCCTGAGAGATGCCCCCAGTCTGGCTGGTAGCCTTGGCTGTGTGCCGTGGTGGGTCTATTACAGAGCCACCTGAAGCTGACTGTCTAGCAAGGAGCAGCCACTGGACCCCCCTCCCAGAGGCTGCCCTGCCCTCACTATCAACACCTTGACACCTATGTCCAGTTTGGAAGGTTGTAGGCTGGTTAAAATGAATTGCAGAAAAAATGAAATTAGATTGCCAGTTTATACAGAATATAATTTTATGGATATGGGCTCATCCACCACAGTGTGGGCAGCAGGGCAAGGGGGGATTCTGCCTCTCTGCTCCACTCAGATGGGACCCCACCTGCAGAGCTGCCTCCTGCCCCAGGGTCCCAGCACAGGAAAGACATGGAGCTGTTGGAGTGAGTTCAGAGGAGGCACCAAATTGATCAGAGGGATGGAGCAGCTCTGCTGTGGGGAAAGACTGAGAAAACTGGGATTGTTCAGCCTGGTTGTGGCCTTCCAGTACTTGAAGAAGCTGACAAGAAAGATGGAGAGAGACTTTACAGGGGTCTGGAGTCACAGGACAAGGGGGAATGGTCTTCAGACTCAGAGAGAGTAGGTTTAGATTGGATATTAGCAAGAAATTCTTCTCTGTGAGGGTGGTGAGGCCCTGGCCCAGGTTGCCCAGAAAAGCTGTGGCTGCCCCATCCCAGGAAGTGTTCCAAGTCAGGCTGGACAGGGCTTGGAGCAACCTGGTCTTGTGGAAGGTGTCCCTGCCCATGGCAGGGAGTGTAATAGGATGAGTTTTAAGGTCCCCTCCAACCCAAATAATACTGTGATTCTATAAATAGTTACTATAGTTCTGTCACTAGAAAACCAAACTTTACCTGAAACTCAAGTGACCAAGCTAGTCTTATGTAGCCCTTGATCTGACTACAAACTTGTTTAATAGAAGCATTGTGATGTAATAGACTTACTTGTGTAGTACAGTCAGCCCAATGTCATTACTCCTTTTCACTAATGATCAGAAAAAATGTAAAATCCCTCCTGGGGAAACCTGGATATAGCAAAAAAGACAGGTCATGGTTACAGGAAAAAGAGTGTCCAGTATGGTTGTAGCCAAGCTATGTATTCCACAGCCATCTACATTATTCCTGATGAACTGCTAATGGTGGGTTAACAGCTGTCCAGTGCACATCCCACCCCTCAGAGTGAGAGCTGGGTGTTTTAGATGAGGAAAAAGCGACAACCCTGAGAAGCAGGGTAATTTCTTTTTCTTCCCCCCTATGATTCAGCCCTGCCAACTCCCTCTGGGAAAGCAGCAGCACAGTCCCATCCATCCTGAAGGGGTCCTCTCTGCTAATGGGACATAATGAACTGAATAGGCACCAGCCAAATAGGCAACTGGAACAACCATCAAGGACTCCAAAAATTTCCTTTTACATCCTGCCATTGTGAATTCCCTGCTCTGGGAGAGGTAATGAACATTCCTGTCTGTATATAATCTGGGCACTCGGGGACTTGGGACACCACCACCACCACTGGACATCCAGAGGAGGACCTGAACTTCCACAGGAGGACCAGACCTTTCCACAGGACCACCATTTTACAACCATCACTCCAGCTGGACTGCAACCACGGCTTAATTAGACTATGACCACCATACTGACCAACTGGGTGTCAAGTTGTACTGTGACTTTGTTGGTTTAAGCCAGTGTTTTCTGAATTACTGCATTTATTGCAATCTTTCTATTAAATTGTAACTCTGGCCTAAAAATCTCTCTCAAGGTATTTGTTTCAGGTTCATTTCTCCTGCTGGTTTACTATTGGTGATTGAGAGATGGGGACATCCCAGTCGAGATCACAAACCAATTTTATTGAGTATACAAAGTATTTATATAGGGTTGTACTTGTATGGCACTTTTACAGGGTTCTATTTTTGGTTACAATTTCCCACTAGTTATAAATTCTTTATGACTTCAGTTACCTGGTAATCATGACAAAGTTTCACAACATATCTCTTGGTCACTTCTACCCTAGGGAGTATTTATCTGTGCCTGTCTCTCCCATGCTTTCTGTTTGATTAGGCCTAAGACACTAGGCTCCTTTATCAGTTCCATTGTGCTCTCTGTTTTATTCCCCATAGTTTACTTTCAAGCCAGCACAATGAGACCAGCAAGAGGAGAGCTGGATTCCTCCAGGTTGCTGTGCAGCTATGGCTCACCTCAATGACTTGTGCCATCATCCAAGGGCAAATTCTAGGTTGAATGTGTCAGACTGAGAGCTGAGGATAATCCTTATTACCGTGTGGCACAAACATTGGAAAGGATTTGCAGCAGCAAAGAAAAAGCATGAACTCCACCATTCAGTGTGATATAGAGAGGGAAAATAGAGGCTTTATGGCCCTAGTGAGGGAGAGCAGTGAGTAGGAGCAGGATGATGATCCTGTCTCTCCATGCTGGGGAGCAGCATTTAAATTCTGTATCTAGTTTCAGATCCACATCTTGGAACTAGAGTACCACTAGTGCCACTGTGCCACTGATAATGGCACAGGCCTGCAAAGATTATTTTTGGGGCAGAAATCACATGTTTTTCTTGGGACTGTAGGCATGCACATACTGAAGCTTGCACACTTGAAATCATTTGGCAGGTTTAGGGCCTTGTTAGGGGTGGTTCTGCTCCTTGTGCTGTTCTCAGCAGAGCTGGTCATGCTGGGGCTGTATGAAAATGCTGCTCTGCTTTTGGGCCTTTGCTGGTGTTTCTCCCTCCATATACCAATATGAAGTCCCTGGGAGACAAGCTGGCCATGGCTGCTGCTCCCTTCAGGAGTTCATCTTCACAAATCTATCAGGTTACTGTGAGAGTGCATAAGAACACTGACAAAGAGAAAATATTGGTTAGCCAGCCTATAGACCCTTTAGCTCTTAGCACCTCAATTTCTGTAAAATGTTGGAACCAGAGAGAGAAAAGTTATTTCAGTCTGAAAATTACAGAGCAGCCTTGTCTGGCACTGCTCAGCTCTGGTTAAAGAACACTGTGTTTGGGTGGGCATCTAACAGAACCAGAACTTTGGCTTGCTTTGTTCTCTTGTTCTATGGTATATAGTGGAACTTCTGTGCTTAAGCTTTCCACCTGAGACAGGAAAGGAAGACTGATGTTCATGTAAATCTGGAGAGATGAATAAACATCACTGTGCTTCCTGTTAGCTACTGGGCAAATAGTGGCTGATAATTCACTGAACTCAATAACCTCTCCCTTTTCACTGGAGTTCAAAATATTTGGAGGTTCCAGATACCTGGCCTGTTATTATCCCTATAGTATCTATTGGTGCATTCAACAGAAAATCTTGAACCATGTACAAATCTTCCATTCTCTGTGTTTATAAATGTGTGGCTAATTGCTTATTATCATATTGAAAAGCTGCACAGAGCAGATACCAGAAATTCAAGCAGCTGGGTGGAGCTTGGGTACCTCCTTCAGCCTGCTCAGTGTGGTGGCTGTGAGAACAGCGACAACGAGGAACACTGGCAAGCATGAGCCAGAGGCAGCCTTCTTAAAAATCAGACTGTTCAGCACAAAATGTTAAATATGCTGTTAAAGACCATGGATTGTCCTGCTTTAATCCTTTGTCAGTGAAGGAATACATCATATGAAATAAATATAATGAGGAGTCTTCCACAGAGGAAGCACACTGATTATCTCCTAGCAAACACTGGGGTAACCATTAGAGTTCTGTTGTCTACTGTGAGTATTCTTATAATTTTTGTCATTTGAATATGTCTTTGCCTACAGAAAATGAGTGTGCATCTGAGATCACTCTTTTGAGCAGCTTTGGAAAAGCTGCTCATAAGATCCTGGTCTGTTTTCTGCCCCATCTCTTTTGCCAATTAATATGTTTGCTCAAAGAAATCCAAGAGCAATTTACCAAGCACCACCTTCCCTCTGCATACAAGCAGCTCCTTTCTGCATTTACACTCTACTTCAGTTTTGCCAGCAAAAAAAGCCTGTGCTATAAAGTTCCCTGGATCAAGGAACTGATCCAAGCTGAAAATAAGTTGACAAAAACCTGAGGAGCTCTCCTGAAGAGCAGCTTCTTGGATTGTTTCAGAATGTGGATGTATCTACATCTACTTGAGAAGGGGTCCAAGGGCAGAAATAGGGCTGTGGCAGCTTAAACCAGCATCACTGATAGAAAAACCCCACAGAGTCACAGTCTTATTAAAATACAGTTTGTCTGTCCTTATTTTTATAATTATGGGTCTTTTTCTTCTCGATAACACCACAGTACTTCTGTGGTGACTTCATAGTTACATAAAAGGGCCTACAAACTGTTCCATCCCAATGCTCCAAGTCCAGCTACTTTTTCATGGGAAGGTTAAGGCTGTGGAGGCTCTGATATCTGCCAGGATCTTCAAATACTCTGATTTTTACTGTACTGAAAATACCTGGCTGATTCTATCTGGTGCTGGGGATATATTGCCTGCAAATTACCCAACTTGTTGTCACTCATTTATTTTATTCCAGCACAGCCTGATCTTCAGATCTACTCTCTCTTCTAGGGCAATAATCTTACTGAACCAAATCTAAGAAGGAAGAAAATGGCACATCTCTTCTGAAACAGGTGAACTTAGGTGAGAGGATGGAGCATCTGATGATGGAGAGTAAGAGTAGGAGCAGCAGGAATCTCCACCATCCCTTGTGGTAAGACTGATGTAAAGAAACAGTCCAAGTGATATGCAGTTTTCTTACCTCCCATCATTTCTATCTCCATTTTAGCCACTTGCCTGCTATTATAGTAAACATTTTATTAGTGCATATATGTAGCTGTAAGTGTTTTAACAGCAGAGATCACACAGATCCAGCAGTTGCTCCTGACTTCAGGAGGAAGCTTGGCTTGGCTGAGTTACCTGGCTCATCTCAATCAGTCACTTCAGCTAGGCAAACACTAGGCAAACCTCATGGAACTGAGAAATGAATGTTGAAGTCTTACATTGCAGAGTTTTGGGGGCTTCTGTCTACTTGCAAAAATTAATTGTTCTTTTTAATCTTTTAAAATGTGAAGTTTGGTCTTTAAAAACAAGAAGGGTTGAATAAGCACCATGTAGAGCAGGCATGGGCATTAACAATATTGCAAGCCTTTCCCTTTTACCTTCAAACTTACCTGTCTGTATGATTGTCCCAATGCAGTACTTTTCCCTGAATTGTATATTATATATCTACTTTTGAATATGTGTTTTTATCACCAACAGTAACATCAGTGAGGTGCTGGTACAGAAGAGATGTTCATTTTTCCTCCTTTTCTTATGGATCCAAGAGGATCATAAACTGACAGCTGCAGTTTGGCTGAGCCAAATGCAAATCAGAGCATAGCTCAGAGTAAAGGAGATGGTGTTGGTCAAGGCAAAAGGGGGTGGTGACAGAGGCCAGTGTTTTGCCTTCTGGAAAGGGCTGCAAGGCTGCAGCAGAGCTGGCTGTGGTAGGAAGCGTGTTGTCACCTCTGGAGAAAGGAGTGACAGGAGAAGCTGCTCTGGGATGATCAGGTGGTTGTCTTTGCCTATCCCACAGTCTTTTTCACAACAGTTACCTGATACTTTTTTTTTCCTCATGCGATTAAATTATTTCACTGAAGTCTGACAATTGTAGCCACACATCAGTGATTTGTCTAGTCTAATTTTACAGGCTGTTCATGGTAAGGGAATTAGAGCTAGTTAGAGAAGAGGTGTTGAATGCTGATGGAATATGCCCTGGTTTAAGACCCAGGTTGTTACTATATTTGCTGTCTGGCTGACAGGACAGTGTAAAAGTATTTCAGGGCTGAGTGAGGGGGTTTTTCTAGGAAGACAAATAAGTGGTCTCTGAAACTTCAAGGTGACATTTTCTAGAGAGAGGGTGGTTAAAATGATTTTTCTTGTTTCCCTGTGTTAAGATGGAAATCATTAGGTGAAGAATAAAGGTGGGGAAAAGCATCCTGCAGTAAGAGGAGGTGAGGTGTGGCAGACAAAGCCATCTAGTGGTTACTGCTCACTGCTCTCGCTGCTCATGGACTCAGAGTTCTCTGAGTTTGGGGTTTGGTGCCTGCTGTGGGATCTGGTCGGCTCACTGGGCTGTGTCTGCTCCCTCCTAAGCAGAGAGGGAAAGGACTGCTTGCTATTGAGTCAGAAAAGTAAAGGGAATGGTCCTCTTGAACAGAAGGAAAGTCAGGTTGCCTGTGACAAAATTGTTTGTGTTGTTGAACATCAGAGGACAGCAAAGGTGGTGGCTGGTCTAGAAAAATACTGCCAGAAGTAGTGACTCAAGTAAAACTTGACTGAATGAAATGTGTGAGCCCAAGCCAGGCATTGAGAGCACGGTGACCCCAGCTGTGCTTGGTATGCACAAAGGACAGCCAAGAAACAGCTCCCAGCTGCTGCCGGCGTGCTGCACTTGTGGGGAAATGTGAACCTTTTTTAAGCAAAATGCTGTGTGGATTCGTGCTGAATTTATTAAATTTTTTATCTGCAAAAAAAATTAACTATAAAATCAAACAGGTTTAGTTTTGACACCTTCTAAATGTTTTGACACTTACATAAAATTTTAAAGGCTGAAAACCATAAAGTTTGGACAGCAGTTTTCACTTGATCACCATATGCAGTTTTTCCACTTCCCCATAAAAAAAATCAATTGATCAACAAAAAAATGTTTCATATTAACCTAAAATACTCTCTTCCCTGTATTCCCTAGTTTGGTAAATAAACAAAAATCATTATTATTTCCATTGTGAGGCCTTAGTTTAATGCCCATTTTCCTCTTAAAGATGATACTTTTGAATTTTGTCATCTGCTGTGCTCAGAGAGCTGGCATTATAAACTTTTCAGAAGATATTACAGACTCCATACTGAAGGCACATATTTATTAGGAAAACAGCTACCTTGTCAACATGATGTGACAGTGCAGGAAGTTTGTATTGTAAGGAAGCACAAAGACCATTGAGAGGGCTGAGGAAGGGAATGTGTGTCCTGAGTATTTTAACGTGCATAAAGGTGAACAGTCAATATTGGTGAAGAAATGTGGCAAAGTACGTAAGCCCAGTGGAGATTTCTCCTGCTGTTATACCCTTGCCAGGGAGAGGAGACAAAGGATTAAACAATTCTTTACTTCAGTAGCTGAGCCTAATTTCACAGCTTTTAAAACTTCTTCATAGTGCATGTATTGTGTGTTCAGCCACAAGTACAATCCCATTGTTAAAATGCAACTCCAATCCGCCTGGGAGTTACAGGGCTGCATTGCTCACTTTTTCTGAAACTCTTAAGAGCACCTCTGATGTGTAGTTTTTTTCCCTTAAGAATTTTAAAAAGATTACAAGGATTGCTGAATTTATCAAAAGCTGGTGGGTTCTCAGTCAGCAAAGCCTTTGCTGTATGTTTGTTCCTTGCCAATATCCAAACTCCAGCACATGAAAAGTGAGCCCAAAGTTAGTAATGAGGAGGTAGAGAAAATGAATGTGCATTTGATCACCTTTTTACTATCCCTTTCTTTTATCCTGCCCTTAGTAAACCATTTTTGGTTCTGCTGTGGATCCAGTTAATGAATTTGGAGTTTGCAATGTTGCACCTTCAATGGCTGTAGAACAAGTTGAGTTCTCCAGGTATGAAGCAAGTGGTGTGTGTGCCTCAGAAGCAAGCAGCTAAGTCCAGCTTCTCTTAAGAAAAGCAAAAACTGGGCAGGTTTTTTTCTTCCACTTTCCATCATTTTTTGTTTGCCTGTTTCTTTTGAAGAGCACAAGCACAAGACAGGATATTGGGTCAGAAAAGATAATTTTCTCTGTTAGTTGAAGTAGAAGACTGGGAGACACCTCCTTCTCTTTGCCAACACCAAATGAAGCAAATAGCACTATGACTAATGTTTCCCCATTTTCAGTGTAACTGCTCATTTTAAGTCGTTGCTTTAATAGGCAGATGGATTTTTCATAATGCTTAAAAGGAATTAAAGCATGAAGGCACTTAAAGAAATCAGAGTCAGGTCTTTAACTAATGTCTCTATAAAGTAGAGACCCTTGAAAGATGGCTTGGTCTTGATCCAGCATCCATAGAGGTCTTATTATGGGTCATCAGTTTATTTTGTGAACAATAGTACCTTTTGAAGACACTCATGCAATCAAAATTTAGATTGTGGAAAGTGCTTAATTTTATTGAAGTATAATAATAATAATAAATGTGTGTAATATAAATGTATGAGCTTCCCTAAGCCAGCTGTGTGTGCTTATGTCTGTACTTTTCTAGAATGCAGGTTTGTTGTGATTCAGCATCTGTGACCTCAGGACCAGGCCAGCCAGGAGCTGTGTGGCAAAACTGAAATAGGGACAGGTGCAACGAGGATATCCGAAAAGTAAGAGGGATTAATGGCAAGCAAAAATAAGAGAAGGGAGCAAAAACCATACATGGTATAGGGATGATCCTTGAAGACAGAACAATGGGACAAACACAGTAATATATATGGTGTGGTTGAGTGTACAGGGTCCAACGAAAAACAAGAAAAATATATGGGAAAATATACATAACCAGTCATAAATAAGAACTGGAAACATTGCTTAATATGGAACAACAATATTAACCTAATAACTTCCACGATCCTGTTCTTCTCATTGTAACCTAGCTAGATATTTTCCCTCTTGGAATCCTGCTTCCCATGCCCTTAAGTTGTTGCTTCCTGTGTGATCAGTTGAGGCCAGCCCCCCGTCCATCCCAGCCAGCCCAATTCCCACACAAACTCTTTGTTCCAAAACAGCATTTTTATCATTTTTGTGATCCAATGAATGCCATCCTTCCAGGACTACTTTTACAGGAGCAAGAGGAGAGGGGGGAAAGCTCACCAGAATTAAAAAAAAGCTCATACTTTAGTATTTAAAAATGCAGTAATGTTTCTTTAAAAGCAATTAAAATTCAGCTATGGGCCAAGAGCCATTTCTGTTACACCAGACTGTAAAAGGCAGTATTTTGGTAAAGATTTGGGCATTTGAAAACATAAGTTTTTTATAGAAAAAACTGCATCTTTATTCCCTTCAGTGCTGGTGGAAGTCTGGTTGCCTTATGGGAAACAAAAAGAGTTGCTGAGGAGATGTGAATATTCTCCTAAATATTCTAAATTTCACCTATGAATTCTCCATTGACTCTTAAAGGATCTTCCTCTGTGGTGTATAGTATGTGATCCAAAGGTATTGAAATAAGCTGGAATCCTTGCATTGATTTCCAAAAGCTTTAAATCACATCCTAAGTTCTTTACTCTGTAACACATCTGATTTTGGTTCATTTCTTACTGAAATCAATGGGGACTTTCCCAGGCTAATGATAACTTTCCCTTGTACCTCCCAGGAGCGTTCCTCATCCCTTTAGAAACTCTGCTTTGGCTGTGTGTGCTTCTGAGCCCAGTCCCACCTCCAGTGCCATGCAGTTGACCCAGTTTATGCTGATTTTGGGCTCTGGGTACGAGGTGCAGAAGGGGGAGGCAGTGCAGGTGGGGAGCTCATCCCCTGGCACTTGGGCTCCTCAGCAGCTCTCACAGTGATCCCATACTGTGCTGTCACCATATCCCAGCCAGCAGGATTGCCTGGGCACATGGGCTGCTGCTGCTGCTTCCTCCTCATGCCTGAGGGGCACAAGCTGTCAGAAGCTGATGGGAGCAAGAGGCACATTCAGATCTCCTGTTGCCCACAGGAATGTTCTGGGGGACTTGCAGACAATCACTTTGATTCCTAAGCTATTTCTGGAATTAGCCCCTTTTCCAGTTTTACAGCTGATGAAGGCAGGAAGAAAGGTGACTCTTGGGATATGAGTAGATCCTGCTGGCAGAGTTTTCATGACATTAAGTCAGGGTGACATCCTGGTGAGTCCAAGGGCAGGAGATCCACCTCCCTGAGAGTTCCTAGACTGCTCAGGGTAGACAGAGGTTGCTGTACCTGCACTTGCAACTTCCTACTGTGACTGTAAAACTTTCAGGAGGCTATCTCTAATCCCAGCAGTGACTGGATTGCTTAATTGCTGTTAGTTTGGCCTTTCTGAAGTGCCTGGGCCAAGGAATGACTTGAACATTCCCACAGAAATGCTGATTCCAAGCCTCTCTGAGGTCTACTAGAGGAACTGACTCTGAGTTAGCTGAGTCCCTGGACAGGTTCTCATCTTGGGTGTGATGTGTTTTGCTACAATGGAAGCTCTGTTGCCAGCAGGCAAAGAACCAAACCAGACTGAAATGTTCAGTAGGATTTAGATTAATCCCACAGATTCTGATTCTGCAAAGATTTAAGCTTGTGCACAACTTTACATATGTGAATAGTCTCATTGAGATCAAATTATATAAGATAATGTACAAATATAAAATTCAAATAATGCACCTGCTCAAGACTTGGCAGTATCAAGGCTGTAATGAACTGGATAAAAACATGGAAGAGAAAAGATGACTGTCTCAGAGCTGTTAAGGTGTTATTTCAGAAACCTTTCAGTCAACTGCATTTACATGTACTATACAAAGTCTAAATAAATGGGAGTGCTTATTCATCCATGTCATTTATTTGGGTCAATAAGGGAGCTTCAAGAGTTTGGCTTTTCTATTCTACTCAAAACAGCACCTGAAAGTATCAATTTTACAGTCTGATCCTAGTACAATCAGTGGGTGTTTTTACTGTAGAGAGACTTCAGGATTCCAATTGTAAGCCTTATTAAAAATAGGCCCAAACTGAAGTAGAAACAGTGTGATAGGCTGAGTGAAAGGTCTGCAATGCTGCAAGGGCTTCCTTGTGGTGTGAAGAGCCAGTTCTTCTCCAAAATAAGCACAGGGAGAGGTTAAATAAAATCTCTTGGAGAAAAAACAAGTCTTGTGCTAAGTCAAGGTCTGAGCTGAGGTGCGAGGGTGACACGTGCTGGTGCTTGCAATGACTCTGCTGGCCACCTGTCCTGCCTTCTCCTTCCTCACCTCTGCCTTCAGCCCTGGTCTGTGGTCACTGGGCTCCTCTCAGCTGCCTCTGGAAACCAGTGCATCCCTGCTTCTCTAACAGGTGGCAAAACTGGGGAAGCAGGAAGCAGTGAAAGCAGCACCCTTGTTCAACACACCTTTTGACTCACCTCTCCTCAGTGTTTGAGGAGCCCAAGTCTCCCTTGGAACCCGCAGTGTTTCTGGGGATGGCATCTCCTCCAACATACTCTTCTGCTCCTTGCTTGGGTCTGATCACTGCCTTTGGGTTTTCAGAGCCACAGGTCATCACTGCACAGGTAAAGAAACTGGAGAGGGGGAAATCCTCCCTGGGCCAGCAGCCACCAGAGCGTGTGCACCAGTGGAGCTCTGACTGGACCTAAGCCAGAGATGAGCTGTGGGTACAGCTCTGTGTGTAGGGCAGACCTTATTGCTAAGGTGGAATCATCTTCCTTAAGCTTAAGCTTAAGCTTAAGAAGCCCTCTGCTTCATCAAGCACTGCCAATCCAGCATTAATTAGAAAGGCAGCACTGCACCAGACACAGACAACACTTCACAATCACTGACAGCAGTTTAAGGTGCCTGCTCTGCATCTTATCAAAGCCAAACTCTTTTTCAAAGTTGAAGAACTCTTATTTCTATAGTTCCCAGACCCAGAGGAGCAGGAGGACAAAGCTGATCATGCACAGCTGGCACCAGCCAGACTTGAGGCTGGCTTGCTTGGCCTCACCAGCCTCAAGCCTTGAGGGAGGAAATGGAGCTCACCAAGCAATGGGTGACACTCCTAATGTGCATTTGCTGGAAACAGAAACCCCACAAAGGAATAATCCAATGGGGCAGTCTGGTCCAAGCCCTAGGTTTGGGAAGCCAGATGTTACCCTGCAGTGGAAACTCAAGTGAGGGAGTGAAACATCTTCTCCCCTTAGTCCAGGATCCTGGAGAGATTCTATGCAATTCCTGTCCCAGGAACTACCTGTGCTATTTGAGAAACCTCAGCCAGGAACGTGGCTTTTGGTGTCCACACCTGCCTTCAGGAAGCAGCAGCTGGGGAAATCTAAGTCAAAAGATCGGGCTGATGGGTCCTGGGGAGCTCCATGGACAAAGAGCCCTGTTCCCAGGAGATGCAGCTGAAGGAGTGTGGTTGGGTGCTCCATGCTGGGGGAAGTACATGCATAAAATAAGGTAGAATCCAGGCCAATACATACAGGGAATAAGTCATAATCCCACCATAGGTGACTAGAGATTTCTGCTGCTGTCTGCAGGAAAGGATCACCTGCAGGGTTCTGTTTATAGTGGCATTGTATGACAATGTGGGGCCCAGAACTTGGGGAGAGGGAGAAGATTTATTGGGAGAGTTAAATGTAATGCAAATCAGAGGAACACTCATGTCCATCCCATTCTTCATAAACAGATCACAAGTGGGAGCATGTCACTCATGCTAGATGTAGGGAAATAAGGTGAAATGCTTCTTCCAAGTCACTCAGCCAGGCAGCACAGAGCTCCCTCAGCACTGGGCTGTTGCTGCCCCATTTGAGGGACAAACATATTGCAAGCAGGCCAGGAACCATGGTTGTCCTTCCACTAAAGTCACCATGTCAGAAGGGGACAGGATGGAAAAATACTGGTAATTTGGGAACAAGTATGAGATTTGTGGCCTCAGCTGTCCTTGCTGAGACCATTTGTAGATTGTTTTGGAGGACACTTCTTTCCAAAGGTCTCCCACTTAAAGGGCAGTCACTAACTAGAGCTGTATGACTTGTTAAACTCTATGGAGCTTTCTTAAGGAAAGACTGATTTCATGGTGGTTTTCAACAACACCTGGCACAAACATGATACTTTGAATTACTTCAGTATGAATATTTAATATTAGTAACAACAAAGAAAGCTGAATCTGGATCCTGGTTTTAGGAGGCTTTGTGTGTGCTCTACACTTTAATAGTGTATTTGAAAACTCTTGTTTTATTCCCCCATCAGTGAAATTGTGCAGACAAGTAAGTTTAAACACCAAAAGTGTTTCTCATTTTCCTTGAGTATACCAGTGTTGGGGGTTGGGTTTTCTCAAAGGAATTTCTTCCCATTTGTTGTCAAGGAAATGCAGGGAGGAGGGGAAGAGGGCTGGCTTCCTAGGTAAAATGGTGGAGATTAAGAGAAAAAAAGAAATGGCCAAGTACCTTGAATACAACTGAAATGGTTTTGGGGAAGGGAATGGACTTTTGGCATTCTTAGGTGGGTGTAGGCAGTCTTTGCCCACCTCGGAGGGGAGATGGTTGTGGTTTTTAGTGCTGGACTTCTGCTCAGAGCCTCAGTGTTGCTGTGGAATTCTCCTTGCTGCCTGTTGGTAAACCTGCTGCTTGCAGGAGCTGGTGGTTGACCAGGACTTTGCAGCACCTGCCATTGCTGGGAGATCCTCACCATCTACGTGGGTGTTTCAGGGGAAGACTGGGGTCTCCCACCTCCCCTCTTTCTCTGGATAGAGGGTCCCAGCTGCTGGTTGACTGGAACCTTGGGACTGCCAGTGACAGGAAAGATGTGTGCTAAGGTCTTTACAGATAATTTGATGGCTGAAGGTATGGGTGTTATTGTCTTTGGAATGGGTCTTAATGTCTCTACTGCAGCAGGTTCCTTACAGAGCCCAGACTTGGCTCCTGAAACAGACAAGGGGGTCTGCACAAGCCTGAACTTCTCAACTTTGGGGTAAAACGACAGATTCAAAGAGGAATATGGGATAGCCAGTTCAGGAAGGCTGTGCCTTCCTAGTACCTCAACCAATGGGGAAGGAAGAGGACAACATGGGGCTGGGAGTTTAGGATAAAAGGAGGCTGTGCCCTCTGAAACCTTGAGAGAGAAAACACCACGGGCATGTGCTCTGGTGGCCTCACTCCATTTATTCAGAAAAAGTTGCAGGACTCCTCTGTCTTCTTTTTGGACATAAACCTCTGGTGTTTATTGTTTTTCCTGACACCAGGATACCACACCAGACACGTGCGAGCCCGTGGAAACAGAAACCCCCCGCTTGTCTCTCTGTCCAAGGCTGCCATTAGTCCCTGGGGGTCCCAGGGCTCGCACTCCCTGAAGCCATGGGGGCGTCACCACAGTCCCTCTGCCCTGCCTGAACCACCAAGGCCCCAAAGGCCAAAGGGGAAACTTGCTTAACAGCTGGGAAAATTCTGTTACTGTTTTCATTGCCACTGTTACTTGTTCTGTGTGTATATATTAGCTAGTAAAGAATTGTTATTCTTTTCCCCATATTTTTGTCTGGAAGCCACATCATTTCAGAGTTACTACAATTGCAGGGGAGGTCATCTTCCCATTCCAGGAGGGTTCCTGCCTTCCTTGGCAGACACTTATCTTCATACCAGGACAACAGAAACAACTGGAGGTAATGAGCAACCTGCACTCTTGATCACAGCTCCAAGTCCTCTCCCAGACATCTCTGGCTCAAAAAGTTTCCCCCCCATTTCTGTTTACTCCCAGAATTTTTAAAAAGTTTTCTTTCCTCCTGACAGTCTTGGCTTTTCTGGTTTTATCTACTACTTCCCAGTGTGTCTGAGGAAAAAAATACTTTCCCCTCACCTCTGGGGGGAGTTGTAAGTAGGAAGGAAGAGCAAAGGTGAGGGTGATAAATGATGCTTCCCTGTAAGATCTCACTAGTGATCCCTGGAAACAGGGAGGCTGGAGTTCAGCCTGGCTGTGGTGCTCCTCCATCACTTGTGAGGTGTCTGTTGGCTTTGAGTCCTCCCAGGATTTCCTTGTGGAGTTGAGTAGTCTTTCCCTTCATTGCAATTCACACTCAACTGAAAAAAGTTTGAATTTTGGTTCAAACATTTTATGACCAAAAATTGTCTTGAAGACTCTCATGCAACTTCACTGCCTGTTTTTCAGGAGCATGGTGAGGTGAAGAAGTTATTCTGTATTTATAAAATCAAGGAATAGGTTAATTGGTTAACTGGTCAATTGCCAATTGCCTGTAATCTAACTGCTGTGACAGCAGCATGAGGGCCATCTGGAAGGACAGATCATCCCCAAGGATGTGTCATTCCCAAGCTCCATAAGGAGATGGAAAGGTGACAGTGCTGTCACTGCTGCATAAACTTCCTTGGAGCAGGAGTACATCAGATGTGAAATCAGGCTGAGTATAGCTTCCTACACAAGCAGAAGAAGGAGAATAAAGGGAGGCAAAAAAAAATAGGATTCCACCAAAGGGGAATTGTGGCTGTTCCTGGGACTGTGATGCTACCAAAATAATGGAGGCTGGTTTTTTTCCCTTACAGGCAATTCTGTATTTAATTTGTGAAGCTCCCAGTGAGAGCCTTGTGCTCTGGCACCTTTAATAGACAGCACACAAGGATTTGCTGTTCCTTTAATGAGACAGGAAATATATGAATCGTTCTCATTGGACTGACTGCAGTTACCCCCTGCTCCAATTGGCTCCTGCCCTGCAGTATTTAAACTGTTTTGCAAGCAACAACAGAAAAAGAGACCTCAGCTCTTTGTACCATTCAGCTGAAGTAGAAAAAACTCTAAAAATTCCATGAAAGAGAAGAAGGTGGGGAAAAATAATTATCCCAAAAGGCAAAGAAAATAGGCTGAGAAAGTGCTGAGAGGAAAAATGTTTTCATAAAGCAGCAAGGTCTCTGAGTCACACCCCTCCCTTGAGTCCAGTGTTTCTCCTATTGGCTTTGATGGAAGTGTTGGCAGCAGATCAGGCCCCTCTCTGCACTCCTGATGCTCTCCAAACTCTCTGCACTCTGCAGACTCCCCAACCTTCTCATTCAGTTCTGTGAGGAGTGCTGCACATCCCTCTGACATGGTGCAAACTGACCCCCATTTTCCCCACAAGGATGTCACCTAGAGGAACAGAAACCACTGTTCCTAGTAAGTGCTTTAGGTATGCCCATTCCAGAACTCTGTATACCTGGAAGGGAGTTGTCTTCTCTAGGCTGTGGGAAATCCTCTCTCCCCACTGTGGCTTCCTTATGCTTGTGTTTTCCAGCACTGGATGAAGAGCAGCCTGTAAGACACATTGTCTAGATAACAGATATTTGCAATTTTCCTAATGTCCCTTCCAACTTTTCCTTTCTTCCTGCTGCTTCCACCCCAGCAAAAGATGGGTATGGAGGTTATGGAGCAGCTAAATTTGTAAACATGAAGGACAGAATCTGTATGAGTTTGTTTAGGCAATTTTCCTGTGGGCAGTTGGTGTTTAGCACTTAAATAACTGTGTAAGCAATTCAGGAGCAACAACTGGTGTGGTCACAATTGATGCTTTTAAATCCTTGGCTTTTTCTCTGCTGAAAGCCCTCTAAAATCATCTTTAAGAAAGTAGAAAACAGCAAAAATTGTTTATATTTCTATATAATTTTTGTTTTGTTACAGAACTGAAAAGCAATATTATTATACCTAAAAAATAATTTCAGATGAATGCATCTGGCAGACTGCATACCCTAAATTCTATCCTAAAAGTACCCATTCTTAAGGTAAATTAAGAATTTGTTCTTGTGGTTCCTTGTGCTTCAAAACCTTTGTTAGCAGGATGACAAAAGGATCTGATGTGCTAATCATCATTGATCCAATGCTTTAATGCTATCAAAAATGGCCCTTTTAAGTTTGACAACTCTGGCCCCTATTCCTTTGGTTATAAATTAGGTAAAATGTTTGAATAGAAAAGTTGTGTTTTATAGAAGGTCTCTCAGCAGTACAAGTAGTAATATTTTCAAACACAGAGTTTACTCATTGAAAAGTGAGGTTTTGGCTGAAAAAATAGGATAATCTGGATCTCTAGCTACTTAGGTTACTACCTTGTGCTTAATTTTAAAAATGTTAAGCACAGAACAAGAAAACAGAATATTTTATGTTGAGCTAAAGATTTAGTGTGACACCTAAAATATAACTTTCAGTTCTGTGCAGTTTGTGATTTTTTTTCTGGAAACGGTGTGAAAAGTGAGGTTCACTCTCCTATAAACTATAGCAAAAGTTACTTTAACATTATACGTATAATATCTATTTCAATATTTTGCAAAAAGCCAATATTATAATTCATATAATTCATAACAACAGTTTGATGAATAAAAAGTATCCACTTGTGGGAGCACAAAGCAAGTTTTTACCACATGCTGGTGTCTGGGTTTCTTTTGCACTTATGGAATTTTTTCCCATAAGTTGCTAGGAAACTAACTCTTGAGTACTTAAGAATAAAGAAAGAGTGGTCAAACTCAGGAGAGAGGGGAGGGGATACATGGAAATTTGAGCAGGCAAAAAAGTTGGGGGCTGGGGAGCTGCTGAGGCTCTCGCTCTGGGTTTCAAAGGAGGATGGGCAAGCTGTTGCTTACTGTGAAGAGACTTCACTATCCCTGCCGGACCCCAGTCCTGTACTGCCTTGTTCTTCCTGTGGGAGAGCCTTTGCTCATAAGAGCAGACATTGGACCTTATTAACACCTCACTAAATGAGGGACCTATCCCCATCTGCTTGGGTGCCCAGGATCTTGGGCTCACCCCTCTCTGCCCTGCTGGGAGCTGGACTGCTGCTGTCCTGCTCCAAGCTTTTGCTGCACTGCAGCCCCACACCTCCTTCCTGCCAAGATGTCCTGCAATTCCAGCCACAGCTCCAGAGCTTCTGATTCATCTCTACCACCCCGGGACTTTTGCTCGTTCCTGTTGGCCCAGTTTGTTGTTTCTGTAAGTCCTTCTGGGACCTTGGGAATGGCTGCCCCAGGGGGGTTTGTGTAGCAAAGCCTCTCTCCCATCCCTTCCCACCTCTGTCAAGCTGCCATTACCGCGTGCTCCCTGAGCTCGCGCCACAGCGCCCCCTGCAGCCGCGGGGGAATCATCGCACCCGCCCTGCCCGGCCGGGAGCCACCAGCGCCCCTGCCGGCCGTGCCCGGAACTGCACCCAAGGGGAAAGTGCCTGCGGCCGAGAGAGGGCTGGCATTGGGTTCCTGTTCTGTTTGGTGTTAATGCCAAAATTGCTGTTTGTTTGCTTTATTATACATACTAGTAAAGAACTGTCATTCCTATTCCCATATCTTTGCGTGAGAGCCCCTTAATTTCAAAATTATAATAATTTGGAGGGAGGGGATTTCCATTTTCCATTACAAGGGAGGGTCCTGCCTTCCCTAGCAGACACCTGTCTTTCAAACCAAGACACCAGATTTTCTCTTTTTCTATCATGCTTTTTAAAAAGTGCATGCATTTAAATCCGTTTTATATGGTCAAGTGGCCCTCAACATTTGAATTCAAATGTCTTAGAAATTTACCTCCCCTCAGCTAAGATGTGATAATTGACCAATTGTCTTTTCCTGTTTTAAATTCAAAGTAAACATATCCTATTTACTGTTCTGGCAACATTCTAAAATACTTGTAGATAGTTATTTGTGATAACATTTCCACATTTAGGTAAGCTGTAAGCCTGGGAGCATGGATTTGCACTAGTGATATAACTCCCAAACTTAAAGAAAGAGTCTCAAAAGGCAAAAGTTAATTTAAGAAAAAAGGAACATATTTTCTGCTAGCATATATTAACATTTAAAGTATGACAAATAACAAAGTCAAAGCTGGTTCCCTGTTACAATTTGCAGTTCTAGGCTATGTCAGAGAAAACAGCTGAGGTCTTTGGAATAAGTTGAGTCAAGGGCACAGAGAAGCGCTTCTTACTTTGGCATTCAGGCAATGGAGTGATGCTCAGGAATGATGCTTTAGAACACAAGGAAAACAGTTAAGGTTATAACACTACACAATTTGTGAAAATACTTTATCCAGATTAAAATAGTACCTTTATATCAGTGCTAAAAAATGTTTAAAAGATGAAGTATTCAGTGCAAAAAATTAGGCAATTTCTTCAATGGGGAAACAGTTTTATTAGCTTGAAACCTAAAAAGCAATTATAAAAAATAAGCAGTACAAATCCCAGCACTGTCTGTAGCTCATTAGGTTACCTGAAATAATGGAAGAGATTCTGATCAAATTCCTGTTAGATATAAACCTAAAAATAAGTTCCATAATGCCATCACTTCTTTTTTTTTTTTTTCCTCTGGAGAACAACCAGCAAGAAGAAAGTCCTTTTGCTTTCTTTCCAGCACTATTCAGGGAAATTGCACATCCTTATTTAAAAGCTTTTGGTTATTTCATGAAGGCAACAGGAGGGTTTGTATGAAATGAATAAATGGTCATAGTTCCCACCACAAAAGCACAGAGATACAGAGCTTCTCATCCCATCCTCTCTTGCATGCTTCTTGCCAAGTCTGACTTGAGATCCATCACACTAGGAAATTCTGCCAGACTAAAGCCCCTCTGAGATTAATATATTTGGACAAAATATAAGGCAGTGCCAATTTTATCTCTCTGCAGCAAATCAGTGAGTTGGTTTTAAAAACTGATCCACAGACTTTCACAGAGGGCATTTGTTTCAGGGCATTATTTCTTAGTAAGGAAGAAAACAAAATCAAGATGATCAATAACAAGCTTTTACTATTTGCCTTTCTATCTCTTTTACTCACCAGCTCTAGAAAGAGGCCTTTTTGGGGGGAATTCAAGTTAAAAGGTATATAGATTAAAAATCCCTGGAATATTCTACCGTATTTCATTAGATTTAAAGTTAATTTTCTTCATTATTAAAGATACTGCTCATTTACTATCAGACTTATTTTTATTTCAAGTCAATATGCTGCAATTTAACTTGGAGAGAATAATGGTGAAAATGGAAACGTCCTATCCCTAGGTTCACTTTTGCCATAATTCTCTGGTCCATGGTCTTCACTGTCTCTGTGCTGTTGGACCATGCCTTTGTCCCACATGAGACAGACATCTCCTAAGTGGCACTAGCTGTCAGCTGGTCCACACAAGTGCACATGAACCCTTTCTCCTTTTATTTGAGGGACAAGTAGACTTTTGAGATGAAGATGACAAAGTTGTGATTCCACTCTGGTCTTCAGATGTGTATTTTCCATGCCATTCACCTCCTGTCACTGATTTTCAGCAATTTTTGCAAGGAGAAAAACTGTGCATATGACTGAATGGGTAAGATTTTGGAGTTTTCCTCTGACCATTTATTTCCCCTTCACTAGTCACAGGGAGAGCAGAATTTAAATAGCAAATTGATATCTGCCACACTGTTGCATGGGGCCTTGTCATGCTATATTAGGAACAGCAGCAGAAGTACGACACAGACTCTCCAGCTGGGTTGCACTAGACAGCTTCTTTTATAGACAGTTCTGAGAAGGTCTGGAAAGGTAAAACTCTCATTGGTCATTAAACTAACACATCACCATCATTGGACAGTTAGGAACACCACCCCTTGACTGTTTCTTGCAAGAAAACAACAAGGTGATAAACAACACCTGCAGAGATTATTTTCCATCTCTAAGGACTGTTTTGATTCCTCCTTATGATTTTCCAGGCCACACTTCTCAGACCAGTCTGAGAAACTTACATGACTTCATTTCATAGAGGCTCAAGCTAATGCCTGGAGCCTAAAATCTCTTATTCGACCATTGCTGGTTCCCACATCGCCTGTCTATTGAGATTGATGTCTATAGCAGCTACACTCATCAGGACCATCCTTAGTCAGAAGTACTGTAATTACAGCACCAGTCTTGCTTTCCTCATGGATTAAATCTGGAGTCACATCACAGAACTTGACTGATGGAATAAAAAGTAATCATTGCTTCCCACTGCTCAAGCAGGCCTTCCATTCAAGTTCAAGCCAAGTTGAAAGAATTACTGGTTTGTGAACATGGAGAATATGGCTTCTATGTGTAGCTAAAGTGTTGTTGCATGACAGTGGAATATAAAGTTGATATAGCATCTTTGTTCAGAATGATTGAAAAAAAGGATTTGGTGCATGAGTGTTTCCTAAAATTTTGAAAAGAAATGGCTAAGGACAGAAGTCATTGAGACTTTAAAGGACTTTTCTTTGGTAGATTTATGTATTAACCTAGCTTGCTTAGAATTCAGGGAAGAAAGCTAAACTTGAATAAAAGGAACATCTGAAAGTGTGTCCCAAATTAAGATGACTTTGGTAGCAAAATTCCCAGGGTTCAAAAAGCCTGCAGGCTGAGATGGCCAGCAAGAGCTTCTGGCACCTAAAATTTAAATGCATTTGAAAGTGGCCTAAACACTCCAACTTTGGGTTCAAAGGCATCATCAGGAAAGTGTTTTGATTTGCTAATTTGTGCTGGTTTGAAAGTAAACCAGCGGGAGAAATGAACCCGACACAATTACCTTGAGAGGGATTACAGATCAGAGCTACAATTTAATAGAAAGATTACAATAAATGCATGATACACAAAAAAACTTCCTTAAACCCACAGCATACAACCTGGCACCCTTGAAGCAGTAAAATCACAGACAAAGGACTCTCTAACTATTATTCTAACTATTAGGGAGGGTATGTTTATTATGACCAGGTGACAAGCTGAAGTCCTGTCTCGAAGACATGCGCACCCCACCAGTGCTGCTCATTTCCTATTTATTCCCCAAAGTGTTACATATGCGTAGGATTATGCAGTATGTCTATACAAATTTATTGCCTGGCTCTGCCTGCCCTCATCTTGTATGGTAATGAGCTCCACGCCCCTCTGGGCATGCTCAGTTCTTCTTTTGAAATGGGTCTGGGGTCTTTTTAATAAAATCTTTCTTCTCCTCAGGCTTAAACTTTTCAGCTGTGTCCTGTTGGCAGCTCTCCTGGTTCTCTGACACAGTTCAGATCTCTTGCTTGTAGCTGTAGACACGGGTCTTTCTTTTTCACATAGTCCATCTTCCTTGTCTCCTTCTACAAATGCAACTTAAGACAAGCAGAATGAAATATATATATATATCCCTGCACCATTCATTTCATCTTGGCAATTGTTGGCTTGCATTCCCTTTGCAAGCAGGACCAGTATAGGCTTGCCTTTAACTAAGCACACTTAGTCCTACATTGCTTCTACCTTAAATTCTTTTTCATTGCTTTTACTTTGAATTTTTCATAGACTGCTCCTATTTCAGTTAAAATCTTAATTTCCTAATTTTCTTAACTCACCCTGTTAGTCAGAGTGCTGGTCACAGTGTCCCTGTAGGACACGCAATGATTCACACAGACACTGCTCCCATATGACAGGGAAAAAAACTGGTTTTATTCTAACAACTTCAGTATTTATAGATTCTCAGCAATGACCAGGGATTGAAGAGTTAGGTTACCACCTTTCCAATCACACTGGTCGTGTGAGACGTCCATCAAAAGACGCGTATTAGAAAGAATGTATACATATCTATGTTTACAGTCACTGTCCTGGGAAAGTTCCTAGAAATTATGCAAACAAGATTTAAAGTCTTAGTTTTCAAGGTGACAGTCACAGTCCTGTTGAATGGTGGTTGCAGTTAAAAGCAGTGGTCCTGTTGAAAGTTCTGATCTTCCTCTGGATCCACTGGTGGAATCCCAAGTCCCCAGTTACATATTGTTAGGTTCAGGTGGGAATGCTCAGTACCTTGGCCAGGGTGGGGAGTTTCACAATGGAATGATGTAATATTGTGAGTCATAAAGTATTTTTTGGTAGTTCTTGATGACCTTAAGGCATTGAAGCTGCTCATTATGCTAATGCTGTTGAAGAATTACAGCCCGTTAGCAGAGATGACCCCTCTCAGGATGGGTAACTGTGCCAGTACTTCCCCAGAGGGAGTTACCATGTGTAATAAATGGAACTGATTTGTGCTAACTAAATTGTAACTATTTGGAAAGTTATTATTAGAAGCAATCAAAAGAATCAGTGTTACAAGGCAGATGCACCTCTTTACAGATGTTACATGTTAAAATTGAGGTACAGGATGTAGTTTGGAAGGTAAGTGGTGTCTCAAGACCGAAACAATCTTGAAATGGACAAAATTAGAACGACTTTAGGCATTGGGCCCAAAAATCAGTAAATATAAGACTAATTAGTAGACTAACATAACACAACACTTAGTACACACACACAAACCTGTAAGGTTATCCAAAGGACAATGAGGAAGAGGAGAAGCCTTCACCAAAAGACCACCAAAAGAAGACTGAAGACCCCCTAACAAGAAATTAGGGCATGCGCCCTGAAGAAAAGTGACATAAAGTCAGAAAAATCGGAAATAGGAGGAAACTTACGTGAAACATTGTGAATATGTGAGTATGTATAAGTGTACAGTATATAAGTTTAGTTTGAATTGTTTTGTTTTGTACATGAGGCAGGGTGGGAAGCCTCCGTACCCCGGCTGGTTTTGTACGTGAGGTGGAGTGGAAAGTCCTCCCCATACCCCGGTCGGTTTTGCTTATGCTTTAATCATACCTAATTACTGGCAAATTATATATATAAATTGTAGTTTTTTGCTAAATTATATTCTTTTACAGAACTGTATTCCTTTATACTAAATTACTATTCAATTTACTAAATTGTATTAATTTTTAATTAAACTGCCATTAACCCAAAGGACCTAGTTGTCAAAATTCTGATTTCATTTATAACACCATGCTTGAGTCATTTGTGAAGACAGAGAAACTCACAGGGTTTGCCTCTTCTCCCTTATCTCATTTAACACCCAGCCTGTCTCCTGAGGGGCTGGGTGTGCACTGGTCAGCTGCTGTGAACAACCCATCATTAACAGTTTGTCCTAAATGGCACAGGGGGGAGTAGAATACAAGATTTGGTTACACCCCACATTGTCAGGATCCTTCTGCAACCCATGATGCCTATATAACTTAGATCAAAGTTACAAGGTGCTTATATAGCTTGAGTTGTATCAATATAACCTGATACATCTACATAACCTGATATGAATATAACCTAAATCATGACTTTTTATATACCCATATAACCTCATACCTATATAACCTGAATCGCAGCTTTTTATACCTATATAACCTGATAAATACATTTCTATTGACAGGCAAAATTAAGTGTCCAAAGCTAGCAAGGTTGTAAAGTAAGTATGTTTTCAGTGCTGGATGTGTGCTGGAATCACTCCACTACAAAACATGCATCCAGAACAGAGCAGACACTCTGTTCATACACATTCAAGTTCATACATATTTGTGAAAGCCTACACATATTCACAACCTCTGCCTGTCTACCCTCATCTCATATGTTAATTAGCTCTCTGCCAGTCTCTGCTTGTGCACTGCCTCCTGGTGGTCCTGGGCAGGGGTCTTTGGATGAAATTAGGAGTCCTCCTTGAAGTGTTCACTGGATGAACTTTGTCTTTGAGCAGACTCTCTTGGCATCTGGCCATCCCTCATGGCTTCTGGCCACCCCTCAGGATTTCTTGCCACAGTCCAAACTAGAGATACAGTTTTAACCAGTTTTTAGGGCATTTATCAGTTCTTAGAGATAGGGAAATCCTGTTGCATAGCAAAGGACCATCTGTTCTGAACACACTTGATTACACAGCAAACTAGAGTTGCACAAACCTAGTTATAAGTTTCATATATCACTGTACAATGTAATGGCTAGTATATGGTTAACTAGTTGCTTAATGCTGAACAGACAAAAAAAAGAAGAAAAAACTTGCTAGGTGGATAGCTTTAGAGATAAATAAATATAGTACTAATGGAAAATTGGCAAGTACAAAGCCAATTAGGCACAAACCAAAGAATTTAGGCTGGTTAAGACCTGTCAGACCAAGGAACACTGTAACTGTGCATGCTCCGAAGACAAAGCTGAAAAGATCAGATGCAGAGAAGACCTTGTAAGCCTTCATAGAAGACCCCCAATGACCCCCAAATTGGGGAAATGCAAGCACAGTGCAAAAGAACTATCTAATAGCCATTAGATCATACTATGTAAATTAGTTCTGGCATGTATGTGATGATGTTGTAGTGACATAGCAATACTAAGCAATACTCACTGTATAAATATACCACAGCACTCGACAAAGGTGGGTGAGTTAGTTGGAGAAATCCCCCTCACCACCAGCACTGCAATGAACAAATACCTGTTCTATAGATATCAGTCTGTGGGAATTTATTTCCAGCCTATCTTTTGGGCATCATCCAGGACATAATTGTATGTGAATAAATTCACTTTGATATCACACCACATTGCATGAGGTGGGGGGTGCTGCCACCACAACCCTGACCAAAATCCCACTGTGATGTAGCTGCTCTTTGGCTTGAGGCAATACAAGCAGCATGGTTGTGCTGGCAGAGCACTGTGAAAACATGCTCTGCAGTGTGCACAAGGCTATCAGGCATTGCTCTGATCACACTTGGGTTGTATTGACTGCCCTTTTTTGGTCAAAGTCTGAAATGCCCTTCACATGCTCCTTAAAGGGACCAGTCCTCTCACAGAAAGAAGATATTTTGCCAGCTGGGAAACACCTGACTTTCTGTGAAACTGGACAGATGTGGAGTGAAAATGGCAGGTATATCTAATATATTTTGAAAAAGCTGAGCTTCCACCTGGCTGTACTGCAGTGCTCCATGGCCAGTCTTGGGCCCCTCTTTGTCTGGTGCGGTGCCCAAAGGTGGAAGGAGCAGGTGCCTTCTGTCCCTGCCAGTCTAACCACAGTGTTGTCTCAAACCAGCACTCAGGAAATCTTTTGTAATTCTTCTTCCTGTTCCAGTGATGCAGAAACCAAAGTAAGATGTCCTTGGTAGGAGATTATGATATTCTGAGGAGAGGATTTGAGAGTTTCTCACTTGCTGGGGTTCAGTGATACAGCATTCTCTGGGGAGTAATCAACTGGCAGGAAATGCTCACTCACTCATTTTTGCAGAGAAAATGAATAAGAGAAAGGGTTTGTGTATTCCTAGTTTGGGGTTGTTTTGGTCTTTTTTATTTTTATTTTACGCTATTAAGATGGCCTATGCAAGAGAAAATAAACTCTTTCTCCATTCCTAGTCTGTCAATGTGCTATAAATACCAGCCCACAATTTAGCATTGTTAATTAATATGTACTTTCCATTACCTTCCTTTTGGAGAGCTCATTTTCTTGAGGAATGTAGCTCTTCATTCAAACATTTCATTTTGTTGCAGGAGAAAGAGGCATGGAAGAACTACTTTAACTGGATTGTGTTACAATGGCTGTGGTAATAATTGTCTGGGAGAATTATATGGAGGTAATAAAAGGACTCACAAAATGAATACATTACAAAGACTCTTTTATGACTGAAAAATACTGATGTCCTTAAAAGAGAGAGAGAGAAGTAGGAATTGGATGATTTTTTTATGAAAACACAAAGATTACATTTTGAAGTTTGTGTTGGCATAGGGAAGATGCTTTTTTAGGACTGCTGGAGGAAAGCTTAGTCTCTGTTCCATTGTTCCCCACCCCTATTGCCACAGCACATGTTCCTTGTCCTGCCCTAGTAGCACAGAGAGGCTAGGCTGGTCAGCCTGGCCTGGGCTCCAACAATTCTGCTGCCACCAAGTGCTCATCAAGCAGAGCAGTTCTGTGAGTGCTGTACCAGTCTGATTTATCTCTGCACAGACAGCTCACACCCAGTTCATTTTGGCAGTCAAGGCTTGCTGCCAGTATGTCACCCTTTAGGATCCAGTTGTGCAAGCAGGGTAGTCCAGGATGGGGCAATAAGTGGGAGATTAAGAGGAAAGCAGAGAGGCAGAGGAGTGACTAGTTGTTCTGGGCATCCATTACCATGACAGCTATCTATTTCTAGATCTATCATATAGACACTTATTTCCAGAGCATGTAGGGGGCTGGTCTAATAAGTAAAAGATGGGGGGTTGCCCCTTAAAAAAATATGAGAGACTTTTTATTGCACCCACTTGACAAGTGGATTCAGTCTTGTTAGTTTTCTCTTAACTCTAAATTATAATCATGAGAAGTCTGTTTTTCATATCACTTATTTCAACTAAGAGGTTGCACTTGCTGTCACCTTTCGGATGCTGTAGATGTTTGTACTGAACACTGTTTCAGAAATTTTTATTTTTTTCATGGAAGTACAGCTGTATCTTGAAGGTGGTAGAGAATTAGAATAAGGTATTGAGGAAACCTTTTCCTAATGAGGGAATTTCTGGGCAGATGCCCTGGAAGAATCTGTCACAGGCTTCAAGGAAGCCTGACTGCTTAGGATGAGACAAAAAGCTTCCCCATGGTGCTGTGCAACACTAGGTAAATTTACCTCATCCCCTGAATGTCAGTGACCTTTGCCTTGCCCCTGTACCCTGGGACTATTGGCTCCTGACCCCAAACTTAACCTGAGACACTGCAGGAAATCCTGGTCTTTTGTCACTGGAACCTCTGATGGGACTCTGGAATAAACGTCACTGGAATACCATACAGGAGACCCTTTCCTGTCTTTCTTCGCTGACCTGTCCATGAGGTGTGTGGGTTTTGGATACAGTGACTGTCTGTGCCCACCTGAGCAGCTTCCTCAAGAGAGGCTCTTGGGGTGGTAGCAGCAACACTATCTATTTTCTGCACTGCTACAAGGTACAATGGGGTACAGTAGGTTGCTAATACGCGTTACACTCAGCAGCACCTTGGCATGGGGAAATGTGCAACTTTACACATCTGGATAACAGGAACCAACTAAAAAGAGATCAAAATTCTTTTAATGGAAAGGAGAAATGTCATCCTCAATGAAAGGTGTAATTTCTTACTGTAGTTGGTGACTCCCCAGATGAGCACCTTTCCATGGCTAGTATTAATGCTAAGCACTTCAAAGGGATGGAAATGTGGCAGAGGAAAAAATCTGCTTTAAAAAGCAGTTTCTTTTTCTGAGGGTGTAGTGGTTGACTGGATCAGTTTCTGACTTGACCAGACACATAACTGTGAGTGCCACTGCTGCAGAGAAGGTGGTGGTGGGGACCAGGGGGTGTGAAAGGAAGCAGGAGAAAAAGCAGAGCATAGAAGTACCAGCATCATCTCTGTGGTGCAGGGGGGTCTCTGATGTGAAGCACAGCTATTCCTCATTTTTGCAGGTGCAGACAGAGGGGAATTTTCAGCCTTTTATGCACAATGCTGGGTTAACAAACTGTTGTGGTTTGACACTGGCCAAATGCCAGGCACCCATGAAAGCTGCTCACTCATCCATCCCTGCTACAGCTGGACAGAAGAGAGAAAAATTGAAGGAGGGGTTCATGAGTTAAGGACCAGGAGAAAACACTCCAAGGGCAAAACAGGTTCAACTTGAGATACTAAGTGAATTTATTACTAATGTGAAAAATGAGGCTCACCTTTTTGGAAAAATTTTAAAAGTTTAATAAAAAGACAATTAGGAGACAGAAATAAAACAAATAGTTAAATTAATGAACAAATATGGCCCGCCCTGGCATTCAGCCAGGAGCACACCTTCCTGACAAAGGTTAAAAAGGTTGTTCCTTAAAAGCACTAGCCTGTTGCATATTCATAGATCCCTATGCATGATTCAAAGATTCCTCTTAAGTTTAGATGTTCCTTTGCTTAGTTTCAACTCCCCCTCCCCCCCACCCCCAGCAGATCAATCTTCTTTTGGCTCCATTCAGTCTCACACTCTCTGATAAGAGAGGTTCAATAAATTCCTCCCCTGGAGCTCTGGTCACTGCCATCTTCATCTGGATGAGATAAACTAAGAATGCAGGAGGGGTTTCCTGATTATCTTTTCATTCTCCAAGTTTTATGAACAAAAGCAGTCTTTATTGTAATACTATGCTATGGCCCAAGAAACACATGTATCACAGTACTGTTTCTAAGTTTTGTTAATAGAAATGTTTGGGGTTAGGTATCCTTCCTTTTGTTCCTTCTCACCTATGGAATTTTTACCCATTAGTTGAGGGGAAACCTGATTGCTGGTACTTTTTGGGTGCTTGAGAAACAAATAGTTCAGCTGGGCCCAGGGGGGAAGAGAGTCAGGTAAAAGGCAGGGTGTGGGGCAGCTGGAGGCTGGTTGGTTTTCTTTGGCTTCAGGGCAGGACTGATGCTTGGAGAAAGGAATTCTCCATAACCCAGGCTGCTGCTGCTGCTTAATCTTCTTCTCCTTCTTGTTCTTCTTGTTCTTCTTCTTCTTGTTCTTCTTGTTCTTCTTGTTCTTCTTGTTCTTCTTGTTCTTGTTCTTGTTCTTGTTCTTCTTGTTCTTGTTCTTGTTCTTGTTCTTGTTCTTGTTCTTCTTCTTCTTCTTCTTCTTCTTCTTCTTCGTCTTCTTCGTCTTCTTCTTCTTCTTCTTCTTCTTCGTCTTCGTCTTTGTCTTCTTCGTCTTCTTCTGTCTTGCACTCCCTGTCCTGCTGGGACATGTGCCAGTGCCAGGCACCGCTGTGGAGCTGCTGATCCACCTCAGCCACCAGCCCAGGATCTCAGCTCATCCCTGCTGTTCCAGCTGAGTGTTCCTCAGAGCCCTGCAGGAGCACCGGGACTGACTGCCCGAGGGGTTTGTGAAGCAAAGCCTCTCCTCCATCCCTTCCCGTCTCAGCCGAGAAAGCTGTCACGGGGTCCCTGGTTCTGTTTTGTTGTTAATGCTGTAGTTATTGTTGTTTGTGTGCCTTGTTATACACACTAGTAAAGAACTGTTATTCCTATCCCCAGATCTCTGCCTGAGAGCCCCTTGATTGCAAAATTATAATAATTCAAAGGGAGGGGGTTCTACATTTTCATTCTAAGGGAGGCTCCTGCCTTCCCTAACAGACACCTGTCTTCTAAATTAGGACAAGCAGAAATAAAAGAAACTATATTAATACAGCAAAGTTTTCTAACATTATACATATAGCATTAATTTCAATATTTGTGAAAAGCCAATAATATAATATGTACTTATAACACTAAAAAAAATCAGAGGAAGATAATGAAAAGTAAAATAAGACTTTATAAACACCTTCCCCCAACCCCTCCCTCCTTCCCACCAACAGTGCAGGGAGACAGGGCATCGGAATTTTGGTCAGTTCATCACCTGAGATTTTCTTGCTCTGTGAAGGGGAAGTTGTTCCCCTATTTCAGTTGCTCCCCTGACCATGAGGTCCCTTCCCACAGAAGATTGTTCTCTGTGAACTTCTCCAGTGTGGTTCCAATCTCATGAGCAGCAGTCCTCCCAAAACTGCTGCAATGTGAGTCCCTCCCATTGGCAAACAATCCTCCCAAAACTGCTGCAGCGTGGGTCTCTCTTCCCATGGGATGCATCCTCCAAGGACAGGCTGCTCCAGCCTGGAAGCAGAGCCCCATCTCTGCACTGGGTCTCCCACTGGATCACAGCCTCCTCCAGGCATCCACCTGCTCCAGTGTGGGCACCTCCCCCAGGGGCTGTGGGGGGATCTCTGCATCCCCCATGGATCCCCAGGGGCTGTGGGTGGATCTCTGCATCCTTCATGGATCCCCAGGGGCTGCAGGGGCACAGCTGCTTCATCATGGTCATCACCACGGCCTGCAGAGGAATCTCAGCTCCAGTGCCTGGAGCACCTCCTGCCCCTCCTTCTGCACTGACCTTGGTGTCTCTATGTTGTTTCCCTCACGTTCTCACTGCCTCCTCCTCTCTATCTAATTAAAACTGCCTCGCTATCTTTGTTTTGATTTCCTTCTTAAATGTGTTATCAAAGAGGTGTTACCATCATCTGTCATTGGCCCATTAGACTTGTAGGCGATGCTTGTTGAGCCCCAATTTAGGCAGCTTTTCCAGGACTGTCTGTTCAGCTTGGCAGATGCCCCTTCTTAAACTCTTCCCCTTTCTCCCTGCCCTCCAAACAGATTCTTTCCCCAGTCAGAGACGATTTTCCCCAGTCAGTCATTAAATCAGCCTGATGCAGCTCCCTTCCCCCAGGAATGCCTGCTGATCGATCAGTCCTTTCACGTTGTCTCTGCCAGTTGCTACTTCAGGTCCTGAAATTAAAAAGAGAGAGAGAGAGAGAGAGAGAGAGAGAGAGAGAGAGAGAGAGAGAAAGAAAGAGAAAAAAAGGAAAAATTAAAAAACACAAGCAAACAAATAAAAGGATCCCAGCAAAATAACAAACAAAAACTAAAAAGCCGCCCTCAAACACAGCAGTGGCTGTCCTGCATTCCTTGAAGTTTGTGGCCCCAGCAGAGCCCAAGCCAAGCTGCAGAGCCCAAACTTCTCTTCAAGGAGAGAAGCTGGAGCATCCCGTCCCTTCCTCCAGCTGCTTCTCTGGCATCCCCCCTCTGGCTGGACATGCTGGCTGTCCTTCTTCCTCCTCTTGCTCCTCCTCTTCCTTCTACTCTTACCCCTCTAAAAAACACACGCCTAGCGGCTTTAATGTGGTAAAAGGGGAGGTTTGGAGGAAAGTCAAAAGTATGTGGGGAAGGAAACAGGTTGGACATATAAAGAGAAAAAGAGTTCAAGGGTTTCACCAGTGAGCCATGAAATGAGAAGTAACAGCTGATGTACTGGAGGGAAGGAGATTTGTTATCAGGAGCTATGGATCCAAGGTATGATCCAAGTGGGGGCATCTGGAACTTAAAGTAATTACCCAGGCAAAGGAGAGCCAAAGAAGGAGATCCAGGCTACTGCCTTGTGCTGCAATAGCTTGGAAAGAATCACCAGGAAAGCTGGAAAACATCAGCAAAAGCCTTTGTGTGGTCGAGAGCCACTTCCCTCTCCTTTTTTAAGTATGAGGCTGAGCACTTTATTTACTTAAAAAAAATAAAAATAACAAAAACCCCAGAGGACTTCCAAGATATTCCCATAGTTGCTTGTCCAGGAGGCTGAAAGTAAGAAACTATTTCACTTTTTCTTCTTTTCCCCTAGTTAGAATACAGAAAGAGAGAGCTAAAGAGTGGCAGTAGAGGTGTAGGAGGTAATTGTGGATTGAGGTGTAGGTTAAAAATGCCAGCACCACTGAAGAAAGAACACCCCTTAATTTTTCATTTAGAAATATCAAAATGAATATGTTGGATGTTGAGAAGAATGTTGTGTTGTCCTGGTGAGATGTGATGTTGAACAATATCAAATCCAAGGAATGATTTTTCCTGCTCCCATTTCACAATCTCCTATTCAAACACAAAGCAGGGCAGAAGTTTTCCAACTTGGCAACCCAAGCCTCAGGAGCCACAATTCCCATTGCCCAAGCCCTAATGCGCAGAGAGGGGCGACATGTCCTCTCCCTGTCCCAGTTAATCCCACAGCACATATGGACAAGGCTTTTCCATGAAGCTGGCCCAAGAACAAGGGGATTTGCTGGAGCAAGCTCTCCTGTGGGATCCTCTTTCCCCTCCACAGCCACACCCCTTGCCATGATGCCCTTGGAAGGTGCCCTTGGTCCAGTTGCCTTGCACAGGTTACCCAGGGAGGGTCTCACTGCTCTGGCCCCTCCTGGCAGCTCCCGCTCTCCTTTGTTCCATGGCTTGACTACATCTCCCAACAGGCTGCACTGGGGAAGGGGGGGAGAAAGGCTTTTCTACCTGTTTTTCCTCACCCATTACATTCCTCCTCAGTGAGATGAAAAAATCATACTCACTTTGCTGACACATTGTGTGCTTTGAGAAGACTAGAGGTGCAAGGCTGCAAGAAGTCAGTTAAATCCTGAAGTAGGAAGGATGTAGCCCTGAGCTTTGAAATCTTAATAAATACATAGAGGAGAGATCTTTTCTTTTGTGTGCAGGACCGATGGCTGCAAGTGTCTCTGGAAACACAACTTACACAAGTGTTTCTCCATCACAAACTAAAGCACATGCATATCTTGCATAACGTTGTTTGCCACCATACAAATATTTATTTTCTGGCCCCTGTATAGCCTACAGATTTCTTTGCTGATCTTCTGCATCAGATGGCTTTATCCTTCTGGAACTGCATATATGCAGATCTGAGGTCTATGTAAATATGTATAAACAAAATGCATATTTTGTAACAGATTTATTTTCAGTCGTTATGTTTTTATGCTAGGATAAAGTTGTTTAATTGATATCATTGGTATAAAAGTGATTAATGCTAACAGTGGAAATTGAAACCTTATCAAGCCTTTTAGAATTAGAATTGCTGGTTGTAAGTGGTCTCCCTATAAATAAACACTGTTCTCTTAGTTATTCTTTTGATTTCAGCAAAACAATGCTTGTTTAAATTAAGAGGTATCTGTCTCAGGTTTCTAAAGAATCCTGGCAACAGAGTTTCTCTTCAAGAAGAGCTTGGAAATTATGATTATAATAAACTCTGGGAGCAGTGTGCCAAGCCTCTGCTCAGAGAGATGGTTCCATTCACACACTGAGTGCTGCCCTGTGTGCATGTGTTTGGAAACCACATTTGAATGACTAAAGCAAGCTGAGGAGCAGACCTTGCACTCAAACATGCGGGTTTGGGCATATGTGTGAGTGTTTAGGTAATTCTGTATGCATGTAGACATAAATAGCTTTATAAATTCCACATATCCACTGTGTAGTAATTGTCTGCGTGATATGTCAATATACACAATTGTCTGTGTCATAAGAGACAAATACAACGTCAATATATAAGATTGAATTTTATTTTAAATTGTAAATTGGATTAATTTCTCTGGCTGATTTGGCAGAGCAAATTACTATTGTTCCATTGTGTCGTGGTTTTAAACCAATAACTAAGAAAATTACTTATTTCTTGCTGTGAGATATGGATTAGAACAAGAGCAAAACAGGCATACAACTTAAAAGGGAAAAAAAAGAAAGTTTATTGACAAACTACAACAATAAGAACATCAGAATAAACTTCTAGAAAAACCTTTTCATCCCCTATCTACCCACTATTCCCTTGTTCACATGACAACAGAGACAAAAACCTTGGAACTTTGATGGTTAAAACAGTCTCAATTCTTGCTACAGTCTTTTCACCAGTCTTTGTAGAGAAACAGAAGTTTCTTCCTGTTAATTTATGGAGTTTCTCACAAGAAAACTATTTTTGTTATAGTTTTCCATTGCTCTAATGTTAGCTGCCCAGAGCTGCTATTATTAGAGCCCACTCCTCCCATTTTCACATCACTCTGAAGTGTGTATGGGCCATGAGTCTAGAGATAGCATTTTTAAGGAAAAGTTATTCAAAGGCAAAAGAAGTCTTCTTCATCCGTTTCTGTGAGCTTCACTAGAAAACAGTTTTCTCATGGCCTCTCAAGGCTTCAAATCTCCCAGCACTTCACTATACCATAATTACTCTACTTTTTACTCAAATTTACACTTTGAACACTTTATTCCTCCCTAGATACTGTATCATGAATTAAAGGAGTTCTTTTCAGGACTTCATTGTCCATCTCCATAGTTTTAACAGAAAGATATTTCAGCTTAATGAAAGCATCTTCTTAATTCTCTACCTCTTCAGAAGCTTCTTTTCTTTCCTGTCACTGGTAGTTTATAAAGTCTCTTTTCATGTTGATCTCTCTCTTTTTCTCTCTCTGGATAAAAAGATTAATCCGCAAGTCTCATCTGGGTAATGAAAGAGTTAAAATCTTGCCCAGGCTTTTGTAGATGGTTCAGAGATCTCTGCCGAACAGGAGCTGGACCCGTCTGCGATGGAAGGTTCTTCATAGCTGCTCTGGAGAGTGTGGTCGCTGCTCCAGCTTGCTGCAGGTCCTGAGCCTCTCTCCTTCTTCACTGGGCAGTTTCTAGTGAATTAGTTACAGCAAAACCTGCAGCCGAGCCAGAGATCGGCTCAGCCCGGCCCGGGCCCGAGGAAAACCTTCCCCAGGCCCCCCCATCTCCCGGCCGGGAGACGGGGCAGGCCCGGCCCCATCCCCGCCCGGCCGCATGGCCTGGGCAGGGACGGGAGGCCTGGAGCTCCGCCACCCTTCACAAGAAACAAAGAGAACCCAGAGAGCTCTGCTTTTACACTTTAAGGTAGGGTTCACAAGTTGATCCTACTTTTCAATAGCCTAAACTGCTGTCAGTTCTCAGCAATGACCGATAATTGGTCAGGAGAAAAGACTCCAGGCAGTTCCCAGCAACTCCAACTTTCTTAAAGGTAAAGTAACTCCATGATGCATTGCAGACCTCATCACAATATTTGTCCTTGGTGTCCTAGGATATTTTGCCATGATTATATTATTTTAAAGATCTTTACCTCTTTATATTAAAAAATATTCTACTGTGCTGTTATTAGTATAACCATTCTGGAGAGAGTAGTTTTAAATCTGTAAGTTTTACATTAATTGTTTTCTGTTCCTGTCTGAATTGTAACAAAGATAACAGTCCAAGCTCTTCTACTCTATTATATCATCCCTTTCATCTCTGAAGTCTGGGCTTCAGTCTTTCTGAGAATTGCTAAAATCTATTAATAATCAGTGTTGTTTTCACTGAAATTAAAAATTATATCGAGGTGACAGTTTTGTATCAACTAAGTAGGGCTTAGATGCTTGTTATATTTTTATTACACATTGTATAACAGAGTTTTGAGCCAGATTTATGACTTCAAGCCCCAGTCATAAGAAAGAGGTGGTAAGGAGGCACTACGACTCACATGGACCTTCTTGGAGTCACATTTCCTTCCCAGATCTATTTTATTCCTAAGAACAAGTGCCCATTTACTCCCAAGAACATTTTGCTGTCTCTTTACTTTTCCAAACACCTCCTGGTACCTTCCATTGAGTGGTGGAGGGATGGTAACAGGTTGTATCAATCTTCACCTTTCCACCTGTTTCAGTGAAGAAATTCCTAGTCTTCCCGTTTCCTTTTTGAATTCCAAGCTCTGGTGTGTTTTGTGCGCATGCCTTGAGTTTGCTCAGATTTCTGTGGCTGAGCTGTCATGTCAGTCACAGTCTGGTCATCTAAACAAAGCTCTGTCAGGACATTTGCTGGGATGGTGGCCCTTTATACTCCATTTTTAAGTCCGTCTGGATGCTGGCATTAAATACACCCTTATTCTTGGACAGGCTCGAGGGCTTCTTCAGCTCTGGGATACAAACTATGGATTAGAGCCAAATAAAGGATATTTTTCAACATTTCCTAGATGTTGAAGATCTCCCTGCCCATGGCAAGGGGATTGGACTAGATGACCTTGAAAGGTCCCTTCCAACCCAAACCATCCTGTGATTATATAAGTAGGCAGATACTTAGTTGCCTTCAGATTATGTACAAGCAGGAAGGAGGACACATTTTCTAAACCGTTTGTTGATCAGAATGGATTCAAATTTATAATACTTTGGTTTCCCAAAGCTGAGTGCAGAACCAAGTAGAAGTTGAGTTTCTTCACTGCAAGCTTCTATATTGCAAGAATTATTGAACTTGGTTTAAACAGCCTCTTTTGTGGCCTCCTGTAACACCTCTGCCACATAGGATTTTTCTGCAGTTCTATATATTTGCAGCTTGTCAAGACAACCATTCTGCACTTGTGCTCACTGACTTCCTCCAAAGCTCAATGAGAATATAATATTTCTATGATGTTGAAGGCTGGGCTCAAATATCAGTTTTTTCCTTTAAATTTGTGTCTAGTGAAAACATTGCTCCTCTTACCCTGTCCATACTGAATTTGTCTCTAGTTCTGCAAGCATTTTATTAACATTTTTTGTCATTATATAAAATCATCACAGAATCCTGAAATGGTTTGGGTTGGAAGGGACCTTAAGCCTCTTCTCATCCCATCTCCTGCCATGGGCAGAGACACCTTCTACTAGCCCAGGTTGCTTCAAGCCCTGTCCAGCCTGGCCTTGGACACTTCCAGGGATGGGGCAACCACAGCTTCTCTGGGCACCCTGTGCCAGGGCCTGACCACCCTCACGGGGAATATGTAAACTCACGCTACTTTCTCTCAGTATGAAGCCATTTTTCCTTGTTCTGTCACTCCAGGCCCTTGTACATAGTGTCTCTCAAACTTTCTTGCTGGCTGCAGAATCCTGTTTCAAAACTGATGGTATTTCATACTGTAAAACAGATGCCCAGACCTGAAGCAAGATGTCTGGTTGCTATTCTGCTGAAGATTACTGCTAGATTCCTCTTAGTGTTTTAGCTATAACATTTGAATCAATAACTGAGGATATTTTACATCAGGTACATGCAAAAATATTGTTAATGGCGAATACGTTTTGTAATTTCATATGGAGTTTAAGCAAAGGAGTGTAGAATGCTATCAGCAAAGTCAGTCATGTTTCAGAGCCTAACATAAAAAAAGTAAAGAAAACAAGATTAACACAAAGCATTGTATCACTGACATCATAACATACTGACAAAAATTAATAGAAGCAAAAGACCCATGTCCTGTAGAATCAAGGAAGGGAAAACTTGGATCTCAGTAAAACTTGTTAGCATGTTAAGCTTGGTTGCTGCAAAGTGATCCTAAAGGGACTCATCTCTGAGGGAAAGTGAGGATAGAAAGTAGCTGGACCAGCCCTTTTAATAAGATCACATTTATTTTTGTGATATGTTTTTACAGTATATATTTGCAACTGGGAATTTGAAGGAAAATCTTTAGGAACAGAAGCCAGGAAGAAGACACCTTTCCAAGTCATGTTATTTAGGTCCAGGTTATTTTTAATTATTTTTCACCTTTAACTTTTGTAATCATGTATTTCCCCAGCAATGCAAAATAGCCAAGGGTGAGATGAAGAAGCATGAGGACTAGAGGACACAGATGTTCCAACAGCAAACTCAGGATTGCTGAGCCAGGGCACTCAAATGTCATGAGTCAGCCTGTTCCTGGCTAGTCATGAGACTGAATAAAAAATATCATTAGCTGTTCTCAAAGCAAATTTGGGCTTCCTTTTGTTCGCCCTTGGATTCTGCTTTTGTCCTATGCTTGGGATATGTTTGTAAGTTTTGCCCCATAGATAAAAGGACTAGAAGGGGATTTAAGTCCCAAGCAAAGGGCATTTGAAAAGCAAGTCAAATGCTAGTCTTGCAAGAATGGGCCAGTTATAAAAAAGGTTTCTGCAGAGACATCAAGAGATTAAAACAAGCACCACAGAACATAGAAGGATGCATTGTTTGGCATCCTTACACAACTCACCTAGTATTTAACTTGGGCAAGGACAGGGAGGCTGATGTTTAGGCCAGAAAAAAAGAGGGGAAAGCAGTGAGGCTGGGAATTTAGTGTGGAAAACAGGAAGAGTATCAAGACAGCAGCAGCCTTTTGGCTAACTTGCATGAGCTGTAGCTTGGAGATTTGCATCCAATATTGGGCTGTGTGTTACTCAGTCTTCTTGTTCTGACTGAGGCAGTGTGGCCATGGCTGGGGCACAGGATCTCCCATGGAAGACACCACTACACCTACGAATTTTCTGTGTTTACCTGGGGAAGGAGAACAAGCACAGTGTTGATATACCCAGTGTCCATCTCCCTCCTTTATTTTGACAGCCCTGGAAACTTTTGTAAAGCACTCAGAAGCCTTTTGTTTTACCATTTTTTTGGGAGAGACTTCACTAGTGAAGTGAGAACACTTCATTGCATTACTAGAATGTTGGTGGTCAGGAGAGAAAGCCTCACTCACACAAGGGTTTAATCTATTTTTTCTGATGGCCTGTTGTGTTTTGTCTTTGCACATCTCTAATTGCACTTATGCTTAGTGCAGAGAGGACTATTTAAGAAACTTCACTATGTTTATTTAAAGAAGAGAAAAAACCCATGAGAACTCAGAATGCACTTTTTAATATTCTTTGGAGCTGTTCCCCATGATTGCATGTTAAGTAAGACACAACCAATAATTGCATTGAACGTGGAGACTTTCTATCATAAGCATTTCATTTCATTTCATTTCATTTCATTTCATTTCATTTCATTTCATTTCATTTCATTTCATTTCGTTATTCAATTTTTTTAACCTCAGCTTGCACAGCTCCTAGCACAGTTGTCATACTGGGGAGCCTATGTGTATGCTGCTTCAATAGCAGGAGATAATTAGTGTACCCTGCTCCAGAGAATGAGTACATGGACTGCATGAACAATATCCTGTTGCTCAACACTTCTCATTTCACTTTCTCAGATCCCCTATTTTGAAGATGATATTCCCACAGCCTCACTCTGTGGTGCTCTGCAATGTTGCTTTCCAGTGATATTAACAGGAATGGTATTGATCTGAATATATTCCCAGAGTGATCCTTGGAGCAAAATTTGTTGAGCAAGTGTTGTTTACAAATTCACCTCAATGTACAAAAGAAATTCAATTCTCTTCTTCAAAGCAGAGTGATAAAAGGATTCTGGGGACTGAGTCAAGACAGTGAGGCTGGAAGTGAAGGACAACAGCAGCAACAACAAAATTGAAAAAGAGGATGGGGATGAAGAGAGAAAAGAAATACAATATCTAGGAGGTTTCTGTAATTAAAACCATATTAAATATCTGTGCTCTGCAAATGATACAAATTGATATAGTTTCAAAAAGCCATTACTGGGACCCCACTATGGGAGTTCAATATATTTTCTGCCCTAGGGCTTTGTTCAGCAGAAATGTTAAGCAGGACTTCTGTGTGCAGGAGCCTGCTGAATACAGTGAAATGGGCTGCTTCATCTTTTCATCCCATTCAGCAGAAATTTAACTGTCCTGTGGAAATATGTCTCAGTATTGCTAGGAACTTTTGCATAGAACCAAAGAGATGTGGAGGCTTCATTGTAATGTTCCTTTTGCTCCCTGCCGGGTCACTGTCTGTTCATTGCACTACAAAGCCCTGTTGCTTTCTGCCACAGAAATTAATTTAATATTTTTCTTTGGAGCAAAAATGGGTTTGGGTTAAATCTCTCATGGGAGAACAAAACTTTGGGAACAGATGTGTATGAACTTTGTGTAAGAGCAAAATGTGGCATGAGGCAGCTGAATCAATTATGATGAAGCTAAGGTGACAGGTGTCAATTCTTCTTCACTTGACCATAAGGAGATGTGATAGATATCAGAAAGTCTGTGGCCTCTGCCAGACCCAGGCCTGGTTTTTAGAGTAGTAGGACAAACATAGATTTCCTCCATGGCAGATGACTTTTTTGGTGAATACATTAGTGGCACAGGTACCTACCTCTTCCATAACAGTGTGGTTGAATTGTGAATCAGGCTTGGGCTGATAGCAGCTTATTCTTTCCTACCTTTCCTTATCAAAAAGCTTAAATATTTTCCAAAATGCTAAAGAGATTCATATGCATAACTCTTGTTTGAAAGAGGCTTCTTAAACACCTCGACAGTTTGGGAAACCTTGGGTCCTAGCATGAGACATTTTTTCTGTTACTGTGACCTTCAACCAGGTTTGTCTATCAGTCTGCCCATGTTTTCTCAGGTGCCATAGGGAGATTAAACTGTTCAGAAAACATTCTGTAGAAACAGTTGACTCATTACCTCCTGCCTGAAAATGAGATGAAGGAATGCTCTGGAAAGTGATGCTGGAAGGGATGGACTGCTAATTTCTGAGGAAGGAGTCAGAAAAGGAGTAAAGTTACTATGAACTTCAATATTCTGTTAAATTCTTCATTAACATGAAATGCCTGGCAATAAGTGATGTTCAGATGGGATAGGATTCTTTTCTCAAAGGACATGAGTAGTCCAGTTTCAATGACTCAATGGGGCTCAAGTATGAGTGCACACATCCTGGAAGGGTTGAAGCATTGCAAATCCAAGTGATTCACTTGGAGGATACCTGTTTCTTTTCTGAACCTTTTACACTTTGACACAATGTTGCACTGTACTGCCTATATACCATGGGAGGGAGGGAGGGAGGGAGGGAGGGAGGGAGGGAGGGAGGGAGGGAGGGAGGAAGGAAGGAAGGAAGGAAGGAAGGAAGGAAGGAAGGAAGGAAGGAAGGAAGGAAGGAAGGAAGGAAGGAAGGAAGGAAGGAAGGAAGGAAGGAAGGAAGGAAGGAAGGAAGGAAGGAAGGAAGGAAGGAAGGAAGGAAGGAAGGAAGGAAGGAAGGAAGGAAGGAAGGAAGGATAGTGAATTTGTCTACTCTTTGTTTTCATGTATGTAACTTACAAGTCTCAAATTGACTTGATTCTCAGAAAAAAAATAATTAGTGTAGGTATAGAAAAATGGATTACAGGTGACCTCACTCCTGATAAGCCACAGTGGTACTAATTACCAAAGAAGAGGAACAGCCTTGCCCTAAATGGGTTGCAGCTGTGACTAATAAAGATAAGTGTGATAAAAGGGGTGAGTTGGCTAGTTAGGGGGCAACTGGAGGAAGTGGTGTCTGTAGAAGGGATGATGTAGAGAGAGACATTAAGAACAAAACAAGGAAGAGACTTGCTGCTGTAAAAGATCTGCTATGAGGTCAGTCTGGGTGTGATGGAGCTGGAGCCTGCAGTCATAGTTGAGCTACAAAAAAGCCTGTGGTCAGAGTCTACAAACTAATACTTGTAGACAGAGTCTAGCAGGAAATAACCAGCAGTTAGAGTCTGCAGTTAGACCCTACAGTAGGAGCTTGCTGTAATCAGGATGGCTAAGCTGTAAAGAAGAATAAACTGTGACCCTTTTTATGTTGCTAAATGAGAGTATGTGTCTTGGCTAATGTAAGGTAACATAAGGTCTACTGCAACATGTTAGCACCCTTTCCAATGTGAGAAGACAACCTTCCAGAATTTCCTGATCAAATTTAACAATATTCTTTCAGTGTCAAGGTCATTGGAGGGATTTTCAGAAGTATTCAGCATTATTATATCTCATTTGAATTTTACTTCTCACTTCAAAGTTAGTGATATTAGCTCAGTGTGAGAGCTTTAGAAAATCACAGTGTATTGATTTAGATCTCACAGGTGGTGATTACCCTGTAGTGGCATCACAGATGTGAATCAGGGCTGGGTTATACTCTCAGGGCTTGCTTCAACCCAGGTACAAATCCTGCTTGGAGCAAGGTGCTGGAGTTCTTTCTGCACTAACTGTGCAGAAACAGTAAGAGCCTTTTAAAGAAAGAACCGTTTTCTTGAACAGCTTTTCCCAAATATCCAAGACTGTGTGGAGTTTAGCTCCTTTTCCATACAGATTGCTCTATCATATGGGGGCCATACTAGAATTTGGGTTTTCACAGGACTACACTTTGTATGTCATTTACTTGGATTTAAAAGTGTGTTTAGATTCAAAATGCTTTTCCAAAACAGAAAGAATTGACACAGAAGAAAACTTTTGTTTTAACTCTTCCCAGGGAAAATGCACACAAAAATCCCGTGCAGTGAATCATTCTTCCAAAAAGCAACTCATTCACTTCACCAGACACTGTGGAGTAGATATGTGAGCAGCACACAAAAACTAAATTTGATACTTAGAATAAAAATTAATTGGGTAGGGAATGGAGGTGACTTTACTTCTTTGTGCCCCATACCCAGCCTTTGTGTATGGGGAGATGAGTAAAAGAACTTCAGTCAATCCTTCACATTTGCTCTTGACTAGAGTGGAATGTACTGTGTGTCTCTTTTACCTGAAGTTCTACATTATACTTACTGATGCAGCTGTTTTTTTGAAAAAATAAACATGGGGGCAGTACTGCTGGGCTTGTAAATGTGCCAAAATGTTTGCTAGGAACAGATTTTTTTTTCCTTGCGTTGGCATGTCTGCATTTTCCAGAAATCTTTTTACCTGTGGGTATGACAGCATAGAGGGAGGGATTTTTCAAAGTCTAAAATGAAAGCCAAAGCCCAGCTGATGGTTTACACTGGCACACAACCCACTGGAATTTTGTCAAATGCACAGAAATGCTGGTAGCATTTTGCACTTAAAGGGCCAAATCCTTTTGGCAGATGCACTCAGACATTCTCCATTGAAGTTGCTAAGAGTTGTTAATACATAGAATTTTGTCCATCTTGAGATTCAGAGTCTGCTTGGGGGTCTGATTCTGTGAATCAGACAGAAGGCTAAAATGAGATAGCTGGGAAAAACCAGGAGAAATAGAGTGGTAAAAGGACAGGATGAAAGGCAGAACAGACAAGTTCTTATAACACAATGAGTGAACAAGGGAGATTGCTATAATTGGAGAAATGCTCAGAGCTGACAATGGAAAGGCAACATTTAATTGCAAACAATGGACTTGAGACCAGAGGAAGAAGAGTTCCTATCTTAAGAGAAAAGCCAGAATGTAAACCTATATAGGCACCTAACAATTCCTGAAATCAAAGAAATTGATACTTTGGAGGACAAGTCAGATCTCTGAAGCTGTTTGAGATCCAGTCAGAGGGATAAATACCTTTAAAAATTTAGTCCTAAGGCTCTAAAACTTTCAGTGTTGAGGAAATCTGTGTTCCAGAACTGGGCTGCAGCTGATGTAACTGAATAACAGAGAAGCTCCATGAGTCAAACCCTGAATGCCTTGCTAGAACACAGAGAAGGAAATTGGCCTTTAATAGTGATAGGACAAAGACTGAGAAAAGCCTCAAGATGTGCTGCTAACATGCCAGTTTTGCAGAAGTAAGTTTTAGAGACAGGCTGAAAGTGAGTCTTTTGATTGCACTCTAAAATCTGTACCTGCTTTTACATTATGGCAATATCCTAGAACAGCATCCTGGTTCTTATTAGATTGGTACTGCAGCTTCTACAGTTTTCATCCTTTTCCCATAAAGAAAGCTGGGATACATCTCTCTAGTGTTTACATCTCTCTAGTGTCTTCAAGTTAGGAAGGATCTTGTGCTTGTCCTGACTGATACTAAGAGTATTTCTGAGAAGTCAGTATGTGTGAATCATCTGGGTAGATGTGGAAGAAGTAAAGCAAGAAGATAAACATGTTCAGAAAAAACCTGATACTTCTTTAAAGCCTAGCAGTATCTTAAACTTCCTTTAAGTTGGTTTACATTTAGAAGATAGTTGCCCATAAGGAACAATAGTTTAAAGAATTCCAGTTAAAAGGGGATTGCCAACATTCAGCAGAGATTTTTTTTTCATGGTTGGAAGGATAAGCTCTCTTTTCCCATGCTGAGTTTCCAAAGGAATTGCAATACAGTCTGTTCTTGTTTTTGCCTAGCAATGTGTCATTAATAGCTGGGGTCCTCTCAGCTTTCAAGTGCACAATGCAGAAACAATCCAAGGAGAATAAATTCTGCTTCTGTGACCCTGATTTTACCCCAGTAAAGGAGGGGAAAGAACACAATTCCTCTTATAACTGCATGTAAGACCTACCTTATAAACCTGTGAAGAGTAACTGATTCACAATTCTGGTGAAGGAATTGTGGAAATATGGACACTTATGGTAATGAGACAGTGAAGATGTCAGAGACTTAGAAAAGAACCCAGAAGATCAGATTTTTAGACAAATGTTTCAGCCTTCTGCATACCTTAGACTTCAGCACTTCACTGTTCTTCATATCCCTTCCATCTGATAATCAGAGGGAATTAATGAGTTTCCTGACTAATTTTCCTTTCACAAAGGTTTTCCCACAGAGACAAGATCTGGCTAAATCTCACAATCTCACTGAGATGATTAATGGTTGTCTCTAGTCTCCAGATAAATCTTTTGAGAAGAGGAAAAAGTTACTTCCGCTTCCTAGTCCTATATAGTTCCTTTTCATTCAAGCATCTTCTCAGTTAAGGTGATGGTCCTAAAAGGGGAAGAAATATATTGCAGGACAGAGGTATCCAGAAAATACAGGGCAAACGGTACCTCTTGGACAGATTGGATAGCCTTAAGCCCCTCAGTGGGGCTTCAAGCTCTGCCCTAATTTTCTTCTTACCTTGCTGGTTCTTAAGTCGTATTACCACTAGCTTCCACTTGTAGAAAGAGCCCCTGCTCTTGCAAAGAAGTTGACGGTGTCTTGTGTGAAGACAAGGTTCTGTGGTACATTGCTAGTCGCTTCAAGGACTTTCCCAGGGCAACAAAAAAGCTATGTTTATATTTTGCTGTAGAACACATATCTTTTCTCCAGCACTGCGGAGTAGTTTTGTTTGTAAAAGTCCCTTTAGAGGCTCTGAACTGTATCTCTCCACCACTCTAGGAGAAAGAATGGGTGCAGTTTCTTCTGGAGGACCTTTGGAATCCCACAAGTTCTAAGAGCAAGGATAAGAGATGATGAAAAAAGTGCTTAGTCACATGATGTATGACATTTCATTCAAAATTATCTTTTTTCTGTTTAGCACTGACCATAAATTTCTATGCCTAAGCAAACCCACCTGCACCAATGCCAGCCATCCTACTCACCCCCCATTTCAATTTGCGTTTCCCAGCTAAACTGTAGCTGTTCCTAATGCAGAGGAATAGGAACATTTTCCTAGGTGACTGCAAAATATTATCACATAAATGTATTTGTCAAATTAATGTATTTTATATAACTTCCCCAGAAAACAATAAATGAAAAGCAGTGAACTTTATTATTGGTTATAATTTATAACTGATAATTTATATTTTTATTAAAATTTGTGGCCCACCATAGTAGCATTGAAGATGTATAAGCTGATTTTTGAATGGGGGCAGGTTAAATGAATTTTAAACTTTTCCTGTTGACATCACAGTGCTGTGGGGAGGATGACACAATAATCCTCATCCTTGCAGTTAAAGGCAAATTGTCTAGTTCATGAGCCCATAAACATCTTTGCAGGAAGTCAGGCTTACAGGAATCACTAGTTTTGTTCTGGTCAGCAAGTGACTATTTTATAATGGTAAGAAAAAGGCACTTTGCTCTATCAATGGAATATGCATTAAAACAAAACAACAAGCATAATGTCAATGAATTAACCACTAACAGGTAAAGAAACAATACTTTTAGTTTAATCAGTTTTAGTTGATGGCTGAACTCACAGAAGCTTTGCTCTGCTATGACCAGAGGTTACTAAGGTAACCTTCACAATTTACAAAATTATGTGGCAAAACCCTGCTTTTTTTTTTTTTGCATATGACACTACAAAATACCTTTGTACAGAACACATGAGAAGTAACATTGTTTTGATATTGAAAAATTTTCATACTTATCAGTATCTGCAGGATTGACTTATTTGTCTTTACAAATGTGAGTAGAATTTAGATTTTAAAAGTCCCCATCAGCTAAGCCATTTTATTGTTTGACAGTTAAAAATACCTTTGATATTTTAAATCCAGACATCAAGTATACTATGGAAAACAAACTGACTTCTTGAGAGAAAGAATGAAATGCCTTACTTTCACGTATTCAAGCAGAGTGCCAGCACAAACAAGTGCTGTAAGTGTAACCCATTACCTTAACAAATCTTACTAATGCAAATAAGGCTCTTCCAAAAGAATTTATTTCACTGTAAGGTTAACAGAAAATTTCTGTTTGGACTTTACCCCTAATTTTGGCAGAATAAGAATATTTCAGCATGAATCTTCAAATTATTTTAGTGTAAAAAGTTGTGCTGTGCTTGAACAGAATTTGTCTGAGAAGTTTAATGGAAATTATGTACATTATTTTGGACTCACAACACATTATATCTCACACCAGTTTTAAGAGTATAGTTGATGTAAATTGGTTTTGGTAGATATTGGTGTCTTTAAGTAGTTTTGAGATGAACTTAATTATTAAAATTGGGATCAGAGCACAACTGTAGTGCAGTGGTGTTTTAAATACTGACTAATGATTTAGGCTGAGTTTCAGCTTTGTCTTTTAGTGCAGATTAAATAAAATATCAGTGTTCAATCAGTGCAAGAGTGGGAGTATTTATACAGCCAAGTTCTGGTCCCTAGCACTCTATCAGCTAACTGCTTGCTAAAGGGTGCCCTAAATTTTGACTGTCATCAATAAAATTATTCTGAGCATTGTTTTTTACTTCCAGTTCTATTCTGGCCATGCACTGAGACAACAGTAAATCTAATTGCACAGCTCCCATCACTGCATGGAAAGTACTGCAGCTGCATGGTTGAAACGCTGACTTCATAGACATTCATGCAGCTTGTTTGAATCTATATTTAAAAAGTGGCAGCTGGCTTGGTGCTGCATCAGGTGGGATCTGTCTATAGGACCTGGAGCCTTGTCGCACGTTCATGGAAGAGAAGTGACATTGAAGTGATGTGTTTCTGTCCACACATGATCTGGAGCACATCTGTGCTGCAGGGTGACTTGTACAACATGACTGGAGCAGCAGCTTGAGTCAGTGCCAGTTTAAAGTATCACTGCTGTTATTTGTTAACTAAATAAAGTCAGAAGCTCCGTGTCTCTATCCCTTAGCAGCAGATTCATTTGTTCCCGTATCCAAATGTCCCACACTCCCATCCCTTCCTCTTCGAGCTACTACGAACAACCCCGTTTGTGCTGTCCTTTAGCTGCGCATCTGAAAGTATCTCATCTGCCAGAAGACTTTACCTCCCCGAGTTAGATTTTGCTTTTTTTTATGCGTCTCAAGTTTGACATCCCACTTTGGGTTGCGAGGACAGCAGCAGTGGGGTACAGCAGCTTGTCCTGGTGAGGAGCAGGTAGACGGGAGTGAGTGAGGAACCGCGTACACTGAGTGCGCTGCCCTGTGACCCTCCCGTGCCTGGATCTCTGCCTGAAGCAGCTGACACCACCCGGGCTCCTCGGGATACTCGGGATAGCCGAGCCCGAGCGGCTGGGGGGGTTCCCTGGGGCGAGCACGGCCCCTGACGGGATGGGAGGGACGGAGCGAGGCGCGGCTGCCCCGCCTGCTCCCCCCGTGCGGCCAGGCACGGGCAGGGGAGAGCCGGCGGCTGCCGGACGTGTGTGGAGGGGGGGGGGGGCCCTCCCTCACGCCAGGGCAGGCCCCAGTGGACATGATCGGGGAGGGCAGGAAAGGGAGCCAAATTCCCCGTCCCCGCTCCCGTCCTTTTCCTTCTCTTGTCCCTGTCCTTATCCCTGTAGCAGTCCCTGCCTGTCCCTATCCCCACCCCTGTATTTGTCCCTGTCCGTATCTCCGTTCCTATCCCTTTCTGTATCCCCTATCCCTGTCTCTTCCCCTTTTCCTCTCAGCTATCCCTGTCCGTGTCTCTGTCCTCTATCTCTCTCTCCTTCTCCCTACTCTATCCCTCTCTCTTGTCCCTGTCCCTAACTCCTATCCCTCTATCCTGCCCCTATATCGCTCTGGAACCCTGGCCCCGCCTCCCGGCCCCGCCCCCTCCCTCCCCACTTTGTCGCGGCGGCGGCGCCGGTGGCAGGAGGGGCCACTCTGCGCACGCGCGGGGCCGCGAGAGCCCCCCCCCCCCTTCCCCCCCCCCCCCGCTTCATCCGGGCACCCGGGCGCGCGCGCCACCGCCGTGTCACAACTTTCTTCCCCCCCGCGTGGCGGATCCCGGCGCGCGCGCTCTCCCAGGAAATATAGTCCCTGCCCGGCCCCGGCTCCCGGCCCGACCCCGCTGGAGCGGCCTGCGGGGTCCGGCGGGGGGCGGCGGGGCGAGCGCGGGGCGGGGCGGGGGCGGCGGATGGCGCGCGGGGGGGGGCGCGCGGGCGGGGGCGCGCGGGGAGGGGTCCCCCCAGCTCGGCGGAAAGTGAGTAATGAGTCCGTGTCCCCAGCGAAGAGGCGAAGAACTTGCCGTGCACACCGAGTACTTGTGTCTGCCGGCTGTCCTGCCGCTTTTCCTTAGTATTGTTGTTCTTGGTGTCGCCACTCCTTTTCTTTTTAATTTTTTTTTTTTTTTAATTTTTCCTGGGTTTCCTTTTTTTTTTTTTTTTCTTTTTTTTTCTTTTTTTTAGTTACTTTAAAAAATTGTTTTCTTCCATTTTTCCGCGGAGGGAGGGGTGACTGCCTGGCTGGCTGGCGGGTCTGTTGCAAAAACCGAGAGAGAAAATCAAAACCAAAACAAAAAAAAAAAGCCAAAAAAGAAAAAAAAGAAAGGCAGGAAAAAAAAAAAAAACCAAACAAAACCAAACCAAAAACCAAACCAAACAAAAAAAAAAAAAACTTCACTCGGATCTGAAAGTGGCAGGAAAGTGCCTGGCAAGTTGCAGGGATGGAGCTACACAGCTTGCAGGAGGCGTTAAAAGTGGAAATCCAATGTCACCAGGTAAAAGAATGAACTGCTGAGGCAACCAGCCGTGCTCTGCCTCCGATCGGGGCTCGCAGGACCGGTGTTGCATGTTCGGCGAGAGCCTTCGTGCCGCAGCCACCAGGGGAGGGGGCTTGGGGGGGGCGCGGCGGGGACCCCCGGCCCCCCGCCGCAATGGCGAGCACTTCCCCAAAGTTCTTTTACGGCTTGTTTGGCTGAGTTTTTTGTGTGTGTGTGTGTGTTGTGGAGATGCGGAGTCAACGCTGCAGTCGGTGCTAGTGTGTGTGCGTGAGTGTGAGAGTGTGTGTGTGTGTGTGTGTGTGTGTGTGTTGGAGAGATTAGGACGAGACTTGAATATTTATGAGCTTTGCTTGAAACTGACTCGCAGTGTTTACTTGCCTCTTTGTTCCTTACCCCCCTCCCTCCCCCGTCCACACACATACATACATTTAAAATAATCCATTAAACTTGAAACAGTTTCTAATTCTTCCTTTTTTGGGGGTGATTTTTTTTTTTTTTTATAGAAACTAGTTGCACAGATGAAGCAAGATCCACAGGTAAATGCAGATTTTTTTTTTTTTTTTTTTTTTTTCTCTTCAGTATTTTATCCCTGCCGTAATAAGCGCAGTTGTGCTGGGACAGCAGGATGAGAAACTTTATCAGTAAGAGATCTCATTTTGTAGTCTGCACTGAGCTTTCTTGCTAAGGAGGGTGTTTTGTGTATGCATGCTTCTGTACGGCTTCAGTGGAATGGTTTTGCCTTTGAAAAATTTCTAGCTCGCAAGTTTATTCATTACAGGGGTTAGTTTGCACTTTGCCTTTAATATGCGTCTTGTTGCCGTTTTTGCAGAATGGAGATCTTAAGAAACAAATCCATGAAAGGCAATCAAGAATAGCAGCTCTTAATGAGAAACAAGTAAGGAACAGATCGATTCAGTTGTGTTTGGTTTTTCTTCTTGTTTTTACGATGCACTATCTAAACATCCGAAAAGTGTCTGAAAATGCTGGCGGCAGGGGATATAACATCCATTTTCTTTTGCATAGAGTCAGAAAATGCATGTTTTCATAATGAGGTCGGATTCTCTGATGTCTTGCTGGGGGAAAGAATTGTTTCAGTACTTGTAGTAAAAAGATAAGCAGTAGTTAAAACGTAAGAAAAAAAAAAGGCGTCCATTTTGAGTTGGTCGACATGTTTTAGGAATATGGAAAATTCTTCTGTCTTGGGCTACTTTGTGCACTTCTGTGTAACGTGCAGAACAAGAGTTGGGAAGGAGGAGGCTGGAACCCGTTTGGAGACATTTCTGTGTTTAATTACAAAACTGACTTTAATTGATCACTTTATTTCTTTTTATTTTTCTTCTTCTTCCCCCCCCCCCCCCCCCCCCCCTTTTCCTCCCCACTTGCCTTTCTCTTCGCTTGGTCTGATCTGACGTGTTGGCTTTTGATTCGAGTTCACTTAGGCACTTTCACTTTTTTCTCCCCCTTCCAAAAATACGAATAAAAACAGATTAACCTGTTTCAGCTGCCAGCGAGAGGGGGAGAAAAAACCAAAAAAAAACAACAAAAAACCGACAAAACGGAGGAGAGAAACAAAACAAACCAGGAACCTTCCTCCCTGCCTCTTCCCCTCCCCGTTCCCCCGCCCTTCCTAAAGTTTCTCCCGGCTGTTTTTGTGCCGGGTGACCCCGGGGCCGCTGCTCTTGCCGAGAGGGGCCCGGAAGGAAAGTTTTGTTGCGGGGGGCGGCGGGCGCTCAGCACCGCGGACAGCGCCACTCGCCATTCCTGCCCGCCCAGCTCCCCGCGCCCCCCGGCCTCTCTCCCGGCACTTCCAGCGCGGGAAAGGCAGCTGGAAAAGCCAGCGGGAGATCTGCCGGCCCCAGCCCCGCTCTCCATCCCGGGCCTGAACTTTCCGGGTGGCGCCCGGGCCCTCCGCGGCCGTGGTGGGTTTCTGTGCTCCGCTCTCCCCGGCCTCGAGCGCCGTTCAGCACCGGCGCTGGGGACAGCGCCCGCCAGCCCAAAGCCGCCCCTTCCCTCCCGACACGGGCAAAGGGGACACGTGTTCCGCTCCCCCTGCTTTTCCCCGTCCTTCTCCTTAATTTATTTATTTATTTATTTATTTATTTTCCTGGTATGTGTGCGTTCTGTTTTGTTTCGCTGGAGTTGTGGTTAAAGTTGCAAAGTGCCTGTGTGATGCGTGCCTGCGGGCGATGGCTGCACGCCACCCTTTTCCTCCCAGTTTATTGTTATGAGAATTGGTCAGCACTCTCAGTTTAGTAGTGGAAGCTTCCATTTTGTGAGGAAGGGGTGTTTGTTCCTCCTAACATGGAGAAAAGTCTGCGGAGTTTGCCGGTGGGGGATGGGGCCCCATTCATGCTGAACATTACCATTTTGATTGCTTTGATGCCATTTTTGGAGGGGGGAGGGGAGAGAATACCCTACTCAGCAGAGCACAAAGATGTTTAATCACTGTATAGAATCAAATCAGGTAGTTTCTTTTTTAAAGCAAATCTGACACTACATGATATGTAAGGGCTGTTAGTCCTTGTTTTGCAGTGTAAAACAGCAAGTTCTTGACTCTTAATACTACTGTATTGGGTAGAACCTTGTGGGTTTTTTTTTTTTTAATAAGCTAAAAGCCTTTCCTGCAACAATGCATCTTAATGTGTTGTTTCTTAAATATCAAAATAGTTTTACTGTCTAAGTGGGTATTTGGAACATAGATTTCATCATTTCCCCCTATATTGTAGCAACTATTTCAAGGCTGTTTAAATTTTTATGATCGTAGTAAATGAGAAGCTATTTATTATATGTCATGTTGGAATTTAGATAAAGCAGAGAGACACATTTGAAAATTCAGTTTGAACATTCTGATTCAGCTTGGGGAAAATGGCTTTTGCTAAGCTTGCAGAGCATATTTATGTATAATCCAAACTAACTAGTAAACAATCTTTGTATATTTATGACTTGCCATTCTCATAATCGTGTAAATAAATCTATAGACCATGAAGTAATTAAATATAAAATACCTAAATTCTGTAAACAGAAAATTTGGCCTAGCAGGAAACCTCCTATTTTTAGGCAAACCCTTAAATTTCTTTTACTGTTTTCAACATCCTCTGCAACAAGAGCTCATAATTAAGAGCCTGGCTGGTGGTGTGGTGTGCTCGTGCTCCAGGCTGCCACCTCCAGAGGTCTACACTGAATTCTTTCTGGGGTCACACATGAAATGAGTTTGGAGGTCTTAGCTTGTGACCAAGTCACAAACCCATTCTGTAACTTTGCAGACTTGCTATAATTAGTAGTTGCTCCTTAGATAATGGCTTGTAAATGAACTCTGTGTCCTTGAGGGTATAGGGAAGGAGCAGTGAGGACCACAGAGACCACAGATGGGCTAATGGTGGAGCTATTTGGTGGTTTGAAGCCCTCACTTTCACGGAAACACCAGTGTAAATTTAAATAGGCAGTTCAAGTAGGGAGGTTATTTTTACATATGTATTTACATTCGTTCCTCCTTAATGCCCCCAAAGACTTGTTTAGGCACAACTAATTCATAATTCAATAGTGTATACCTTTGATTGTACATGCACTGAATACAAAAGACCCTAAAATTGCATTTCAGTTTAACTGCACATGTTAATGATGAAACAGTAAAACAAACAAAGAAACCCTACCTACACCTGTTAGGAACATAACAGGAGTGAGTGTTATCTCTCAGTGCTGCTATTTATCACTTTTCATTGTAGATGGCTACAATGGCATTTGTGGCAATGTGTACTTTTCTTGAAAGTTACAATGAAGACAAAAAGAATTGAATGACAAACTCAACTTTTGAGGGAAATTTTTGAAGTAGACTTTTATGTGTAGCTGGATTTAAAGTTGCATCCTAATTAAGGATCCCTGGCTAGTCATCAGTGTTTCTTTTATGTTGGTGGGTTAGAGAAATATAGAATTTTGCATAGTTTTAATATTTTTCAGTGTCTTCAAAGAAGTACTGTAGATCACTTTCATTACTGGAAGGTAAGAGCTTCAGTCAGTTCTTAATTTGGCATCCAACTCAGAAAGACAAGTTAGACGTCTGTCACAAATACATCCTTCAGATGGTGTAGTTTTGATTAATTGTCATCACCTTTGAGAGTGGGTTACCTCTTCTTTAACGAGATATGATGTGTGAAGACTCCATTAGTTAGTCCAGTGGTTTTATACCTTCCGTCTACAGCACAAGCAGAGCAGCAATAACATTTTTATCTAAATTGTAAAGCAAGAAGCATTTATATGTAAATAAAGGAGCCATCATAAGAGCAAGCACTGGCCTTAATAGCACACCAGAGGTGCTCTGCTGCATGTGTTTCTTGTACTTTATGTCATTAAGGAGTTATTAAGGGTCTTTTAATTCTAGAAAGTTGTCTCTTATTAATTAATAGATCAGGATAAAAAAATAAGCAAATCTTTAACCTCCACTGGAAGTTCCTTTTTACTTGTTCCTCCTTTTACTGTAAGTGTTAGGTGGCAAGCCAGGTCTTCAGCAATGAACATGTGTGGGCCACTATATTTTTGGCCATGATGAACTCTGAATTCAGACAGCCTGTCCTGCAGCACAGTAATAAAAATACGCCTTCCTGAAACACATTATGCCATTCACTTGTGTGCTGCCTCATTTCTTTACCATTATTTACTGTCTATGAAGAAAATCAACATTAGTTTCAGGCAGAGTTTCCCAGCCTGTGTTATTGCTGGTTTGGGTATTTTTTTTTGGGGTAGTATATCTGAAATGAAATCACTGACTGTGTTTTGCCTGTGGTGATCACCAGCAAAGCCTGTTTCTGGAAAGTGTTAGGCTTCTTAAAATTGAAGTACAGTTCTTGTGCAAGTTGTTGGGGATGGTTTAGGTCAAGATGTCTCATTGTGCTGATGTCTCTTTGTTTTGGGGAAGAGGGGGAAGTGGATTTTTGGGTTTGTTGATGTTCATGCTGGGCTGTGCCTGCAAATGGCAGCATTGTTTACATAAGTTAAAGAGTAAATTATTGATATTGCCAGAGCTCAGTATTTCATATGGCTGAGTTATTTCAAAATGATTAAGGTAAAATAAGGGTTATAAGCTTCAGTGAAAAGCCAGGTAAAATCTGAAAGGTATTTCCAGATTGAGTTGAACCTGATGTCAAACTCTGACCCAAGGTATGCACAGCCCTCCCTATTGCTGTGGCAGAATTGCATCCTTGTCTGGGGCTGGATGTCAGGGGCGTCAGGGTGATGGACTCCCACCCAAGTGGAGTACTAAACTTTTCTATCACTTCACTGTATCTATAAACACAAAGACAGCTGGTATTAAATATGAGCCATTCTTCTGCATACTGAGGTCCTGCTGACTTTGCTGGGAATCCTGAGCAATTGTAGAATAAAATGAATTTACTGGATCATAGTAAAGATTAGTTCTGGATTGTAATTCTGAAAGCTCCTGTTCCCAGAAAGCTCCAGTCCCTTTTTTTTTTTTTTTTAATTGCAAAATCAGGTGGCAGTGTATTGCTTATTTTGCCGTCTGTAGGAAGAGGGGAAAAAACTAGGGAAGGATTTACCTTCAACTCCTTGGAGGAGAAACTTAGGAATATAGTTTGCATAATGACAATCCTAGCATTCTGTTTGTGCTTTCAGTAACAGCATACTGAGATTCCCATGTCCTATTGGAGAAAAAGGATAATAAATGACATTTTCATGGGGGAATGGAAATACGGCTTTCAGCCTGCCATTACGTTGCCGTTATAAAGATTCATGTAACAAAAAATTTGTACTAGAGGGGTTAGAACCCCATTTTGTTTGGTAGCTGTTTGACTGGCATGGGAAATGCTATTTCGTTCCAGCATTTTTCTTTGACTGTACACTTTTCTCTACTTACACAGTGTATCACTTGGCAGGGCTAACTGTTGAAAAGAGAATGTTACTTTCATTCTAACAATTTTAAAGAGTTCACTTTGATATTTTACCCACTTAAACACCTGCTGTCAGAACAGTACAATTGATTTCAATTAACTTTGAATTTCTTCAATAAGATGACTCTTATAATAACTCCAGTAATCCCATGATGCTTCATTAGAGGAGCTGGCTATGATGATTATCCCTGTGATTTAGCAATTTTTTCCTTACAATGCCTTTGTCTATACAGAAAAAGGAATTATGCCAACAATACTTTTTTATTTCATTTCTGGTTTTACACTAACAACACTTGCTGCCAGTTACACACTAAAGTATCTAATTTATACTTGCAGCAAACAGGTATTTGTTCAGATGTACACAATACTTTAGTAGAGAGACTTTTTTAAAGAAAATTTAGTTCTATATAGGAGCTCTGCATCTTGGAGTTAGAATTTCTTTTAATTTTGAGTAGACACTTGGGTAGCTGTTAGGTAGTGCTTCTACAAGAGTCTTTATCAGGAGCTCTGGTTTGATGTAACCAAATCTCCACGGGTTCATGCCATGTGTGTGGCTCATCCAGAGCAGTATGTCATGGCAGATGTTTGAACCAGCTCATCTTGTTTCAGGATCTGGTGCACAGACTTATTGTATCTGTGGAAGGAAAGGGGAATGTCTTCTTTCCATAGTGTGATGCTAAAGAAGAGTTTTGAATGGTGGTTTTAAATGACATTTCCAATGGGATACTGCATCAGTCTAAACACTTCTGCTATGTTCAAATAGAGAAAATCCCTTTTCATCTCATTGTAGATTTGATTTTCAAGTTGAAAGCATGAAGGCATATGAAGACATGTTCATACAAAGTTAATTTAAACTTTTCCTTCTATGCTTTTCTTTTTGTGATCAAGGATAAAATGTGCAGCATTTTTGTATTTGATTATAAAATGATGCCTCCCTCTCCCCTCCGCCCCCAAAACAAAATCTGAAGCACCAAAGAAACTTTAAAGCAAGAGTTAAAGGACAAAAATTTGCAAATTGATTAGACAAGACCATGGTAAATGGTGTATGTGTGACCACAATGTCAAGGAGGGCAACTGGTACACACAGAGTAGTTGTAGGTAAGGGAAGCATGAAAACAAGGCTGCAAGTTTAAGATAAGAACAAAGAAGAACAAAAAAGAACCAGAATTGTACTAATTGAAAAGCAAATTTGTCATTCTGCCATTAAAGTAGACAGTTGTTTCAGTGTAATAGACTCATATTTGGTCTATCCAATCTCATCACACACTTCTTTTATATTTCTGTATGTACATATATTTAATATGGTTAAGTAATTTTATTTTTTTGTAACTTAAGGTGGTACTACTTTTTTGCTTGGAATTGTCCATCTTGAGTTAAAATTTACTTAGTGAAAAATGTTTTCTCCCCCACCCCTCTTTTTTGCATCAGCTGCTTATTGTTATGCAGTAGCAATTTCCAGAGTGTCATATGAAATTGCTGATGCGGCTTAGTTCTCGCTCCAACCTGCAACTGCCAATAGTAAGCGTCTATTGAAATCTAATATGTACCACAGGGCTTTTTGCACATGTACAGGCAGACCTTTCTGGTTAATAGACAGAGGACTAGGAAATAGGAGCATGTATTTTCCTCTTTTTAACCCATGGAGAACTTAAATATATGTCCAAATTTAAACTATAAAACAATCCTTTGACTGAATTAAAGTAAACCAGAGAACTGACCGTAAGTGCTGCTGCAGTAAAATAAAAACAATAAGTAGTTGAGAACTCTGTAGATATGATGAGTGGTGTTAATTTAGGTTTCTGAGAGGCAATCTTATTTTCAGAGTTGTAATTCAGTTTTAAGAGCCTGGGCATTGAGGCTCTGGCCAGAACAGTGTGTTCACCTGAAGGTTGGTTTGATTGCTTGTGTTTAATTGAGAGAAGCATATAACTGGCCTTGAAACAGTAGTTAAGTCTATATTGTGTATAAGTTATTTTCCACATTGATTTAGCTTGATCCTGTTGGTAGCTTGTGATGTAGCTTACGTATTATCTGGGGAGAAGGAGTGGAATTGCCTTTCTGTGCAGCTCAGCTATTGATGACAAATCTTATAAGGTTACAGAAAGTGAAATTGTGTATTACATTACAAATAATTTAGTCAAGTGAGAATCATTGATACTTTTGACATGCAGCAGAGATTAACCTACATTTTCTGTAACGTGCTGTTTTTCTAAAGTGCTTCAAATCAGCTAAGATTGCCTAAAGATTTATTGGTGAGGCAAAGCTTTTCTAAGAATAAGGAAGATAGAAGCTTCCATTCTCAGAAATGTACATACTTGAATGTCTCTGTGTTTAAATTTGCTTCTGTGTCTGTGTGTGTGGTTGGGTGTGAGCATAAGGTCTTTCTCTTTGATATCATTCAGGCAGAAAGCCAATATGCGCATGTAAATGAGCCTGAAAATGTAATTAAAAATATATACATACTGGGGACTGCAGTACAGAATTTAGTATGAGATGTAGGTTATAAAGTGATAAGTAACATTTCCTATATAATCACTGATACTCTGATACTGACTCTCATCTGTGATTTATGCATCTTGTGTGTTATTAAGTGCCAAACAGATAAATGCTGAAATGATTTCTTTAGATATCATTTCACCACAATGACTGAAAGCAAAGTACATCTTGCCCATTCTCTTCCCTTCAACCAAAACAAAAACCAAAATACACCTACCATGCAAGTATTACTACAGAGACTAAAAGTATTTTACATAAGATCAGATAAAGACCTATTTAGTAACATATCTTTCCTGGCAATAAAATGTGACATAACAGACTTACTTGTGAATATAGTAGATGAAGGAAATTCTGCAAATCAATAGGATGCATCTAAGAACTTGTATACAGATGGAAAAAGAGAAAGATTGCCAGGGGAAAGACATAAACAATTTTGTCCTTTATTTCAGTGTAGAAAACAAAGGCTCACACATAAAAGCCTATATGAGAGGCACCTCAGAAACTTCAAACTTTAGGCAAGAAGCCAGTTTTCTTTTCTTGTATTTTCTAAAAGTTAGGTCAGAGTGCTGGGTGCAGAAGCTAATGTTTCTGCTCTCCAGCTTAGGGAGAAACTACTTGCAAAAGCATTTATTTTGCATTTAAAAATATAGGTGGAGTCCAGATGCATTTCTATCAACTGCTCTGCAGCCCATAAATATATACAACCAAAGTCAGTGCCTTATTTACATTATTTTATTAACATTCTTTGCTGAGTGGGCTTGAATGGAACACAATCTCTCATATAGAGGATCTAATTATAAACACAAGGGACAGAACCAAATAAGCAGTCTTTAAAGGGAAAAGAGTCTGGCAGCTTTGTTTAAAGTGTCCTTTAATGAACTTCTTTAGCAGCTTGTATCTTAGCAACACGTTTTATTACATACCAGTGCGGGAGAAGCAGTTTGCAGATGGAGTTGCACACAGTAATTTATTTCCCCCCATTTCCCTGTTTTTTTTTTTTTTCCTCCTCTGTGGTGACTTGACTTGAATGTGCAGAGTAGCTTTTCTAACACTGATAGCTCACTTGAAATCCCTGATTGGTTCATTTGTATCTGTTCTGTTTTGTTAGTTGATGAAAAAGGCATTTATTATTTTAAATGCATACTGATTTTGCATGCTCTTAGAAATTCAGATATGACTGTTTTGAATAGGCATGGATTTAAATGGAAAACAACCCCAGCTTTTTTCAGTGCACTTTTTTTCCAATGATGTGTTGCACTCGGCACCCGTCCTCATTGCACACACCAATGAATTTCCAGATTTGGAGGTTATTTACTCTCCATGTTACATGGAATTGTTTTAATCTCTTATCTTTCACACCTTCAAAACTAATTGGAATATAGGAGTGACAGAAGCATTTGCAATCTCTTTTTTTGTCTTCTTAGACAAAAGCTTGCACTTAAACTGCAAATATATTAAAAAAAACCAAACTGCTGTTTCAAAAACCAGTTGAAATTCTGCATTACTGTCCCTCCTTCAAATGACCTACAGGGCTTATCTTTGTTGAAAGAAATACTTTTTGTTCTCTCCACTGCTAATTGCAGACCAAGTTCTCCTCATGTTTTGAGTGAAAAAGTATGTGAGTAGCTTTTTTCAATAGGGTCTTTGGCGGAATGTGGCGTTATTGAAGATGAGTATGAGCAATACAATCTAGACTTCATTTTTTTCGTATAAATTAAAGGGGAAAAATGCCTTTAATGAGCAAACTAAATACTATTCAGCCCAATTTACATTTTCTGCTGGCTAGGCAGGTGTAAGTCGAGGAATATATTTCCCTGGAGTTCACTGGAGTTACCCAGAGTTTGCACTGGTGTGATAAAAATCAGAATATTTCCAGAGGGAGAAAAGCAGGTGAGGAGGAGAGAGGGCAGATGAAGGCAGTCCAGAGTGTTAGGAGAACCCACAGGAGATTGTTGGCTTAAAGATAGTGCTCTTGGGGATGGCTTCATTAAACTTCAGTTAAGAGCTAATATATTAGGGGTTGATATTAAAAAGACAAAACCTATCCATTTCATAAAGTCCATTGATATTTGCAAGTAGACAGGGGATGGTTTTTGAAAGAGATGGAATTGTTTCTCTGCTTAAAATTAGTGAAATACAAGTGTGTTTCCATTAATTGGCAAACTATTACATTTCTTGACCCCTTAGTTCAAAAAACCCAGCATCCTTTCACTCCAAAATATGGATGGATGGATGGATGGATGGATGGATGGATGGATGGATGGATGGATCTCTTCTGGTTTCGAAATGTCAGGTGCCAGGCTGCCTCTTGTCCCTTTTGGATCTGCAATATATCAGCCTTATTAGCAGCATAAAGAAGTCCTTTGAACTTTAAAAGCAGTAAGAGAGATAAAGAATGAAGAGATAAAGGATTCAGTCCCACTCCCCTTTAAACCATGGTGATACTGGTTTTAAAACAGAAGTATGTCCTCTGGAGCCAAAAGTGATTCAGTTGTTGTGTGATTAACTTACTTTTTCTTTCACAATTCAGCCCACTGTTAATTAACTCAATTTCAATTGAAAAAACTCTAAGCTAGAGGAATGCACTAGAATCTTGCACAATCGCGGGGATTAATGATGGCAGTCTGAACTGTCAAGCTAAATCATGAAATTTGCAATATTGCTAGACAAAGGCTTACATCTTTTTTTTTTTTTTAACTGTAGGTCCCTAACAAAAGGGACCTGCCATTACCGGAACAATTCATGTCCTATCATGAGAAATAGTATTTATGCCAGGCACAGCATCTGAAGACCATGTCTTGAGTTATTTTTTTAATGTGATAGAGCTGGGAATATTTAAATGAGTTATAAAAACAAGAGTCCTAACATACAAAGTAATTTCATTCAGAAATGTTGCAGTAAGAGGGAACAAAATTAAGAATTAAATTATTTTCTGCAACATTTTGAAAGGAATTAGAAACCTATGTGTCATATTGGCTAAAACAAATCAGCAAGATTCAGTGTTTAATTTTACTTTCAATAAAGAAAAAAAAACAACTTTTTTTTTTTCCAGAAGCACAAACATTTCCAGAAACTTCTTTAACCCTCTGAGTGCTTGCACTGCACCTCATTACAGAACTACTTTTAGTAAAGGAAACTTAAAGGAACTTCCATCCCCAGATGAAGCAAAGACTCATTTATAAACAATGAGAGCAGGAACAATAGAATGCTGAGTGCATTCTGCATGAATAATATAACTGAGGATTGTGGAAAGCCTATGATTTTGTATGCCAAACTCAGTTTGGGAGTTAGTTTATGAGACTATATCTGGATTTAAGCTCTGGATTTCAGGCCTTTTGACTGAAAAAAATTTGCCATAGTTGGTTATTTTATCTTTTTTTCCTCTTGTACTTTCTTAATTAAAGTAATTCTCCTAAATTTGCTGAAGCTCTTTATCCTATCTGTATTTAGGGTTTGGCTTAATGAGATTCTCCACCAGGATCCACAGACCATAAGATAATGCAAACAGTGGAGGCAGTAGTAGGTGACGTTTTCCATACACAGTGGAAGAATAAATTTTCCCCAAAACTCATCTTTGAGTAACTTTGCTTACTGTTACAAATACAGAGCAAGTAAGCTGGAATTTTCCTGGCTTGGGCTGCCTGAGGTGGTCCATTTCACCCACTGCTATGAACTTGTTATCCTATCTTATAGAAAAATAGCATATAGTTATGAACAAGATGTTCTTCCCAACCTAAGCCATTCTGTGTTTCTATGGTCTCAAAGTTGAGTTAGGTTATTTTGCAGTTCAGTCCCTGATTGCTCTTTGAAATTGCCTCCTATTAAACTGAGTGCTGTCAAATGATAATGATAGATTTTGTAAGATGATCCAATGTCCTGAAAACTGGACTAATGCATTTGCTAAAGATCTTCCTACTGTATGGCCCCTATTAGTTCTACTAGTGTTAGCTAGGAAAAGTGGTGTGCATAAGCTCTGTCCATAATAACAGTTTCTGATAGTCCTCTATTTTGCTTCACTGTTTGGAAAAAAAAAAAAAAAAGAAAAAAAAGCCTGACATCTTCATGTTAACATTTTGTAGTTTCCTTGGGTTCAGTTGAGCTGTGCCTGTTTATACTTCTCAAAAATCTGGGCCAGGTGGACTTGAGTTCCCTCACCATCCCCAAACTACAAAACTGGCCAATCACTGATACAAGTTTGTCTTGATCTCCCAGGTTCTTGCTCTTTCATTAAGCTGGTTTCAGTTTAGGTTAGCATCACCCACTGGTTTGCTGATGGACTTCCTCTAAAGGCTGTAGCTAAACCTTTAGATTTTGGTGTCAAAAAACAGCTTTAAAAATATTATTCCAGAACAAAGTCTAAATAATAATGCTGAAATTTGCTACACTTTTACTTAATAATTTACTGTTCCTTGAAAAAGATCTTTTGATCATCAGATAGTTATGTATTCATCAGCTGGCCTGTTCCAACCTACCATATAAATACATGGTTTTCAAAATGCACAGTTCTCAGGAGACTAGACATGTACAGGACCTGTTGTTTATTAAAATGCAGTTTCTTGACATGACTGAACTCAACACTCTTGTAGTCTGTTGACTTATTATCCACTGAAGGAATTTTTCCTTCTCTGGTTAAGGATTCACTAGGTAGGTACAATTCCTTCCAAGTCATTACACTATTTTCAACTTAAAAAATCTTGGCATTGGACTTCTGTTGGAATTTGATTTGCTGTGTTGAATGTGCAATGAATCAGCCTTAAACAAAAATAATTTTATTGCTTTGCATGCCTGTCCAATGTTGTTCTGAGGGAGCTGACTGTTGTCTAAGAGCATCCCAAATGTTTTTAGTGTAAATGGCTTGAAGACAAAGTACACACAGGGATTTATGTTTCAAGGGTTAGATTTTGCCAAACTCAAGGGTGTTGGCACAAGCACCCTTCATATTTTAAAGAGAAAAAACCCCTCCACCTGGTAGAAGAGGTGTACAATGTGTAGAGAGATCGAAACACACAGAGAGCTTGAGAAAACAAATTTGAGGTGATATCTAGGGCAAAATGATTAAAATTGAAACTTAGAGGTTCTTTGTGAACACAGCAGGGAGGTCTCGGTATTCAGATGAGAAATAAAGAGGGATAGGTCAAAGTTTGAATTGGGAAGGTGATTTTCTGTCCCAATTCCTGGAAAAGCAGATGCTGTGGAGCTTCTGTGCAGGAACTGCTGGCAGGCACACTGTGACTTTATGGATACCCACAACTGGCGTAGGTCTGAGCAGTCTCCTTTTCCCACATTTTCTTGTTTCCCAGGAGAAATAGAAGAGAGCATTTTAAGATTAATCAGCTAATGATGATATGCAAGAATTCTTTTCTGCAAGTTTGATACTAGAAGGGGTGTTAAGATGAGGATTGATACTCCTGTGCACACTTTTCACTCTTTGTTTATTTACTTGAAGTTTACACTATCTTTCATGGAACAAGCTTTTGCTGGATGTGTACCCAGGAAATGTGCAGGAAGATGAGTTTGCATGTGATTCAAGTCAGTAATGTCAAAATGTTGATCAGTAATTTCAAATCACTAGTTGTAAAAATGATGTGCATTTTTATTTCTTAAGGCTAATACACCACATCTATTTTTAATTACCAGCTATAAATGGAGATGTGATTGATTTTCCTCTGCTGAAGTGTCATTACTAGCATTTCTGTATTCAGTTGTCCATGTTAAAATGTTTGAATAACCCTCTATTTAGAGTAACAATGTCTCACCTCAGAGTGGTAATTTCAAGCTCAAAAATTTCAGTATTGAAATAACCTACTTTTAATTCCCAGAATGGATGTGTCACTTTTCTTACATCACTTTTGTTCCAGGAGGTGTAACATAAAGCAGATCTAGCATTATGCATGAGGGAACCTCTCTTTCTGCTTGTTTAGGTAGGTAGACCCACCTCAGCTGGGCAAGCAGGAAAATACAAAGTGCTGAGAGATGGTGGCATCTAATGCTGTTGCTTCCTTAGGACTAAGATGATCAGTTTCTAATGAGGGTGTTTATAATGCTCTCTGAGTAGGACAAGTAGTTGTACAGTGAAATCGGAACTTCTGCCAGTCACTGGTAGTTGTACTAGCTGCCCTCTGCCTTCTTCTTTGCTTTGTGGCTTTGTCTCTTTCACCCTGAAGGATTTTTAGATTGAAACACAAATAGACACTTTCTTTGGTCTTTTGGAGTTCACAGGAAGGTGGTGGTTATGCCACTGTGCAGTGCAGTGGAAGGTCTGGAGAGCAGAACTGTGGGTGCAGAGGACAATGTACCCATCCCAAGGGTTCAGGCTAACCATCCCATGTCTGATCCCAAGGACTGAATGACTGTTACTGTGTGGAATGTTACATGTGCTCCAGAAGTGTGCTCTGCTGTTGAGTTTAATCCCAATAGAATCCACTTGATCTACTCCTGAATTACTTTGTGAAACGAAGTGCAAGATCTACTTTCATCAAATCACAGAGCGATCTGCTTCAGAAATGAGCTTCTGACTTGGAAGCAGTAATTAATAATGGATTTACCCAATATGTGTTCCTTGCTGGTGGGTTTCTCTGATGCTTAAAACAGCACTACTCATTTCTGGCCCTTCTGTCTTTATGATGATATCCCAGGCTATGAATGGAGGAGAGGGAGGAAGGCAGTTTCCCTGCTTTTAGGCATGGGTATATCAACTGCATTCCTCTATATTCACCATAATGGGGATGAAGAAACAACCCCTATTATCTTTTCCCAAGTTATTTTGAGGTCTGGAAATGTTTTATATGCCTAAGATCTGGGACATTTCAGGTCTAATGAAATTCTGGAATGCCACTTAAAGCTTTTGTTTTATTATAAGACCTATATCCCACTATGGCTTGGAAAAGGGTCCCTTAAGGTTAAAGCCTCTTCCACAGCATTATAGTATTTTGAGTTGCAGTCTGCACTTAATTTGTCTGTGTTAACAGAAGTTTGTGTCCATTGATTTTGATATCTTGCTTGAACAGAACATTAGAGGGGCACTTTGGAACTCCTATATTTCTTAAGAAAATGCCACCACTTCCCTTTTTCAGTAGGAATTATTGCCTCTCTTTTCAGATTCCTAATGTTTGTAGTGTTATCCATTACACAAGACTGAAAAAAATCAATGAGGTTCATAAACACAGTTGAAACTTACTTGGCATATTTTACTCTAAATGTTTTGCTCACTATAGAAAAGTCAGCAAATACAATTGAAAGAGAGCACAGTAGTGCCATTTTTTAATGTTAAATAATACTGTCTGTTACAAAACAAGGGAACAAATGAGTGGTTTTCCAACATTCTCTTTAAAAAGCCAGTAGCATTCTTTCATCCAGAACTTTACCACCGCTGACCTTCAGTGCTACAAGATGCTGTGTAGCAGCTGGGTGGGGGATCAAAGTGCCAATGGTGCTTTTCTCATCAGGCTGGGTTGGATTGTGACTTAATGGTTGGGTTTCAGAAGTTGGGTTGTGACCTTATGGTACAGGGTTTGTGCCATGAACAGCAGGGGAGGGGGGGTTCTGCCCCTCTGCCTTGCTCAGGTGAGACCCACCTGCAGAGCTGCCTCCAGCCCTGGGGCCCAGCACAGGAAGGACGTGGAGTTGTTGGAGCAAGTCTAAGGAGGTGCCAAGATGATCAGAGGGATGGAGCACCTCTGTTGTGAGGGAAGACTGAAAGCACTGGGACTGCTCAGCCTGGAGAACAGAAGCTGCAGGGTTACCCAATTGTGGCTTTCCACATGAAGGCAACATACAGGAAAGATTGAGACTACAAGGGTCTGGTGTTGCAGGACAAGGAAAAATGGCTTAATACTGAGAGACATTAGGTTTAGATTAGATGTTAGAAAGAAATTCTTGGCTGTGAGGGTGGTGAGGCCCTGGCACAGGTTACCCAGAGCAGCTGTCACTGCCCCATCCCTGGGAGTGCTATGGGCCAGTTGGGCTGGGAGCAACCTGGGATAGTGAAAGGTTTTCCTTGCCCATAGGAGAGGGCAGGACAAGATGAGCTACAAGGTCCCTTCCAACCCAAACCACTCTGAGATTCTATGATAAGTAACTGGTTCTTACCCAGCAATTCCTCAGTAGCTGAAGGTATAGCTGATCTTATACAGTTCTTGCCTGACACACAGTCATGATTTCCTGCTGTTAGCATGTTTTTCAATGGCATAACACTTTCTCCACAGTAAAGAGTCTGCACAGAAGCATATGGCTACATCACAGAATTAATGGAGAACTGTGGATGCTGAGAGATAAGTGTGGGGTTCTTGTGGAGTAACAAACATTTCTCTAAAACTTGTGAGGTACAAAGTGTATAAAGGTACATTCTACAGTAGTCCTCTTACTGCAACTACAATAGAAATGAAGGCCGGACATTGTGTTAGTCTCAAAATGACTAAGAAGAATGAGGTTCTGGAATAACTTTCCAATAGGGAAGGTGGAAGCAAACAACCAATCTTTTATTTTTCAGGTGAATCTGTGACATGCAAAAGATGTTGAGGATCCCTGGCAGGAGTAGAAAATACATAGCATAGGAGTAGAAAATACAAACATTGTGGGCCATAATGTTTGGAACTATTTCTGCAGAAAAAAAAAATGTTGAGAACTGAAAGGGTAGATCAACATGTTAGCCAATCTCTATTTTACGTCATGTGGAGAGTTGGTTCCAGCTGTCATAAACTTCTTGATGCTTTTGTCACACTAAGAAACTGATTTAAAAAGTATTTTCTGTTCTAGTTTTTATGGCATCAGTCATAGGAGTGTTTCTATAATAAGTTGAATATAGAGATGTTGAAGGCACAGTTTGCTCAGTTTGTAGGACAGAATTGTTATTTCACATAATCAAACTAAAAAATCATACTGTTTCTGGCACTTCATTTTTCATTGGGATTGTGGTACTTGAAATAGTCATTGTCTTGGTTTGAAAAGACAGGTGTCTGCTAAGGAAGGGAAAAACCTCCCTTGAAATGGAAAAAATGTAACCCCCCCCAAATTATTATAATCTTGAAATCCAGGGGCTCTCAGGCAGAGATATGGGAGTAGGAATAACAGTTCTTTATTAAGAAAATTAAAATAAAAATGTCATACCAAAAAACCAAAACACTGACAGAGTCAGAATACAACCTGACACCCTGTTGGTCAGGGTGTTGGTAGCAGTCTGATTAAATGGTGGCTGCAGTCCTGCTGGAGTGATAGATGTGGTTCTGTTAAGGCAATGATCCCTAGAAGGGTGTCAGTTTCCTCTGAAAGTCCAGTGCTGGTGTAGATGGGTCTGATCTTTCCTCTGGGAAACCAATGGAGAAAGGCTGCCTGTGGTGTTCCAAGTCTCAGATTAAATCCAGGTAGGAATGCTTGGCTCCTCCCCCTGGGTGGAGCATCTCCCAATGGGATGATGTAATTTTGTCAGTCATGCAGTGAGACTCAATGGCCCATTAACAGAAGATATCCCCCTGGAGGGAGGTTGGGTTATGGAAGAGATAAAGAACTCTGCCCCACCTTGATTTAGCAGATGGTAATAGAATACATACTTTTGGTTACATCTTGCATTGCAACCCAAGACAGCCATGAAGAGCCATGAAACATTTTTTTTCCAGTGCAGTCCACTCAGTGCTCCACTCAGATACAGGATTATAACGTGAGGACTCCCTATGTGGAGATTGAGGGGACAGTTTAAGTTCTGACACTGTTATTTCTTTTTTAACTGCCAGGAAGCACCAGAAGATGGCATGGTTTGTACAGATGCATGCTAGAAAGTAAATGAGTGAGCTTGTGAAACTGCTATTAATAATCCTGGATAGAGTTTTTAACACTGTCATAAATAAAAACAGCAACATGCAGTACTTTAATCTTTATTTCTTCTTTCTGCCAGTAAGGGACAGCAGTAAAGTCCGGTTTATCTATCTGTGAATCTCTCTGTCAATCTATCTATCTATCTGGAGGAAAAAGTTAAAAAAAAAGCAAGTGTGATGTAATGTTGGTGCAACATACACTGAATGGTCAGCCTGACAAAAAGGGGTATTGATGGTAAGTGAAAAAGGTGACACCTTCCCTCAATAATTTTGATGAAAATCCTTCTTTTATCTCCTCTGTGCCTGTCAGTTCAAGCCTGGGAACCCAGACTGATCCCTCTTACTTTCCCATTCTCCTCTCTCTGTTGCCAGAAAAAATGTGATGACCACAGGATATTAAGATACCCAGTTTAACCCTCTGAACTGGAGTACCAGCATCTGCTAGCTATGGAGATTCAGGGTTTAAAGATATTTCATCTTAACATTCGTAATGTTGGAAGAAGTAGGTGTGTACTTTAAAAGTTGTGTTTGTGGGATTCTGCAGGATCAGCAGGCTCTGCCTGGCTTCCCATCATTTACTGTATCCAAAGTTTTCTTTCATGCAGGTGAAACTGGTGAAGGTTTATATCAGCTTAATGCAAGGGTGCCTCAGTTTGAGATTGTGGACTAACTGGTTAGTATTTCTCTAGCCTTCTGAAAATGTAAAGAACTACGAAAATGTTTAAAATTATTTGTTAAAAAATAATTAGTACAGGGGAAGAATCAGCTGAAACTACATCCCCTACCTACCATAATGTTTCAGCATGTGACATGCTTTGGCTGATAATCATAAAATCATAGATTCACAGAATGACTTAGATTGGAAAACAGCTCCAAGATTGTTGTGTCCAACTTACGACTTCTCACCACCACCATGGCACCAAGTGCCACATTCAGTCATTTCTTGTTCACTGACGCTGCATTGCAAAACTCACAGAATGTGTGGTTAGGATTTATAGCACACAGTTGCTTTGATTTTTGGGTTGTTTTTGTTTTCTCATTGACTATCCAGACACTGGTACTGCCTTTTTGAGGACATGTTTAGTTTAGCTCTGTGACTTGGTATTTATGAATTTTTGAGGCAAAGAGCTTAATATAGAGACTGGTTCCGATCTATGGTTGGAGTAACTCTGCAGAAGTTGGCAGAGTGCTGTAATGGGTAATGTTGGAAGAAGTAGGTGTGTATTTTAAAAGTTGTGTTTGTGGGATTCTGCAGGATCAGCAGGCTCTGCCTGGCTTCCCATCATTTACTGTATCCGAAGTTTTCTTTCATGCAGGTGAAACTGGTGAAGGTTTATATCCGTTTAATGCAAGGGTGCCTCAGTTTGAGATTGTGGACTAACTGGTTAGTATTTCTCTAGCCTTCTGAAAATGTAAAGAACTACGAAAATGTTTAAAACTATTTGTTAAAAAATAATTAGTACAGATGTTGTGGTTCGTTTATTTAATTTTGTTAAGAATTTGTTAAAACTTGTTAGTACGTTCTTGTTTCCCCCTGTTGATTGTAATGGTTTAGCCCCAGTTGTCTGTTATATAAACCCCTCCCAGTTTTCCTGAATATTCCCTGTCAATTACCTTTACCCTGCCCCATCTTCCCATCCATCATCATAAACCCCACCTCTCCTTCCAGCTCCTTCCATGTATATCATCCCTTCCTTGACACGTTATTGGTTGTTATGTTCCCGCCTTCTTTGTATCCCCATTGGTCCCTGACATTGTAACCTCCTCCCCTTACCCCTCCCTCTGTGAGCTCCCATTGGACCCTGGACTGTGCCCGCCCCTGAGATAAAACCCAGTGCACAGAGGTGCTTGGGGCTCTCTTTGGTCCTGTTTTCTCCCAGCCCAGACCCTTATGCTCATCCCCTCTCCTGAGTAAACCTGTTCCTGGGCAGTACAGCTGAGTGAGTCTCCTTCCTTCCTTTTGCCATCACCCACGACACCTGATTTGGCAGAGCCCGGCAGGATTCGGTGCTCTGAAGGTTCTGCAGTGGGATCACCTTTCCCCCACAGTTCCCCACTCTTGGCGACTGCCCATGCCGGAGTGGCACCGTAGAGCTAGCCTGGAGCTCCGGTGCAGCCAAGAGCAGTGTCAAGTTTAGCTCTGTAACTTGGTATTTATGAATTTTTGAGGCAAAGGGCTTAATATAGAGACTGGTTCCGATCTATGGTTGGAGTAACTCCGCAGAAGTTGGTAGAATGCTGTAATAGGGAACTTCCTTTAGACTGGCCACAGTATTTATATGGGTCAGGGGTACTTGAAATTTGCTCTTGGCCATCCTGTAATCCTGTTTTACCAATGGGACATCTGAATCCACAAGGACATCTCAGGGATGAGTCATATTTTCTGCATGTTTAAAATGTTGAGAAATCTATACATTTATGCTCATGGAGAACTTGGTTCAGTATGAGTATAGGTGAGATCTTAACAGAATTTAGTTCACTTCTTTCAGAGTCTGAAAGAACTGAAGGAAGGTTTGCACCAGACTTTTTTTTTTTTTGTTTTATTTTTTTTCCATTTTATTAGACTAGTTAGAAGTAAACATTCTGTTCCACTATTCTGGATTTTTTCATCTGTGCAGTATGATGTGAATCACTTTGGAGATGAGATACTTCCAAGTATAAAGAGTCTATACATGATGCAACAAAATTAATTTTCAAGCTGAAATTCCACTGACCACAGCAAGGGGTGGTAAATGCTGTGCATATATAAAGCTAACGTTACAGGAATACAGGGCATCAGGGTTTCTGTGCAGTTCTACATCTGCAGGTGTCTTGTCTCTCCAGTGTCCTCCTTGCTGTGTTCCTTGTGATAGGAGCAGTTCTGTGGAGTTCTGCTCAGAGAAGTGTCAACCACATTTTTCTGGTTCAACGCATCTGCATTTTGCTGGGGAGCAAAAGATGCAGAATTGGATTTTCCAGAGCTTTCAACAGTGTCCCAGTGTTCCTGATGAAGAAGACTAAGCTTCTGTTGAAGCCTGTGTATAACTACAATCCCATGTGGGTGTTGGCCCAGAAGCCAACAGCTTGTTTGATCACAAGATCACGTCTGGTCCCTGTCCCCAAGTCCTTGATCAAGGAAGTTCCTGTTTCCAGGGTTGACCTTAGTCCAGCAGGCCCTGGGGTTTTCTGGTTGGGAAGGGACAACAGACAGTAGGACAGATGCTCATTAAAATTCAATACATTTGTAGAAACTGCCCAAAGAACATATTCAGAAGCGACTTTTTTTCTGAATTACCTTCACCCTGTTCCTCTTACCTTTTCAGATTTAGTCAGTGTTATTGTCACCAGTAAAGGCAGGGCCAGATCCAAAGCCATTTCAAGTCAATGGAAAGGTCCCTGCCATGCAGCCTGGATTTGGCTTGATTTGACTGGATTTCCTTACCAGTTAGCCTAGTTCTCACTGCCTTCATTGGTAATCTTCACTACAGATCAGTCCTTGACAGCTGAGACAGTATGGGTTTAAAATGGAAAAATGTGTTTACATCCAGTCTGGGGGATCCTCAAACATACAAAAGAGTTTCACCCAGATTAAGAGAACTCCCAATGGTAAAGCCAAAGGTCAAATAGTGATCTAGAAAGTTTCAGATGAGGGTGAAACATTGGTGCTGCAAAGGAAAGCAAAGAGATGTTTCATCTGATTTGAAACCTGGAGTCAGAATTAATTCTGCAAACAGTTATTTCCAAGGCCAAGTTATGAATGTGTTGAAATTGAATTATAATAGGGGTTGTTTTGCTTTTTTTTTTTTGACAGAAATTGCCATAACTTTTCTTTATTTTTGACCTTCGAAACATTTTAGAAACATGGCTCTGTTAAGTTAGGCCACCAAAATGGTGTGGGTATCAACTTGCTGCAAATGCAGAGCAGGTGATACTTAGGCCTTATATTCCTTTGGCATTTTTACTTTCTTATATATACATTGTTCTGTGAGCATAAACACTTTGAACACTAGTTTGTTGTGTTTGTGCTTTATATTGGTGCTTAAGGAAGAGCCACACTCTGGCTCAATGTTTTGCAGAGACAGGGGCATACAAAGGTGTTCTCAAATTCTCTAGAGCCTGTTGAGAAGTTGTCCATGATGCCTGACCTTCATTTAGTCCCAGTAGTGAACCTCACAGTTTGGTGAAGCTTGCTGATACCTTAAATATCCTCAGTATGTCAACCCCTCTGTCCAGTTTGGTTGAAATTACACAGAAGGTTCAAAGTAACACACAAAGGTATTGTAAAACTGTATTTTGCATTTTAAACTGTAATTAGCACAAGGTGATAGCATTTTGAAACGGACCAGGTTTTTAAACACCCCCCTGGGGTCTGGGAACAGTGGCAGTGGGAACACTCTCATCTTGACTGGGCCAAGCACCCCACTTTCCTCCCCTCCAAAGCTCCAGGCTGACTTTGCTTCTTGGAGGAAGTTGTTCTGAGAACATCATGAATGAAGGAGATGTTTTCTGGAACCTGCAGGGTTTTGGTTTGGTGCTATTATTCACATGCAGAGTGATTTGCCAGCCAAAGTCAAGGCCACAGGTGTAGCATGCTGCAGATACAGGTCTAATAGAGTGTCTGTACTTTATCAAATCTACTACCTATGTGTCCTCCATCTCCCTACTAACTCTGAGTGAGGGCACCAGAGCAATTGACCACTTGGTAGCTGTGCAAAAGCTTAGTTTAATTGTGACTGACAAAGAAAGGGAAGAACAAGGTATAGAAAGGCCCCAGTGTTGATGTGACTTGGTAAGAATATCCTGTTTGCTGGCTTGTTGGCTTGGGTCTTTGGAGATGTAAGATCTCTTTATTGTTTTGGTGGTTTCATGCTATGTGTACTTCAGATAGTTGCCTAAGGCACCTCAGCCTGCTTTCTCATTTTTAAATGGATGAGCTGGCTTAGGGAGCTGAGTCACCCAAAGCTAACTTCACAAAAAGAAGTTCCCTCAGGCTATGGATTGGCAAATCAGAGCCCTGTGCTGGATAAGGGCTTTCATTCATCCCAGACAATTCTTCAGGAAAGCAGAACTGGGCAGTATTATTTTGCAGCATAAGGTGCACAGATCAGCAATGTCCCATGTAATGCAATGGCAGCTTTGTTACAACCAGCAAACACCTGATATCCTGATAAGTTTACAGCATGCTGAAGAGTAAATAAATCCCACAGATCTGTCATGTAAAATCTTTCCATTTGGTTGTTTTCTTTCACACAATGTTCTGTAGCAGTTAACTATTTATATCTGTGTTACTAACTAATATTAAATTGCACTTCAGTTTTTACACAAAAAATCACAAAAAAAAAAAAAATCCTATTAGGAGTATTACCCATATTCTGTCCCCCAGAAATACGGATTTTTATCTATACATTGGTGCAATCTGTGTGGTAATTTACAGTTGCAAAGACCTTCAGCAAGTCATGCAAAATCCATGGGGTATCTATTGATGCTGGAGTTTTATCTGAAGTCTGATAGAGGTGACGTGTGTGCTGTGCAAGCTCTTGTTCCTTCCCACACAGTTTCTTTGTACTCACTCATCTGTATACTCAAATCCACAGCAAAGCCAGAGTAGCTCCAGTTGTTTCTCACACCTTAGGTTAATCTCATTCCTGATGAAATGCATGATTGTCCACCAGATAAAATTTGGGTTTTGTTTTTTATTTGACTCTGATTTACATAGTTGAAAGGGTTCCTTGATAAACTTCTTGAATCTCAACTCTGCATACTTAGGTGGTGTTAAGATATAGAATCTACATTAAAAATATTAATTTTCTGGAAGTTATGTGCTCAAGTGTAATATTGCTGTTGTGGCTTATTTAATAGAATTTATTTGATTGTGGTGGGCTGGAAGCAAGGACTATGTGTCCAAATGAAGTCCTGTGAAGTTTTGTCTGTATTTCACTTTGTTGTTCTAGCACTGGTACTTGAGTGTGTGGCATTGACCGCACATCCAAGTGCCTCCCTGAGCTTCAGTTCCTTGCTAAGCATATTCTGGTAGCACAAGAAATTTTCTGCTTCCTAGCTGGAACCAGCAGCTAAGTACAGTTACAGTGTCAAGCTGTACACTCAACTAATGTCACACTTTAGAAAGACTTTAAATACATATACCCTGCATCTCCAAATGGATGCTTAGTCTGGCACTCCAAAGTGCAGGATAGATATGTCCACTGCCCCAGGTTTGGTCTTGTCCACGTCAAGCATCAGGAAGGTGATCACATCCTCATGTCCACTTCTGTGGACTGCAGGAAGGTGGGGATGTGCAGCACCTCTTAGGAAGTGCCTACAGAACGGGGTGGCAGCTTATCAGCAGTTTCTGCTCTGTTCAGTGCTGGTGTTTCTCGAGCACATTCAGGCTTCCTCAGACATTTCACATCCCAAAACAACCATTTTAATTTTGTTTAGGGGAGAATAGATCAGGCTGTGATTTCTGGACATATTGAATTCTTAAGAAGGTCAGATTTTAATTTTTTTTTATTACTATATTGAACTAATTTTGATCATCTTGTCTCAATTTTAAATCTCTGTGATTACTGTTTGCTTCAATAGCCTCCAGATGCTTCTTCTTGTATGTGGAAAACCTGGCAGTTATGAATGTTTATGGCTAATGTTGCCTTTTGTGAAAGTACATTGATTTCTAGATCAACACCACAGTTTTAAATGGCCTTGGTAAACTCTGTTACAAGTAGCTGTTTACAAAGTTCAAAGTCTAAAAATTAATGAAAATCTGAGGCCCTCTTTGGTATAAAATATTTAGTTGTTTTCTTTCTTTTTTGTTAGGAATGTCAGACGTTTGTGCTAAGCTGGCAGCTAACAATAGCTGCAAGTTAATTTGGTTATTGTTTTTTAGGCACCGCTAAATACTGAAATCCTTTTCCATTGTTACATTAACTGTGGTCTTTTCTGGATTTGAATTTGTAAAAATCGTGTCTAGAGTTTTGGAGCAGGACTGATTGACAGCATTTTAAGGACTTAATGAGTCAAGACAAAGTACTGGCAGTTGGTTTCCCCTCAGAAAGCAGTTGGCTGCATAGATGGAAGTGGCTTGGTTTAGGATGGGAGAAAGTCCTCAAAAACAAGAAATGGTCTTAGAGTCTGATCTTTCAGGAATCTTAAAGATTTCCAAGGGCTGTATTGGTAATTTGGGGAATGAACTCCAACCTTATGTCAGTGTTCATTGTGTGCCTGTAGCAAATTTTCCTCTGTGTTGTGCAGGACTCTGGGTGGGATAGTCAAGTTCACTTCAGTCCAACAGCATCAATACTCTGAAACTTCCTGTTCATCTGCCTGAAACTCCTTTCCAGAACATGCAGATCTCTGGCACAGGTGAAAGTCTCCAGTAGAAGGGAACTTGTTAAAAATGTATAGAATTGTGCACTTTTTAAAGGAGGAAGTTCCATTACTTTCTCTTTTTTTCTGTGTGAAGGAAAATCATATATTTACGAATGTAATTACAGATTTGGAAACCACATGTCAATTATTTTCTATTAAAGGAGATTCCAGAAGCCTTTTAGGAGTCTCTTGATGTTAACCCAGGCACAGAAATGCAGGGAAGAACTTATGTCTGAAGAGCTTTCAGTTTAGAAAAAGACAGGTTATAGTTCCAGAGAGTAGCAGCTGAGGCTCAGAGATATTTAGCTAGGCAGCCAAAGTTGTGCTGGGAAATTTGCAGCCAAACTGGAAACTGAATGCAGGGCTTCTGTGTCTAGTTTATCAGTTTATTCACATGGGCATACTGTAAAGGTGCTGTTCTTCTACACTTATTCTGGGAGGGATGTGAGCATGCTCTGTCTCCTAAATGAAAACATTCAGTATGCCAAATAGTCTTCCTGGTGGCATTTTCTACTAGTTTTGTTGCAGTGTGAAATAAATGAAAAAAAAAAGGCCACTGGCCTCTTCAAACAGCCACAACAACAACAAAAAAACCCCCACAAACAAACAAAAAAATCCCACCAAAAAAAACCCAAAACCAAAAAACCCAATTCTGCCCCCCGCCCCCCCCCCCCCCCCCCAAAAAAAAACCAAACCAACCCCAAAGCTTCATTTTCTATCCTTGATGAAATATTTATTTGGAAGCAGCACAGCAAGTTGGAATAGTTTGATTTGATTAGCAAGTCTAAATGTATTAGCAGCAAGACAGAAACTATATTACAGTTAGTGATAATTAGTTGCACTGATTACTTCAGACTGCAGTACTGTTTGACAGATGTGTTTCTGTGGTGCACTGTTGAAAGAGGAGCATGCTTTACCCTGTGGTGGTTCTTGGCTTTCCTTCTCATGATATCTTCATCTTGTCATTGTTTGCTGATGAAGTCTCCACAATGGCTACTACAATTTGTTGCTTGGCAAATACAAATACTCTCTTAGAAGTCAAGTTTAAACTGGGAAATAGTGATGCATGTGCTCATACTGATGCTTGACAGTCCTAGAGAAGGCCTCTTGTTCTCCATGGAAATGGTCACAGCCCAGTCCATCATCTCTGCTACTCCCCATCAGCCCTGTCCTTCAAGTCTCATCCAAGCCCTCATGAAATACCACAAGAGCTGCTTCTTAGACTGGAGAAGACCTTGGATCAGATATCTTCACTGGACAGAGGAATCTGGCTTCTCTGCCTGCTCAGCCCTCAGTCTCTAACACACAGTAGCAACTACTAGTGACAGGATTTGTAAGAGGCTCCTTGGAATCAGAGTAGGGAGAATAAAACTCTTTAGGGGGACCATATCTCACAGGGAATTAATAACCTCTTTACTGGCTCACTCAGGTCCACCTGTGGCAGGGAAACATGGAAATCTAATTGCTGTTGTCTGACTGAGGAGCAAACAGGAAGGAGAACAAGCATTCTGCAGCTACAGTTCATGGTCTATAACCCACCTCAGATTCACTGCTCTGTTAATCACAAGGTCCTGAAACATCTCTATGAATTGCAGGTGCTGCTTCAAAGAGAATCACTTCTCAGATTGGGTGTCCCTTTTATAGGCAGTTGCTCTGTGGAACATTGACTGTGGATCATTTGACACAATCATATTTTCCAGGAACTATATCAAGCTAACCTCAGTGGCTCAGCTTCATATTGTTAAACACATTAGACTCTGTCAATCATTCTGTTCCTTAGGAATAAACTGATACAATTTTGGATGTCTTGCTTTTGGTGTGTGAGCAATAATCCCATTATCAGTCATCCAGAATAAAATGCATTATGGTATGTACTAATGTAAACCTATGCATTGTCTGTGAGCTATTTGGGGACAGATAAGCTAGAAATATGAATTTGTGCAAGCCAAATGTTTTCCATGTTTCACATGTAGAGAAACATACATCTTATGTTTCTGTTCATGTGTTTTCCTTGTTGCTTCAAAGTAGTTCACAGACTCTGTGAAGCGCTTCTATCACTAAGCATGATAGGTCAAAGAAAAAGGGATCATTTAAATGTGTGACAAAGCTGTTAGTATGGCAGAAAAAGCCAGAGGTTGAACATTTGGGATTGCCCATAGAAAACATTTGAACATTGCCAGACAGCTAGCTCTGTAAGAAATGTTTTGGTTGCTAATGCTACATGAGTGGACACTTCATGGCCATCAATTCTTCTAGAAATATGTGTGTATTTCCAGCTGGATGAAGTTGTGAGGCAAACTTTAAATAGGAAAGATGAAAAGATAAAGTCTGTCATATTATTCTAGAGATGAGATATTTATGTCATTTGCCAATAAGGCTGTATTTCTGGAGGTTTCTTTTGGCAGGTCACCTTCCTTAGTTACTGCTCCGATAATACTGAGCACTGAAGGATTTTCCTGTGTTGTGATGTATTGGGGATCACTGTATTACTTGTATCTTGTACAGTTCTTAGGGCTTGTAGTTAGCCTGCAGTGTAAAATCAGGGTAATGGTGTGGCAAGTAGGGAAGGATCAGCTAAGCTAAGTTGTGAAGAGAGATTTTGTTTGCCGAGTTTTTTTCTCTGATGGGATTCTGCCCTTCTACAGCACTCTGGGCAACCTGTGTTGGTGCTTACTGGTTTTTCTGGCTGTGCAGCATTTCCCAGGGGAGCTCAGCACATGTCAGGACAAAGCCCAGAGCTTGCAGTGAGCAGAGGTCAAGAGAACAGTCTCAGAGGTTGGGGCAAGAATGTCAAATGGAATAAATCTGAGGAATACATAAGAAAGAGAGAGTGGGGGACTGTGCAGGAGGCAGGAGTGGAGGAGGCTGAGTGCTTACAAGGCTGATGGCAACTCACCATGGCTCTGCCTCACAGTGTTCACCATGGGTGCTGAACATCCTTTGCCAGCTCAGAGCCCTCCTTCAGGATTACAGGTGTCCCACTTCTTGTCATCCAACTTCAATAAAAAGATTTAGCTTCTGCATTTCCCTCTCTTCCTCAGCTCTCCAAGCAATTAACAAGCAGAAATTAATACCAAACTCCCCAAACCCTTGCTGTTGATAAGGCTTGTCCCCTTTTCCTCTGTTCACACATGGGTGAGGAAAAGTATGGGGCTTAAGTGGTGTGACAGAAGTCAGGATAAGAGTTAGTGGCAGGAGTGGGAAGAGATCTTACTGGTATGCAGACTCACAGAGACTTTTTGCAGTTAATAGCCCCATGAAAGAAAAAGCTTATAGATATGTTTATGGATCTGGACCTTATTCTGAACAGCTGCATGGTCTTTGTGGTATCTACCTAGTCAGCAGAAGGCATTTCACTGAAATAATTATGCCCATGTGGTTTTGCAGCTGTAGCAAAAAGGAACTGCACAGTATCTCTTTAAATAGTATATGAGGTCTGCATGTTCCCAGTGCAAATGGAATACTTTTCTCTAGCTTGAGCCTTACAAGCTTATAAAGTGAGTTGGTTGTCATAATGAGTGGAAGGCCATCTGTGAATGCATGGCTTCCTCAGAGCACTTGTGTGTAAACGACAATGTCCTGACAACAGTCAACAGAAAACTTCCTTTTCTGACTGGAATTATAGAAGGTGGCAAATTTATTGGTCAATTTATTAGCAATTTAAGTGAAGGAGAAAAAGAGTAGGTGAAATTAATCATGCTATGAAGAGCTTTGAATATGGAAAAATTTGATTTTAGGAATTAAATGTAACTTTAAAAAGGCTTTAAAAGAGACATAAGGTAACCTGGCTGTCTGTCTTGGTTTGAAAAGACAGGTGTCTGCTAAGGAAGGTAGAAACCTCCTTTGAAATGGAAAAAATGTAAACCACTCCCCCCTTCTTCCAAATTATTATAATCTTGAAATCAAGGGGCTCTCAGGCAAAGATATGGGAATAGGAATAACAGCTCTTTACTAAGAAAATTAAAATTAAAAATAATTCAGTAACACAAAAAAACAGCCGACTGTGAGAGTCAGAATACAGCCTGACACCCTGTTAGTCAGGGTGTTGGTAGCAGTATGATTAAATGGTGACAGATGTGGTTCTGTTGAAGCAATGATCTTGTAGAAGGGTGTAGTTTTCCTTTGAACGTTTGGTGGTGTAGATGGGTCTGGGTTTTCCTCTGGGAATCCAATGGAGAAAGGCTGCTGTGGTGTTCCAAGTCTCAGATTATATCCAGGTAGGAATGCTTGGCTCCTCCCCCTGGGTGGAGCATCTCCCAATGGGATGATGTAATTTTATCAGTCATGCAGTGAGACTCAATGGCCCATTAACAGAAGATATCCCCCAGTTATGAGGGGATGATGAAAAGAGATAAAAAACACTGTCCCACCTGGTTTTAGCAGGTAGTAATAAAATCCATTCTTATGGTTACATATTGCATTGCAACCCAAGACACTGTCATGCTCAATTTCTCTTGATTTTTGTCAGGTCACCTGCACAGGCCATTAAACTTGGCCTTGATTGTGTTGGGATATATGCTAGAGATGGAGTAAACTACCTAATATTAATTTAAGAAAAAGTGATAATGGTATCATGTTGACAGCGTACATTTAGAGCGATCAACACTGGCAACTGTTTCTTCGGAAGCTATGAAACCTAAGACCGTGAATTTTTATTAAGGAAAAAAAAAATTAGAGACATGGCTAAAAATTAAATTAGGACAGCTTTATACCAAGCTATTAAAAATGGTGTTTTTAGAAACCATTAGTTGGTTTCTTGCACTGATCAGTGTGTTGCATTAAGGGCCTGTCACAACCTGCTGTACTTGTTGCAGAAAGCCATCAGAAAGCCTGGAGAAACTGAATCAGCTCAGAGCCCAACTTCACAGCTACATCTTTCCTTAGTTACTTGGCCAAATGACAGTATCTCTAGTACGGTATCTTAACAACCGAAGTCTGAAGTTACATTTCACTTTGTAGTTTGAGTATTAACTTCTGTGTATACTCCAATATACACCAATATGTGTACATTGGCATGTAATCTCTACATATATATGAATGTAATTTCAGCATGAGAGTTTTAGCAACCCTGCAAATTTTTGTCTTTGAAACTGACTTACAGAACATCCTTAAAATAGAGACTCCAACTGAGTTATTTTAAAATGCGTAATTTTAAAATATAAAAGCTTTGTTCTACATCCCCGCTGATGCTTCTAACTCTTTTGCCAAGAGGAAGTAAATGGATATGAGCATAACTACCTCAGATAGCTGCTGCTTGAGACAGCTAATCAAAAGCAAAACTCTCTACCAATCTAGACAAAAGCTGCTGTCAAATGTACAGCAAAGTTCACTTAAAAAGGGAACAGTTTTCCCTTTGCTTCTGTAGTTCAGTTAAAACAGTTAGTCACCATTTGTACCCTTAATAGATACAGTAATTTCACTGTTTTTGAAGCTGATAATGTTTCTTTAACTACGGTGTTACAGATCACACTGTCTCTTACACAGCCGGTCACCCTTAATAAATCTGTTTTGAAAAATCATGTGGTGGTTGTGAAATATATGACAAGTGTCTTATCAGATCTAGTCTTTATATAAAACATACTTAGTGGTGTTCACTACGTACTACTTGCCCTGTTGAATTTCAATTACTATCACAGTTAGGAAATTCTGATTTAAAGTGCCCTTCTAGGTGGAATGGAATGTTGCCTTTATTTAAAAGAGCCATTTTTCTTTCTCTTTCACTTTGTAGTATTGTTTGATACCCAGTGTCCTCTGCTAAGTCACCCTGTGAGGTATGACAGACCAAATGACCACCAGCATAAAGGGGTGCAGCCAGGTATCTTATGGTGCCTGTGTGCAGCTGTATTAGGAAATTGAAAGGAGCTTGTAGTCAATGCAGCTTTTTCTATTCCATTTGCAAATGAAAAATTCCCTGGAAGTGCCTGACCTTACCCCTTGAAGTAGACATTTGCTACTGTTCATGGACAGGGAATATATAGCAATGGTGATTGTTTTTTAGAACTTGTTACTGCTGTGCCCAGAATTATGTGCCCAAAGTCACTGGAAATAATGCAGTTGTGTTTTAGCACTGTGAATATCCAACTACACACCTCAAAGATTTGTCTATATAAAAATGTTAGCAAAATATAACTGTGTTTTCATATATTACACCTGAACAGTTCCTTTCTGGATGTTGTGCACTGGAAACTTCTGCAAATTCCCTCTCCTTTTGTAGGAGAGCATATCTGTTGGCTTGCTTTCTAAGCACAGTGTAGCCACATAAAGCATCACTGGCTTCAATTTCCTCCTGAACCTCTTTAACTTTAATCTTGTAACCTCCTGCTCTCTCTAGTACTGCTTCCCAGTTATCAGGCAAGAGCAGGGGGTCACCAGGGTTTTCAGAATTTGATTAGCGCCGTTGTTATGAATAATTCAGATTGTTTGGTACCAGCACAAGTGATCCAAGTAGCAATTTGAAAAATCTGATTTAGGATTTAATATCTCTGAAAAAAAAATTAATTAGTGCTGCTGCTGAGGGCTCTTGACTTTGTCCATTCATATTGATGAATTTAGTGCCAGGGAAAAGCAGGATTGAAACAACCCAGCAAAAACAAGTGTTTCTGTGGCAGAGCCCATATTCTGTTACAGATACCCAGGGTGCACATGCTCCTTCCTCCCTGTTCCAGTCCAGCTCTTTCACTGTGTGCCCTTTTCTGTCTGAAGAGCAAGTTCCTGAAAATCCCTGTAGGTGTAGTAACACACTGCTGTCAGCAATGGAAGGTGTTCTTTAAGTGATCATGTGCCCATTATATGGTTTTTTGTGATCCTGATCGGTGTCAGTCTGCTGTGACTAAGTACAGCTTGGAAGCTTTCATGCTATGAAAATCTACCAAAGTCCAATTGGTAGATCTTTCTAAGAAAATAAGAACCTGCACTTCACCTTTGAGCATTAGTTGTAGGTGTGTTCTGACAGGGACCCATCTCAATGGGTCTTTGCTTCCCACCTGAGAGAGCCCAGACATGTTAGAGCCTCAGCTTGGATTCTGTAGGGTGGGGCAACCACAAGACAATTTCTAGCTTTGCAGAGGCAGCAGTGTTTTGCACAGTGCCTGTTTGCTGTGCCCCTCTGCTCCACTGGCTGTCACAGTGGCAGCTGCTGAGGAGCCCTCTGTCCTGGCTAGTGTTGGTCAGGCATTCTCTTGGCAGTGCCAGCATTATGCACACCCAGCAATGTTCCAGGCTCTATCCCTGTCAGCTCTATGCAAATCCTCGGCGCTGATGTCAACGCCAGTTTGGTTTTTATAGACTGGTGACAGCAACAGCCCTCAATATTAAACACACGTACACATACACAGTTACAGCAATGATTACTCTAGATGTTCAGCTAGTCATAATATTTGCACTTGGCATGATAAGGAGCTTTGAATGATAATAGCACTATAGTAGAAGCTTGTTAAAGTGACAGTAACCCTGGTGTCAATACGGAGTGGTGCACTGGCGCGTGCGTTCCTACAGCTTTCCCACAGACTACATCTCTCCGTTTGCTCTATGCAATGTGTAGAAAAAGAAACTGCTTGAGGATCCTATGTGAAACCCTCTAAAATTCTTTCAGAATGTCATCTGCTCTAAGGCAGCACTGAGGCATGAGAAAGAGTGTAGTCATTAGGGACCTTTTTCTATGTGAGACTTGATTCATCAAAATAATCCAGTCCTGATGTAGGATAATCATCTGAATAGATACCGCTTTTATTTACTGACAGCAAAGAGGCTCTCAGCTCTCATTCTGCTTCTTTGACAATACCAGCTGCAAAGGGGAGCAAGTGAGAGCCACGCTGTCATGTCATGGCAGCATTTTGTGTTTTGACTTTTTGTTTTGGCTAAAGTGAAACTTCAGCAGAGGAGTAACAGCAACCATCCCAAACCCTGCATCTTTTTCCAAAATGTAACCATGCAGACTGGCTTCTGTTTTAGGAATTCAGTTGTGTCAGTAAGACCCAGGATATTTCCACTGTCAAGTGAGCAGAGGCCAGCTCCTTGAACTTGCTGGCAAGGTTAGTGCTTGGGTGCCATTGCACCCATGGGTGTCATTCAGTAAACCCAAGCCAACTTCCCAAAGTGGCATGGGCTAGCCGGAGTTCTCCTGGTGCTCTAGGTTCTTTGTCAGCTTCCAGAATTCTGAATGCCTTGTTAATGCAGGGTTGTCTTCATGCAATCACTGTTACAGCCAAGTCTGTCAGCACCTGAAAGCTCCTCTTCTCAGGTCTTTCTTTGTGTGCACAGCTGCAAGAACTTGGTCTGTGCTATACTTGGGAAACATTCAGCCCACGATAGTGTCTACTGGCCCTTTGGATTTTGGAAAGAGATTAAATGAAATATGTTTCAGTGGTTGAAATACTGTAATGGCTGTGTTATTGCCTTCAGGTTCTGCCAGCAGCATGGTGTGAGGATGATCTGCAGAAACACTGCGTTTTAGTAGCCCCAGCTTTTGCAGTCATGTCTGGGGGGCATAAGGGAGACTGACTGCAGTGCTGGGCAACAGAATGTGTAGAGAATGCTCCTTGGAAAAAAAACTAAATATATGCCTGAAAACATGTAAATAGCTATAAAATTACTAAAAATAGGTATTTATATAAGTATATGGAAGACTAATAAATGAATGCTCTTGAATTTTTATTTTTTTTTAAAGTGACTTTTTTATATCCAAGAGGCTTCTCTGGTAAGTAACAGGCACCTTTGAACTAGTCTTTAATTTGACCTATCTTCAAGAAAGCTCTTCCCTTGTATTAATGGAACCCCTTGGATCACCCAAGCCATTTGTCAGGGATTGTAACACCCATGTCTCCTCTTCCACAGCCACCTTTCTGATGCTATTAAGAGGGATGTGGGAATCACAGGACTTACTTAACCCAGAACAAACACTAATGAAACAAATCTAGTGATTTCAAATGGATTTCTTGTTAAAGCTGATGGTCTACAAGTAAAAATCACATTTGGAGCAGGCTGTATTGGCAGATAATGTCCCTTTAACACCATTTTATGACTTGGTCTTCCTTTCATCGTGAATAACTGAGATTAGAGCCCATTATTTGCCCAGGAAACCCACAGAAGTCCCTAACTAAATTACTCACCTCAGTATCCTCACCCAGGAGAAAAAGTTTTTTCCTTGAAGCCATGTTTTTTAACATTTAGTGTGCATTTTTATTCAAGTTCTGTGTTTAATGTGCAATATTTTGGTTTCCATATATATTGTATATGTGCTTCTTTTGAATGTTTGGAACAGCTCTTTTTCAAATTGAGTTTCAATTTTGTTTTACTTTTGAAAAAATTAATGGATACTAGGCAATTTGTGTTAAAAAAGAATATGTGAGGGGGTTTGAATAATTTAACAAAAGACAGAATATTCTGATTTGAGACTATCATTTGCATCATTTGTTGTGAAATTTGAAAAACATGGAACAGTTACACTCTGAGCCAACAGATATTTCTTTTTCTAGACAAAAATCAATTGAAGTGCTGACAAGATACTAGTTTTATCATCCTTTACCATCTTGAGTGCGTGTGTACAGCTACTTAACTAATGCTAGAGGTTGAGGGTGTCAATTAAATGTCACAAAATTCAGTGTGTTCATGCACATTTATTATGTTAGCATTTTGCAGTTTAAGTTCATATGTTATAATATTGTGCTTATTTCAAAATCACTGAAGCATTACAGGGTGATTTAATTATCCCAGAAATAGCTATTATGCATATACAGAAATAGAGTTAAAATATTAAAGTTTGGAAGTGTATGAAGCATGTCTTAATATAGAATTGCAACATTTAGCCACATTTAACTCTTTATTCAAGCAATGTCTGGCCTTAGCCATCCACTTGGGATTTCTAGTTTCCTGGTTGCAGCACTAGTTTTGATTGATCTAGTTTGTTTCAAAACACAGGGGGGCTTTTGTCCTTTCTTATTTTTATGTTTGTGTTTCTGCTATCAGTTCAGGATGGAATAAAGGTGATCTGATTTTCTGTCACACACCTATATGCTAAAATATACAAGAGAGGTGGTACCACCTGTAAGAGCTGAGATAGCACTGGCTGTGACATTTTAAGACAAATAATGTGAGCACAAAATCGCTACTTCCTTTTTGTAACTTCCTAGGAATTGTGACAATTCCTATGGATGTCAGTCACAGCTCAGGATTCTTTCTCCTTATGTTTACAGAAACCCAGATCACAAAAAGGATGTATCCAGTCCCAAGATCTTACAGTCTAAGTTACTTTAATTTATAATAAAAATCAGCATACAGGGTTATTATGGTCTGAAATGATACAATGAGGTACTTTTGGAAGGAACTGACTTCTAGACAAGTATGATAATATATTTTTATATGAATAATAAAATTAATTTTAAATTAAGAAAATGAACTGTGTTACTTGCAGTTGTGAAATGCCAGTACTGAAACTCCAGTAAAACTTTGATATGCTGGTTTTGCAGTAATTGATTTTTGGTGAAAAGGCTAAGGTCAGACACAGAAATGATTTTTCTGTGAGGAGTACTAGCAACTTCCTCCATGCATGGCAACACCAATAGCTGGTTAGCTCTGAGGATGGGTGTGCTGCTAAGCCAATTAGAAAGGCTGGACATGCCTCTATGAATCATATTTAAGAATGAAAAAAATGTGTGAAGTTCTTTTTTCCTCCCTTGGAGGTGCAGTCCCGGGCTGGCACCTGAGATCCTGCTGCTGAAAAAGCCATCCCATGCTGTGAGCTGAGATCCAGGGCTGAGATCAGCACTGGAGCAACCCCAGTGCCCAGCAGGGATCATTTGGCCAACAGCGAGAGGCAATTCCCCAGTGCAAAGCTGGGACGAGATTAACCTTTTCAGTGCTGCAGAACTCTATAAAGTCTTTTTAATTAATAGAGCTTGAAAACAGATGAACCTACGGATACCAATTCTCTCCAGAATCAGAGAAAAGGGTAAAGACACATGAGGAGAACAACGTGGAAACACCAAGGTCAGTGGAGAGGGAGGAGGAAGAGGAGATGCTTCAGGCCTTGGAGCTGGAATTCTTCTCCAAACCATGGTGAAGACTATAGTCACCAGACTATTTCCCTGTAATTCATAAAGCTTATAGGGGGATGCAGCGTTCACCTGCAGCCCATGGTGACTAGAGGATGTAGATGCTAAAAAAGCTGTGCTTGACTTGAACTGAGAGAGAGAGAGAGAGAGAGAGAACTTTTGCTTTCAGAGATAGAAGAAGAGAACTCTTTGCTTCTATATTAGAACAACTCATCCTTAAAAACTGTACCCCATAATCCAAAATGACCACAAAAGGTAGTTGTGGGAAGACTGCCAGACCATGGGAGGGATTCCATGTGCAAGCAAGGCAGACTGTTTAGCCATGAAATTAAAACCAGAAGAAACTGTTTCCTGTGGCATGGCAGGAGAGACTCCTCTCCCTAAGCTAACTGAAGACTTACAGACGTGGTAGACTGACTCAAAATCCCAGGTTTTGTCTCTTTACATTGTTGGTGGGAAAGAAAGAGGGGCTGGCAGAGGAAAGGTGCTGTGAGGTTTATTTTAGTTCTTATCATTCTTTTAATTATTTTAATAACATTTTCTTTATACCTTTTTAAAGTTTTGAGCCTGTTGTTGCCCTTAAAGTATCCTTATCTCACCCCATGAGCTCAATGTTTAATCAATCTTTATGCCTCCTCTGCTCAATTAGAGCAGAAGAGGATGAGTAGGTGATTTTTGTGAGTGCACTGGTTTTTGGTCAATGGTCAACCTGCTACACTTGAGTGTTCTGGAGTCCTTTTTTAAGGAGTAGTAGCTTGTCATTAAAACCCTGACTGGTAATTGTGCTGTGTGACTTTCTATCATCCAGTCTCTCCACTGGGCAGTTTGCAGTCAGTGTGTGCTACAGTAAGCTCTAGCTGCATAAGCTTGATGGAAACAGCATGTTTTAACCAAATTTGTCCTGAGCACCATGTTCTTTAATACCTTTCCTGAATAATTAGTAGTAGTTTAAAAGGGGAATTGCACTGGCTCCCCTTTTCTGGGCAGGATTCAAAGCTCAGGGAAGCCAAACCTATTGAGTGCAGAGGTTCACACCTGTCATGTCTATTTCTTAGAGAAGGGTCTCAAAGCTCTGTCTCTCTTTCCCTTCCTTCAGGACAGAGTGAATGCCTTGCCCCTGTGGCCTCACCTTGAGTACACTGGGCAATTTTGGGCACCAGAATATAAGAAAGATGGAGAGTGCTCAAAGGAGGATACAAAAATGGGGAAAAGTCTGGAGGAGCCACACAAGGAATGGCTGAGGTCACTGTGTCTGTTCAGCTGGAGAAGACTGAGGTCAGACTCACCAGTGGCTGCAGCTCCTCCCAAGGGGCAGCAGAGAGGCAGCTCTGCTCTCTGTGACCAGGGACAGGACCTGAGGGAATGGCTGGAACGGGGTCAGGGGAGGTTTAGGTTGGATATCAAGAAAAAGTTTTTCTGCCAGAGGATGGTCATGCACTGACCAGGCTCCCCAGGGTTTGGTCATGGCCCCAAGGCTGCCAGAGCTCAAGGAGTGTTTGGACAACGCTCAGACACAGGGTAGGGTTATTGGGGTGTCCTGGGCAGGGCTAGGAGCTGGACACAATGATCCTTGTGTGACCCTTCCAGCTCAGGACATTCTATATTATATGATTCTAAGTGTTCCAGTCCAGAATCATCTGTGCCAGAAGCAGCACATTAGTCAGGTCCATGCTTTGCTGCTCAGCTGGCTGAGACAGAGGTTTGCAGAGCTGGGGCAGCTCAAGACAGCAGTGCTGGTCAAAAATGCACTGCCTCACAAGAGTGATTCTCCTAAAGGCTTCCTTCATCTGGCTTGTGATTCAGATTGGTGCTGAAATCCAATGACTAATGTTCAGCTAGGTTTTGAAAATGCTTCTCAGTATTGCTCTGTTCCCATTGGTGTCAGGAGCTGGTGGATGCCAGGATGCTGACTGGAGAGGAAAGCAGTGGTGTCACTAGAGATGCCGAGAGCTATAACTTTCCTTGGGAGATCAAGAAAAGTTGGGATCAGCTAGGAAATTTTAGGTTGAAATATTGCTGTTTTCCAGAGACCACAACTCCCAACATCCCTCGAAAGATTTATATCTCTTTGTTTACTGCTGCCTTTGTATCCAGGTTTTGGTACTTTCTGACATCTGTGCATTGTCAGCCCAATGACAATAGACTGTGATTATTATAGCACCCTTCTCAGCTGCAATAGCTGCAGGAGGTTTTCAGTGGTGTATTACTGTGTGAGTGCAAAAGGAAGTACAGCTGTTGAAGTAGTTGCTGCTTTGAAGAGGAAGCAGGAAGGGAGGTGTAAACTGTACCAGCAGGTTAGGCTTAGAGTCATTGGATGGTGGGTATTTGTGGACACGTGATGAGGAATCAAAATTCCTGTGGAAAGGAAAAGCAGTCAGGATGCTGACATTTCAGTGCCTGTCCAGTTACAGTGTGCCCTCAGGTCTGTTGTCGTGCCTGTGCATAATATCCCCTGAATAGCCTGGCTTGGGCCTTGGGACAATGGACTGCCTCATGCTGAGTTTGTGCAGTGTCTCTGATGTGGGGATTGGTCTCACTTGAGGTCTCCTAGATGCAGTGTGTGGGACCACCTCCAAAGCTCAGGCACAGCTCCCCAAGGCCCTCCTTGTCCTGCCAGAACCAAAGAGGCACAGTGGTGGCACAGGGATGCTCATTAGGACGACATCATTCAGAGCCTGCTTTAAGTATTGGTCAGCCCTGAAGTGGTCAGGTAGTTGAACTGTATGACTGTGAAAGGTTCCTTTCAACCAAAAAAATGATATTCTATTCTATTCTATTCTATTCTATTCTATTCTATTCTATTCTATTCTATTCTATTCTATTCTATTCTATTCTATTCTATTCTATTCTATTCTATTCTATTCTATTCTAATTCTATTCTATTCTTTAGGTGTTGTTGAATAACCTGTTACTCTGTGGAATGCAGAGTAAGAGAAGATGCTGATTTCACATACATCATGACTAAAGGGGTCATGCTCAAATTTTGTGAACAAAGCTCATGTTAATTTTCTGCTTAAACATGAAGACAAATGTGTATTGTATGTATGTGAAAGGTGGGGCTCTCCAGTGGCTCTTGTGGTTCAAAGAATACCCACAAGCAAAACACTGTGCAGCTAAACACTGTCTAACTTCCATTTTCTCATCAGTAACTGTGGGCAAATCATTACATGTCTCTGGCCTCCATGTCCCCATCTGCTGCTGAGGATAGCGCAGCTCTGCTTTAATGTGGTAGTGTGCAAATGCTTTGAGATGCTTGTGTAGGAAAGGCTTCCACACAAGTTGTTATAGCATGCTCCACTTTCCTTTTAGACAGGGGAGATGCCTAGTGTATCACAAGTTTTTGTGGGCACACCTTTTCTGCAGGTAGTCAATTCCATCTCTTATACAAAAGAAGAGAAATAAAGGCTGAAGAACATGCTATGGCTGGGAATCTATTGATTGAAAGGGGAGCTAAGTCAGAGCACTTATGCTTTTATTAATGATCCTGACAGTTCAGTATGAATGGAGAATGGCTTGTAATTAGGTTTGCAACCGTTATTGATTGTTGTCATTTTCAGTATCGATTATCTCACTACTTAGGAAAAAAATAGCCTGGAAGCTCCTCAGGAATGCTGAGCAGAGCCTCTGGCCTGCCTTTCTGCTTCTGCAGGGAAAATCAAGCTGCTTCTCGTGATGAAATGGAGCCCTGCCCTGGGTGGGTTGGGCTTTTAGTTCAGCGTTGCTGGCTGTGCTCTCCACCTCCTTCATGGCATCTGAGTTCATTGGCTGTCTTTCCAGAAAGGATACACCCATTTCTTTTCTGAACTACTACCCAGTATAAATTCCTGAAAGACATGGGGCTGAATCCCTGTCTTAGATGGAGAGACAAGATTAATGGTTGTTATTTGTCAGCTGATAACCACTGAAAAGGAAATGTACTTGTCATTCACCCCTACAATCAATGTTGTATAAAGCCACGCATATAATGACTTGGAGCAAATGAGAATATCATGTTATGAGCTAACAGAATTGAAATATAAAATACACAGAACTCCTTTGAAAAGTGTGATTTTGACAGCTGGCAGTACTGACTGCTCCATGTATCTGTAAGATCAAGGCTGTTTACAAAGACATTGGGGAGCAAAGGAAAGGTGTGTTTTAAAAACAGCAGCAAAGTCCGAGCCACTCTTTGGTTGTGGTGACATGTCTCGTAAAGGAATTTTGTGGGTAGCTGTTTCAGAGAAGAAAACCCGTGTGATTTGTGTTCGCTGAGGTCACTGCACCTCCATCAGCAGCCTGGGAGAGCAAAGCTGCTGGGAGCAGTGGCTTTGGAGGTTTTGAGGGCATTCCAGTGACTGGGCAGTATTGTTCCTTTGTCTCATGCATTCAAAACAACAGTAAGATGTCTGGAGAAGAAGAAAATTCCTCGGATGCCTGGGATTTTTTCAGAGCCTTTTGCAACAAGGGCATTTTGCTGAAGTGGTGCTGAGTATTGAATTTTTGTCTAATGGAAGTTTCCTTGAATCCAAGAAGATAAAGTGTTTCCAGAAAATAACAAGAGAGAAAAAAGCAAGCTATTTTTTCCCCTTGGTCAACTTCTGCTAGATCTTAAGGTTTTGGTTTTTCCACCATTTCTGTTTTGATTAGTATGGAACATCTCATTCCACAGTGGATTTTTTTTTTTTTTTTTAAAGAACAAAGACCCTCTCTGACCTGGATTTGGATGCATCTGTGACAGCTGACTTCACTGGCTGCCAGCTGAGCATAGTGCATTAAATTGATGAAATAATAATGACGTACCATGCCTGAACTTGCTTTGACGACCACTTGAAGCAGAAGCCAGAGTAAATCAGGCCAGTGCCGCAGCATCCCAGTGGTCACAGTCCATCCACTGACTTCATGCATGGAAGATACCAACTTCCCAATCACATCCCCACAGGCTTGCTTCATTCCCATCTAATACTCTCCTTCCTTTAATTAATAGGCAAATTTAAAGAATCTCTAACTCATTTTTAAAGAGCAACATTTTTATACATCCTCTTAACTGCCCAGAGCATTGGGATTATTAAAACTGAGTTTTCCTTTTCTGAGCTGTCTCAGTGGAGATACAGACTAGGGTAGAGCTGCTAAATAGATTCACTGGCAGAGCAATCTATCTGCCCTGGCAGTTTTTTAGTCTGATTACTGGGGCATGTTCCTTCCAGGAGCCCAAACCTGCACGTCCTTAACTTCCAAACTGCATTTTCATTGATAACTGAGCCTCCAGCCCTGCAATTTTTACATGGGGAAAATCTCAGCAAACTTTGTATCAGGACTCAGCCTTTTTGTGTGCATTCATAAAGATTAGTGGAACATACCAATGGTTGGTTTTTGTAATGGCTTGATGAGGGGAAATGATTTGGAGGGAGTTTTGTATGGCTTAATTAATATTATACATTGCTTTAATGTTGTGAAAGGGGACTTCAAGAAAATAAACAGTTTGCCTCTAAAGTCCCCCTAGGTGTCCTTTGCTTTGAAAATTGGGGTTCTGTTTTCTTTCAGTGTGGAAAGAATAAGTACAGGATGGAAGAAATGGTTTTCTGAGGTCTTTGTTAGAATTTCAGGCTGTTTGTCTTTTGTTTTTGATTCCTCCCTCCCCCCACCCTCCTGCTCAGACATGACAAAATATATCAATTAACTGCAGCAAAGAGATCAAAGCAGTTCTTACTTTGCAAAAAGGAATATTTATGCTCAAATAGTGTCTTTTCAAGCTGATTGTTTATTTTTAAAAGTACTACAATGTCTTGTTTTCTTATCTTTTAAGAAAATACTTAATCTCACCTACTGATGATAATTAAATGAGCAAGTAAAGTTAAAAAAGAGAGTATTTTTTTTTTCAACACAAGACAGTAAATAGAGTAAGACAACTATATACATGTATCACTGATAATTACTACTATTGGGTATGCAGTTTATTCCAAGCAGACTGATAGTAGAAGGACTTGAGCAGATACACTGGAGACCTTGATACTTTATCATGATGGTCAACTGCTGCAGGAGTTTTTGTAAACTGTAAGGAATCTTGCACACATTGTGAGGGTGTAATATTCCAGGAGCTGACAATCACATAGAAGCCCATTTGATTTGCTTGAGATGGTTTTGGGATCAATAACCTTGACTTTACAAATTCTGTTCCACAGAATGTTATTTTCCCTTAGTCATCCCACATGAAAGTAACCTCTTAAATGTCAAGAAAATACTACCATGAGGCTGAGAGATGAGGACTTTGCTGTGAGTTTCAATTGTGCAGTGTTTTGCTGTTAACTGATTTTACCTTCCACTCTAACTAGGGTTTGTGCTTGTAGACCTGCAGCTGGAATGCTTTAAATCTTCTCTTTACAATTGCTTATGGAAAATGCTGTTTAAGCAGTAGAGTATGAGGTGGGAACCAGGACTCTTGGATTCTTCCTGCAGCCTTGTGTGTTTTTCACTGTGGTCATTATCTGATTCTTGGAGAAGGTATTCTCTTAATCTTCAGCAAGGAGTTACATATGGCTTTGACTGCATCATTCTGTTTATTGGCATTTTTAAAGAAGGATCCCAAGTGCTGAAAGCACTAATTTATGTATCTGGGAGATCAAAGATATGAGAAGGAAGGGGTTCCCTAGAACAGGGTGTCACAGTAGTTAGTGTTTTTTGCATTTTCTGCCTCCCAAAACTGAGGTGTGCTACTCCACTCAGTAGATGTCTTGGTAATGGCACTCAGGTAGTCACATCAGCAGCTTGGAAGTTGTGGCTTGTCTGGCACAAATGTGGTAAGCTGTGTTGGCTGTGATGCTTGGGCAAATAAAAGTCCAGCTGTGCTCTCATGAGTAACTGTAATAACTGAATAACTTCTGGACATTCAAGACCTCAAAGTCACCTGTCAAAGGTCAGTGCAGATCTTCAGGAGCTCCTCAGTGGCATCAACAATTATAAATTCATACCAGCATGATTCAATGAACTTTAACAATTAGGAGTTGGCTCTGTCTTTTTTTGCAGTTTGCCACATACCATATGTGACCTCTTCAATGCTTAAGCAGTTTTCATAGGAATGAAACACAACAGAATTCATTTCATAACAGAATGCATTGTTCTGGTTTTAGTTTTATTAAATTAGGAATGGCCCTGTTGACAACAGTAATTTTACCCTGCAAACCAAATGCTAGGGGAGAAAATTTAGGTCAGCACTCTCAGAATTCCTTCTTGAGCTGTGTAAGTCCTCAAAAATTGACATAACTGACACATAGGTAGGTATTACTCAAATTATTTCAAAGTGATTGAATGTTTAGAGTCAAGACTTTGCTTGCCCTTTTTCTTATATCATGATCTTTTGGAACTGCAGTGTCACTATCTGCCAGAATTGTCATGTCTTCACTTGGCTTTAGTGCTGTGTTCCAATGTCCAGCAGCATTATGACAGCATGTTAGTAATTGGAAATTGATTTGTCAGTGCTTGAATTGAGTGAAATAGAAGCAAATGGTAGGAAGAGTATTATTGACTTTAAATTGATTTCTTATTGGTCTTGTTTATTAGTGTATAAGGATGAATGAGGTATTCACCATAACCATGCAGCTTTCAGTTAACAGTATTTGTTTTGCAAATGTAATAGTATATTACAAAGAAATACCTGTGTTACTCCATTACTTTTAGTTTCATACACATCCTGTAAAAATGCCAACAGCATCCTAATAGGGACTAAGTCCCATCTGGCATCAAGTCTTGCCCTTCACAAAAACTCACCAGCCTATGCAACCTACCTGCTAGGACATCCCTTATCAGAGCATCTTGCTTATTTATTATTCTCCACTCAGCACTGTGGTTCTCTGAGAGCACAGAATGAAGTCAGAGGATTTTGAAATGCTGCCTCAAGACTAGCAGATTTACTGTCAAGCTAAGGAATTGTGACAAAAATGTAGGTCACTTTGACACTCTGCTTCTCCCTGGCTTTCAGGCTGTGGTGCAAGTTCCATCAGCCTCCAGGCCACTGTCCCAGCTGGAAACTGAAAAAGGCACAGACTCTGCCTTGCTGAGTGTGTGTATGAAACAGAACTGTGATGAAGCGCATTTTTCAAAACACAAAATAAGTTAATATTTGGTGGAAATATCACAGGATCAATAACACTTTCCATGTTTTCAGCTCTGAGAACTCTGATTTAAATCAGCTGAAACAGAACTTTCAGATTCGGAAAAAGAGAGAGTTTGGAAGGGAAAGGCTGGCACAGTTTTGACAATGGCCTTAGCATGGGGTTGAGCTTTATCTCTTACAAAAAAGGATTGGATAGATAAGTAGGTGATAGGGGAGCAGAGGTAAAAAGATGGTGTGGGAACCAGCAAGGTATAAACACCTCTGCATTGGAGAGGATACTTGATGCTCAAGGAAGCTCATGTCTCACCTTCTGATGGTATGAAGTTACCTGTCTGAAACTGAGGACCATAGAAAGCCAGTTTTTGAAGTTCCTATTTAGTGTTCGTGCTATATTGTTGAGTAATGGAGAATCAGGGAAAGCAACAAAATGTCTTTAAACCCCTTCCGTGGTACTTGAAGCGATTCTTCCCTGCTTTCCTTCATATTAAGCAAGGATGTGCCTCTCCAGTGGCTGAACAGGTTCTAAGAATGTACAGCCTGTCTTAGAATGCCAGAAGGATGATGAAAGTACAGAGAAGCAGATAGGAAAACTTTAGTCAGATTGAAATAACACAGGAGAGAGAAGAGGCTTGGGAGGGGGGGAAGAAAAGGAAAACACCTACTAAAATTGTACCTTAAATGTGAGGAAATGGTGCTTATATGAAGTGACAAGGGATCCATATCCACAAGTTACAATAATGCAGTTTTTAAATTGAATTTTTGTGGCAGACCAGCTGAATAAAATTGCGAAGCTGTGCTTCAGTTGTGTAGTAAGTGGTGCATGTGGTGTGAAAGACAAGCTGCAGTGTGATAACAGACTATCTCCTCCATGCACAAAGAGTTCTGTATTCTGATAAACTCAACAGCAGGTGCTGGTAAATATTGGTCCAAGCTACTTGATCATTAGAATTTAATGTGTTGGTTCATCATATTGAGTTTAGTCCTTCTTTCTACTGAATTTATTGGTTTACTTTTGGAGACACTCCTGTGGAATTACTATCCTGTGTCCTATTGGCGTGAGTTGTAGAATTACTGAGGATTCTGATGAAATGTAAAGGCATGACCAGGAGGTTGGTGTTGGTCAGAGTAGAATCAGAATCAGCTTTTGCTTCCCTCTGGACTTTCAGGGTCAGTTCCAGAAGTGAGCATCTCTAATCAGAGTTTTTGGCAGGACTTGGAACAGAACAAACTCTGCCATGGTTCATTGATCACCCCAAATTAATTTGGAGAAATTTTGGCTTGTGTTTATCACAGGGGTGGCTCCCCCATGGCTCCCCTCACAACCCCACTTTCCCCCCCATTCTGTGGCAGAGCTGCCCAGCTACAAAGGGGCAGCATGACCTCAAGATCAGCTGCTGGAGTGACTGGGCAGTGGTGCTGCACACCCAAAGCACTGCCTTTCATTTTCAGGTATTTGCCCCATGGTTTTTCCTACTATTGTTTACAGACTTCAACAAGACCTTCTGTTTTTTTTTTTTTAAATTTTGCTTTTTAATTTTGTTTTTATTGTAAGGTCTCTTGTTTGTTGAACGGAATTAGTGGGAAAGTCACATTTAATTTGGACATGGCTGTATGTCCAGCAAGTGTTCTGTCCTGGGCTGATGTGAACTCAGACATCCTGTTATTGCAATTCCAAGAGTTGCTTGGGAAGATACTCCAAATTGTCCCACTATGTTTTGGGTGGTTTCATGGTTTATGGTTACTGTGGCAGTGGTGAGTTGATCACTGGGGACTGGATCAAGGGTCTTAAAGATCCCTTCCAACCTTGATGATTCTGTGATTCTCTGTTGACAAACACGGATTAGAATGAGAAGAAACAAACATTTTACTCTTGTGCTTTAACCCAAGTATCATGCCCAGACCAAAACCTTTATTTAAAGTGCTGTGACTCTGAGGCTTTTATTATTGGCAGCCATCATGATTTTATCACAGATCTTAGAGTGGTGAATACTTTTCAGATTAAGGCTTAGCTCTTGTCAGCAAATGTTAAACTTTGATTTTAAAGTTTTAAAAAGGAAAGTTTTTAGCTCGTTTGATGGTAGAGAGAAGCTCAAAAACACAAAACTAAAGGAATTCCTTTATAGAAGCCCTCCTGCAAGTATTTTGCTCACATGTTAATAGTTTTCAACCTCATTTCTGTTCCTGTGTGTTTGAGAAAGGGCTTGGTCTTGCATTTCTGAATGTTTGGATGTGCCATTGTTTTTTATATACCACTGCAAGACTGTAATCTGAGGTTTTTAGGCTTTTAACTCTCAATAAAATCAAAGAGAGGACAAGCATCTTTCAAAATTTGATCTCTATCTTCATACCAGCTTGTGCCTTCACAGTCCATGTGATGATTCCTTTGAAAGCAGTGTAAAGGGTAAAATTCTTTTGAAGGAAAAGAAAAGTTTCTAAAATCCCTGAAAGAATTTTAAATCATCTATGTTGTCTATTTTGAAAGCTTCCCTGGAGTGGAAGTAAGTTAGTGAGAAGACATGAACAGAAGCTTTTTATTTTCAGATTGCCATTACAGCCGTAGCAATTTACTACATCCAGCTTGCTATTTGTGCCTGTGATGTTTGGAGAAATAAACTCCTTCTAAGATGTAATTTCCAGGGTATTCTTTGTAGTATCTGCAGTGATTCTGGCTCTGGAAATGCTAGGAAATATTGGAAAGTCAAGGTTAGGCATTCTTTCTGGTGCCAGTCAGGTGGGAACTCTGACAGAGTTCATCATGTCCCTGCCAAGTTGGTAGTTTTTATTCTGGCCATGGTAACTTGAAACAGTATTAAGGATGAAATTTTTCAATCCTCACTTCCTGCTGGTGCTGACTTCTTAAACACAAAACTACTCATAAGGATTTGAGAGTGGAGTGGCCCATAACAGGCACGGGGCAAAGGCATTAGAGCAGGGCAGGGAAACAGGGGAAATTCCAGGTAACCTCCCATAGTTTGTGGCTCAGGGATTTCCTGAGCCAGAGGTGGTCTTTCTTTAACCTCTTTGTACTAGTCCTGTGCAATGCCTTTATTTAAAATTCAAGTAATCATTTGCCTACATGGACTTGAAATAATTTTGGAGGCATATTTATATTGAAGACCAGGGATAACTCAGAATATATTTCTAAGTGGGAATCACCACAGGTAGCATATCGAGTTGTGCTCAGAAACATGAACCTTCATCTGCTGCCTTCATTCTAGTATTACACTTGAGGGGAGAAAGTGAGATGAAGAAATCAAACCCCACAGCCAATTAATGAAACAAAAGGAGTGGACTGTGGATTTACAGCCAGATATTTGAGCCAAAGCACTCAATACTCAAAGCTCAGTTTTTCTAAGCAGCTCAGTGGCCACAGCCTTTTTAAAAATCTGCCTTTGACCCTTAGTGAGGGGTTTCTGAAGGCTTAGCCTGTAGGTTTGCAGGCTGAGGAGCCCTGGAAGATGCTCAGGAGTAATTTCTTGTGCTCTTTGGCCCCTTCCAATGTTCCCCTGTTGTTGTGGTGATGTGAGTGGGTGGCAGAGTGGGGCAGAGCAGGGGGAGGGATTTGAAGGCAGATGGAGTAAAGGGATTGACCCACACGGGGCATGGGACCTCTCAGTGGGTGAGGGGATTACTGCTGCTGCTTTCCCAGCCCTCATGCTTTTCCCAACCAGAGGCACACTGTTCCTGCTTGGAGACCTGTGCTGTCCTCACAGTGGGACTTTTCTTTCTTATCTGTTGCTAGAAGCTTGGAAGAGCCGGCTGACACATTACAGCTCACCATCCTCAAAGCACTCTTTTACCCAACTATTTTCACATCTCCTACACTTCTGTGCAAGGTTTATGGACTTGCTGAGGGATCTTCCAACCATGTGCAAAGCATGGGTGCATCTTGGAGCAGTTTGAGGTGACAGAACGGCCAGAGATACAGTGAATGTCAGCATACAGGCAACCCATGGGCCAGCACCAGGTCAGGCTGGAAATGTACACATGAGAAATGTAGAGAAAAACCTTGTTAAATCCTCACTTGACCTACAGATCCCTGGAGCAGCACTTCTATCCAGCCATGCAGGTGTGGTGCCCCTCCTCCTGCTTCTTCCCTTGGCCATGATCAGATGAATAGAGGAGTGGGGCTTTCCTGGGTCACCCGAGGTGCTCGGGGAGCGGGGCTGGTGCATTGTGATTTACTGCTGCCATAGATCAGCAGCAAAGGGGAGGCTGAGATTTGATTCTCTTCCAACACTGATGCTGAGGAGTCTCCACGGTGCTTGGGGCAAAGATCCAATCTGGCTCTCCATTGTTAGAGCTGGGGTTTCCACATGGGATCATTAACACACGCATAAATGTAAACAACAAACCCAGGATTTATAGGGACTCACATTCAAAGTGCAGGTAAATAAAAATTGATCTCTTAGCAGAAATTAGGCTCTTCAGCTATGGGTACAATCTTATTTTCAAATAGCTACAAATATGAAATTACTCAACTCATTAATTGACTGTTCAGCTTTATGAGGATAAGCATATGGCTACAAATTCTCTTTCTCCCTTATTCTGCAGTACCGCCTCCCTTCCCCCATCCCACTCCGCCCCCTTTGTGTTTAGACCTGGAAATTCAATGCACCATAAAAACTATTAGAATTCTCTGGTGTTGTGAGGCATAAAATCTTTTTAGTATCAAGCTTGTTATTCCACTTGTCAATTTAATAAAGATCAGAAATACTTTTGGTCTGGTTCAAAAATTTGAAGAGAGGAATTTCTAAATGAAGACTAGAAAAGTTTTTTGTTTGGCACAAATGCCTATGATAGGACCAACGGATTGAAGGGATTGTGATGGAAAATGGAGACAAAATTTCAGAGATATTTTTGTTAAGTGTGCCTGTTTTTCAACCAGATCTTTACACATTAACAGATAGCGAAGTATGATAACTGTGTGCTCTGCAATGGCATACACAACACATGGATTTTCAAACAAGTATATGCAAAAACACGATTAATAAAGCAGATTGTTACCCAAATTAATCTGAAAGCAGATTTTTCACTAAACCACTTATGGGAAACAAAAGTGTGTTTCATAAACTTTCTGTATCCACTGTGTAATTACACGTGTTGTACTGTTGTCTTGGGGCTGAGCTGTTTCTGGCTGTGCAAGTGGGTAGAGGGGACACTTTTTTGTGTGCTCACATCTGTGTTTGGAGTCTGTGGCTGGAGTCAGCGGGGAGCAAGGAGGGAGGGATGTGCAGGGCACAGGAGGAGCCCTAAGCAGGGCAATGGAGGAACAGCTCTGCTGCATTTTTTTGTGTGCAGAAATTCCCAGCAAACTAAGGAGTGGAAGGAGCCATCCAGAAGAATACCCCTACAAAGCTGCCTTGGTCCCAAGCCACAGATGATCTTCTGTAGCTTTTCATGGGGAGAAGGGCCGAAGTCTTTGTGCTTACCTGCTGACGTCCCAACTTTCAGTGGGTGCTTGCTTGCCTCCTGTTCTCCTGCAAATTCTTCCTCACTCATCTCCTGGGGATGAGACTTCAATGCCAACCTTTATACAACCAAATATTCCTTTGAGCTGTATGTCAATTAAAGCAGAATTGGCCCCCAGTTCCCTCTCAGCATGAGAGGGGATGAGAGCTAGTTGAATACTCAGCCTAGTGGTGCCTTTTCTTTCTAATTTCTGACTTTTAAGTGAAAGCTGAGCTGTCTGTGGCAGGACAGTAATGAGGTCTCCTATATTTCAGTAACTGCTGGTATATGGAGAAGCCCCATTTTTCAGGAGGAAGGGGTTTTAATGTAAAGTCTCTCATCAGGGAGTTGAAGTGCATATATTTGTTCAAATCAAACGGTGATAACAAAAAGCAGATGATTGTAGCATGATCATTAAAAGGGAGCAATAGCATTGCTGCTTGTTTTCTCCCCTAGAAACAGGGCAAAAATTATTTGTCTTCAGTTGATGAACTCTTGTGTGGTAAAAAAGGCAGAAATTAATGTCACCAAAATGTTTCTAGTTGGCCCCCCCTCTACCTGTGTAATGCCTTTTATGTAAGTAAGCCAGCAAGGTCAAAGAAGTGGGAATTAACCCTCATTGCCCTGGACTATCGCTGGTTTATCAGGTTCTCCCAAACCCAAATGTTCTGTACCACTAGCTAGGCAGTTCATGCTCCTAGGGGAATAGAGGTGTCTCAGTTGCCTTACTGGTTCTCCTTTTGTGTGTCTTCACTGATAGTGAGCACCCAGGAAAGCAGGGAAAAGGAACTGGTATCTGGTGTTCAAAATCCACACTGTGAGAGTGACATATGACTTAAAGCTGCATGGACATTTTGCCTAATGAAGGAGCCCCATGTCTTCCAAAGAGTCATAAAAACTGATAAATACCAGTATTTCTGTCACTAGATGATATCGTAACTGGAGCTAAATCGCCACCTGCAATGAGTAAATTAAATATTGACTATTTCATTGACTGTTAGATTTAATTTGAAGCAATCATGCAGGAGCTATAACGACACAGGAGATGAGTGACTGTTTAATCTTGTCATCCCCGTTAAGTGTTGAATAATGAGAAAAATATCCACTTGACAGAATAAGGGAGTTGACTTCATCTTGGGTTTCCATGTCAGGACTTCTATTTCATAAATTTGTAACAAAGCTGTTGGGAACAGCTGTTGTTGCAGGCTTGCCTTCCTGGTAACATGGCAGGATTTGGGTTCCTCGGTAGTCTGGCTTCATGGCATCCAACCTGACTCTTTCCAGCAGAAATATTTGTATGAGCTAGCCAAGGGAATCTGTGCTTTCTCAGGAGCCTGTGCTCTGCCACACGACAGCTGTGCCCAGAGGCCAGGTGGAGCTCCCATAAACCATATTGTCTTTCAAGCTTAGCTTAGAAAGTAATAGTCCCTGTTGGTTTTCTCTGGGATAGTTTGACAGCTCAGAAATACATACAGGGTCTTCTTCCTTTTTGCTTCCTACTTTGCCCAACCCCATAAAAACCCTCACCTCCTTGGCAGAAATCTTTGTTGTTTCTTGAGAAGTAGTCTCTTGTTTAAAAAGGAAAAGGCCTAGTTCCCATGGAGTTCTGAGCCTTTCATCTTCCAGTGAAATCAGTGGCATTTTAGGTGCTCAGCACTATTTAGCATCCAAACAAGTCATGTTCACAATCATTTCCCAGCTTTTGCTCTTTCAGAATTGTTGAATTTCTAAGGAACAGCAAAGGACATTCTTTACAAACAGTAGGCATTTGGTCTTATACTATGTTTATAGCCCAGAGATCAGACAGAATTTTTTTTAATTTTTTTTTTTTTAATTGAACTTATTTTTTAAAATCTTATCATCCTTCTACTTGAATGGATATTTCTGGAGCGTGGAACAGACAAAGGTTCTTGTTTGCACAATGCTGACATTCTTCTCCCTTGCATTCACATTTCTTCATGAGATAGATTGTCTCTCAGCACTGCATCCAAACTAGCAGCTCTCTGTAGGTGAATGCATCATTATTTGTGTGATGAAGTCTGCTGTATATAGTTGTATTGAAAAGGCATCTGTCATGTACAGGCAAGCACAGAAAGAACTGTTTAAAGGCAAACAGAACCATTTTATGCCTTCTGGGTTTTGAGCTTGGCTGCAGTATTTGTTTTCTCCTGCAAGTAAGATTTTCAGTTCTAGGTGGTCTACTCCTGATGTCTCTTTGCACGCTTCTGTAGCAGTCCAATCTTCAGCTACACAGAAAAGATTGGGATGAATTCAATACAGTAAGTGAGGTCCCTGTGCTAAACAACCTATGGTCTGGCCTTGAATGTAATTACAGGCAGTCTCCATTGCTATACACTATCCAGAGGGCTTTAAGGCTAAGCCATTAGTCTGTAGTATTTCTGCAATATGTGCTCTCAATCCATGAGAAATGACAGTGAAAGTGAAAGGCAGCTGGCTCTTGAGTGGACAGTGACACTGATATGCCTTGGAGTCAGCATTGAATTAAACTTGGCCACTAGCCCTGGCTCCTACCTTTATTTCTGTTTTGTTTTTTGTGAAGGAATAGCTGCAGAATGATCTTTCATCTTCTATTCATATATCCAACAAAGTGATCTGATATGAATAGTTCTCTACTTTGCTCTTTTGAGGGTAGGATCACCTGTGGGTGAGAGAGGTGAAAACAAGTTCCATGCTGGGGTTTGCAGTCTGACTGTAGCTGCTCCCACCTGCCATCCCAACCTCTGTAAGAGGCAAGGAGGCTCCTCCAGCCCCACTGCAGCACAGAAGCACTGCAGAAGGCTGATTTGTACAGTTTGCTGGTGGCAGACAGCGAGGTGCCCACTGCCACCAACATGTCCTCAAGTGGCTGGACCTGCTGGACTGAGCATAAGTAGGTTGCTCTAATGAAAGCAGCTGTCTTGATCTTGTGCTCATGGTGTCCTGTGCATGGTGTCTCCCAAGCAGGGAGTTCAGCCTTGCAGAGACCCAAAGCTGTTTCACAAAAGGCTCAGGCCAGGCAGGTCTGGTGTTGTGTTGGCACATTTTTCCAGAGGTCATGTCTGCATCTGAGCTTCCAATTTTGCTCTTTCCAGTGGCACCAAGTCTGGCCTTCAGGATGGCTTTGGGAAGTGTTTTGTAACTGTGGCTCCGTACTCTAGGAATAGTCCTTCATGTACCACCCTGGCAGCAACTTCAGGAGAATTGTGCCTGGTTTAGACAATGTTAAGGACTACAAATTCAGGCCCTTTACATCCTCTTTAGATTGAAATTTACACTTTAGGTGGTGGAGGAAGTGGCAAGCAGTGATTATTTACCTGTGCTGGGCACTGCTGAAGCCACACTGCAAACCCTGTGTTCCGGAGCTGGAGCGTGTCCAGAGAAGAGAATGGAGCTGGGGAAGGGTTTTGAGCACCAGGAACAGCTGAGGGAGCTGGATGGGGCTCAGCCTGGAGAAAAGAGGTTATAGGAGGACCTTCTGGCTCTCCACAACTCCCTGCCAGGTGGGGGTCAGGGACAAGACACAGGGTGAAAGGAAATGGCCTCAAGTTGTGCCAGGGGAGGTTCAGGTTGGACGTCAGGAGCAGCTTCTTTATGAAAAGGCTTTTGGGCATTGGCAGGGACTGCCAGGGAGGTGGAGATGAGGATGATGTCCCTAGAGGTGTCCAAGGAATGCCTGCATGTGGTACTCAGTGCTCTGGTCTGGTTGATAAGGTGGGGATCAGTCACAGGCTGGACTTGGTGTTCTTGGAGGTATTTTCCAACACATATAGTTCTGTGATTATATGATTCTATGACATGCTGCTAGTTAAAACTGAAATATTAAATATTATCTCCTTATGTCAGTTAAACTAATATGCTCGTCATGGAGGTACTATGCTGTGAAGTTTTGCATATTCCATTGAGTGCACTGTAGTGTCCAGTGTGGGAACCCCATCCCAGTCTATGAGCAAAAGGTGCCAAATGAAGTCTGTACTTCTGCTTTCCCTGGCTTTGCTCACCCAGGTGGGTTATGAAATATGGAATGTGAATCTGAGGTCTTCAAATAACTGTCACCCATGTGATGCACTTTCTGTACAGCTGCTCCTGGCAAATGTTTAATAAGCCTAGAGAGAAAAAAAGTTTGAAAAGACCAGTAGATTAAAGGTCCAGTAAATAATTTGCTCATTAAATTAATTATGTTTGCAAAGGTAGGCATTAGAAATGACAGCTCCAGTTTAAATGGAACTTAGTGACGACTGCAGGAATAAAATAGAAAGACAGAAAGCTCACAAGTGTAACAGGTAAATAATTAATTCATGCATCTATGAAAAAATGGTTCAGACTGTCCCCCTACCCCATATTTAGCAGCTCTAAGTGAATCTTCTGCATGTTGGACTTTGGAGTTTTACCACAATGCCACAACTTAGATTTTTTTTCAACATGATAATCCAGATTTTGTGGAGAAAATGGTAGCTTGAAAATTGAGTGGCTACAAAAAGAATATGCTAATCATACCTGTGGTAATCTAGAATATGCCTTCCTTGTGTAGAACAGGTGATAGAATGAAAGAAGTAAATACTATGAAAGAAGTAAAGCAATTTCAAAAGCAGCCATTCTGAATACTTAGTGATGCCTGGGAATGAAAAGATCTACTGTTAAAGCAATTCAGCTACTGGCTGACAAGACAAAGTGGGTCCCTGTCAAATCTCTGTTTGCAGTGTAAGGACTGTGCAGGCCTTGATTTGGAGCACCAAATTGAAAAACTTTGAAAGTATAGGTTTCTGTATGTTGCTACAAGAGGTTTATTTTTATTGGTCCATTTACAATCTTGGATAAAAATTGTCCTCATTTTAAAGAAAGCAGGGTTGGGCCTTCTGGTTGCTGCAGTCTATGAGTGTGAGGGTAGCCACAGGTCAGCTAAAGAGCTGTGCCCTGACAATTGCACCTGAAGCTCGTTTGCTACCTGGTGACTTAGGATAGTGAAGCCAGAGACAAAACAAACATACCTAGTGCATGACTAGTGCATCTTTATCTTTTCTCTTCTTTCCCTTCTGTACTACACAGCTTAATCCTGATGTTTCTTATTATACAACTGGGGTCCAAACCCACTGTTTGTGGCATAATCTGAACTCTGTTGTAGATTGATATTACAGTGTTCTGCTGTACTAATGAGTATCTCAAAAGTCAGTGGCTTTGTCTGGATAAATGCCCACGATCTTCTTAAAGTTTCATTTGATAATGATCCCTCAGTTAAGTCAACCTAATGATACTTGTTTCATATGTCTTTATTACAGGCCTGAAATCCACTACTCAGTTTGAATTTAAGATAGAATTTGAAGGCTGGAAGTGGACTGACATAGTGAATCAGGTTGAGCGCTGGCCTCCTGCACACGCTCAATTTCACTCTTTCCTTATCTGAAACGCCTTTGAAATCCTTGAGAATTTGTTTGGGTGCAAATTGAGAAGGAAATAACAGACTGAGAACTTTGGGGAACAAGTTCAGTAAAAGATTTACTCAATGACTGAGTAAAGATTTTAAAATTTTGTCTTGCCCAGAAAAGAGCTTCTGTCTGGGAAAAGTATCAACAAACAAAATTACCCATCAGTAAGACTGATCTTTTCTGGATTACATTGCTCCAAATTGTTCAGCAATTCCCAGGGAGAAGATCTCCATTTGAGAAACGTTCCCTCCAGAAACCATTCAGGGGTTTTAATTGCATTAAATGAAATTCACTGTGGCTGCATTATGTTTCAAGACAGCTGATAAATTAATAAATTAGATCAGCTAAAAGGAAATGAAAGTGAATATGGGAAAAAAACACTAAAAACATGAACTTACCATACAATTAGAACACAATGAAATACAGTTACTGTCTTAATTTGCATAAAGTAAGACTGCTGAGTTTTGTCATTAGTCTGAAATACATGGATTGTGGTGAAATATATGGAAGATGATGACAAACACCTTCAATCCTTGGTTGCAGCTGATTTCAAATGGCCACAGCTGAGAAGCAGGAGAATTTCTGTCAGGGTGAAAGAACCTCAGTTCAGAGTGCATCAATAGCCAAATAAGCCAAAACTTTGGGTCCTGCTCTTCAGTGAGCACAGTCTCTCTCTTTCAGCTCTGGCTGCAGGATGTCTACACCTCCAAACATTGCCTTAGAGACTGAACAACTTCCTAAAAATCACTTGGCTTGACAGTGTTCCCCATACCTTGTTGTCCCACCTACCATGAAGAGACCTAAACATTTTGGGGCTTCAGCAGATAAAAGACTTCTTATGGGTTTCAAATTGAAAACACATTTCAGAAGTATGATTTCCAGAGCAGCTGTGGGTTGCTGGTGCAACCAGGGAACAGTGAATTTGGGCCAATTGCTTGGGAATTAGAGCTAGAGCCCAATCAGAAGTTATTTAGCAGATACAGGAATTCTTTAGTGGGACTGATGTTTGCTTAGATGGTAGAAGGTGAGAATAAACAATCCTTGCTGACCATGAAATTTTTGAACCTCAGACCCTTTTCTATCTTGTGACTTCTTAGAAGTATGAGTTTATGGGATACAAGATTTTTTTGTTTCAGTAGGATGGACATCTGCATGTTTGAGAGGAAGGCTGGAATGGTACAAGTATTGATCTGCTGGAGGGCAGGAAGACTCTGCAGAGGGATCTGGACAGGCTGGATGGATGGGCTGAGGCCAGTGGTCTGAGGTTCAACAAGGCCAATACCAGGTCCTGCCCTTAGGTCACACCAACCCCCTGCAGCTCCAGGCTGGAGGATGAGCAGTTGGAAATCTGGGAAAGGCCCTGAAGGCACTGGTGACAACAGCTGGACGTGAGCCCAGGTGTGTCCAGGTGGGCAAGAGAGCAGTAGCACCTGGGCTATCCCAGCCATGGTGTGGCCACAGGACCAGGGCAGTGACTGCCCCTTGTGCTGGGCACTGGTGAAGCCACACCTTGGGTGCTGTGTCCGGTTCTGGATCTGGGGCATGTCCAGAGAAAGGCAGCGGTGCTGGGGAAGGGTCTAGAGAGCAAATCATGTGAGGAACAGCTGAGGGGGCTCAGCCTGGAGAAAAGGAGGCTCAGGGGGACCTTCTGGCACTCTAAAACTCCCTGACAGGAAGGTGCAGCCAGGTGGGGGTCACGCTCTGCTGCCAGGAAACAAGGGACAGGGCAAGAAGAAATGTCCTCAAGCTGTGCCAGAGAAGGCTTAGACTGGATATTAGGAGAAATCTCTTAATGGAGAGGTTTGTCAAGCATTGAACAGGCTACCCAGGACAGTGGTGGGGCCGCCATCCTAGTAGGCACATATAACTGTGGAGGTGGCACTTGGGGACATGGTTTGGTGGTGAACATGGCATTGTTTGGTAAACAGTTGGACTCAATGATCTTAGAGGTCTCTTCCAACATAATCAATTCTGTGATTCTGAGTGGCAGCCAAGACCAGACAGCATAGGACTAAATATACTAAACAATCTGTGAGAAGGGCAGCAGAACCTATAGCCAGCTTTTGAAAAAGCTGAGGATACACAGCCAACAAATGGAATACTTCAAATCTATAGTCTTCCTTTACACAGCTCTTTTACAAATCCTACCTTTATTGACAACAGAGAATGAAGAGAAAACCATTTGTCTTTGAGGTAAAGGTGTAACTGGCTCTCGGTCCATTCCAAACATTTTAAAGCTGCAGTATAATGATACACTCCTTAAAAATGATGCTGAAAATGCCAAAGATTATCAAATTCCACAGCAAGCATCCTATTCAGAAAAGACACTGATATATTCCCAGGAGACCTATTCAAGAAGGTGAATATTCTGACTCCTTTCAGACATTCCTGGCAGGAAGTAATAACTTTAGACCTAAGGAGGTTTTAAGATCTTAACTCTAACTGTTGAAGCTGTTTTAAGGAAATCTTATCTGTAAATAAAAAAAAATAAGGACAGAGTGGCTTTGTAATCTTGGAGCTATATTTAATATAATAATATTTATATAATAAATAATATTTATTAAATAAACCAGGATTCTATTTTAAAATCATGATCCACATTGTGATTTGGTGTGAATTATGTAATTCTTTTTGAGTGAGTGGAATTACACTGATTAATATCATCTGAAGTCATGTCTTCCTGTTTCTCAGAGGGGATAGATTTTTTTTTTTTTAAATTCTGTAACAATTTTTGCATTTTGATAATTGGCTCAAGATCTGATCTTAGACAACAAATATGTGTTTCTTCAAAATCATGAATGAAACTGCTAGTTTCAAGAAAGAAAATATCAAACAAGTTCACTAAAGAGAGGAAGGAGAAATAGATAATTATAATATTTGATTTTGGTCATTGTCAGTCTTCTTTCCTTGATAGTAAATAGCTGGAATCAGACATTCGGAAATGATGACTTTAGATTAATCTTTCTTTTATTATCTTCACACAGGGTATTTTGTTCAATGTGGAGGACTGTTGAAAACTTTTTTGTGTTGGGTTTCTTGTTTGTTTGAGATTTTTTTGTTTGTTTGTTTTGCCATGAAGTTGTATTCTTGTATGTAATAGTGAGAATAAAATGACAGTTGGAGATATCAAAACTGATGATTTTTGAAGGATAGAAGGGGTTTCCATACCTGAGCTAGGAGTGAGCAGACAGCACACCTGAGTTGTGAGGCTCGGATTAAAATCTTAGTCATGGTTTGAGAGGTATTTACCAGAATGGTGACATGTCAGGAGCATAAAACTCTAAAATTGTGTGTAGTGAATAGCTGTCATGATAAATGATACCTCAGGATAGAAATGCAAATAAAGAAATATTTGAAGTACAGTTGCTTGTGGGTTGGATATTCAGGACTGGCTTCTCAGCTCTGTTACTCTGGAGTAAGATGATAGGACACACAATTCAAATCACTGGCATTGTGCAGGCATGAAGCTGGTGTGTTTGGGGTGGGAACCAGTGCCCTGTGCTCTCAGGAGGGCTGCCAGCTGCTAAGGTAAGTCCACGTGCTATAAAACACTGATCATTTCCAATCTGGTACCCATAAAATGCCTCAATTGTTCTCATTGACTTCAGTGGAGAATGAGTGCTCAGGATACAACACAAGAGGCTTGATCTGTGCCTCCATTGGCCTGGCTTATGCTTATCTTATGCTTAAGCATCTGATCCTGCTCTCCCTGTCTCCATTCCTGGAATCATTACTGCAACAGCTATTGTGTGAAAAGGCTGCAGGGTGAGTCCCCATCTCCTCCAGTTGCTAATTTTTAAAATATGCTGGAGGAAAAATAATGTGACTAATTAATTCTCCTTTTTTCCCTTGCAGCTCTTTTAATTGTAAGGTCAGTTCTCTAATGAGCATTTCCATTGAGAATTACTCAAAATCCAGCCCAACAGTTTTTCTCCACTATAAGATTCCTCTTAGATGAAACATTAGAAACAATTAAACTGTTTAAAAAGCTAATAAAGACCACTCTGAAATGGGAAAAGGAAAGCCATGCTCATTTATTGAACTGTTCAGAAAGAATTGTTCTTACAGTATCTTCCACTGCATCCTTTAATATTAATGTAATTAAGAGCAGTGTTTTGCAACAATACATTCTTGTAATGTTGTTCAATGAGATTTTTTTGTCTTTTACTTCCCTTCATGCATTTTATCCTTCTTCAACCCAGAGGACAAATTCTCAAGCTAGACAGCTCTAGAAGGAATGAAGTGAAGAGGAAGGGGAAGCATTTGGGGAAAAAGGCAAATTGCTGGTTGTGTCACTGCTGCAGCGGAGCCCTGGTAGCAGGTGGGAATTTGCTGCCTGGGCATTTTTTCACCTGAACAAGGCCAGGCTGTTCTGTTAAGGGGATGCCTTCTTGACCCCCTCATCTTCCCCATGGCTGCACATGCGTACAAATACACATGTAGGTAGGTACAGGGATTTTCTCCTTCTTTCCACTCTCTCCTTAAGGGATAACTGGAGGATGAGTCAGAGAAAGGAACAGCTGGAAGGTTCTACAGATGGTTTTAGGAGGGGTCACTAAGGGGGCTGTGTATGCCCTTGCTCACAGAACGGCAGCCTGCAAAGAGATTTTCCAGGTACATTCTGGCAGATGGACTTCTGCTCCCAGTTACCAAGGACAGATGCAACTCTACACAACAAATCCACAAGCATTTGTCATTTAGGAACTGCACTGTGCTCATAATCAAATAGAAAAGTCCTCTAAATGCCTGCATCCTCCTTGTCCGCATGCAGATAGAACTCTGAATTTCATCTGTGTTGCCTGGAACCTCTTAAAAGACAAAAGGCATTTAGAGGTGTGAAATGTCAATTCTCCCACAGCAGGAGTTTTAAGTGGGTTCTTTAGAGACACGTTTGGAACATGGCTTTCCATTGACTCAGAAGAGCTTATTCTGTGATACTACAGACTGAAACTCTTGCTGATCTTAAACTGTAAAACTTCTTAGAGGTAGTCAAGGACTACATGTGTATATTTTCACAGCTCTGGGTCTAAGTATGGTGCCAGGGGAGTGATTTATGGCTCAAATGCTTAAGGTTTTGGGCTCTAAGCAAGCTGAATGTGCATTGCATGTGCAGTAATACCAAACTTATTTGTGTATCCACCAGGTTCTTCTTATAATTGAAGTCAGCAAAAGCAGCCCTACCTGCTAATCTTACACTTGCAGTAAAACTGTAGCAGGCAGTACCTTGAAATGTGAAAACAGTAGTTTGTTTACTTATTACTAATGTTGGCACCTGTGTTGAAGTCTGCTGTGTATTTAGGATCCACTTGTTATCATTTTCTTTTTTTTTTTTTTTATTGAAAGTTAACATTTCCCCACTCATTAAGTAGCTATCAGGAAACTTTGCCAGACTACCTGGGAAGCTCAAAGCCGAGTTGGTTTAAGGAAATACTCATTTATAGCCTCAAAACAAGTGCTTATTTTGCAAGGATTAATATCTCTTTGTAATCCTCAGTTTGGAAAGCCTTGGAGTAAGACTGAAATTTAGAGAAAGGGTATTTCTTAATCAAAATGAATTACATATTCTGTGTACTAAATGCTGTGAAAAGAAATGTAAACTTAGTGTAATTCCCAAGTGAATTAAAGTCATCATGGCAATCATGGAGAAGTTTCTGTGGCTTCGATGTTTCACATATGGATTGCAGGCTGGTCTTCAAGGGAACAAGAATTAAGCAGCATAAATAAACTTCATTGTCTTTTTCTGATGAGGACACTGCATTTTTGTGTAGGAGTCCTTTTATTCTCTTCAGCTGCTCTTCCTAGGACAAGGTGTTTACAGAGAAGTGAGAGTTTTGTGTGCTGGTGGGGACCTATGTGTCCTCCTTGACCAGCCCCTCAAGAGCATGGAATTAATTCTTGTCCTCAGTGAAGCGTGAAAACAATAGTTGTAAAACCAGGAGCATCGTTTTGTTGTTAAATTCAGGCCACTGAAATGTTAAGCCTATCTGGAAATAGTCTTGGCTACCACATGAGAATATGATGACACAAATTAAATGTGAGCCTCCTCAGTGTGACTGTACACTGAGTGTGTGTCCCATTCTGCTGAATTCCACAGGCCAAATGCAATTTTTTGTTCATAGATCAAAATTCAGAAATTTCTGTCTATTAGGACAAGGAGAGGAAAACCAGAGAAGTAAATAACCATGGTACTTACTATTGATATTAGAGTTCCTTTCATCCTCAACATGATTTATAAACTTTAAGTAATTAATCAGATCCTTGAAAAGCAGCAAGACAGCAGAGAATGTTGAGCATTTGAGACACAAACTCTGCAGCTCCTGGGATTAAAGCTGGGAGGAAGGGAGAAGAGAGGCTGGTGGAAAGGAGAGAGGGAATGTGACTGACGGGAAGAGCTGTTCATCTCTAAGACTGTCCTAGAGATTGTTGAGGAAGACTTGCATTTTCTGAATATGGCAGTCAAAAATTTTTCCCACAAGAGAGGTGAGAACATTGAGCAAGGAACAAGACCCACTTCTCTCTCTGAACCCAGAGTCATTGTGTGTGCTCACAACTCCTTCTGCCTCCCTCCCCAGGACACAGAGCAGTACTCTAATCTCTCCATGAAAAGACTCATCTGTCCAGGCTACTCAAGTGACATTTATACTGCAGTGGCCTCTGATCATCACTGTTTAGTCACTTCCTGTTTATTATGGAGAAAGAGGTACAAAATTAGTTTTTCAGCAATTGCTTCCAATTTCCTGGTAAGAAATTATTTGAAGGCCTGGAGACAGTGGAGCAGTGTTTCACAGAAATGTCTTCTTACTCATAGATGACATCATGATTACATCCCAGTGACCAAAAGAAAAGAAAAGAAAATGGATTTCTAATCTGGCTATTTTCTGATATCCTCCAGATCAAAAAGCATTTTCTTCAAACTCTTGTCACTCTTATTAAGGGGACTGCCTTCATGTCAGGAAACTTGAGTTCTGCCTTTTGCCTGGGAATTAGCACTGGAAACTTTTGAATATCATTCAGTTTACATACATCTTCAACCACTACGCAGATGCCTGTAGCTTGTTTTGGATGATAAGGATGGGATTAATCTCAATCTTTTATCCCCACAAAATTTACCAATCTGTAGGTTTTATACTGAAAATAAAGGACTAATTTCTTAGCATGCCAATTGACATAAGTAAACACTAAATTTTTCAGGCACCTAAAAACCTAAAATAGAAGAAAGGGATAAAAAAGTTTTCAAATGGAAAGTGAAGGTTTTTGTTTCCATCTGTGTTGCAAATCAAGTAAAAATTAGCAATAATCACAATATCCCCAAGATGTTTAAATATATTTACATTTTAACATTTTCACACTATGACTGTAATGCAACAATGACATTTCATCACTAATGGCATAACAGCTGCCTGGGGAAAACTATCATGTAAACAAAACACTGTTTGTTAGCTTTATTGTTTCATGTGTGCTGTTCATTAACAAATGAAAACTTTATTCAAACTAATTACTTCTTTACTTTCTGGGAGCAGTAATATCGACAATTAGTGTTGGATTTTGCAGTTTGCACTTGTCTCTGTAGCCTGGCCTACACACAAATAGTACTGGTTGAAATAAATTGGATTCTAAATAAATTTAATAAACTCATTGCAATCCTGTTGTGTAGACATTCTTTTAACTGAATGAAGCTAAGACAATGTTAGCTATTTTTAAACCAATCTATTTGTTTGGAAGATTGAAGCTTTGTTTTGAAGCTTTGGAAGAAGCTTGGAAGCTACTCAAATTTTAACTAAATTGAATTAGAAACCGATTTAGTTAAATAGGTGTCATTTGTGTGTGTGTAGACCAGACTAACATTCATCATAAATAACTGAAAGTATCTGTTGATCTAGTCAGTATGCATTATCAAATATTCATGATTGTGAGAATAATCCATAATCAGAGGCAAGAATTACAGGTGAGAAGTTTCTGTGACATAATTGATCAAAAGAGAATAAACAGGGCACTGCCAGGCATTAATTTGTGTACAAGTGAAGTTGTACTGATTTATTCCAGGTGAGGGCAGTCGCAAGGGGCTACTCTAAGTATCCCTAAATGCTGATAATGTGATTCTGTTCTCTGATAGTTTGTCTGACTTTGTACAAATCAGATCTTATACCCTTACTTTGTTATGGCTGCAGGAGTGTCTATTACATCCGAGGATACAAAGAGCAAGTACAAGAGATCTGTTTCTTGTGCTTGATTTTGAGGTGTTCATGCCAAAATATGCTGATGGGGAAGTGAGTCCTTAGGTCTCCAGAAATTCAGTGTGTTGTGGAATAAGGACTTTAAAATTAAAGTTGTAAAGTTCTATGCTTTATGCCATGTGGAGAGACAGTGGGGGATTCTCCACCATACATACTTACCTGGTCGAGACAGGGTACAGGTTTAAATGCACATTGATCCCACAAGATGGTTCCACATGATTCCCCACCCATTCTCTGCCTTCTTGTACTTCATATTATAGTTAGTTTTTGGTGGTGCCACACCTCCTGGTGGTCACGGGCAGGGGTCTTTGTGATGAAGTAAGAAGTCTTCCTCAATGTTCACTGGTTGACCCCGTCTCTGGGCAGGCTCAGTGGAGGTTTGGCTTTCTCCCAGGTCAGTTTGCCCTGGCCAAAACCAGGAGACTGGTTCTTGCTGGCTTCTTAAGCCATAGGTTCTGCTTTATCGGGATTTTACAATACCTAAGCCTTGCTTTACTGGGTCGTCACAATATGCATCTTATCTTTATGGCCTTTACCTAGCAACTAAATTCTGATGTGTTCTGTTACAAGTTGTTTCTACCTTTAAAATAAGCTATATTTCTGTTTCACTCCACCTGCTGAAGTACTTTATGTGCTTCTAAAATTCTGAATTTTCTTTAGCATACGTGTTTCCCATATCATCAGTGTTCAAATAGAATCTCATTATACAAGCAGTCTGGCAGCAATGTTTTACATCATCAGCCAATGAAGAGCAGGGTCAGATAGCTATTGTTCAGTAGCCATCACTCAAAAGTAGAAATTATACAGCAGGATATGAAAGCCTCCTTTCCAAACCTTAATTTCATAGAAAGATGAATACCTTACCAGACACTTCATAGCATTCTCTGTTTTTTCTAGATTAAAACAGTTATTGACCCTTATTTTATTTGATAACAAAAAATGTGAATCTACATGCCAGTAGTCTGAAATAAGAAGACAGTAATACTTTCCTCATGAAAGTGATGCAATTAATGCAATTGAAGTAGCCTTATTTCTGTCACTTAGGAAAACAATTTACAAATAATTGTGATCTTTACTGATTTCATTATGGAGCATGTATTTGGTTATAGCACAAGTGGACCTGGCTGCAATAGTATGATCAATATTTATGAGTCCTGTCATTCAGACCAAGGCAAGTTCTCAATGGCAGTCAGTTTTTCATTTAAAAAAGAGTAGTGTGATCAGAAATCATTAGATCCCTGTTTGCTAAAGCCTTTGTCTTTGAGAATGTGTACAGAATCCTGACTATCACTGATACCACAGCTGAGCTCTACCCCACTTTCTGCATGTTAGGGCCTTAGTTTATTGTGATACTTGAGCAAGGCTTACTATGGACAAAAAAAGGTTTTATACAACAGCCTTGAGTCCAGTGCAAATATGGACCTGATGGGCTCACCCAGGATGTTAAGTGTTTAAGTTAAGTTTAAATTAAGTTTTAAGTCACTTCTTATGGCCTTGCTAACAGCAAAACAGATCCTTTTTACATCAGAAACAATACCCAAAAGAGGCAGTTAAACTTTTCTGCAAGATTATTCTCTTTGGTAGGAAAATTTACTGATCCATGGATTCTGTTGTGAGTTATTCCTCAAAAGCAGCTTGTCATCATATTAAACAAGCAAAGTGTAATGAAAAGAGTGGACAATTAATACATATTAATATATATATTCTCATTCAGATCTTTTGTTTCTTAATTGGAATGGGTATTTTTTCTCTATCAGGAGGAAAGTCTTTTTAAGAAGGAACTAATTTAGCATTAAATGCATTTAATTCCAAGGCTTAATAGAATGACTAAATTATCATCTAACACAATAATATCTTAGGCTAGTTAGAAAAATTGTCAGAACATGAAGTAAGCATTGATATAGTGAAATACCAGCAGAGCACATCTAACATGAAAAGCTGACTAATAAAATTCCTGGGTTGGCTAATAATTTTTCAAAGGATTAATACTACAGCTAGTGTGTGGAGTCTTCCACTGTTAGCACCATGAATTATTGGAAGTCTGAAAACACATTGTAAATATGTTATAAACGTGAGTGTGTTCACAAGGATCTCTATGTTTCCTTTCATTACAATGAAAAATTTCATATAATTAAGAACCTGACTTCTACTCCAAAGAGGAATAATGGTTAAAGGTGGATATGAAAAATGATGCTGAGTGTGTAAACATGGAAACATACTTTGAGATAAATCTTACTTCTAAATCTACCCTGTCAGCCACCACCTGAATTCATATTACACAAAGAGAATATATCAAGTGCTGCATTCATTTCCCTGGAAAGCAGAGAATATAATGTACAAGCAACCCCAAACCTCACTAGCTATTACAATTTCTTTCGAAGGCATGTAGTTCACGGTGTCTTACGAAAGTGTATTATCTATCAGGCTTTTTGAATGCCTCCTAATAAAAGTGCCAGCTGCCAAAAAGCCTCTCCTCCCCCTCCTCAGCACACAGACTTTACAGCTGCTAGCCCAGGTTTTATCAAATATTCCAGTTTAATTAGCAGAAATTAACATGGGTAAGTTTTGACAGTGGGAATCAAAGAGGTCAGTGTGTGCTGCTGTGTCCTTAGCTCCAAACTTGAAGAAGGGAGTGTAGCCAAGGAGCCTCTCAAAGACAATCAGGATGATGAAACTACACTTTTTAAGCAACAAGGAGCAAGCTGTGAAAACAGCTTTAAAATCATGTAAGATATTTTACTTTTTAAAATGGCTGTGCAGGTATTATTTCAGTTGTAATTTTGAACATCTAAAGTAAAAGATCCTCCACTGGTGTTGCTTTGTTTATAGCTGTTATGGACAGTAGATTTACATGATCTTATTTTGGCTGGAGAAAACACTCCTTTTCCAAGCTCATTTGCCTTTCCAGTGATGTTAATAGGAGTGTTGTTATGCATGTGAACGAGAATGGGACTGTTGTAATTCACACATTTGTATCTCCAACTCGAATCCAAAATAACTTCTGATTTGGTGTAATAGTAGAAAAATCAGCTTTCACTCATTAGCCTCCGTGACTTACAGCAGGGAAAGCACAGATATTTAAAGATCCTTTAAATCTTTCAGGACATAATGTAAATAACTGTAAAGTGCCTAGAAAAGTTGGAGTGAATTTCAGTTTACTCCTTCTGATCCTTTGTTAAGATACATTGGCAGAATTTCTCCTACCTGAGATTTATTAAAATTACAGGATCACAGAATATCCTGAGCTGGAAGTTACCCAGCAAAATCATTGAGTCCAGTTCCTGGCCCAGCCCAGGACACCCCAACAAGACCACCCTGTGCCTGAGAGCTGTGTCCAAATACTCCCGGAGCTCTGGCAGCCTTGGGGCTGTGACCATTCCCTGGGGAGCCTGTTCAGTGCCTGAGCACCCTCTGGGAAAAGAATTTATCCTGATAAACCTCCCCTGACACAGCTCCAGCCATTCACTTAACTTCAAGAGTTTTGTAATTCCCAAACCAGAGTCTACGACTGAAACAGTCTTACAAAAGTCCTTAGTTCAATAATGTTTTCCTCTGGAAATGGGTTTTTCAGATCCATTTTCTGTAGTGTATTTCATATAAATGAACTTCTCAGTAGTCTTGGCTAAGTTCCTGCCTCTAATACCAGCTTTTTCTACTAGGCTAGAAAACACATGTATGGCTACACAGTGCCAAATCCTGCTTGATCCCAGTGGCTACTCAGGACACGTTTTGTCTAGGACATATACCTTAGCCTATGCATTGTCTGTGTTGATATTCCCAATCCTAGTTCTCTGTGTCATCTGCAGAAGTAATAATCATAGTAATATCTGGATACTTTATAAAGGAAGAGGTGTGATATAATTCATTAGTGGTTCAGGAGTTCTTTGGGATTCCAGGAAGAAATGGGCATCATTAGGACTCAGTTTATTGCTGGTGCTTTATGGTGACCAGTGCTTCTTCTTCTCCATGGAAACAAATATAACTAGATCAGTGGCTTTCAGCATGACCTGAGGGGTGTGGAAGAGGTACAAAAAGGCTCAGAAGGACTAAGGAAGTAATATTATTGTTATGTTCAAATTTATAGTCCTGATACTCACAGTTGCATGTGAAAATTTGAGGGCTACACAAACAGGAAAAGCTCTGACACTTTGAATTTAGGTTTTAAGAGTCTGCAGTGGTATTGCAGGCATTGTTAGTTAAAATTGGGCACTTGTAAAATATGTCTCTTTTATACAAAGGGCTGCTTTATACCCCTCTGTAAATGATCAAAGAGGTCTTCAAACCCTATTAAAAGACCATTACATTGCAGTTCAAGCCTCTTTCCATTATCAAAGCAAATTCCATCAAATATCAGTCCAAAGCTGCCACAGGTGAGTTTTGGGAGCTTTCTGAGAGCCAGGTCTTCAGTGAGATTTCTTGAGGATGAGAGAGGAATTCTCTGAGCTAATCCAAGTGGCACCTGGGTAAGCAATAGACTTTTCAACACAGAGCCCTGCTGCTTTACTGCCATCCTTAGTGCCACCAGGCATGTCCAACTGGGTTTTTGTGTGCCTGGGCCCTTGGCACAGGCACAACAAAGTGTGACACGAAGTGGGAAAGGAGAGAAGGCAGAGGAATATATCAGGGGAGGACAATGCAGTGTAAATGTTGAACAGCAGTGTCCGTGTGACTCCCTAATAACAGCTGGAGGACAAAAACCCAAAAATCCACCTGGCATAATAGGCAACCAAAGTGCCAGTGAAAATCAAACTCATTTGGAAGATGATTTGTGTTATTTGTGAATAGTGATTAAAAACTTCAGTGTACTTTTTCTTTGTGTTCTTTGTGCACCTTTTGTTTGCATGAGCTGGGATACATTATTTACCTGTGACAATGTTAGGTCTTTCAGGCAGAGGAAGGAAATGGGATAGGGGACAGGAAGGATACCAGTAGACATTATTATTGTTATTGCTATTATTATTATTACTACTACTACCACCACAACTACCACTGCTATTATTTAGAAAATTATAAATATGGAATTTAGACATATTCACTGTTTTTATCAAGAATTTTTAAGTGTAAATTTTCTCCCTCTATTATTTCTTTACAGATGGGAATAGTAAAGTGGTTTAAGTCTTGAAAGCACATATAAGTAATCTTGAAGTCACAATATTGCTTTTAGAAAACAAGACCAATAAAACAGAGAAATCCAAGGCCAACTCAAAGAATACCTAAAGCTTTATTTAGTTACAGAGCTGCCCAATTAAAGTATGTCAAAACAGCCTTACCTGTTCAGTAATTGTATATTAACAGGGTGCATGAGGACAAATGAAATTTCCCAGACTGATATTTTCCCCTAGATTTTCCTCCTTCACCAGAGGTCAGTTTTCTCGTCTTCTGGACTGAGCTTCCTTTCTTTGGTTGCCAGCTGCAAGACAGGTGGTTTCTAAAGGCAGCACCCATGGTTAGTCCAGGATGAGTCCGCAGGCATGACTTGTCTAAAGCTGCTTTTAGTGACTGAATGTATGGTTCCAGTGCTGGAAATCACTATAGCAAGGACTGAGGCAGGGTCAGGACAAGTGAGTAGGTATGTTTTTATCCAGTGTTCCCTGTCCCCAGAGGTGGCTGGGTCACCTTGGGTTCTACAGGTGGGGAGTAGAAGTGTCAGCATTGTACCCAAGGCATCTGCAACAGAGGCACTGCAGAAGCTCCCAGTTCCCTCCCAGTTCAAGTAGGCCTGTCATCAAAGGATCAGGCATTTCTGTCTTGTTGATAATGGAGGACTTGGCCAGTTCCTGCTCACAAGTTCTCTTCTTTCCTCTTTGCAGGACAATCTCATTGTTATGTGCCCTCTCAATGCTGCCTTTGATCAGTGCTGTGTGCAGTGAGACACACGAGTGTGCACTGACTAGATGTTGCACCTGCCACTCACTGCAGTGTTCTGACCTTAAAAATTTTGGCACTCCAAATCTACAACCCAGCATTGACAAATTAAAACATTTTTCCTCTTGGCAGGCTGTATTTTACTCATGTGAAGTATAATTTTCTGCTGTTCCTCTTCCCTACTGTAGAGGTTTTTAGCTTTATAGATTTAAAAACTAATCATGGTATGTCTTTTTTCAGAGAGATGTAGAGATGTAATGAAAGGAGCTTGCCAAGGTAAAAAAGGAGCAAAATTACCTGTTTGTTTTAGAAAGAACATTAACAATTCACAAAGACAAATTTAGCCATGGATTAACTGTGTAATAATATTAAAATTCTCCCTGCAGTTAGATTCTATTGATTTGTGCCAGAATTATATTACATTTCCCTTACTGCATTTTCATGCCATAAGGCTTTACTGTCACAAATTACAAAAATTACAAAATTACAAAAGTACTTCATGCTTTCTGTTCCATATGACTTCATTCTCTGTTGGGTTTGGGAGCACCTAAAAGCTGGTGTGAGTGCCTCTTGAGTGGTATGTGGACCACTCCAAAGGCTGAACTCCCTCCCTCCCTTCCATCCTCCAGCTCAGGTTCTTTGTTGTGTGATTACAAAGTCTCAGTATTTTCAGAGCTGCCTATGTAAACCCCAAATTGGTTCTCAGGTGTCCCCCACTACTAGAAATGCTTAAATTTAACTTGAAATGTATTATTCCCCTACTCAGACCTACAGTTCTCCAGTTTTTTTATTCTGGTTTATTAACTCTTGAAGGCCTGAGAAGAATGCAGTGAGAAAACAGAGAGCCTTCAATGTAATGAATCAGATGCAGATGCAGCAGGCAGAGCTTCAGGAGATTTGAGATAATAATACTAGTAATTAGTAGTTTTGCAGTTGAGTAATGTTAGCTAGGGTCTTGCAAGCAGAATTTAAGTACTCAGATTAATCTATTATTGTTAAAATAATTATGCAAAGTCAAGTGTTTCCCCATCAGGCTTTTTGGGATCAGTCCCTTGGATGTATCTTCATTTTGAATTCTGGCAATGCAGACATGGAGTGTGAGGCATCAGTGAGCCAGGTGTGACACTAAATCCAGTGTGTAACTGTTCTCCTCCACAATTGTAAGGGACACAGAACATACCAACTTTGGTTTTATGGGAGTGCATTTCCACAATCAGCCCATCCTTGCTCAAAATGGTGCAGGATTGAAAAAGCACTGGGTGTGACAGAGGGAAATTTTACAAATGAATACCCACTTTTTCCCAGCAAACTGGTAAATTCCATTACCATTACATAAGTATGTTTTAATTTTCTTCTGTGCTGAGTGCATATATTTCCTATCCTGTCTCTAGGAGAGCTGTGGACAGTTAACACCTCGTTTACTATTTCTCTCTTAAGGAATTTGTCATTTTAAAAAGTAGTAAGCATCAATTTTGTAAGGATCAAAAAAGCATTTATCTTTTAACTAGCTTTATAAATATGCAGCTTTTGACAAAATAATGAATACTTACAATTTTTTTCCCCCTGGTTCAGTTCTTCTTCTGCTCTTGGATGTTACTGGGCAAGTAAGGCACTGACCCTATGCCTGTGTGGCTTGCTCTCAGATGGCTTTTTTTTCTTCACCTGTATCTGCAATTTCTCTGGTTCTGGCAGCATGGCCTTGCTCCACAATATGCTCATGCTAGATGTGCTTCTCAGGCTAATTTTCTGAACTCCAGCTTCCACACTGGCTTGCTTTCTTTCTGGGATGACTATAGACAGCCCCTGAAACAACTCCTTCACTCAGTCCTCTGCAGATACTGTGCAGCCAAGCTGATTTTCTTAGTCCTCAGCCACACATCACCTACAGTCAAACCACTTTGGGTGAAACCATCAAGATGTATTTCTTGCCTGCAGGGTGGAAGATACATAAAAAAGTACTGTCAGGCTCTGAGTGCACCCAGATGCTCTGTGACACAGCAATCCCATGATGGAGCTCAGAGTTCTCCATAGCCATCTCCTGCATCATCATGCACAGCACAGATTCTGTACATTTTTGCTTTTAGAAATCAAGGGCTTCTTAAGTTACAGCAGTTAAAGAAGTCTACTGCACAAGATCACCTCAAAAAACAGCCTTTCTAGAAGATGGGAAGTTAGGGACACCAGAAGCAGAGGTGAATAAGGTGGTGGATTTACTTTAATGAGCATTAAAAAGCATCAGTACACCTGTTGGGAATGTCTGGATATACTAGAATGGGTTTGAGCCTGCCTCTGAGCTGGAGTGAGATGACTGCCCAAAGTCCTTGGGACCCAACATTGTTGTGCTTCTATTTCTTTATTTGCATAAATAATGTATTTTGAGCTGAAAACTGTACTGGAATAGATCCAGAATACTGGGCTATGTCCTTGTTTCACTTCCACTGTAGATAATTATATTTTTAATACTATAATTTACATAATTAGAGTTATTGATTCCATTACAAATGAAGCAATTTAACTGTAAATGTGCCAAGAGGCTGAAAAGTAATCAATCTGTTGCAACAACCTTGCATGCACAAGTGAATTGTGATCCAGAGTCAGCAGGGTTTTTTGGGTTTTTTTAATGCTTTGGTTTGGATCAGTTGCCACTAATTTAGTATTGTCCCCAGCTCATATACTTTTTTGATTATTTGGTGTCAAAGTGATACTAAAAGGCATAAAATGAGTGTGTTGAAGTAGTCTCTGATAGTATCATTAGAACAACACAACTGTGAAACAATTTCCAGTTCTAGTGGAGGTTTCTCCAGTGAGAGATCAGACAGTGAGATTTAAGTGTGAGTATAATCCAGGCACTGCAGCACAGAGCAGAGTGACATTCTGCATGGGATGAGGAAATTAGAAGTTACACTAATTTTTGTCTAAATAGGGCTGAAAAGTGAAGTCTTTATATTGCTTCATTTGCAAAACACAGTCTCGCTAGATGCATGTTTCTGAAACAATAAACGAGAATAATCCACACAGGAAATCTTGCTGGTCTCCACAGTGGAAGGAACAGATTCAAGTCTAGAGCTTAAAAAAAAGTCCACAAGGAATCTTTTAATCAGTGTATCTATTACTGAATTATCTATTTGCACCTCAAGCATAGTGGTGTGATTTTTTTTTTTTCCTCATAAAGCTTTAGGAAAGTTCCTCAATGACATTTCTGTGTAGTATTTGAAAAGAGTGGAAGAATCAGCCATTGCAGTTCTATGCAAGCTCTCTCCCTGGAGAAAATGCCCAAAAATAAAATAAAATAAAATAAAATAAAATAAAATAAAATAAAATTCATTCCAGCAGAGGGAAAAAAACAAGGTGTTTCTTTCAGGCAAACTGAAACTGTAAAAGTAATCTTGAATTATGTTTCACATTGTAAGATCTTTTTTTCTTGGTTAGCTACGAATATGAAGCTGATTTTCAGGTTACTACAGATTTTCAGTAAAGCATGTTGTTCTTTCTAAAAATGCAGACTTGGAGGAAAACAGAATGTTTGGTCCCATGTTGGCTTCATGCACAACTCCTGCTACTAAATGTAACTTCTGTGAAAGCTGTTTCAAACTGGTTATGTAGCTGGATTCGTGGCTCAACAAAAGTTTGGTGTGAGTTTGTGCCTCTTCATGGCGTAAAGCTTAAAATAATGATGAAGGAGGCAGGCAAGGGGCTTGTGTGTGACTGCCATGACACTGCAGCTGCTTTTGCAAAACACATGAACTTGGTATTTTTCTTGGCATGACATTTGGAGGCTACTTTCCCCCCCTTTCCCTCCCATTTCTCACTACATTTACATGAATGTGTGGCCAAGGAGAGATTTTTAAGAGCAGAGGGGCACTCCCTCATTCTTTAAAATTAATCCCTTTAGTTAGATACAAAGGAAGACCAGGAAGTATAATGACATAATGTATTTCCTACTTTTGTGCCAGTTGCTTTCCTGAATTGGAATGTTCTTATGATTCAAATGTGCAGTCCAGTTCCAAAACACTGTATAAGGTCTGAATCTGAAATAACACAAACAATAATAAGTTGGGCCCTTTAGAAAAGTGGTAGCTTGGCAAAGAGGAAAGTCAAGAGTTTGTTTATCCTCTCTTTTTTTTATGATCTTCTAGTGGAGACATACATAGAAATATGAAACTTTTCCTCCATGAGTCTCACTGATTTTTTCCACAGATCCCAACATTGTACTTCTAGAAGAATAAACTAGGAAAAAAAAAAGTTTTTATTTGAAGACGAATTTTTGTTTGCTTTCAGTTGCCTTCCATATGAATGCTATTTAAAGTGCTTGGGTAAGAAATTAATATCAGAAAATCAGCCAAAGACAAACTGAGGAGACATTTTTTGAGGAACTGGTGTAGTTATTACCTAATTACTGAAATGATGCTTAACATGTCAAGCTCCATTGTACAAATTGCTTGTAATACAGTAGAATAAAAAGTACTTCAAATAATAAAAAATGAATCCCTATCATAGTACACATCACTAAAGTGGTTCATTTTACCATTTACTTTTAAGTACATACATACATAGACCTAGGTATCAAAATTTGTATGGTCTTATATATATCAGTGTGTAGTTATCTCCTTGATTTCATTATTGGTGTCTGTTACATCTTGTGTGCACCTGTATACGTAAATAAGGACATAAATTTAAGTTGTCCCAGTGTAGACAAGTCTTTTGTATCCAGGAGAGATGTAATGAGAAACATGATGCAAACTTTTTCACACTTTTCCATGCATTTCTGTTCTTTCACTTTCTGGAATTCATTTTACCTCACAGATACGTACTGATGTTTGATGTGACTACCATCAGATAAGCACAGCAGATGCTTCCAGCTTGTCTCTTCATGGCTGTTAATGATAATATTGTCTAAAACCACATGATTTTGAGAGTATTTAACTACTAGACAACACTCTAGGGACAATATCTGTTTGCTGTTTCATGTAGAACATTCAAACCTAATAAAAATTATTAATTTTTAATGGAGTAATGACTGACCTTGAAGTGTTAGATTTTTAACCACCATGGTGCAGAATAGCTCAGTCCAGTCTAATGACCATTGAATGATCACGTGTATCACTCTATGCAAGAACAAATGCATGTAACTGGGGAAGTTTCCTATCTGATAGCAGTTATTGATTGAATTCTGACTTCAGCAGAAACAGAGCAGTCCTACAGCAGGATATAAGATATACCTAGTGCTTTAATTGATTACAACCTCCCAAATCAGCAAAAGTCAAGCATTGCTGTCTTCCCTGAGCTTAATGTGTTTAAATGTGTGCAAGAGTAGGGAAGCTTTTGGCTTCTTGACACTCTTGTTAGTATTTAATCAAGCAGAATTTTGCTTGGGGGAACAAAAAAAAGGAAAAATGGAGTATTCAAAGGTAGATGTTGTGCAGGAAATGTTTGCCGTGTAGTTACAAAATTACCACATTCCACCTGCACTGTGTCATTTAATCCCAATTTAAATGAGGAAGATATCTGATCCCCCAAATTCATAGTCCTGAAAGGACATTCAGTTTATTTGTTCTCAAGGGCTATGTGGACAGCCCACTATGTTTTTCACTTCAGTTTCTACTTGTCAAGTAGGACAGAAAACATTGACCCCAGGCAGGCTGCAGAATATGCAGAATGGCTTCAAAATATTTGCCAGCTTACTTTCACACCCTAAATTCAGAAAGCACATGCTAGGAGAACGGTTCATTCTCCTACCAGACTCTTTTGCTGTTTTAAATTTTCTTCAGCTCTGCTCACTGAGGTTAGGCTGAAAGCAGCACAGTAACCAATGAGATAAAATATAGGTAACTCAGCACTTGCATGAAAGGAAAAGATTTTTCAAAAGGAATTAAATTAATTAGAAAACAAAGGTCATCCTTAAAAAGAAAATGATTGATTGTTTTTTTTTCTGATTGACCATAGTCAGAAATAAGCCTTTCTGAAAATTGCAGCTGTTGTTCCATTGACTCCTAAAATATTTTTGATTTTATTTTTTCATCATCAGCAAGGACTTTATTCTTCTTCCTTCTCATACAACTTTCAAATACCCACGTTTTAATACTTGGAAAATGATTCAGAGTAATTGGCACCAGGAACTCCCCTACTTACCTAGCTCTCACTGATTCAGAATCAGGTTTGCATTTGCAAAAAATGGTGTTCTTAAATATTGTGACCTCAAAGTCATTCTTCTTTCTGCAAATTGAGTTCTTCTCAAGTACATACCATTCACAAAAATCAAATTAAAAGACAAAGACCTGATTACTATTATAAGAACATAATAATAATTGCCCTGGGTTAGACTGGATGTCCATCAGCATTGTGTCTGTGTTATCAGCCAGAAGCTAAATCAAAGAGCAAGACAGTTATATTTTATCAAAGTCTATTCTGACAACAATTTCATCTCACATTCCCTGATCCAAACACAGTCTCCATGTATTTAGACACCCTTGGTAGCATTCTTTTCCATGAGGATCCCTAGTCCTCCTGTGATCCTGTGAGAGCTTTCAGCAGCCACAGTGTCTTTCTGAAAGACTTTTTTGTTTTGAACTTGGCATCCACTGGTTTCATTGGATTGCCTTTGCTCTTACTGGATGAGACATAAACAATGAATCTCCACCTACTTTGGCTGAGCCACTTAAGAATTAGCAAACCTGTGACAGTTCCATGCAAATCTGAAGTGACATAATTCTAATAATTCCTTTTGTATAAGGTTTTTCTTATCTTTGCTCATCATATGAAGCTATTTTAGTACCTTATGAAGCTCTGGAGCTTTTCCTGGTCTAACAGTAACCTTTTCTAATGGTGGGGTCAAAGCAGTGCTCAGGGTGCAGAATGTTGGGACTGGCTACCCTAATAAACATTCCCCATCGTTTGTGTTTGGCCATCAGGGAAAGAATGGCACCGATTACAACAGAACCTTCCCTTTAGTTGTTTTTCTACCGAAAAATATAAAAACCCACTAGTTAGAAAATATGGTGAACTTTAGGATTAAAATTGTGGGACTTAGAAGAAGGAAGAGGGATTCAAGACTCCCTAGGAAGAAGAGAGAGGAGAAAGGCATGGTAGCAGATTTGGAAAAACGACAAGCAGAGACTGCAGATGATTTAGTGTTGCATTACTATTATTGTTTATCTTCTCTTTCCTCTTTGGAACACTTATATTTGGCATAGAAACAGTCTTTAGAGACAGTTTTTCTTGAAGTTCTTTTAAATCTGTCTTTCACCTTAACCATTTCTTAACATGGACCTTTTTTAATCTACATCTTCAGAAACTGGGATCTGTAGTTTTTCTTCTAGTATGCATCTTTAAAAAAGCAGATTAAGTGCCCATTAGGTAATATGAAATTTAAAAATTTAGAATCTGAATAATTTGTTAAAAAAAGGAAGAAGGCTGAAAAAAACCATCATGCTCACATTGTTAATACATGCCAAGATGGACTCAGTGAAAGAAGGAGGCAGATGAAAAAGTGCTTCAGCTGTGCACAGGCATGAAACCTGAGCATATCAGGCTTCTCCAAGGAATCTGTTCCAGCACAGCTCCCTGGAGCAAAGCTGTGGCTCTGTGCTGTGAAAGAAAACCATATAGCCAAATTTCCCACTAAATGGATAAAGACACACTTCTAGTTGGTCTTGCTGAACTTAATATTTTTCAATTCCATTCTCTGTTCTCATTTCACATATTTAGTAATATGAGATGTACCTCCTGATGTCTGACCTTCTTTACCAAGTTTTCTGAATTAGGACCAGAATTAGTTACAAGTCATAGAAATAATTTCAGGAGATCCACAGATCCTATCCAGAGCAGAGACTGGACTATCTAAATTATCCACTCTGCTTTAATTTATTTATATATATATACTTGTCCAGTTTTTGTTTTGTTTTGTTTTTTTCTGAAAGGTGTTAAGAACCTGTGATTTGAACAAAAAACTCCCTATGCTATTTAGTAACTAATTCAGCACTTCTCATAAAGCCTGGTCCTGTGCACTGAGACTGACTATTCAGCACTGAAGCTGTTTTCTTTAGAACAGTGCTTGGAGGGCTCCCAGCAGAAACAGTGCAGCCACTTTCCCTGATTTTGTAGTTCAGGAGCTGATACTGTTTTTGATAAGTGTGAATCTGTGAAGGAAAATCTAGAACCTAAAATATTGTTAAACCAGATATAATGAGACTTTCACTCCTCCACCCCAATTCCAGCATCTGAATACCTTTTCAGATATGATGTTGTGAGAGATCTGGTCTGATTTGCTGTGTTCCAGACCTCCAAATCTGATTTCATGTTCAGAATTTAACAGTTGGACTCAGGGTCCCAAAGGTCTTTTCCAGCCTTACTGATTCTACAATTCTGTGGCACAGGGGCACTTCAGTCCAGCAATTGTCCCTCATGGCTGGAAGACACCCAGAAAATGATTCCTGCAGTTCTGTCCTCTGAAAGGACAACATTGAGTGCTAAAATTCACCAGTACACTTATATAATTTAAGAATATTGATTAATTTAGTCCAAAGCCTTTGAAATTGATATAGTAAGGAGAAAAAAGAGCTTGAAAATCATTACCAATCTGCTGTAAGCAGTCATCATTAACTACTATTTAAAAAAACCCAAACAAAACAAAATACAGGAGACTGTACAGTGACCTGAAGCTGTCTGAAAGACACTGCTCATATTTCTCATTGATTTGCATTTGTGTGCAAAGTGTATTTTGAGGCAGCTCAGTGCTTTCAAACATTTCATTACAGACCAATCATTAAGACAGAAAAAAACTACATGGATGCCACCGAGGGCACTTACTAAATGTGTGTTTGGGTGTGCTTAGGTTAGAAATGGGCTAAAAATAAAATAAAATAAAATAAAATAAAATAAAATAAAATAAAATAAAATAAAATAAAATAAAATAAAATAAAATAAAATAAAATAAAATACAGGAACAAACCAAATACTTTCCTACCTGGGTGTCCAAGTTCCCTGTTGTGGATGTTAACTGTGGATGTTATTTTTTTTTTGGAGAGGAATTTTAAAAACTGTTGGGTATTATTTCTGAGCTCTGCTGTGGTTAGCAAAATCCTGTAAAGCATAAAATCTGGCACTATTATATTTCTGTAAACAAAAGGTCATTAGTGCCTATGTGTTCTTTTATTGTTGCAGTTTTGTTCAAACAAGCAAAACCCCCTCAAGTAAATAACTGTACCTCTGTGTTACCCTGAGCTGCTGGTGCACTGTTGTGTGGGTGTCTCATAGCAAAGAAGTGATTTCAGCTGAGGTTTTTTTTTAATCACATAATGTAAGTATTTTATAGCAGCACTAACACATAATTGTCTGTGTTAAGCACTATAAGAAAACTTGGGCCCAGGGTCACAAAAGCACTTTGGACTTGGGTATTTCAGATGCCATCAGTGTGTACTTGGCATAAGCTGACAAACATTGCCAAGATAGGCTCTAAAATCACAAGTAGTGTATGAGTATTGATCCTCAGGAGGTGCAAAATTTGCTAAAGTGTCTTTAATTCACCTGAATATTCACATTTATACCCCGTCCTTAACCCTTGTGCAGAGTTCTTCAAACATGGGTGTGGTAATGATGATTCAGAGGAACATTGATGCCTTGTCACTGCTTATAGTAATTGAAGTTCTGGCCTGGTTTGATATGCAAATGTTAGAAGCTTGGAAAGCTTGTGACTCACCAAGAATGAGTAAGGACTGAAATGTGAGTTTTGAACAGCAGCATAAGGTAAAATGGTGCTGGAAAATTTATTTTCATTGCCCAATTTGAGTTTATAGCACATAACTGGAGCACTGCCAACCCTAGCAGGGATATTGTGTGTCATCCATGCTTTACTTTATTTTTAAAGCCCTAGCTGTAGGAATCATGTGGTTGCATAAATTCTTCACTTTAATTTGATATATAATTGATAAATAATTGAATTTCTAGTGATTATTTCTGGAAGTTTGACCACACCACTCCTACACAATTATTAAAGGAGACAAACACCCACAAATTATTGCTGTTATAAAGTCCCATATTTTTAAGTTGTTTCTGTGATTATCTGGGGATACAGCATTGAATACATTACTTTTGTCATTATTCTGAACATAAATGGTAAAAAGGTTTTTAGATTTGACTGGTTTTTAAATTTTATTCATTTGCATTCAGAAATGTTTGAACAGTGACATTACTGGTGCAGTCCTTCTGAAAGAGATGTGCAGCTGTTACACTGTGGAATGTAAAAGTATCCTAAAGGTTGAGACAAGGCCAGTGTAAAGGTATCTTAAGGTTAGAGAAATGGCTGGAAGGTTGGCTATGAGTTTCTTTCTCATCCTCTCTGGTGAGGAATGGTGCAGTTGTAGGTCCCACACTGTAGTTTCCACTACAGGCCCAGAGTTATGGTAGTACAGCAGTGGGAAGGCATGTCACAGGGACAGAAGATCTTCCAGCTGTTCCAGGAACAGTTGAAGTAACTCCATTTGCTCATTGAAATATCCTCATCATATAATCTGATTGTGCAACTTAGTCTTCTCTCCTCAAAAACAATCATCTGTTTATCCAGGTTAGGGCAGAATTTTAATTATTTGTTGAATAACTTCCCTGGCTCATATTTTCACACGTGCAAAACATGGGGGCAGGAATGCAGTAGGACTCATCTTTTCTGCAGAGGACCAGTCAAGTAATAATCCAGGATATTCATCTCTCAGATTGAAAAAACTAATTGTTCACAGTGAGGGTTGGACACTGGACTTGTTTTTAAAATCTTGTTGTTTTTTGAAAAATAATTGGTTTGGGCATCATAACTGGCACAGAAACTGTTTAAAATGTGTACAATGAGAGAGAAACAGGGGACAAATTCTGTGCCCTTGAAACCCTGACCTTGAAAACCCAAATTTTTGGTTCCCATCCTGCTGGAGAGCCCCAGCTTATTTAAAGGCTGGAGTGAGCTCTGGGACTGCTTAGCTTGTTTTTGACTTCAGAGAGCTAGAAGAAGCATTGAAGGAGTAGGATTTCTCTCTGTAGCAATGAGCCATATGGGGACTTTGTGTAATATCTCCTTGAGGGGAAAGGAATGAAACACAGCGATTCTCTGCTTCTTCTTTGGAAAGTTCCTCATTGTAGGACTTTTGCTGGTGGAAAAGACTCCACCCTCTGACATGCAGAATCAACCACTTTGGTAATAGCAGATACTCTGCTGTAACACATACACACACAATGCATGGCTCTGTGCCAGGCTGTAATTTGTTTTTGTCATTTATCTACTGACTAATGTGACAAGCCACACAAGTATTTATTTCCAAAAGGAGGAATGCATAATGAGAGCTGTAGCTCTCCCAAGTTCTGAAATGCTGTTTAACGAAAAGGAGGGGGAAAGAGCAGCCTCCCACCCTTCCTCCCAAATGACAGGTTTTTCAAAGCCCAAGCACCAAATTCAACAACTTTGAAGTTGGCCTTATGTATTTTTTTTAGCTGCCATTTTCTCTCTGCTGTAGCTTCAGATAAGCTGGTATTTGTTCTTTCTTGGGCTGGGGGTATTTGGGGACTTAAAGTGCTTGCCAGAATGCGAATGGCTGGGAGCTGGGAAGGCAAAAGGCTGGATTGCACGCTGCGTTGCACATGAATGACACATGCTCCTGCACACTCAGCCCACTCTGGCTCCCTAAATCTAATTAAAATACAAAAATCCTAAAACAGTGAGGCACCCATCAGAAATCCTGGCCTTATCAGAGGCCCTTGCAAGCCTGGTCACAGCTGCAGGTGAAACTCCTGAGCAATTGAAGTCACAAAACAGGCTGATAGCTTTAAGGGAGAGATGAAGAGATTTCATTCTTTGAAGGGCTGACCAAAGGAAATAGAGGATTTGCTGTGTCATGGAAGCCTCATTGCAGAGCAGGATACCTTCTCTAGAAGGTCAACCTTGACCTGAAAATAAGTTATTAGTCTCCAATTAGTTGAATGCCACAGTGGTGTTCTATAAGATGTCAGACTAGGTGAACTGTACCATCCTTTGGAGCCTGAGGATGAATGTCAATGTGTAGCATCTTCTTCCCCTCAACTGTACTAGTACTACTCCTTGGTCCTTGCTTGGATGGCAGGTCATTTAATCTCAGCACAGGTCTGTCAGTGCACTGCTGAACCATCTGTAACTGATGTTACAGGTACCTGGCTGAAATGCTTATGTTCTTTTCATTTATTTCCAGTTATTGCTATCACCTTAGTATGTTTGAAAGCAAAACCAGTGATAGAAGTTTGCAAAGCTATTTTATCAAAGAGCAATGCATCTCATTGGAAGTTTAACGTAGTGCCAAAGGTGGCCTTCCCTCTGACTCAGCTCTTTATTAGAAACAACAATTCTTTGAATATAGGTTTAGTGTAACTGTAATGGCTTTTATTTATACACCATTAGTTAATATAATGGGTTAATTTTATGTGAGGCAACTGTCTCCTCGGAAAATCCCCTGACCTGAATCAAGAGAATTTGGCTTTAGTGCACAGAATATAAATTTCTGGTGGATTTTCTGTCCCTGTTCATTTTTGGCCTAGTATTGAGCTGTGTTCAGGGATTAATAGAGCAAGCACTGAATTTCCCAGGAACACAAGACAATGATTTGGCCCAAGACATAATTTGAAGCTGTCAAAAGTGCTCCCTTATATTCTACCCCAAGCTTAGTGCCCACTGTGGGTATAGAGAAAACCAGAATCATTGTCTCTGTCTTTCAGGAAGGGAATATCTGAGTTAGCAGGCAGCTACTCTGTGTAGTAGGGGAAAAATATGTAAGTGGCTGGAAGCTGAAGCTGGAAATAAGATGAGGACTTTTAAGATAGAGAGCCATGAACCTAGTAAAGTAGTAGGTACTATTACTTGAGATACTTAAATTGAGGTTTCAGAATGGTTTCTGGGAAGATATTATAAACTTCATGCAAGTATTCCTGAATTAGGTTGTCTGAATGGTGCAATGTGATCCAGTAGTCCCATAATCCTAAAGTTGCCTTAAAAACATTTAGCTCTGCGGATGTTCATGTCCTGACCATTCTGTGATAACCAGCAGAATGTGACAGCCCATGAGATGGAAACCAGTGGTTGACCAAAGGAATTTTGGTGTATCCCTGGACAGATTTCCTGGTAGACCTGAATTACTGTATGTGTCTAATGTTTAAGAAGCTTTGGGCTGGAACTTGATTAGCACCCTGTGGCTTGAGGCACTGATGGAACTGCCCCTACAGATCTGGCAGGCTTCCTCTAGCAGTCATTGCAAATGCTTTTTCAGAGGAGCCTGTCCACAGAAAAAATGGAAGCAGGTTTGGAATGCTTGGGCCAGTCTCCAAGGTAAACGTAACTGCTTTTCAGGGACAGCAATTCCTCAAAGTGCTAGTGAAAATGTGCAGCCCTCATTTGTTCTTGCCCATGTATGAAAAAACATAGCAAAAGACCAAGGAAAATACAAATACTCTTGTAGCACTCTATTGTTGGAAGTCAGGCATGGTGGCAGTTAGTAGTTAAATATATCCCTTTTCTAGCTGATGCTGTGGATAGTTTGTAATTCCCCTTGAAGGGCTTGTCTTTTTCATAAACAATGTATTTTTCATGGTTGCTTGTGGCTCAGCTGAGACATGCCTCTTGATATTTTAATATAACACAATGTAGAATGATTTTTTTCCTGTACTGTCCTATCAGTTAGTGATATTATCAGCTCCTGTCCTTTCGCTTATTGGGCAGTTAAAAGAAACCAGGCATTGTGAGAACTTTTTTTTAACTTCAAAATGAAAATGGTTTAAAACTCACTTAAAAAGTATTTCTGTATGGAACTGTAGGAAATTTTCATTCCTTTTGCAAGCCCTTAAAAAGATTCATGAGTGATTAAAAAAAATTGAGGTGTCTAATTATAGTCACAATGACATGAGGGCAGATTTCTACTGCCATGAGTCAACTTTTGCGTGTTCTTTTGCACTTTGCCAGGACACTGCATTTATCCAGGTCATTTTGCTTAGTCTCCTGCATAATTGCAAAAATCCTTATTGATAAGGTCACATCCAAGCTTCATTGCTCAGCATGAGCAATCTTAACAGTATCAGCCTCCTTCCTGGCCAAAATTGCTCTTACATTACATTGCATTCTCTCAAGGAAAGTCAGAACTTTCCAAGGCAGGAGGATTTCAGTGCAAGGCTGTGCCAAAAAGACTGTGCATGTTGCCAGTGCACCAAGGAGAGTATGTATTAGGAGCTGTTTTTAATTTTAAAAGCAGGAGCAACTAACTGGCAATCTTGGAATGGGGGAAGGAGTGCCTGCTTTGGGGAATGCTGGCTAGTCAGCAGGTGCATGGTGACAGTGCATCCTGTTTAGGGATGGCAGGATATTTTGTCAAAAGTTATGACCATCCTGTGTCTGTCTGGGTCCTGAACAGTACTGGAGGGAGATGTCTCTACTTAAATGGACTGTTCCTGATATCAATACACAAATTTTCCTGCTTGTGTCATTCAGACTTAACATTCATCCATGTTTGAAGCCAAATTAAATGCTAACAGCAGCTCTGCAGGAGCTCTTTTTGAATATCAGGAGATGTTCAAGGTCTAAGGCAAAAAGGCCTGGGCTAAGGCAAGGTGAACCCATTTTGTGGTTTAGGAACCTGTGAAAGGTGGAGTAACACTTCAGAATTTTTAAAGTTTAATAGGGCATAAAATAAGAGATAAAAGTTTAGCACTGCTCCTGCCAAAACAGCCAAAGAATACACTGGCAGATTAAGACAGTGTTGTCTATATACTGTTACATTACAGGAGGCACATACATATTCATGTGTTTCATATATTATTCAAACATTCCTGTGAGCTTTTTGGTGTTTTAGGAACTTTTGTTTGATTTTACACTCTGACTTATCTGCATGACATCCTGTGGGTTAAGTCCATATATTTTATTTCTTCTTGTGTTTCCATCCTGTTGTTTCACACTCCCTGATAAGGAGTTAACAAGTTATTCTATAATTTTTCTCCAGTACCCTGGTTTGTGTTACTGTTATCTTATCACTTAGAGAATTTGGTCAGTAGATGTGGGGAAAACAACATAATTGCTTTACACCATTCTCTTAGTTACATAGGAGCATTTTAACATTTCATATTTTGCTAAGGCCTATGATATAATACATTCATCACACTACTATTTTTACAAGCTATACAGTGCAAAAACTAATAGATTGTGTTATACTAATAAGCAGCCAAAAGGTACAGATTGTAACATATCCAAATACTTATGATCAATAACAACACATAAAAGCTAATACATAAATGCAAAAGCCAATATTATATGGTCAGTTTTAACAGAACATAATTCCTGCAGCTCACTCCGCACTCTTATCCCACTATCCTAAAACTGGAATAACTCCCCACTGAAACACTGTGATTTTATACAAACACACGTTTGGAGATAAAAAACAATGCACTTGCATAATTAAGTATTTCACTGTTTAATTTTCTGGGCTAGAATTCTCCAAATTTCATCACTCAGTAGAGATATTCAATTTAGAACCCAACATGCCCAATGGCAGTGAAGAGAGACAGATCTCCTCAGAGGAGAGTCCACTGATGAGGTGGGATGATGTTTCCCTCTGTCTCTTTCCATGTAAAGGCACTAGTAGGATGTTCCCAGGGAGACTGTAGGGCCCCCTCAAGGTGAGTGAAGATCCACATGCTTTGATCCATTTGAGCTATTTCTGACAATTGACATTGGAGAGAACACCGTGGAGCTGGTCTGGCTTACTTGTATTTACTGTCTATGAAAACTAGATCAGAGAGAAAGTGGCAGAATTATTTGAATACATTCCATTAGATTTTTTCCTGCTCTTACACCAGTCTGAACCAGGACTAATTCTGCTGAAGCTGATAGGTCTTGGGATAGCTGATAGGTCTGCTGTAGGAGAGAATAAAGTTCCGTGAATACATAAACTAAAAGGAGAAGTGTTTGGGCTTAGAATTTTTCCTTTTGTTTCTGTCGTGGAATTTTGTCACATCTGTTGCTAAGAGACAATAACAACTGGTACTAAAGAGACAAAATAAATGACTAAAGTGGAGGAAGGGAAGCTGGCTACTCTCTTACCTGGGGAGGTTTCTCTTTGGAAGGGCAAAGATACTGTGAGATTTTGGCTGGGGCTGAGGAGCTAGGCTTGGCTCCTCTTGGTCTCTCGCTCTTGACGCTGAAGGGGAGACAGGCTGCAGCTGCTGGGTTCCATCTCTTGCTGTCTTCTTCTACTGTGAGTGAAGCTCTGCTCATAAGTTCAGCCACTGGACTGGGACCTTATTAACACCTGACCTCACTAAAAGGACCCTCACCATCTACTGGAGTGCCTCAGGGGAAAACCCGGGACCCTGAACCCCAGAGCCCCTTCAAGGGAGCCTCTCCTGGCCGTGTTCGAGAGCCTGGCTGCCGCTGCCCAGCCCCACCGCTTCTCTGCCACTGCTCCGGGTTTTTCACTGCGCTGTAACCCCACATCCCCTGCCTGCTGGGACACCCGCGGCTCCTGCTACAGCTGCCGAGTTTCTCATACATTTCATTTGCTGCTTCGGGGTCTGCTCGTCGCTGCCGTTCCAGCTGTGGCTCTGAGGTTGCTGCTACAGCCCATCTCGCCATGCAGAGGGGCACCGGGACCGGCTGCCCCCGTGGGTTTGCAAAGGCAGCGCCTTTTCCATCCCGCCCGCCATTACCGCGTGCAGAAAGGCGGCTGAGCTCGCGCCACAGCGCCCCCTGCAGCCGCGGGGGAATCATCGCACCCGCCCTGCCCGGCCGGGAGCCACCAGCGCCCCTGCCGGCCGTGCCCGGAACTGCACCCAAGGGGAAAGTGCCTGCGGCCGAGAGAGGGCTGGCACTGGGTTCCTGTTCTGTTTGTTTGCCTCGTTATACATGTACATACTAGCAAAGAACTGCTGCTCCTTTTCCCATCTTTGCCTAGAACACCCTTAATTTCAAAGTCATAATAATTCGGAGGGAAGAGGGTCATAGTCTCCATTTCAACCTTCCTTGGCAGACACCTGTATTTCAAACCAAGACAAGAAGTTGCTTTTGACTCTGTAGCCCAGAAGTGCCCTGAGCTGGAGGTGTGCCAGTTATAGATCTGCAGTTAGTAAATTCAGCAAATGGGGAACTAGAGAGGCGTAAATCTTGGAAGATGAGTAAATATCTTAAAATCTGAAGGCTTGTTTTCATCTCTTTGGCTCAACAGCCATTTTGCTCTGAGAGTGGGCACCTCAGCTCCCCTTTATGCCAGCAGGGAGGCTCATCTGGACATGTACATGTGCCAGTCTAAAACACTTGGGTTGAGTTTTGTTTTCTTCAGACCAAGAGTTACTCTTGGAACAGCATAAAGACTGCCTGCTCTGAAGCCATGCATGTCAGCATCAGAAGCCTGTGTTTCCTCCCCCTTCATATTCCGGTCTCTCCAGACTAGAATTGCCCTGTTTTCTGCAGTTTATGCATAGGTGGCACTGCAAGTCCTTTTATAATCACAGACTATATAGTAACCAGCAAACTCTCTTAGGAAATTGATCACATGTCTTAGACCTCATCAAAAAACAATAAACCAAATCTCTCAGCTGAGAACATTTGTGCAACATATGTACCATCTTCCATTCATCCACACCATCCCCAGATAAACAATCAACTAATAAACTTCTATCATGCTGTAGAGTGGAAATGCTAATAAGCCCCGAAGTGCAATGATGTTAATGGATGATACTGATATAATGAGTAGCAGGAGATTCAGTCATGCTCACTGTTTTAAAATGCTTAGGAGCTTTACTTTCATTCCAGCCTGGAAAAGTTTCCATTTACAGATTGCTTAGCCCATTTATATACTTAGCTACTGCTGAATTCAGCAGTCTTTTTCTCTTGCCATTTTTTCCACCTTCATATTAAAAAAGCATCTCTGATGCTGTAGTTACTTCCTCCTGAAACTTTTAGTTAACAAAACTGAATGCATCTGCCTTTACCACAGCACTGCATTCCAGCCCAGCCTACTTTTGGTTTTTGGAAAGAATGCTGTCAAGAAATACGAAATTTTGAATGCCTTTCTCTCAATGTCTGTTTCTACTTCGCCTCCTCACTCCCTCTGCATTTGACTGATTTATTTTTTAATAATTTCTGTTGAGTTGCTTTTTTGATGACTCCTATTCCTGTGACTTATTTCTTATTCATCATGTCAGCAAAAGACTGGGAGTAGTGTCTGGTAGGTGGATGTGCCTATGTGGGGATGTTAGTGTCTATTTAGCTGAGGTGTGAACTTCTACTGCATAAGCTCTTTTGATGAAGGTTGTTTGTAGGAAGAGATTGTTATTAGAATTATTAAGTATTAGAATATAATAATTTTTGTAATAAAGGGATTTATTTTGATTGAAATGAATATATATATAATACAGAACGTGTTCACTGACAAGCTATAAATGCTTTAAGGCAGGTCATATTTTAGGTCTAAATGACTTGACAGAGACCTATTATCTTCTGAGGGTTAAGAGGGTAATTTATTCAGGGTATCCATGCAGCCTTTAGCCTCTCTGCTGAGTCTGCCCATTATCATTGGCAGCAGTCTGGAAATGGACGTTTCCACACAGGCTGCTCAACACACACCTGGAAAAAGGGAGTGTTGATTACTACTGGAAGTACTGTTACTAAACTTGCCAAGCAATGAAAGGCACAGTGGTGCTGTACTTGTTTCCTTTGACCAAAGTGCATTGTCCTCATAGGCTCTTGCACGTGTTCTTTCCTTTATTCTTTAGTCCCTTGTCGTGGTTTTAAACTAGTAACTAAAAAATTACTTATTTCTTGTTGTGAGATATGGATTAGAATAAGAGCAAAACAGGCTTAAAACTTAAAAGGAATAAAGACAGTTTATTAACAAACTACAAGAATAAGAACACCAGAATAAACTTTCAGAAAACTCCCTTATCTTTCACATCTTAACTATTTCTCTGTACACATGACAACATAGAGACAAAGAACTTTAGGACTTTGGTGGTTAAAAACAGTCTTAATTCTTGCTACAGTCTTTTCATCAGTCTTTGTAGAGAAACAGAAGTCTCTTTCTGTTAACTTATGGAGTTTCTCACGAGAAAACTATTTTTTGTCATAGTTTTCTATTTCTCTAATGCCAGCTGCCCGGAAATCTGTCATTAGATCTTCTCCTCCCATTTCACATCTCTCCGAGGTGTGTATGGGTCACTGAGCTTAGGGATTTTATTTTTAAGGATAAGTCATTCAAAGGCAGAAGTCTTCTTCATCTGTCTCTGTGAGCCTTCCTGGAAAACAGTTTTCTCTTTGCCCCCCAAAGCTTCAAAATCTTCACTCAACTCAATTCCAGCAACTCACAGTATCACAAGTACTCTCTCTCTTTTGCTCAAAAGTTACACTTTGAATTTTTTATTCCTCTCAATACTCTTATCATGAATTAAAGGAGTCCTTTTATACTATTATTGTCCATCTCCATAGCTTTAACAGAAAGATATTTCAGCTGTAAAGCATCTCTTTATTCTCTCTTATTTAAACTTAACTCTTTTCTTCACTGTTTTTGGTGGTTCTATGATGTCTTCTCTATGTTGATTGTCTCTCTCTTTCTCTGTCTTTCTGAGAAAAGGAGTAATCTGTATGTTTATCCAGGTAGTAAAACAATTAAAAGCTTTAAGAAAACTGCAAGAGTTCATGGTGTTAAGTTTCAGTCTAGCAGCAAAAACTGAAAACCAAGTTCGGCTGACAAGCGCTGCTTCTCTTCCCCCTCCCTCCCCTCCACCCCGCGGCCTTGTCGGCCTGGAGAGAGGGGGGGAGGAGGCCAAGACAGAGCCTTGTTACCTCCTCAGAAGCCAGAAACTAAAGAGAATAAGAGAATTCTGTCTGTACTTCTTAAGGGGGTGTTTACAAGTTGAATTCACTTTTTAATGGTCAGATCTGCTGTCAATTCTTAGAAATGACTGATAATTGGTCAAGAGAAAAAACTCCCGTCAGCCACTAACAGCTTCAACTTCCCCTCTTTCTAAGCTGTCTTAAAGGTAAAGCTACTCCATAACATCCCTTCTTTTCTGTTTCCTATTTTCCCCACAATTTGTTGTGAAATTGCCAAGCCTATGCCCATTGCTGCCCCAACACCATGCCATCACTCTTCTGAAATGGCATTTTCCCCTCCTCTTTCCCTCTTCCTCCCCAGTGCTTCTTTCTACCACCTAGGCACAGTTGTTTTTGCAGCAAGGGTGTGATCTGAAGTGGGAAATTAATCTGTAATAAAAGGTAGGGTTTTGTTCCTTTGACAGGTTAGCTTTAATTAATAGAGCTACTGGTTTATTGCATAGCTATCTGAATGCTGGTCAGTCATGTTAGTTGGTGTGTCACAGGAGGAGGATTAAGGGACTAGGAGATGGTATCCCTTGGAAGAACTGGGAATTCATATTGACATACTATGTCATTAAGACATGACCTGTTTCCCTCACCTCCTGGAGAAGGCCATCGTTACTAAACTTTATTTTATTTTTCCACTATTCCTTTTAAAGGCTTCAATCCTTTAGAAAAAAAACCCAACCAAAAAAACAAAAACAAAAACAAAAGCAAAAAAAACCAAAACAAAACAAAAAAACCCCCAAACCCCCAAACAAACAAACAACAACAATGTGGGGGAAAAGAAGATGTGAAATGATACAGGGTTGGCTGTAGTCACAGTATCTTTAGAGAAGGTGTATAGACAGGTAGTGTTTCCACACTGAGTGTTGTTAACACCTCCTGCTCAGCTGGAATCCACTGGAATGACCAAACTTGATATTGCCATGTATTCGTCCCGTTCTTTTTCTAAATTGTGTCATTGCAGTTTGCACAATTGCAGCCCAATCTTATCCCAAGCTTGGAGTTACACCACAGATGATTTTGGAACTTGTACAAGGACTTTCTTTTTCATTCCTACTTATGATTTGTCCTGTATTTGAACTCAAATCACTGGGGCTACTGCACGAACCTGCCACCTAATCCATGCCTTGTGCTCTGAAGAATGTTCCACACTTGCAGAAAAAAAGGTTAGAGGAATGTAAAAAAAATCTGGGTGCACTACGGAACTGGAGAGATAAAACATCCTTTCTTTCTGACCATCTTGTCATTTTTTGTACTCAGCATCTTTGCAAAATGACTTTCATCAGAAGAAAAGCTGTTGGCTGGGATAAATGTTCCAGACAAAGGATCTGGTTGACTGATGGAGGTTGGTATTTAAGTGCTTGTGATGTTTTGCACTCAGTGTGAAATGTTTATTCTGATTCTGAAATGTAAAAAAGTTAGAGGAAAAGTTTGCTGAAGCTTTTTCTCAATCGCTTTTAACTTTTCTTTTGTGTCCTTGAATCCTTGCAGAGGACCAGGGCCACTCTGCAAGCTCCCTGTAGAGTTCTCATGGCTAAAGTACCCAAGTTCTTGCCACTACAATAACAAAAAGCTCAACATACAAATGTATTTCTTTCTCCTGTCACTGTTCATGGGGGTAGTTTAGAAATTAGTTCAGACACAACTGAAGACTAGGGACTAAATTTTGCAGATCATTTCCATTTTATATGTGCATTAAATATTCATCTCCATCTTGATGTGTGAAAGCAATGATGATATAGTGTGTCACTGCCTTCTCCTTAGCCATTGTGCTCCTCTCCTGTTGTTGTTTTGAAGTGGGCCCAGTCTGTTCTATCTCATTCTCTCTTCTACATTCCATTTTATTTACTGTCATTGGCAAGATCTGTGTTACTTATTGCTTGTTATTCCTTCTTTGGCCTCTACAATAATGGTTGTATACTGTCTTAGTTTCAAGGATCTATACAGATCCTTCATTAGCAGCTCTTTTATCTCTTTAATACTCTTTCCCAACACTGCTGTATACCTTTCTTTCCCTTTAAGCATTGTCTTATCATTTGCATTTCCATTATGTCAGACTGAAAGCATGTAATTCCCTTGTTTCTTAAATTTACACAGTATTTTCTACATCTGCTAATGTATTTGTACAGCTCAGTCATTCTAAATAGGTTTTTCTTGCATTCTCTGAAGTCTCATTAACAGAAAAATATTACATGCTGTATCCTCCTCTTATTATGACTGATCAATTATCTGTATCTAGTCAAGAGGTATTCCTTGGGATTCTCAAACTGTCTAAGTCGGCTTTTGATTTTTCACATGTGTGTATTCACACAGCATTCTTTATATTGGGGGGGAGGACCAGGGAGGGAAAGGTAATTTTTTTTTTTTAATCTGTCTAAACCACCCATTTCCCTAGAGGAACTAGGCCATTATATATCCCAAATAAAAAAAAAGGTAATGTATTGAACAGTGGTCTGAGGAAAGACACAGTGCTTGGAGCTCCCAATTTTCAGTTTCTCCAACTTCTGTAGGAGGTAATATTTGATCAGACAGTATTCATTCAGCCAGGTTTTGAAAATTACCTTATGTTTTTAGTAAGACATTTTTTGATAAACTCTTTGAACACTCTCTGCTTGAAAGTCAGAAAACCCCTGCAGTGCTGTTGCTGCCTGAGTGCTGTGGCAGCCTGCACAGTCTGCCCTCAGGTTGGATGAAGAAAGCAATGTGATCATTCACAGTTATTTTTTTTGATACTTCAAATGAAGTGGTGCAACGGAGAGAAAAATTAAATGAGGAGTGAAGGTGCTCTCTCAATAAATAAAGTTTAGTGTTTGTGATGTGGAGGTTCCAACTTTTACTTGATACATCATGTGAGTGTGTTTCTGTGACTTCTGTTTTAGCTCCTGCAACTTCCTTCCACGTATACTCAGAGTTCCTTCCTCTGGAGGGGTTTCACTGGATCATAGTGATTTCTTTGAATGATGTAAAGATGCTCAGACATCCTGGGAAGGGACAGAGAAAATGATTGACATTGTCATCCTCTTGCGAATGAGAAAGTAGAAAGTCTTGAGATAGAAGTCCATTGTCAACTCATCCTTCTGCATCCTTTACTTCTGAAGACATCTGCACAACTGTTCATCATTCTCATTCCATAGTTTGTAATAAACAGTTTTATTTTATGATGCAAGAGAGGAATCTCTCAGAGGTTTTCTACTTCAACTATTTTCTCTCCATTGACAGCAGAATGGCAAGAGTGCTGTTGAGAGAAATTTGTCTCTGTATGTCTCTTCTGCCATTCCTTCCAGCTTCTTTGAACACTCTTCTTCTGTAGAACACTTTTCTTCTGTAGCACCCTTTTTAGAGGTGCAGTTACTCTGGTCATGGGATTTACTACATTTTTTGGTTTGTAGATTATTTTTTATGCAACCTGTGGAAAGGAAAATACATGAAATTAAGTTTCTTCCATCTGCATACTTCTTTTTGAGACCCAAACCCACATGCACCCATGAAAATGCTTGAACTTGTGAAGTCTCATCTTCGTCTCCACAAGGTTTCCTTTGAAGGACATGAAAATATTTCAGGCAAGATTAGAAAAACAGGGCAATAGTTCACTACCTTTGATTTGACAGCCATAATCCCGTGGGATTAAGATAAAATCATATGATTTAATTTGGTTTTAAAATACAAATAAACAGCATTTAATGGATGCTAACAAGCTCATTTTCACAATACCTCAATGAGGAAAGCATGTTACCAAGCTGGGAAACTAAGGCAAAGGGATTTATCCACATCTTGAAAGACAGCTCTGATTCCAGCTCAGTCCTGGTGTGCTTGGCCAGAAGCAGACTCAGAGGCTGGGGTAGAAGGACCCTGCTCTTTGTGCTGCCAAGCCACAGGGTTTTTCATTAGTCAAGTGTACTAACAGCTGTGGGCTTCTGCAAAACACCTGTTGACAAAGTTGCCTTCATCTTTGTCCTCTGAACAAAGCACACTCTTCAAGCTCCACATCAAAATCAGCTTCCTTCACATACTGACATTCCCTTGCCAAAAGGGGTGGGATCCCCCTGGGCTTGGGGGCAGGAGCATGGGGTGACTGTTCCTCTGGCCACTGCTGCCCTTGTGTCTGTTGGCAGTGGTCCATGTGGACACAAGAGCCTGGATTTAGAATGAGGAGGTGTCTGGATGTAAGCTTTCAGTTGAGCTCTTGATTTCCCCTCCTGGTTTGTTTTTTTCACCAAAACTGTACTCGGGAGTGATGGAAAATTGAAAGGTTGCTCTGAGCAGTTTCATGTGCACCATGCAAACATGCCTGCACTTGAAAAACACTGATCACTTCAGAGTCAGCCTAAAAGCTTGTGCTGTTGGGATGAAATACGTGTATATAGAATTGCTGTGGAAATGTCTACACCAGGTCTGGAGCGAAGGCAGGGATTTTTTTATTTTCTTTGCAACTTATCCAGAATTTCTGATGGGAATACTTCACTGCTGAAGATCTTGCTTCCCTTGGGGGAAATGCAACCATTTAACTTCCATCTTCTTTCTATATATACTGAGGAACTGATGGTTTGATCCCATGGGAAGTCTGTATCTGTTCACAGTTAGATTTGTTAATTTCAGGAGGATTCTATTATCCAGGAAAAAAGGGGGGGTTGGGGGGGAAGGATTTGGCTTGGTTTATTGTTCTGCTGGTTCTTCCTGCCACTCCAAAAAAGATGTGCATTTCCAAATTTGATTTTAACTGGGGTGAAGGAAGGAGAAATCAAAGAAATTATTATCAGGTTGGGGTGAGGGTTAGGTTGGGACTGGTGGGAGAAATGGGCAAAGGGAATGTGAATTAGGAGGCAGTGGCTTTGGAATTGGATACAATCAATTACTTTAATTTATTGTTAGTTTTTCTGATTGCATGCAGTTGCATCTCTTTTTGCGTGCTTGGTCATAGGAAGCAGTGTGTTTTTAAGCAAAAATGAGAAGCCCCTGAGTTCTAGACACATAGAATGCAAATTTTAGTGACACTCATGGAGAAGAGGCACAGTACTGAAACAAAGGGAGGCAGATTATCAAGAAAGGAGGGCTTGATGCCATTTAGAAAGGGTCTGGATCCCATGATTTATCTAAAAATAACAAGTTCCCACTCTAGAAATGCAAATGTCTGCCCTGCATCTTATAGCTATGATGAATGAGTTTCACACTGTGGAAACATTCAGCTTGTTCTGGGGCACTTTGTCTCCATATGCTGTCTGCATGTTCCTGGCCTTTAATCACTCTGCCTTTGTTTTCTCAAAACTTAAATTAAAAGTACATTAGTGTTTATATGGTGTACAGCCAGGGTGTTTTTGTGTGCTTGTTTGTAGAGTGCTGGTTTTGCTTTTCACCAACAAACAAGGTGTATGAATGCAGTCCTCTTGAATGCATGGGATGAGGCAAATCATGAGGAACAGAAGCTGGCAACAGCAAAAGTGTAAATTTTGAGCTGCTAATGGAAAGTAGGACTCTGGTTTTGGGGCTATGGGAGAACCTGTGTTACACAGCAGGGAGCCCTCCTCTGACCTGCCAAGAGTATGCCTGTGTGCTTTCTGCTTTATTCATAGTGAGATCAAGCTGAAGTTTTCTTCTGAGGTAAGTTTGGGTTTAAAAAAAGCATGTCAGAGTCTTGCAGACCTGCTTCAGAACACAGTTCCCCCTCTCTAAAGGCTGTCATTACTGGGAGCTTCAGCACAGGCTGTGTCTTACTATTAGCAGCTTATTGTACATTTTAAACTTGGTATTAAGGGAAAGAATAGAGATCTATCCATCAAATATAATGGGAAACCAACTACTCTTGCCTTGATGATTTTTTGGGAGGAGTTCATCCCACCCACATAATATTTAATTTTCTGGATGTGTGTGTGTGAGCACACATGTAACTCTATTGCAAGTTTTAAAAGCTCTGTTTCTGACAGAAAAGTGGTCTAATTAATAGGAGTAGGAGACAAAATGCCAGCTTGCAGATTTGTTTCCTCAGCAGAAATCGGCTCCCCCCTTCCTGTTACACTGCTCCTTCTTGATCTGATGTAACAAGAAGAGAGAGTCAGCTGTGAATCAAGCGCCTTGTTCTCATTTCCTTGATCATTGGCATGGTTTGAGAGAGAGAAAGGAGGAGGGATTATTTGTGAGGTTATTAAAGAAACCTCAACCCTCAACTCCCCCTCCTCCTCTCCTTCAAGATGCACGGGCACTACCAGAATGTTCCATTATATCAATCTGACTTTTCTCATTAAATAGCATCCTCTTCCTCCCTACTCTGTGTTAGTTAAAAAGTGCAGTTTACATGTCAGTAAACAGCTAATTCCAAGCTTTGATGAGTGGATTGCCAGTTAGCAATACCATTTAAAATGCATTGGTTTTTGCAGTCAGCAAGATGTTTAATGGGTTCAGAAATTAAAGGCTAATTGCAGTTGACTGAATGTGTATTTCTAAGCCCATGGTTACCATTGTTGGAGTATTTACCAGTTTGGAAAATTTTCTCTTTGAATAAATCTGTTAATTCTTTATTGCTGCCCTATCCTGGAGAGCAGCCACATTGAGAGTTCAGTCACTCACACTGACAAGCTGGGGTGGGGTTTTTTGATGCAACTTTAATAATCGTCTGTCGTCACATTTCTGTGAGATGGTTTTGCTTGGAGGATTGAACAAATTTGTTCATGTAACATTCAGGTTGTATATGATCCCTTGTGAAAGAAAATGGCATGTTGGTATTCTCATTACGATACCAAGGAGACAAGGAACTTGACTGTCTTTGGAGAATAAGCCAGAAATACAAGGGCAGAATTAGAAGCAGAAAAAGTTTAGCATTGTCCACTGCAGTATGTAAAAATGCTGATGTGCAGAAGAACTTGTGAATGCTTCTAAACCGGATTTTTAATACCAATAATATTAGTGGAAGCCTTTCCTGGAGAATGTGGCAGGTTAGAAAATCAAAAGCCATTTTGCACTTTATTAGAAAGACTGTTTCAGTATTTCCTGGCATGTGCTTTCCTTCTAATTAATGTCATACACAGAAGGGGTAATCATTCAGCCATCTTTCCAGCTTTAAAACAGTCAAAGATTAAAAACAAACAATTACACAATGTAATTAGTTGAAGGGATTTTGAGGGGCATGTCTGGGTGTGGTGGTGGTGTTGTGTGTTGTTCCCCTCTTCTGTTTCAGGCAGTGTTTGTCATTCTTTGGCAGGAGTGACTAATTTATTGTCTGACTATCCTATCTGGATTCATACAGGGTGGCTTTCAGTCCCTCCCCCTGCTGCCAAAACTCCTCTGATGTGCTGTGTTTGGGAGGGGAAGGAGCAGGGGGAAAGGGAGAAGGTTATGTGTTTCTGACCTGCTTTACAGCTTTTCAAGTGAAGTAAATGAATGCACACACGAGCTTCCCCTCTGCTGTGCTGATTGGATCCTTGTGTCGATTAAATATTTCACACTGATAGAGGGATGCTGAAAGCATTCAGCTGGTAATGCAAGTATGTACATCAGTGATACAATAACTGACTCTCAGGTTAAAGTCAAACAAAACCGCCAGTTTGCTGCAGTTTTGATTAGAATGAGTTTCACTTTGAATTGAAATCCTTGAGCCTGATGCAGCAATGCCTAATTAACTGAGATCTGATAGAGACAAAGAAATACATTCTTACTTCTAATGACAGACAGGCAGGAAGTTGTCAAAAAAAAAAAAAAAAAAAAAAGAGAAAGAAAAGGAATAAGGAAAAGAAAAAGAAAATTAAAAAGAAAATGAAAAAGAAAAAGAATAAGAAAAAGAAAAAGAATAAGGAAAAGAAAAAGGAGAAGAAACGAACAGACAAAAGAAGCCGTAAAAAAACCCCAGCCAACTAATGCTGAGATTGTACTTCAGCACACATAAACCTTCCTGCCCGTGTTTCACACTCATCTTCCTTTGGTTGACAGTCCGCCCCTGGAAAGGCTGTTTCAATTGAGTCCCAGATTTTCTTCAGCTATTTTTTAGTTCTTCTTAAAAAAACTACCACTCAAGTTGTACCTAGTCGGGCAGTCACTACCTCCTTGATATTAATCATGCTTTTGGGGGCTGCCTTTAGGAAGGGGCAGGGGGACGGGAGCAGTGTACTGGTGAGGAGGAAGGCTGCCTGCCCCCAGGTACCTCACCTCGGTCTGTGCCATGGTGGCCTCACCCTGGGGGTCATTAAAAATACTTCTATTGAGCAATTTCTTCTCCCTCCCATCCGTTCTCCCCATCCCTGCCCCTGCCCAAGCTGGGAGAGCCGCAGGGAGAGCATTTGCAGCAAACTGACAGGTTTGCATTTATCAAGCAACTGGCAGAAGGAACTACCCCAACCTTCTCTAAAACCCTCCTCCTTTTCCTCCTCTTCCTCCTCCTCCTCCTTTTCCTCCCCTTCCTCCTCTTCCTCCTCTTCCACCTCCTCCTCCTCTTCCTCCTCCTCCCCCTCTTCCTGCTCTTCCACCCCCTCCTCCTCCCCCTCGGTTGCTCATCTTCAACACCTTTACATGAAATACAGCATTTTTGGAAACTGCGGATAAAACCTTTCCATGTGACAGTCTTCATCTTTCACTGTATGAGAACCAGTTTTAATGTCTTCTCTTTGGGCACAGGTAACCTGGTGCCCGAGGCCTGTATGCAAAAGGAGGTATTTTTTTTTACAGGAATCCAGGGATAAAATACAGACTACAAAGCCTTTTGCCTACATAAGCATCCACCAAACTCCTCTGGGGGCCTGTATGTACATGTGTGCTTGGCTGAAGCCCTGCTCATTTCTTTGTTTCAGTGTGTGAAGTTATGATGGTTGGCTCAGGAAATAAGGTTCAGATCAGGCAGGATCAGCTGTGTATTTAAGCAGCAACTTGGAAATATAGGAGAAATACATGGAAATTCATAGGATTGAACCAAAATCCTAAAACAATGTACTAAAGTGCCATAGCTAATGACTGTGTTTACAGTGTGTTTGTATGTTGTCACTCTCTGAATATTAAATATTCTGTTGTTCAAGAGAATTTTATTGTGACTATTGGGTAAATGAAGAGAGGACATGGCTCTCATTGCTGGAGAACTCTGTTCAGCTGGTTTGCATGCATGGCATTAGATTTGTGCAGAATGTTACATTATTAATTGACAAAGACATAATTTTGGTTTGAAAGTGGATTGCCAGTGTCCTGCAAGCTAAAAAAACTCTCAGAGTTATGTCAAATGTTTTCTCATAGCTGTGGGGCCACTAAGGAAAAAACTGGTATTGCTCTGTAAACAGCTGCAGTTTTTCACAACCAAACTGCTTTGTCAGAACATCATTCTGGAAAGATTAATGGACTGAGGTCTCTATCTACTGTGTGTAGGTGTTAAAATATAAATGTGATGGGCAGTGAATTTTAGGTTCTTTTTAAACAGATCTCATATTTTACTAGGAAAACATGGAGGTTTGCTGAAAGGGGTGTGTGTTTTAAATCACTGCTATGGCAGAGAGCAGCCAGGAGCTGAGAATTCCTCCCTTGTAGAGCATGACCATGCTCTTATTTGAGATGCATGTATGAAGTACTGTTGACATCAGATCAGTAATGGTTTGAAGACATGATGTAAACTGCAGCAGAGTGACAATGAAGGAGCCAAAGCCTTGCACCAGAAACAGTGCTGCGTATTTGAAGCCTGGCTGGAGCCTGCTTGTGTGCATACATGTGCCCCATTCCTTAGTGTGTGGATCTCAACAGAACAGCCACCTGCAAATACTTTCTCCCTTTGCTCTTTCCCTTGCTTTATCCACTAAACAGAATGATTTGTGGTTTCTGATAGCAGAAGTAGCATTTGAGTAATCAAATTTGAGGCTAACACTGTTGGACTGCCACCTTCTTACCTGCAAACTTTTACAACAACAGACCTCACAAGAAAGGAGGGGACAGGGAGAAGGCTTACATGCACTAATAAATAGGAAGGCCAGAGTTATTTTGATACATACGGAAAAAAAATATTAACTCTGCTTTAAATAGTTGAGACCATGCCATGTACATGATGGGAAATCATAAACAAGTGGCAGATTTCCAGCACATTGTGGCGTGTTTGTGTGTGACCAGCATACATATTTCAAACTCTGGACTGCCTGTGGCATCCTGCAGTGAAAATGAAAGTCGTGTTGCTATTGAAAAGGTGCTGTTTCAAAATTGGTGTATTGTGTGTGCTATTATGCTGTGGATGAGAAGCAGAGACCTGCTTTCCAGCATTTAAAGCCAATATTTTTTTTTCTTCTTTTCCTCTCTTTTGGCTCTTCCATTGTATCAGCACATGTTTTCTGCTGCAGTGTCCAAAGCTTGCTTAGTGTCTTATTGTTCATTATTCCAAAAGTATCTGATAATATGTTATGCTGACTGATTCTCAAAATGCAGATTTTCTTTCTCTTTAAAAAACTAAGATTATTATTTTAATTAATCTGGCAGAAATAGAATACAGCAGATGTAGGTTTTGTTGAGGATTATTTTAATCTTTCATATCATAATCTTTGTTTCTGTCAACACTCCTTTACCAACATCTTCTCAGGGTTAAAAAGTAAAAATGGCTGTTACAAAGAAAAAAACACAAAGAGATGAGAATAACTCATTTCTTAATTAACACAGTTTGATTAAAGAGGCTATTTTTAAAGTTTGATAGGTACATTTTAGAAAATTAATGAAAGATTAATTATAAAGAAGATATGCTGTTGCTGCTTTTCCCCTAAAAAAGACGGCTTTTGTGTACCTCTATTTTGAAAGCTAATCTTGAGCACTTGATCCTTTGTCTATATTCCCATATTTAGTTTCTAAAATTTTCAGTTATTTAAATAAATTTAGTATAACACTGTACCTTCAGGAGGTGACAGACATGGGCCAATTGGTCTTTGCAAGCCTATCCCAAGGACATAATGTTTTCCCTGAATTTACTTAGAAAAACAACAAAACCTATATTCAAATGAAAGTTTTCCAATTTCACAAGCATTTCATGTTTATTACAGCTTAGACTGAAACAAGCAGTAATCTTTATTTCCTTAGCTCTTTGGGTTGCATACACATTAACAGACAGGATTGTGAGGTTATTAAGAAAAATGTTAACATGCATCAAACTGACTCACTGTTAATGCTTGTAGGGGGAAAGGATGGATGGTAGTTTAAGTAGTGATATTTTTTTGTTTGTTTACAGAATTTCTGTTTTTGTACTTCTCGGCTAATTTGCTCCTTTGAAACAAGACAAAAAGCAAATAGTTTCTATTGAAGTTAGTCAAGAAAGTTAAAATCTACTTCTACTTAATTTACTTGTTCTTTCCACTGACCTACCAAGGATTGTCTATCTTTTGGAGTCAAGTGTTACTTGCTTAGATGTTTTCTGTTGCTGAACTGTCTGAGGAAGAAGTAAAGCTGTACCAATACTACTAGAATATTACTTATTAAAACTTGAAGTGAAAATATGAAATCAGAGTAATGCTGAGTGTTTCTGTAAGAAATTTTTCATTCAGTAACCCACACATTCATGTCTGAGGACAAATATTAAAAGACACTTCATCAGTACAGTGATCTATCAGGAATAGCAAATGCTCCTAGGATCACAAAAGAATCCCTACCCAATGCTACCAATGTCATCAGCAAACCTCTGGTAATTTGCAGCAGAGCTAGGATTTCCTTCCTGGACTAACTGCAGTTAGGCAATGGATTTCTAGCACTGTAACCAAGTACAGCATTTTCAGACAGTCTGTGAGCTTGTATTTTTCGCAGGACATAAAGCAAAAGTACAACCACAGGGCTGAACTCTTAGTCTGAGAGCTTTATGTCACTGTAGAGGTTAATTAGGTGCTTTGCAAGGAAATATTCTGTAGAGCAGAAGAGGAGGTGGTCAGCTCTTCCACATGCTGTCCCAATTCTCTTTGGCATCTGCAGCACCATACCACAGGGCATGAAATCAGTGCAAGGAACACCAGTGGAAAACTGCTACAACAAACCAGAAAAACAGGGTTTTATGCAATTTTTCATAAGCACTTTCACCCCCTACATAAAACACATAGCTAATGTTCTTGTCTTTCACTTGAGCACTCCTAAACTGTCAGGTATATTTCTGTTTTGAAGAGAAAGCTCTTTTCTCTTCAAAACTTCTATGACACACAACAGCATAAAGAATAAGGAGAATATTGCCTATGCTTCCTTGGGATGATTGTCAGGGTAATGGAGAATAAAAGGTAAAGACAAAAATGAAGAAAGCTCAAAACAATTTATACAAAGTTACAATTACTAAAGTAATGCTGACATTAGAATCACAGAACCACAGATTCAATAAGGTTGGAAAAGACCTCAAAGATCAAGGAGTCCAACCTTTGACCAAAAAGAAGTAATTTTTGTATATTAAAACCTGAAGCAAATATCTCTGATAAAGTGTGTGCTTGTGAGGTAGAGCATATGCTTGTGATATCATATAAACACAAAAACTACAGTTCCTGGAGCAAACATATTTGTCCACTAAGCTTTTCCAGTCTTAAAGTGTATGATGGGTTTAAAGGTAAGAAGGGATGTATTTTCCTAGAAGTCACTTAAGTTTTGTGCTATTTGATGCCCAGTAGTAAGGTTTTCAGCCTTGATTCTGGAAAGAACTAAGCATGTCTGTAACCTTATACATGCACACTCTTCTATACACACATTGTATTTTAAACAAAATTGACAACAAAACTCTTAATGGGCTTTAACAGTAGAACAGCAGTTTTCCAAAGGCTGTACATGACATGTAATTGCATTGGAGTCCAAAGTTATGGTCAGTGTACAAAGTTAAACATGGACAGAACTGTTTGCAGGATTAAGTGCCCTTGATGTCAACTCTAGTAAAAATGTTTAATAATTAAAGATATCAAAAGAGGCTTGAATCAGCATATTTTTTCCACATATACCTAACTTGCCTAAATGGCATTAATAGGAAAATCTCCCAAGATTACTCAAAGTGCAACAACTTTACAGAAGTTTTTTTTTCCTTTTCAAAAGTGAGCATTTTATGTACACACTATTATTCACCATTTGCATCTTCACAGTACCTGCAGAAATCTCAAATACAAATCTTGTCAGAGATCCTATAACAAGGTCATAATCAAAATATTCCTATTACAGAGATGGAATAGCTACTCTGTAGCAATATAAAAGAAAAACTTAAGAAAAACAGAGTACTTCAGGTTAAATACTATGGAGAAAAGTTAGCTTTGATGATGTGAGAAATGACACTCACTTTTAAAATGTCGAAGGTTTATTAAACCATGACAAAATACAACAAAAAGACTGAATAAGGAGAAAAAGCAGTGCTGGGTTTATAAAACTAAACCAGCATGTGCTCATCTACCAAATGGATGCACTGCCTTTTATACCCCTAGTCCCACCCAAAATCTTGTCACTCAATTCCTTCTTTGCTGTCTATTGGTGGAGATCACTTTCTTACATCTTGATCGGAGGTCAGGTGCTGCAATAGGAACAAACCTGAGCTCTCCCAAATTCCCCAGCTATCAGGGCTGTCCAGTGACAACAATAGGAGGGGAAAGAGGACCGTGGGGAGAATATATAACATAATAATATAACATATATAATATAATATAATATAATATAATATAATATAATATAATATAATATGATATGATATGATATGATATGATATGATATGATATGATATAATATAATATAATATAATATAATATAATATAATATAATATAATATAATATAATATAATATAATATAATATAATATAATATAATATAATATAATATAATATAATACAACATAACATAACATAACACAACATAACATAACACAACATAACATAACATAACATAACACAACATAACATAACATAACACAACATAATATATAATATAATTATATACATAATATATTGAATTAATAATAATATGTTCATAATATGTATAATAACATAATAATATACTACAATAATAACTACACATTAATAAAACTTCTTTCAACATACACCTAATATTCATCCCTTAACTGTGAGAGCCAACCATTGTATTGCTCATCTATAACGATGATGATGATGATGATGATGACAATATAATAATAGTAATATTTATTCTTCTAATTACCAACACTGAAAAAATAGTGGAATTTTGTGAGGAAGAGAAAACTTTAAAGGGAAAGCAGTAAATTGACTCCAAAGCCAGTCCTGGTGAAAGAACACAGGAAGTCGCCAAGCACTGGGGTGCAGTGGGCATGTGGAATGGGTATTCAGACCAGTGGAAGAGAAAGTTGAAAATAACATTCTTTAAGCCTTTTATTATGAATTGAAGCTGAAGTGTTACCTAGACTTATATCACGATCATTTATACTAGGATATTAGTTCGAGGCACAGCCCAAAAAGAAGAAAATCCAACCCAAAAACCCACCTTTGGAAGCTCAGAGCGCAACCCACGAGTTCCCGAGCAAAGAGGGGGAACCCAGCCCCTCCCCTGCCAGGAATAAAACCGTAAACCCCACCAAAAGAAATAACCCCAAATCCGTGCTGCCTGGGGCCGTGGGGCCGTGTTCGTCTGCAGCCCTGCGGTGACGGTGCCGCTTCTTTCTCCCCCTCTCCCGGCAGAAGCTGGCGGTGCTGGTGGGCAGCGGCGCCGGCGGCAGAGCCAAGCCCGGCGTTGTCCCGGCGCTCCTCAAGGCTGCGGGCGGCGGAAGCCCCGGCGGCAGCCCCGGGCACAGCCTGCCCATCCCCGCGCTGCCGGCCCGGGCGCCCATCGCGATGGTCACGGCGACCCTGCACGGCGGGATGGGTGCGGAGCCACCGCAGAGCGCGCCCGTCAATCTGCAGACCTCGGCCAAGGTTGTGGGTGCCCGCCGGCCGCCGGAGCTCGGCTCCAGCGCCCAGGTACGGCCGGGCCGGGGCCGGGAGGGAGGGAGGGAGGGAGAGAGGGAAGGCTGGGGGCCTGAAGGGAAGGAGGCAGGGAGGGATGGGGCCGGGAGGGAGGAATGGGGCCCGGGAGGGAGGGATGAGGGCCGGGCGGGAGCGGGGCGGCGCTGAGGGCTCTGGGCGGACGGGGCGAGGGTGGGTGAGCGCTGGGCGGGCGGTGTGAGGGGCTCCGGGCCTGGGGAGGTGCCGGCGGGGCGGGGGGAGACCTGACCCTCCATCCCACTACTCTCGGGGTGCAGGAGCAAGGAGAGATCTGTCCCCCTATCCCGGAGCCATCGGGGTGCGGTGCTCGCCCCGCCGGCCTGCAAGGGGAGGGCATCCTGCTCTGATGATTAGCGCTGGGCGTTTGGGAGCCTCATGTTGCTCGTCCTCAGTTGCCCCACCTTCTATCGCCGCTTCTCTGATTCTGGAGCAGTTCTTAAAGCTCACAAAGTTTGCGCTGAGAAATGCTTGCGGGGCGGGGGAGCTCCCGGCTGTGCTGGCGGTGCTGGAACCTGCTCTCGCTTAGGCACAGCCGAGCTGGCAGGTGTTGCCTCCAGGTCCAGGTGCATAACATGTTTAATGTTTATGTTAATGTTCACGGTAAATAAAATATTAAATAAACGGACTTAGTGAAAGCAGATCAGAAGGGGAAGGGGTGCTGTTTGTTTGGTGCACAGTATGTTTTGTGCAGTCCATTAGCACAGAAGATTTGACTCCAGTCAAAAGAGAGGGAAGTTGGAATGTGAAGAAAAGTGACAAAACCTTTCCAAAACTTTGTAGAAGAGGGTGTAATGTATAAATGCTCACATGGATTTCTTTTCTGCTTTCTGCACATAGGGGCTGTGTTAGTCTAGGGGGGTTTTTGTACTCTGATTCCCCTTCACAGGCTCAGGATATGAATCTCTAATAATCAGGAAAGGAGAACCTGGTACGGATAAAGCCAACAGGCAAAACCTGTTGATTTTCTTACCTGAAGATTTCTGTAAGTCAAGGTTATGTTGGAATGCGTGAGGCTTTTTAACACCCAGGAAGCCCCTTCCTAAACACCATATGGGGCATGGCCATCACCTACTGCATCCACTGACAAATGGAAAGCACATTCAGCTACTTTGGAAACCAAATTGTCCTGTCATTTTTCCTGGAGAATCAGTGTTCTGTTTAGATGTTACACTAAAGTATCTGTCTGGGGAATTGGATTTTGAATATCCATTTTGTATTTCATGCTGGGTAATTTCCTTTTTAGAAGGTATTGTTTATGCTTTATTGAAAATATACTTGATGGTATTCTATTAGATATTTCTTAGAATTCTGGAAAATAACTATAAGAATGATAATAATATGAAAGATAAAAGTTTCAATATTACAATGGTCTATCATTTTGTGAAGGACTGTCTTTTACTGTCACTGTCAAGAGCCATTGGAAGAAAAGAATCAAAGCAATGAGGGAAGAAGCTTGAAATATAATTTAATATGTTTAGACCAAATAGTGAAGCAGCACTCCCAGGTGCTGGAGAACAATGTGAGTTATAACATTTGGCTGCAAACTTTCAATTTCTTCAAGTGTTGTTGGAGGAAGAATTTCTAACATGCTGTGGTGTTGAATAATCCATCCTCCTTCCTATTTATCCTTTCAAAAGGGCAAATGGGTCCCAATCCCACCTTCCACATCCCCAAGCATGATGGGCTCAGTGATGTATTGCAGCCTGCTGGAGCCAAGCACTGATGCTCATGCAGGGTTCTATTTTATATTCTCTAAAACCTGAAACAGTGTTTGTCCTGGCATTGCAACTTTTCTTTGCAAGGAGCAGCTTCATTTCAAGCAGAGGCTTGTTGTTGTTGGAGTAGCATGGGAATGCTGATCAGCATTTGGGGTTTGCCTTGGTTTTGCTAAAGGAAAATATTTTTATTTAGAGATGTCTTCACATTGCAAGTTTCCAATAACTGTCATTTTGTGATTTAGTATCTCTGATTATGTCTGTAATTGATGAAGGAAGAAACTGAGGAATGGCAAAACCATTTTCTTTCTAAACCAGAGGACTTTAGTAGTTTTATCTTTTTGAGAATAGTCAGTGAGCATGGATAGAAACAGTAAGAAATATTGTATTACAAAAATAAAAAATGCAAGCTGATCATTGGTCCTAACTGTCATCAAGCTTTAGTGCTGGACTGCGTGTTAATTATCACTCCTCTGCCCAAATTAAACTTGCTTTGCAAGATTTATTTTTCTGGGGAAAAAAAATCTATTCTTGTTCATGCTCAGTATTCTTGATTGTTTCTGGAGTGTTAATCATGAATCAATAATAGTAACACCTTAGCTACAAGCACTCCACTACTTTTTCCCTCCACTACTGTTGGAGGGAAATTTAATTATTAGTAAACATTTACTATGTCTTCTTTTTGGGTTCTTTTGTAGTGTTGTTGCTGCTCAGTGAAGTTGTTTAGGTTGGTTTTTTTTCATACAGAAGTGTATGTAGTCTGTAAGATGGAGGATAATAGATCTCTTCAAACTGGGCTAAAATGGCAAGATGACAGTTGTAAATGAGATTACTGGTGTAGTGTAGCCTTTTCCTCTGCATCTGCAAAGTGAGGGAAAGAGCGAGGGCTTGAAATATAATGTCATGAGTGTCTGAACAGTGGTTTCTGCTTGCAAGTATTTAGAGGATCAGAATGTGTATATGGTCATCTCATGTGGTATCTAGCAAGAAGAATGAAATGCTAAATGAAACTCAGCAGAAAAAAATTATAGGGTATCAAATACTATCTAAATACAGAACTTGCAAATAGAATTAAATGTAAGTTTGTTACAAAAATTTCATTTGGGCAGCTGCGAGTCAGTGCTTTCATTTTAGTCTGTTTACCCAGATTTTTAAAGTGATTTTGAAATCTTGTTGACTTAATGGAAGCCATATTGGAAAAAGTATCTAAGCAAATAAATGCATAACAGATGCTAAAGGATTGTTTGTATACATATCACATGGTTCATTAGAAGCTGGATATATTGTGAGATTAAAAAGGATTGAAGTGTGTAAGCATTGTAAATGGTGAGCTGCAGGAATCAGCGCTGGGTCTACACTATTCCCTGGCAGCCTTTCAGTGTCAGCCCCATGTGTGAAGACATGACTGATGGAGCTACACTGATGCAAGTGTACAGACAGGGATATCATGAGTGGAGCTCTTGCTCCCACTTCAAGACATTAAGCTTAGAGCTTCATTTGGATAATCTGGAGCAAATTATGTTGGCTAAAGCAGAATTTTGCTGGCATAAGCTGAATTTTTCTGGCATATGGTTTATACATGATAGGTATGCTGTGCCTTCAGAGAATTTCTAGTGCTGCTGTGTAGAGAGAATGCCCTAGAGCTATTGGGGAGTCAATGGTATGCCTGTACCTACAACATACTTTGGTATAAAGAGATTTTGATATAAGCCTCTCAAATTTTATTTTTATTGTAATGATATTTATGTGGTAGTTACCCTTTCCTATCCTCACCACCATTTCCTGACTGAAAACAGGAAAGGTCTGAGGTTGCTTTGCTGAAGGACAAAGTTCCATCTGCTGTGCTGGAACAATGTAGCTTGTAAAGACAATGCCCCTCTGCTGTCTCCTCATTCTCTTCTAACTAGCAAATGTGTGGGCCAGCCGTCATTCCAGGGTCTGGTTTGGGGAAATCAGAAAGCCTTTTGCTTGTTGGAAAGACAGTTGGATCAGGCAGCATTGGAAGCACAAGCAGAGAGGAGGAACACTGCTGTCAGACCCCTTGGCTGCCTTTCAGGATCTGTAGTGAAAGACAGAAGTGCTAGAAGGACATGTCAGTACTGAGCCATGGAGCACCAGGACACGCACACAGAATGTCTGAAACTCACTGGGATCTCTGTCTGCTGTTACTCTGTGCAACTCTTACAGAACACCTTAGCAAGGCCCTGGCTCCCTGCCCATCCTGCCTCCACAAACAGCATCAAACCTACCTCCTGTACTTCCCTTACCACACATGTATTTCCCTGGGTCAGCTAGAGAAAATTTGGAAGCTTCCCCATGCACACGTCCTCTTGCATCCTGGGGCTTTTGTATACAGAGGGGTCCTTTCAAAGCAAAATACAGTATGAGGATTTATGGTGCTATAAATTCCTGGCAAGATAATAAACTCTTGTCCACAAATGCTTCATTAACTCCACAGCTCACAGAACTACTTGTGTCCCTGTTTAGACTGAGCAGACAACACGGGCATCCATTTGTTTTTCAGGAAAAGTGGCTTTTATACATGTAGGAGGATGCTCATATATACCTGTTAGTTATCTGTATAGTCAATTTACCAGAAAAAAAAGCATCCTGGAACTTCAGGGACATACTTTTGCCTATGATGGTAATTTCTCTGAATAATATATTTGTAGAATGATTCATTACCTTTCTCTTTACCATCCTACTTTATGTGCTTCACTGTGCTCTTTGTAAAAGTACTCTTTCTGTAACTGGAAATCCGCCTGTGTGTGTGACTAAGTCTTTTTGGTTTTTATTTATTATTTGTATCGCAGCAGTACTTACAGGTTTTATTTATAGAGGTATTTACCTGTATTGGTTATGTGGCTATATTTAGATTTTTTTTTCCTAGAATCCATGTTACTACAGTGCCTGAAAACATGCCAATAGTAAATTTATCCTCACAATATGGAGTTAGTATGACTGAGGTGTTATTATTCCATGTTTTACTGTGGGAAAACTGAACTTCTCCAGATGAAGCACACAAGGGCTGCCTTAGGTAGGATCCCTGTACTGGCAGCCACACTACAGGCCTTTTTGGTAATTTTGAGAATGCCTCAGTGTCTATGCTGCACATGGCATCCTTGGCGATGAGAACTGTTCAGCAAGTCCTTGGATCATGCTACGGCCCCCTTAGCCTTTGCTGTATCTCTTTGTGCCTCTGCCTCATACCTCTTCCTCATCCATGTGCGGAAATGCAGGTGGAAATGATAACTAGTGAGCACAAGTAAGGACAAAAGAAAGATCTGGAGGCTCCACACAGATCTTGGAGAGGGGGAAAAATTAAAAAAAAAAAAAAAAAAAGGGATTATGACAGCCTTGGTCATGTTGGCAATCTCCAGAGCACCAGCATCTCGCTGGCATCAGAGATGTACCAGGTTGTCTGTGATGCCAAAAATCATTGTGTTTCTGGAGTCCATTGCTCCTGCTCTTACTGTGTGTTACAACTGGTGTTCAGTTGTATTTTTCTTCAGATCTGCGTTGGTCAGTGATGGCTGATGAATTTCAAGATATTGAAGAGATTTGTTGAGAGCTTACTTGAGCTTTGTTTTATTGGTCACTATATTGGTTTCTGGGTGACTGTCTTGGGGGAGCAGAGCAATGATTGCTCTGTGTGGGTAACAGTTCCTATTGACTTTCTCTAAATTGTTCTGGTTTTTATAGTTAACTCAAATGTGAAACAGAGGCTGGGCTTCCTGCTGGGGCCTAATTAGGGCTCTGAGCTTTCTGTTTTTGCTGGTCTATGAAAGCAACCTGATGTGGTAACAGTGTTCTGTTCAAAATAGCAACAGAGAAAACTCCACAGAAAGCCTGTGGTGTGGAGATTTTGAACAGATAAAAGTACTGACTATGCCATCGTGGCCAGTTTCATACACCAGAGTTGTTCTAAACAGAGGAATTGTGAAGTATGGTCCTATTAGAGTGTACCTTCAGGAATATGTGAAAATGTAGAATAGGAGAGGTGACCTGGCCAAATTAAATTAAGAATAATAATAAAGAAAAGCACTCAGAGAGAAGAAACCCCAAGGATTCACCACTCCACTCACCATCCCGTGGTCAATTCTCGCCATTGGGGCTTAAGTTTTAACTCTACCATTAGAATGTTGTAGAGAGAATGGTAATTTTAGGAAATGGGTTATAGAGTGTGTGTGACACATTCTGCTTATATCTGCACCCTCTTAGTTGCAAGTTTATTAAGGGAGATTAATGAATTTACTCCATATTTAAAATGGGCATCTAAGAGCAGGATTTGGCCTTACTACTCTGATATATACAGCCTAAAAGCACTTTAAAATTAGTATTTCTTGCTAAATAGCATAAAATTACATCCTTTCAGGTTAATTAAACCATTTCTCAATTCCTGGTTGCTGTTGATGGTATATTTAAATGTCAGATTCACAATAAGCACTTATGCTGCTCGATGATAAATGGCTTCCTTTTAAATATCCCATATATATGTATATGGTCAATCCATCTAAAGCATGTGGATTTCTGCTCTGCTCAATCTGCATTTCCATTTGGTCTACATTAGGGTTCAGACACCCAAAGACTGCATAAAGACAGGAACCGCATAAAACCTCATTAGGCCCTATATGGTATTCCTTACACAGCCAAAAATTTCCAGTGAAGGCGGTAGAATCTTCAGCAGGAAAGGATTAGTAAAAGTGGACTTACACTGACTGTCTGATATTTTGTTTTAAAAATATAAGAGCAACTTTTCCAAATTTGTTTCTGTGGGAACTGGCAAACCTTGCCAGCACCTTACTGGAAGAAAATTAATGACCAGGGAATAATTGTGAGTCCCAGTTTTTGGAGACCAGACAGTGGTAGCTGTCTGCAGTATTTGTGTCACTGAGCATCCCATCTGCAGGTCCATGTGCAGTGGGGTGTAGGAATGGATGTGCACCTTAAGTATTTATGGAATGGATTTGCTTCCTGTGAGTGTCTGGAAGTGTCTCTACTGAGGAACACAAGCAGAGGGAGATTAACTAAAAACTACTTTAGTTTTGTCAGTGATTCCTGGTCCTGCAGAAGAATGATGGAGCTGTCAGCACATTTGTATGTCTAGTCCTTATAGCCAGAAGTACTTCATTGTCCTGTCTATAGAGAACCAAACAGAAGGGACCAGGTTAAAGGAGAGAAAGGGGATTGCTCCAATTTCATGCCTTTTCTTGGGAGCATTTTTAACTGCCAATAAAAGAAAGTCTTAAAATTTAGGAATATAAAAAGAGGCGTGGGCAGCAGGAAGAGACCCTTCTGCCCCACTTTGGTGAGACCTGACCTGCAGAGCTGCCTCCAGCCCTGGGGCCCAGCACAGGAAGGACATGGAGCTGTTGGAGCAAGTCCAGAGGAGGCAGCAGGATGATCAGAGGTTTGAAGCAGCTCTACTGTGATGAAACCCTGGGAGAATTCAGAGTGCTCAGCCTGGAGAAGAGAAGCTTTGGGGTGACTTACTTGTCTGAAGGACCCAACAAGGAAGGTGAAGACAGAATTTGAACAAAGGTCTGGAGTGACAGGACAAGGGAGAATGGCTTCAAAGTGACAGAGGACAGGGTTAGGTGAGATATTGGGAAAAAATTTTTTCCTGTAAAGGTGGGTGAGACCCTGGCCCAGGTTGCCCAGAGAAGCTCTGGCTGCCCCATCCCTGGAAGTGTCCAAGACGAGGTTGGATGGGGCTTGGAGCAACCTGGTCTTGTGGAAGGTGTTCCTGGCCATGGCAAGGGGGTAAGACAGGATGAGCTTTAAGGTCTTTTCCAACCCAAGCCTTTCTGGAATTCTGGGATTCTATGAATATATAGGCAGTCCCTTTATGGAAGTTTCTGTGATATTTTCATATATCCTTATATATTATCCATAGAAACAAAGTTCTGAGTCCTTTGTTCTAATGCTGAGACTTTTTAGCACATTATTGTTTTGACATTAATCAGAGTAGCTCCCATAGAGAGCTTTGATTCACTTCAGAAAAGCAAATAACGCTCTAAAAATGATAATACACTGTAGCTATCTCATTGTAGTTGGAGGCTCTCCGTGCTTCACAGAAATTACTGGGCAAGCATTCCTAAGAATGTCAGAATTTTCAACTTAGTTCTATTTAAAATGGGGGAACAAGAATGTGAGGGGCTGGATAGAAAATTTTAGGGCTGTGTGATTCATACTTGAAGTGCAGTTTGTAATGGTGAAAGATTATCAACTTTGGGGCTAGAGAAATAATTTCCTAGATCTTTTTCTAAATTATAGGATGCATAAACAGGTCTACTTATTCTACATGTGCTGTTACTTTAATAAAAAGCACCACTTTTGGAAAGAAAAAGCTTTGGAATACTACCAAATGTCCTAGTTCCATTTATTATCTAAAGGTGGGCTTTTCTCATTATCTACAGAGTTTGTGGGATAGTTGAATAATTTACAGCAATCTGTTTGATACCAGACTGCAAACTCTGTGTTTATCTTCTTTCAATGTTCATATTGCAAATACAGGCATTAAATTTCCAGTTGGTGTTCTAACTGTATCAGGATTTGGCAATTGGTCTGCTACTAATCTCACAATGTGCATTTGTGTCTATATTGAAATTGATTGGAAAACTGTATCAGGAAATACTGATCTTAAATTATTTTATGTATAAATGTGGAGGAGTTGGTGAGAGAGAGGGAGAGAGAGTAGATACTGTAAACAGAGTGCTGATGAATACTGAAGTAGTAAATAGAAATATCTTAGAAGTCATTCCTGAGAGCAATAAAGGCAGCAATTTTATTTCATCTGTGGATAATAAACTTGTTTCACATTGCAATATAAGCGGTGGCTATGTTATATTAATATTTATTAGTCCCTATGATGTTAGGGTTTAGTTGTTCTCTTTTCCTCACATCACAGCCATTTTATAAAAATTCAAGTTAAATTGCTACACAATAAGCAATTAAAAGTGTTTGTTTGTGTATGTGAGAGAGAAGAAAGTAATCTGTGTATGGAGATATAGAGAATGACAGACTCTCCCTAAGAGAGAGTTCTCAAAGTGATGGAGTTCTGTTTGCATTAGTTAAAAATTTGGCTCTTTGAATGCATATTTCAACCCACAGAAACTGTTTTACTGTTCTAATCAGAGTGGTTTGAATGGGTTTCCTGCTTTTTAATGGGGTGTTTGTATATCTCTTGCTTTGACTGTGGGCAGTGCCTCTTCAGGAATGAGATTGTGCACTGTGTTCACTGGCCTTTTATTGTGACATGTGAAGGATTGCCATCTTGGGGGATAATATGAGTCAGAAAGTGCCTGATCCAAATTTAACCAAATTTGTTCATCTCTAAATTTAGAGAATAGCTGAATAAGACAGATATATTTCAGTTTCCATCAGTGACAAGGACAGAGTGTTGGCGGATGCCTGTTAACAGCTTGTGTTAATAGCGTGTGTTTTTGATACTCACATGGGTGTGTATGGGTGGGAAAAGTCTAGTTACTTTTACTTATCATGTGCCTGTTTCTTCTTTGACTGCTTTTAAATTGCTCTTGGGCTTGATGTTCCTTCCGTGCAGATAATTCTTGGGCAGATGGTGCGCTGTGGTCTTGAGTCATGTTTTTGCCCTCTTGAGTAGAAAGACTTGCATTGGACTTGGATTTTTATCATTATGAAAACTGAAATAAAACTGCCTTTTAAAATAAGGCAGGCACCAGGCAAGGTAAGACAAACCAAAATTCTTTTTCTTGATCTTACAATCAGGCTTCAATATCAATAATTTGAGAAAACAGTTTCAAGCTTATCCTCCATTTGAGCATAACCCTGAGTTAACATATATATAATTCATGTCTTCTACAGGATTAATCATATCCACATGTCAGTTTGTACTTGCCTGTTTTTCTGTGATGGGGTCTAAATCTTTTTGACTGTTCTAATTCTTTGGCCAAATATTGTCCTTGGAGATTTGACCAGTGAAAGCAAGACCATATCCCCACTGCTTTTGTGCAAGGCATTTTGTTAATGGGTATGATTGTTTGGGGGATTTTCTCTGTGAGATCTTTATTATAGACCTCTGTTTAGCCTCTTTTTCTTGTTTTATTTTATTACAACCTCAGTTCAGTGACTTGTGTCAACAAATTTGTATGTGTAGTGATGGATTGTGATATTACAAACAATTTGATTGTTGCATCCCTCACTAAATCAAACAGTGAAACTGGTTGGGTGGGAGATATGTTCATTTTTATTTGCAACATCACTGCAATAGCAGTGGCTGAATAGGTAATACCAGAATGTGCATGACGGCTTTGACAGGATTTAAGCAACATAGTGCTTCCTGTATTTTGCTGACCTAGTAATGATGATTTAAGGGTCTTATCTGAAATGTTTAGAGTTGGGGGCAACATTGGTGGCTGGGTTCTTTTCCCTAGAACTGAGATTGATCAGGGAGAGACTTGTTTTCTCATATTTGGGCTAGGTTTTTTATTCTTTTTTATCTATATTACATATTTACAGAGTACATGGAGCTACATACACTAGGGAAGCAAGGTGCAAAATGGAGAGAGGAAGAATCTCCATTTACCCAATAATCAAATTCCAAGTAACTTATTTTCTTTCGTGACTCAGTGGTTTTTCTTTAGTGACCCTGTGTGCTGCAATGCGGATTCTTTCATCCAATCACTCATTATTATCCAAAAACCTTTAGAAGAAGAGAAGAAGGAAGAGGAACAAGAAAGAAGAAGAGACAATGCCCCAAATCCTCCATCTTGTATCTCACATATTAACTAAAACTCCAAAGTCTAACTTTTTCCCCCAGTGATTTAATACAATTCTGTCTGACTCACACACTCATTCTCAGCTTCTCTACTTAGTTCTAGAAGCTTTCTCCATGGCTTTAAGTTAAACTCAGTGTTCTCTTGGGTGTCAGAGCCTGTCAGCACAGATAAAGGAATATCTCCTATGCCTCTGACCCAAACATCTCCCTGTCCTGTTTGAACCAAGAGCACTTCCTTAGCACTCTTTTCTATCATCTGTTGGAACCACTGAAGTACACAGGGCACAAAAACCAGGACTATGATGACAATCAGTATGAATATACCTATCCTTATAAGTTCCCTCCACAGTGATGCAAGGCTCAACCAACCAAACAGACCGTCCCACCACAATCTCTTTTCAACTCCATGTTTGGCTATACCCTCTTTCAAGTGTTGTAAACTCTTGTGTATGGACTCCAAATGATCAGACAGATTCATACAACACATTTCTTCAAACTCTTCACATCCATGTCTTCTCTAGCAAGAGAAGATCAGTTGCTGCTCTGTTTTGCAGAGTAGTGTCTCACACTTTGAACATCAGTTAACAAATTGCTCAAAGCAAGAGAGGTGGAGCAAGATCGCTTGCTTAGCCAGCAGCCTAATCTGTCCAATTGTTTCAAGGCTTCTCCTAAAGCTACTTGAGGCGAAAGGAGAGCTGCTACGAATTCTGTCCAAAATTCCATGAGTGAAACTCATCATTGCAATCAGATGCGTACTGATTGACAAACCTCTTCCCTCTGAGTCTTTTCTCTTTTATCATTTTTATGTTAGATGTTAGCAGAGAGAGCTTTCCAATACTCCATGGACCACCTTTAATGTCTGACGGAATGGCGGGCCAAACTCTCTCTTCACAAATAAGAAAATTCCCTTTTGGCAATTGCAATGGAACATGTCTGGGTGGTGTAATCAGGACTGATGTGAAATTGCACCAAGATGTCACATCTTTGTATAAAATCCTGATTTGGAGTGACATCCGTAACTTTATCTTTGTTTTGTTTTGACACAGGAGAATCGAATACTCTACAAAAATCCCTTCTCACTGAGCCAAGGATTTCCAGTTCTTGGGATTCATAGGATGTCATAGGGAGGAATTTGGTCTAGAGCACCATCCATCAGCAAGATTTAGAATGAATCGTGAAAGTTTTGGAGGGATGTTTTTTGGAATTGACCACTCGTCCACTGGAAAACCAACCAAGCAAGCCAAGAGTGGTTTCCCTGGACTTGAGTGAGTCAAACAAATGGCATCCAGGCCTGATGCATTGGCCAGTCACCTAAATATTTTCATTTGGTTGACTCACAGGCAGGACTGCATTACTTAAAGCAATCAATGAAGTGACAAGGGACAAGGGTGATACCTGATTTAGTTTCATGTTTAATGGCCATTTTTCTCATGTGAGATTATGAATTGTGATACAATCCACACCACACTTTAGCAAACAAGGTTTTACAATATTAACATACTTTTTTAACTATCTTAACATAGCTTTTTTACATAAATTCCAAAGTTCGCTACTTCTGCATGTAGGATAAAAGATGTTTGTTGTCAACTGCAGTCTTGATAGTTCATGTCTGCATGCTCACTTTTCTGTTACTGGGATCCTTGGCTTGTTTCTGTGGTCAACAAGGCTTCACGTTCTTTGCTGGAAGGTACTTCTGCCCTGAACCTGTGGAGACACAAGCATACCCTTTGCCCCAAGTTATTAATTGAAATGGACCTTCAATCTGTCCTGTTTCTGGATTTTTAATCAGAACCAAAGGATTTTCCTTTAATTTTGCCTGAGTACTGTTGGAAAAATGTCAGATGATTGGCAGAGCTGGTTCTGCAAAAGAACTGTTCAGAAAACTTAAAATACGTAAGGTTTTGTTTAATCACACTTGAAGCGTAGCCTCTGCCTCCCCCCTTTTTTGTGTTTAAAGATAAGACACCTATCTATTTATGAACATGAAAAACATCAAAGCAAAACAATACATGTAGTAAACAATAAACTTACAGCAATTAGGGATCAGTTAAATGATAGACATAATTGATAACACATGTGAAATTAGAAGATCATTAATTATTAAATGTACTAGATGTACTATCATGCCAGAGTCTGCAACAGCTAATAAACCCCAAATCAGTGATAAATTGTAAAGTTATGTCCAGATAAAAATTCTCCAAACTCACTTTAAAAGTAGATTCAGCTCTTATATTAGTAAGGTCAGATTGACAAGTCAAAATGACATGAATATTTTTTTGATGCAGAAAACATCTGGGTCTGTTGGGAAATTTCCCATCCAGGTAAAATCAAGACCTGGCCAGGGCCTAGGCTTTAAACTGGAAGGATATCCCTAACTTATTTTTTTTTTAAACAAAATGCTTAACAATTAGAATCTAATCAAATATCCAATATTTGATTCCCTTCCAAGTTTAACTTTGGAAATACTGGAAAACCATGAAACTGCATTGGATTAAATCTATAACAAACCTGTTCAAACAAAGGAAGAAACTAAAGAATGAAAGAAACCTGTGCAGTTAGCTAAACAACCTGTTTGAAGAAATGCATTTTACAGTTAGAGAACAAAAATAATAGAATATATGAGAATCCAACTACAATTACAGTAATAATACCTTATAATTCATGCTTATCATAAAAAATCCACAAATTTATATCATACAATGAATACATCACCAGCAAATGTGTAAAGAAGATAACATTTTCAAAACATTCATGCATCAACAACAGAACTGAAACAAAGTAAAAAACTTTTGAACTTCTTAATATGAATAACAATTATAATTTTTTCATGTTACTTAGAAAAAGCAAAACCAGCAGGTATTATAAAAAATATCCATAAGCTTTTGAATTTATTTTTGAAGACACTTCAGTCAACATGGGCTTCTCTCTGCAGCTCAATTTTGACTGCAAAAACCTGTGGCTTGGAAAATGAATGGAACAGAAATCTGAATAATCCAGCAATGCAATTAGCAATTCTTCTGATTTTTGAATTGCCCAATCAAAATGTTCTTTTTCAAAGATAAATCATTACAAAATCTTTGCCTGCCATTATCAACAATCTCATTCTTGTCCTAATTATGATCTGTACTATCATTTCTATTGTTGTGAAAATTGTTTTTGGAGACCTGTAGGGTAGAAAAATCTATTCGATTATTAACAATGAATGTTTTCTTTGAAGTGTCCCATTAAAATATGAGACCGTACAATTGCATGTTTTCTCCTAACGGCAAGGAAAAATGGTTGAGACATTGCACAACAATGTGCTTGTCTTTATTGAAGGGCTTCAGTGATCCTCTCAAGAACTTCTTGAGCCTCAGGCATGAGGGTTCTGGGAGATTTAATGTTGCTTTCTCCTCTCAGTAGATGGAAAAATGGTGCAAGTTCATCATTGGTGATTGTTTTTCAGTCCTTGAGGAAGGACTACCCAACGTATAGTATCTTTGTAAAGGTTCTTCTTTGTTGATGCTTGGGACAGAAAATGCATATCATGGAGCATCTTTTGAATGAAGTGGAATGTTGAAGAAATAACCTTTCAGATCAGTGATCACAAGCGGCCAATCTCTTGGAATCAGCAAGAGAGAAGGCGGACTGAGTTGAAGTAGTCCCATCTCCTCAATGACCTCGTTGATTTTTCTGAGGTCATGAAGCAGTCTCCATGAATTGGAGGTTTTCTTGTGGATGACAAACACTGGAGGATTCCAAGGACAATTTGTCAGCTTGATGTGACCTTTCTGCAATTGTTCCTTCACTAATTTCTTGAAAGCACTCAATTTACTCTGTGTCTGAGGCTACTGGCCCACCCAGACAGGTTTGTCTGTCTTCCAAGTCAATCTCAGGGTGGTGAGTGTTGCAGTGACTCCCATCAAAAATCCACTTCTATTTTTGTGCGCCATTGTGACAGGATGTCTCTTCCCCAAACCATGATGGATTTGTACACAATGAAGGGACAAATGATTGCTGTCTCTCCTTCTGGCTCTGAAACAACAATTGACCATTTGCTCTGCATGCATAATGTGCTTCCTCTGATCCCTGAGAGGGAGTTCAGAGGTATTACCAAGTTCCATTCTCTGGGCCAAAAGACATAAGAAATGACCATGACATCCACACCGGTGTCCAACATGCCTGTAATTGTGATTGTTTTGTCACCACATGTCAAGTCACAGGTAATTTGGGGCCGATCACAGCCTATTTGTTTTATCTAGAAGACATGAACGTTCATGTCGTCATTGCTGGGTGAAGTTTGTTGACTCACCATTGGCATGACTTGCTGTACTGCATTAGATGGCAAAGCAATGGCCTTCAACGTTGGACTGTTCTGTGGAACCATCAATGGAGGATGCAAGGGCTGGACTGTCAACACCCCATTATGGTTTGCTGAGATGACTGATGGATAGACAATGACCCCTAGAGTACTGTTTCTGTCCTTGCCTATAATTAAAAATTCTTGCCTCTTCCATGATGTTCCAGTGACCACTGTGGGAATCACTGCACGACTATCATTCATGAAGTATGTTAATTTGAAAGCTGCCAATTCTCACTGCACCCCTGGGGGTAGCTGTTCTGGGTCACTTGGGAAGTTGCAGATGGTCCTGTGGATGGAGTCTGATTGGGGTTCCTTGCAGATTGTGTTCCCTTAGAGGGGTTCCAGACTGTTGAGTCACCGCAATCACTTGTGTATTGTTGGCGCCCCATGTTCTTTGTGCTTCCTGGAAGGGGTAGAGGTCTTCCATCCACGTCTGTTTTGAAGTGATATTGATTTGCATAATGTCTTCCTCTTCTGCATCTTGGGCAAAGGCCTGGTGCTTTTGCGTTTCCTGATGACTGGGCAATTCTTTTTTATGTGTCCATGCTTCCCACATTTGAAGCATGGCTTCTTGGATAATTCTGTTACCATGACTCCTGAATTGCCTTGAGAAGTCACACTGAGCGCTGCAAGAGTTCTTTCAAGTGTCTTATCTTGTGCTTTGAGGAGTTTTCTGAATCTGTCTCCCAAGACATCTGATTGGATGTCTGCGATGTGCTGAGGTGTGCCTACCTTGCTGCAGGCTTCTATCATTTGAGGCAAGGTGCTGATTATGCGCTTCCATTCTAGGTCGAATCAGGAGTGGTTTTGCAGATTCATCATGTTGTTGAATGTGCCTCTCAATAATAAAGTATGGAGAGCCTAACCCATTGTCTTTTATGGCTTCCATCAAGTCCTTGATGACATCATGAGTCAAAGGCTCCCAACTAGGATTTACATTTTGCCTGCCATATCTCACTGGCAGTGCCACGATTTCTGTTTCTGCCATGTCAAAATTCTCTTGAGTGTTTTTTGGGGTTTTTTTCTGTTATCTGTGCAGTTTGTCATATTGGATTCATATTTTACAACATGTCCTGAAGGATGTGCTATCAGAGGTCTCCTTGCATCTGGAAAGAATACTCCTCCTTCTTACCTGAAAGCTGTGTCCATCCCGTGGAACTCTTCCCCTCTTCTATAAGGAAGGGAAGGCATCATTTGTGGTCCAGTGTTAAAAGGCATTGAGGGTGCAGTACAAGGGTTCACCAGAGGTGGCACGCCAATGGGAGGTTTGATGTCTTGTTGACCACAAGATGGTGCTGCCTGGAGGGGTATAGGGACTATTTACAGTGGTCACGTTACCATCAGATCTCACAAAAGACGTCTGAGGGAATCCTGTATTCTGTGGAAGGAAGTCCCGTTACAGTCCCGTAACTGTAAAAAGAGATCTCGAAGGAACTCTCTTGGAAATGTGAGCGACGGGGTGATGGACGGACGAGAGAGCGAGCTGATTACTTGTCCTGTGACTGAGGGAGCCAGCCAGGCACTTGGGGAAGTTGTGCCAAGCTCTGGGGTGCTGCTTGCCATTCCCCAGAGGTTTGCTGTAGCTTATGGGAATAGGGGTATACTTACAGAAAAGCCTTGACCTGCTGAGATTTTTATAACGTCCTTAGTGTTTGTATTTTTTAATTATAAACTTGTATCACCTGCTTGTGAGCTTTTTCCGTTTTAGTCTTTGGTTTCTGTGTCTTGGTTGCTCAGTTGGAGCAGCCTCAGGGATGTTGAAGTCTATGTTGACATGTCCCATTGTCCTGGGTCCGTGTTTGCTGTGGGGCAGGGTGCTGGGTGTGTGGTTTGAAGGGTTTGTGCCGCTGCTTGGCTTGGCAGGCTGTGCTTGAAAGCACTTTGAACCTCTGCTGCTGTTAGCATAGCTGCTTGTGGTATGAAAGCGGCTGCTGATTTTCCAAGCTGCTGTTGCTGGGCTGGTGCGGCGGCTGTGGCCCCCCTGCATCGGGGGACTCTCGGCCTCGGCTCTGTGGGCTCCGTGAAGCGCTGGCTCGGCTGTGTGGCGGCTGCTGCTGCTGCTGCTGACTCGGCTGTGGCAGCTCCGTCTTCTGGCTGCGGTTGCCGTGGTAACCATGCAGATGTTCGCAGCAGAGCTGCTGAAGCCGCTGTCGCTGCCGCCGGCTCCGCCTGTCCACCTGTCTGTCCCCCCCGCAGGGGGTTGGGCATGGAAGAAAAGAACCACGCCTGCTTTTGATGTAATATTCGAGAATGGGAAGGGGCTGGGCAATCCCGCCATCATCAATGGGCAGTGCTGAGGCAGTGCCGAGGCTGGAAGGGGCATAGGATATTCCTCTGCTGAGGGCTGGCCAGGAGGAGGCGGCACAGGCGGCGCCAAGGCTTCTGACAGCGGCAGCATCCCTGCTGATGTCGTTTTGGCTGTGGCTCAAAGGAAACCCCGGGCAGTCGGGGCACGGGAGCAGCCGTGCCTGTCAGGGTCCGGTGTCGCTGCAGGGCGGGCGGGCCCGTCCCGTGCTGTCCCCGGCGGGCTGGGCCGCCACCCCCCGGCCAGGGGGTTTCCCCTCCCTCTTCTGCCTCCCATGGCTGTGGCAATGGCTCTTCCTGAGGCTGCCCCGCTCCAGCTGCTGGAGGGGAGGTTTTAGAGGTTTGTGAGGAATTCGCTACTTGTAAAAGGTCCTCGGCTGGCTGGAAGACTCCGCGCCCTCTCCGAGTTGGCAGATGTTTTCCACAGTCCCACTCCCGGTGGCAGTGGAACCCTTCCCGCCGGGTTTGTGAAGGGTAAAATGTGTTTTTCTGGCTTTTACCGCCGGGATTTGATCCTGTGAAAGAAACGCTCGCAGCGCTGTATTCCGGGACTGGAGCATCCCCGCTTCTGCGGAAGGAGGAAGGGCAGACCCCGCAACCTCAGGATGTGTCGGCAGGGTTTCTCGCCCTGTGTTTGTCTCTGTGGAGTCCCTTGCCTAGGTATTGGAGTTCCACTTGGTGGAAACTCTTCCATAAATCACCCTAGAAGCCAGCAGGAGTTTCGCTGCTGCCTGGTTCTTAAGAGTATTTTTTTCATAAATTCATGTATTTACAGTTTCCCACAGGCTCGGGGTAAAAATTTCTGTGGATCCATGCCAGGAAATTCTGCTTGAATCCAAGATAAGATGCTATTAAGCTCATCGATAGAGACATGGATTGGATGCTCTCTTATCATTGCTTCTAAGAGAGTCCAAACTTCTGTCTCTGGTTTGGAAATTAAGTTAACATTTTCTAAGTTCCCTCTGGGTCAGTCTGTGCCTTGGTCCTGTGTCTGTGGTCCATCCCACAGCCCACAGGTTGGCTTTTTCCACTCTCACCAGCTCACAGAGATGGCCAAATTCTTCCCCATGGAATTTTCCAGCTTTGAGTTGCCTTCTCCAAAAGGGCTCTCGGTCCTGAGTGCCACACATTGGGTGACAAAATGTCGAGACATTGGTGGCTGGGTTCTTTTCCCCAGGACCAAGACTGACAAGGGAGAGACTTGTTCTCTTGTATTTGGGCTCAGTTGTTTATTCTTTCTTACCTACATTACATATTTACAGAGTACATGGAGCTACATGCACCAGGGAAGCAAGGTGCAAAATGGAGAGAGGAAGAATCTCTCCAAGGCTTTTTATGTGTCCATTTACCCAATAATCAAATGCCACATAACTTACTTTCTTTTGTGACCCAATGGCCTGACACCTGTGTGCTGCAATGCAGATTCTTTCACCCAATCACTCATTATTACCCAAAAACCCTTAGAAGAAGAGAAGAAGGAAACGGAACAAGAAAGAGAAAGATACAATGCCCCATCCTCCATCTTGTATCTCACATATTAACTAAAACTCCAAAGTCTAACTTTTTCCCCCAGTGATTTAATACAATTCTGTCTGACTCACACACTCATATTCTCAGCTTCTCTACTTAGTTCTAGAAGCTTTCTCCATGGCTTTAAGTTAAACTCAGTGTTCTCTTGGGTGTCAGAGCCTGTCAGCATAGATAAAGGAATATTTACTGTGCCTCTGAGCCCCACAGTTTACTGTCCTTCTGGATATGAAATAACCCACAAGTCAGCATTGTTTAATTTAATATAATATTTACTTTTCTTTGATTAATGTCATTGTACACTAAGATATTTTTTAGAGAAATGTATTGTAGCGTAGTAGTGATAAGAATACTGTAGAAATTTGGCTGGGATATTACAGAGATACTATGATTTTAGAAGACTGTATATGGTAATTAGTTTGCTCTAATGAAACCCCACAACCCAATTTGCTGATTTCACATTTTCTTTAGAGTGAAACATTACTATATTCATTTTCTCTCACACTTGTCTTTTCAAAATACAAGCCAATCATCTATATTCTGTTGACATGTAATTGTTAACCTTTCCTGTAATATGGGAAATTACATATTGCATTTGTTATTATTGCTAGAAAAGGACAGTCCAACTTCTCTAATAATTATGAGAAGATAAAAAGCTTCAGGTTTCTGCTATACCTGTTTTTTAAGTGGGTTTCAAAGCCAGAGTAAGTGGATTTATTTGAACCATCACTATGATGGCTCAGAATTGTCAAGTTTTGAGGAATATGAGCTCTAACTCATTCTTCTAGCCTGAATCCAGAAATTTGTTTTGAATTTAGAAGTTATTACATAGAACCAGAATTAGTTTATATCTTGGTGTATTATGATGTGTTTACACTTCAGTAGGTTAAAGTTTATAAGTCTTAATAACAAAGTATTTTTCAGCAAATTCTATGAGCATTGTCAAATGTGTGAGTTTGGAATATCAATTGAAGTCAGGTCTAGAGAAGCTTTATTTGAAACAGAATAATTAATCTACAAGATACATAACCAGCATCTCTTTCCTATTTTCCTAAAGACAGTACAATAGGCTTGACAAGCTATTAGTGATTTTTGTTGTTGTTATTATTATTACTATTACATTTTTTTGGAAAAGGGACGTTTAATAAAAAGAAAAACCCACAAGCTTTTTTACCTGTTCATCCTAATTTTTACATTTTTTCAATTTGCAGTATGAGGGTGTAGAGTGCACAGAAATCTCATATCTGCATGCAGAAGATAACTGAGTAGCTTCCCTTACCAACATTCAGCTTTTGCAACCAATGGCATGATATAAATAACCCTGTTTGAGTAAGAGCCACTCAGTCTAAAAAATTATTAGCCATTTCATGCTGTAAGTGACTCTTCATAGCTTCCTGGCAATTATTTTGGATTTAGGATATCTTTTTAAGGAAGATGAAGTGAAACTTTTTCCAAGGTCATATAGGGACTAGACATGGGAGAGTGGCTTCAAACTGACAGAGGGCAGAGTTGGATGGGGTATCAGTAAGAAATTCTTCCCTGTGTGGGTGGTGGGGCACTGGCCTATGTTGCCCAGAGAAGCTGTGGAACCCATCCCCAGCAGTGTCCAAAGCCAGGCTGGATGGGGCTTGGAGCAATGTGATCTAGTGGAAGGTGTCCCTGCCCATGGCAGGGAGTGGAATGAGATGCTAAATAAAGTCCTTTCCAATACAAACCATTCTATGATTTCATGATTGTCCAATTAAAAAACAAAAAATCCTCCATTTTATCTCTGGGAATGATGTGATTGAAGTCCTGATCTCTTCAATGGTATCCTTACAGATACACACACAGCCTTTCATTGGGCTAAGACTCACAAAGATCCATGGCTCTGCCTCCATGAAGACTTTATTATTGTACTGTCTGATTTACCCAGTAGGCAAGCTCAAAACACGACGTATTTCCTCTATCTTTAATTTCTAGCAAAAGAGATTTAAACAAAGACCTTTGAAGATCTTTAGTGCTGAAGTGCATCTGGCTGCCTGGAGCTCAACTCTCTGCTCTGAATACTCAGTAGAATTCAGGCCTGGGCCCAGGTGAAATCTGGGGATTCTTCTATTTCTACCAGTCATTCCAAAGAAATGTTTGCACTGGGGCATTGTAGGAAGTGCTGTCATGTTAACAAGGACGAACAGCAAGGTGCAGAGCATTGATTGGAATTGTTGGTTCTCTTTTCCCCCAAGTGTTCTCTAAGCCACTGGGCTACAAAACCACATCCTTTCTTCTATCACTGACTAATTTAGCAGAGAAGCTTGGAAGAAGAGTCTTTGTCTCAAGTATGTTCTGATAGTTAAATGATTCACAGAGCCATGTGGCAGTGTAGGATCTGAAATCTTCCTACTCTGGAGTAGGTGGTTGGGGTCCCAAGAAACTTGTTGAAGGAAGAGATGGGAAGGAGAAGAAAGCGCAGCTTTCGTGGGGTATGTTTTGAATGAAACTGGTTAACCACAGATTGGTCTCCAGAATGGGGCTCAGGGAGGTGAAACTCAGTAGGAATAAAGCAGGTCTCCTCTTTCAGAGCAAAGTACAAACACATGTAGTAGAGCAGCAAAACACATCAATGCAGCATCTCAGGAAGTAAAAGAGATTTTCTACTTACTAGTTCTAAAATTTCCTGACTCTATCATTGAAGGGAAGCACTGGTGCTCACTTTGGTATATTATAATTCTGGAAAAGTATTATGTGTAATTTATTGTGTTCTGAAATGTATGCTTATGTAGTCACATATATACACATATATAAATATACTGTATATATATATATGGATGTATTTATATAAGCATAAATTTACCAAATCCTTTTACTATCTGAACATAAAAGAACAGCCTTTTTATTTGGATGATCAAAGAACCAATTACATCTGTAAGTGAATACTACAGAGTTTATCACCCTCCAAAATTAAATATGGCTATTTTCTTTTACTGTAAGACAGCACCTATATAGCATCTGCAATGATTTTTCACAGCTGCAGTCCTAGCACTATGGAATACCAAAGTTAGGAATTCAATAGCAATGGTAATTCCACCATATTGTGTTAAAGCAATATTTTCCATTGGGTTTTGCTGAGAGATAAGTAGCTTAATGTTGCTGAGCAACATTATTATATATTATTATATAGTATTCTACATTATTTTATACTAAAAAGTATATAATGCATGCTTATGGGATGTCCTGCACAACCAAGTTAACATCTGCTGAGAAAGTTGCTGCTTCCTTTCTTTTATCCTAACAAGCTATTAACTGCATAATTTTAAAATCAGATGTATTTATATACACTTTATATGGAATTCAGGCAAAATTTTATTGTACTTTCCCAAGTTCTATTCTCAAGGAAGTAACTTTTGGTGCCAACATCCAGTTATTATGGCTGAGCTGATATAATAACTTCTTTTGTCAAAAAGGGTTGGAATTATCATCTCATTTTCTTTGTAGGTTTTGTCTTCTGCTTGGTCCCCGCTCCTTTCCTCTGCCACCTTAGCTAAGAAACATTGCTTTTCCCCTTGTCTTTATTCTGTTGCTTGTTGGATATTTTCTTAAGCAAATTCAACTTTCTTCTGCTTAGCAAATTGGATTAGCTTAGCTCAGGCCTGACAAAAGGCACTGTCTGTCAGCAAGCAATTTTATCGCCTCAGGTTGTCACTTCCCTCATATTTTTCAGTTCTTCTGAGTGACAGAAGAACACATAACACTCAGAGCACAAAAAAAAAGAGTACAAAAGCAGCTCTGAGCCCAGTGGGTGCTAAGGTGGAATCACATGGAATTCTAATTTTTCAGTAGCTGCTAGTAGGCTGCATGGACCATTCTGATAGGTGAGGATTCTTAAATCACTAAGGTCATTTTCTCCTTTATTTTTCATCTCCTTGCTTTCCCTTTTCATACAGTAATCTTCATATCCTGCAGCTGTGGTAGGACAGTGGTGCTTTAGTAGCTGCTAACCGGGTCTGTTGAAGATTTTCACTCCTGCCTGAGGTCACTTGAGGGAGAGGTGTGAAACTGCTTTGTGTGACACTGTTCATGCATTTTTCCCTTTACTCAGGAATATTTCTGCAAACTGTGAACACAGACTAAGTAATTTGAAAACATCAGTCATTAAAAACCACATCAACCTGGAACAGTTGAGTAGTTAAACTGCTAACCTTTTATGAATCATCTGAGCAAGAGACTATAGGTGTGATCACAGCTGCTGAGTCTTGCTGCAACTCATTGACTTTATGCTCATTTGTGCAGGAGGTGGAGACTTAATTAGTAAATATGGTTTCTGAATAATGCTACAAATCACAGAACAGGTATGTTGCTAATGCATTTGGCACACCCAAACTTTCTTTTGCTTTTTAATTTTCTTTGGATTCATAAATTTAGAGTGTGATCTAATGTCTGCAGAAAAAAATACTAATAAAAATATTTAAATATATATATAAAAATTATTTTAATAATATATGTAGAAATAATTTATAATTATTTTGATTTTAGAAATGGTACATTAAGAAAACTACTGACCAGTAAATTGTGTTTAGGCATAGGTGTTTGGCACAGCTTGTGTAAGTAATCAGCAGGATTTCTGAAACGGTGAAAAATGTGGACTGTATTCATTGTGTTTTCCCTTTACCAGAATACATACCTACAGTGTTCAGAGTTTGTATTTTTCAGTGCAGTCAGATGGCAATGTGCAAGTGGTAAGAAGTAGAGACAGTGGTCTGAAAATCCTATGGTAAAAGCAGAGATAAATTGGGTGATGCTCTGAAAAGCCTGAGAGCCACAGGAAAAGCAGAACATTGTTTGCTTCATCTCAGCATATTCTCTTCTGATACCTGCATGAGCTGTGATACCACCTTGGGCTTTCTTGCAGATGAGTGGTGATGAAACGGATGAGTACAAAAACCTCAGCAGCAACTAAGAATTTGGTTTTCAAAGCAGGTGTGGAATTTAAGGTGGTACTTTGCCTCCTACTGCTTATGGCTACCCCCATGCAGAGAGAGCCGTTCCAGGACAAAAGTCCAAGTCATTTTTAATTTGCTTTAAGAAGAATTGTTTAAATTTGTATTTTTGGTACCCAAAAGAAGTATGGTTTCAAAAATACTGACATTTTGAAAAAGCAACAGGACATATATTTCCAATTGTGTGCTTCATAACAATCATAAATTGCATATGAAAGGATGATTAATGAATTCTGAGTAAAGGGAGAGTAACTGGAGAGAACAAACACTTTTAAAACCAGTAAAATAAACCTTTATATTTCTATGAAATTCCAATTTAATTACTGTTTACACAAAATATGTGTCTGAAATAATAGCCTCTTTAGAATTCAATCAAATGTGAAATTGATATCTTATTCTGTCAGTTTATTGGAAATACCATGCAGTGATTTCACCATAGTTTTGAAAGTTAAGAATGATTTCAACTGATTTTTATGCAAGTCTAGAAGGAAAAAAAAAAGAAACAATATGCATCTGAACATGTCTTAGAGGAGTCTCAACATTATGTCTGAAGGCCTGGTGCTTTTATTGGTGGACTTTACAGAAAAATGATAGTATTCAGATGTTGACGCAAGCTAGAGGACAGCAATTGTCTGGAATTTGTGGGGGAAGGGGCAGAAAGTTTTAGGCCAAATCAACTTGGAGGCTGCATACAGTGCTTGGCATTTATATAAAGCAAGCTCAAGGTTGAATGCAGCATTCAAGTTGTAAAATAGATGTAGAATGGGTCAAAAACCCCTGCAATTACTTCAGCGATGATCCATTCAGGTTAAGAATGATCCATTCAGGTTAAGAATTTTCGTCTTTGCTGTTGCCATAGCAATCTACCACATTAAAAATCCATTCTGTAAAACTGTTGTTGCCAATATTGAACACATAACAGACAAAAACATTTTTTTAATAGCTTAGGTTCAACACGAAGAAGACCTATATCCTAAAAAGATGCAAATATTCTTTAAAAAGAAGAAGATTAATATTTCCATAATTCATTGTGGGAACACATTTTTGCTGCAGTGTTGATGTTGTTATAAAATCATTTGCAAATAATCCGGCAATGCAGTGTCAGTTGAACTCAAATAAATGAACTGTTACAGCTGAGATACAACAAACCCATATGTCCCTGAGTTAAACTCTTATTTTGGTAACATGCTGTAGAGCTGTGTGTCTCTAACCTTCTGCTACTGGCTGAGTCTGATTATCTTCAGTGATTAACTGGAGTGATTTTACTTATCCTGGTGTAATTCTGGAATGGGAGAACAGTTGCGTCCCCTAACAGCTTTACATCTGTGATCTAATCTTAAACTGCTCATGGACACAATCTCCTATGAGTTTGTACAGATAATGAATTGTAGCAATGAGTCCTTAAGCATTTGTTAGTACATCTGAAGGAGGGGGGAAAGCAATTTATAATTCAAAGCAAACATAGCAATGGTTTGACAAGTGTATGTACCCAAACTGAATAAAATGCAATTATTTTTCAATAGAGATACAATATCTAGATACATACATATGTATATATGTGTGTGTGTGTGTATTGATTCAAGACTGAAAGGGCAGAAGCTTGCTTAAATCACAAATAGTCCTAGATTTGAGAACTCAGGCATTGACTAAATAAGTCACAACATAATAGCTGGAAATTGAATGTATGGCCCTTAGTGTGATCAGTGATAATGTAGGTCTCATTTTTGTTTCTGATGCAGCATCCTTTTATCCTCTGACCATCTCTAGACTTCATCCTTTGAAGTCTTATTCTCCATCCATGCCATACTTCTTTGTTTCACTTTTTATGTCTTCCATTTGCTACTGTCCCCACACTGCTACCCCTCAGTTGTCTTTGAAAGCCTTTATTTTGGGATAGTGTTGATTCATTGCTGGAGAATCATAGGAAGTTCACACAATATGGTGAGTTGGAAGGGACCCACAAGGATCATTGAATACAGCTCCTGTTGGTTACTCCTGTAGTTACAATGCAAGGCTTTAATAGAAATTATGAGGAGAAGTGATCTTCTTTTTTAACTGCACTTAGCAATATCTCTTGAATTTTTCATTTTGTTTTGATTGAATGGGAGGAACTGCTTTTTTTTTTTTTTTTTTAATACAGCTGTGTCCTCTTGTATGGGGGCTTGAGTTGGTTTTCCTATTTTAAGTTATTACTATTTTCTTAGTGAATAAATTGACCAGTGAAAAGAATGATTTCATTTGGATTCCTTCACCTGTTTTTGCAATTTGAAGTGTGACCCTTTGGAACACATGCTGCTGGATGACATTTACCCAATGAGATTGCAGGTCCCCTCCACAGTGGGACTGCTTCATTCCTGTCTGAGAGCATCTGTGGATTGCTCAACCAAAACCATGTACCTGACATGCCAGATCCCTGTCTGCCTGTGGCATGTGTCCCAGCCACATGTGTTCATTATCCAGTAAATCCTGCTCTGAGGGATGGAGTGGTTGAGCTTTCTGTTCTAGTCCAGGGTTGAAGCTTGAGGTAAGAGTTAGCAAAAGATCATGAGCTCCCAAAATGCTTCTGAATGTAAATTAGACAGTAGGAAATACACCTGATGAATTTGTTCTTATTTGAAAGAAACACAAATGTATAAAGTCGTTAGTCTGGTTCAAATGCGTACAGTTAAATCTGAAGATAACTGGAACTTGGCTATTCACTTTCCCCCATCCCTTCACATTGTAGATGTTTCAGGGGGTCGCCAGAAAAGCCCAAGTAGCTTTAGACAGAGGAGAGATTCAGAAATATCTTTGACTTTTATGGACCTTTTCATAAAAATGCTTAGAGCTGTAAATGTAGAAATAAGAAACTCATTTATCTTTACAAAAGTGCTGCTATTCAGCACTCATAAAATAATCTTTTAAATTACTGTTTCTGCTTGTATCAATAAATTCATACAAAATGCTTAAAGGTCAACCATTGCCAGAAAAATGTCTTTTCAGCTGGCTAATTAGAGGTTTATGAGAATGTGCACCAGCTTGCTCTTTAGATAAACAGGAAAAGAAGAAGGAGAAAAGAAAAACGGCCCCATGGATAAAAATGATAGCATGGAATTATTGAGTGGCAAGTCTTTGATCCACCAGGTTCACCGTGGCATGTGTCAGGGCATGAAAACAGATGGCTTTGCTAACAGGAAGAACAAAAATATTTTTCTATTTGTTGGGGAGGTATCTTGATTAGTCACCTCCTGGAGCCCACAGGCTTGAGCGGAGGGCCCAGCTTGAGCTGATGTACGAAGGGGAGTGTGAGCAGGATTTGATGTGTCATAGCCTGAGCCATGGGAAATCTGTCCAGTTCTTATTGCATGGTCAAGGGTATCAGATAAGGACACTTATGTTCTTATTTCCCCCATAAGTGGTTTTATCTTCTTGTTCATGTAGAGCTTAAATAAGAACAAAGCAGTGTAAATTGTACCCAGAGCCAAACTGCCCAACCACCCATTCTGGCACCTGCACCTCCTTCATTGCAGAGACCACACTGAAATTCCCTGTTTCATAGTTCACTTCTTTCACCCATCATCATGGAGACATCCTGGTCTGCCTAAAAATTTGGCCATTAGGCTGGAGCTCTCCATGCATGGATGAGATGAGTTTAATCAGTCACATGGATAAGACACTGGAAATCTAGTTTGCATTTCCACCTGCACAACAGTCTAGCCCTGACCATTATCATTTTACCTCTAAATCTAGATTTTTTTCACTAAGAGGAGACAATAATACTGACCTAGGCAAAGTACCCAGACATAACAGATGAAATGTGTTACAGGAAAAGTACAGAGGTCATTGAATTCTTGAATAGCTTGAGCTATTTATTGCCCAAGCTGAGAAATAATAACAAAACAATGTAAATGGTGAAAAATAAAGTAGATTCTTAGATGTGTCTCTGTCTGAACATACTGTAGTGCTAATATTAGCATCATATTGAAGTTCTTTTTCTTGATTTTTTTCCTTGGCCATATGATTTCTATACTGAGATTGTTTCCTTGAATATTAATTAACAGATCCTTACTATAAAACCATTTGTAAACAGAAGGCTGCATTTTTGTCACTGAAAGTTTTATAACTTAAGAGTGCCATTATTTGGTTTTGTACTTTTGTGTTTGCTGCAGAATTGCTACTTCAGGAAAATAAATTGATTAAATTTTGGAAGTGCAGGTGACATAACTGATGGCAGTTAATTTCCCTACTACCCACAGATGTTTCATCCTGACTTTGCCTTCAAGTGAAGCTGAAGGAACAGTGCAGAGTAGTTTTGTGGTGCTTCTTGTTTGTTCTCTCATTCCCATTTCTTTTGTCTCAGTCATTCTCTATTTTGAAACCTGAACCAGAACTGGCCCAGCAGTGCACCCAGGGGCTGACATGAGCTCCTTCCTCACAGGACAGAGTCATTCTGTTCTAGTTGCTTGTTTGTTTTTCTTATTCCCTGGAGATATTTGAAGTAATAAAAGAAAAGAGCTTTGTTGCTCAGACAAGGAGTTATTTGTTTATCTTAACAATTGATAACTCTATCTTACTTAACATCTCAGTAATTTGATTCTTATCTTTATAATCAATTCCAAATTTCATTCAGTGTCAGCACTTGGTATTTTAATGACATCACAGAGTCATTAAGATTGGAAAAGACATCTAAGATCATCAAGTCCAACCTTGGACCGAACACTACCATGCCAACCATGTACTTTGTTGTCCAGCTTGAAAATCTTTGCAAATCCTTGTGTATCTGTAGGAAGAGGAATATTAGAATGTGTGTTTTCAAGGTCAGAGGCAGCAGCCTTTAAGGCACAACTTTCCAGAAGGAAGAACTTTTTGTTTTTAACTTTCTGTAGAGGGTATCTGTACAGCCCAGGAGAAGTGGTGGTGCCCTCAATATTTCCTAGTAAACCTTGGACTTCACTGTGTGGTGAAAGAAGTCCCATTTGGGATAGTAGGAAAATATAGATGCCACTTGTAATAAGTTTTCTGTAGCATGAGTTGGAAAGTTCACTTCAGTGAACTTAAGTATTTACCCTAAAAAATCTGAATCTTGACTGAATTGATTATAGTTCATGATAATATTAAGCAGGAAGTTGTGATAAGTCTAATAAATGCCCATAGCAACAGGTGGCAGCTCAATTTCTCCTTCTCCCAGACTGCAGTAGCTCAGCATGTTATTCTTGCTGATGTGTGAGGCAGTGATAGGGTATACAGGGCAACGAAGTTGTTCAGTCAGATCCTTCCTATTGTTTTTAGTCCATGTATCACCCTATAAGGAAACTGGAAGAAATATCCCTTCTGTTCCTCACCCTGCTGCCAGAACCTTTATTTTAAAGGAAGTGTAACTTGTTTTATCATCCATGGATGGAAATGCTGTCCTCTCTGCCCCCCTTTCCCTCTTCGCTTAGCTTGAGACAGGATTTGAATGGAGTACATTTTTTTCATGGATAATCCAGGGTACTGGTAATCCATGAGTACTCAAGAAAAATTGTGTTGCATGGTTATAACTGTTCAGCTCTCCTTGTTGTTTTACTCAGGCAAATCTTCTTCAAATGTTAATCTTTGTTGAATATGCAACATCACACCCCCAAATGTCTTTGACAGGAGTAGCAGAGGTAAAAATATAAACGCTGTAGGAGAAGTTTATTCAGAATATTCTGCCTGAATACACTTGTCATTTCTTATCAAACACTGGAGACAGAATGAAATAGACTGTTTTGCCACTCTGTGGGCGAGGTATAAGGAGAACATAATAGCATGGATGTGACACAGTTTCACTTTCCTTGAGCTAATTATGTTATAGTTTCTTTTCTACTGACAAATTTCATTACCAGATTGGGGTAATAATAGCATATTTTGTCTTGCTGGCTGTGATCCAAAACCTTGGTTTAGAGCAGAGCTAAATTTAGAGAAATTCAGTTGAATCTATATTTTTCTCCATATTAACTATTTCTAACAGCCTGATAAGATGTTATGTTCAGTGACTAAGTGTCTCTTGCTGTTATAATGACAATCATCCACTTGCTTATGTCCCACTTGCTTATCATCCACTTGTGTCGTCCCAACAGAATAACGAAGTGCTAGATGAAAGTTACAAAACCTTGCCTTAAGAATATTGGCCAGTTAACCAAAGTACAAACTTTTGGTTAGAAGCTGTGGCTTCCCCATCCCTGGAAATGTCCAAGGCCATATTGGATGGGGCTTGGAACAACCTGGTCTGGTGAAAAATGTCCCTGTCCATGTTGGGGGGTGGAACTGGGTGATTTTTAAGGTCCCTTCCAAACCAAGCCATTCCATGATTTTATGAATTGAAATTCAGCTGTCTTCTTTACATATATGGCTCAGTCATAAGTTCTCCATTTATTCCATCCTGTCATAAATAAGCTTTGAATAAATTTGATATACAACTAAGAAAAGGGTGAGAAACAAAAATAAACATAGATAGTAATAGATGCTGTGTTGGCCCAAATGGGCATCATCTTAGCTGAATGTTTTATGGCAGTGTACTGTAGTAGATTTATAGGCAGCTTTCCATTTTAATAATTCAGTATTTTCTATTTCCTGAGGCATGGCAAATATCTCTCTGTGACCTTGGCTACCATAGAATACATCATCGTACCGATGCACATCGCTGTGGTGCATTTCAAATCTCTTTTGAAAACAGCCTGGTGCCTAGAGAGCCTTCAGCCAGGGCGGCTGGGAAGAGAAAAAGAGCTGGAAAGGAACTGCTGGCTTGGAGAGATTCTGTCTGGGAAAGCTTTGCAATTGTTTTAAGCTGTGTTCAAATGTTTTTCTTCCAACAGACTTTGGGAACTATCACTGCAGCACCCATTAAGGTTCCTCAGGTCAGCTCCTTGCAGAGGTTGGCAGGACAAGGACCAGCAGTGCTACCTCAGGTACAAAATACAATTTCAAAGAGGGGGTTGTGTCATTTTGTACATATTCTCTGTTCCTGTCTAGTGCCCAGGCCTGGGTGCATTGGCACACTGATTTTGCAGAGTTGTGTTTTTTTTCAGTCCTTGAAAAAAAAATTTCTTCTGGGAGTGTACTGATAGCACAGTGAAAAGCTATAAAATGTCATGTAGAGTCATTGTGGAAGAACAAAATACATACGGTGGAATGTAAATTTATGCTTTAAAGTTGAATCACAAATCACAGAAGTGAAAATCTGCAATTCTGTAATTAAAAGAACTGGTGGAAGTGTTAACCTGCCTGTTCAAGATTTAACCCCATGTTCTGTTTCACTGACTTATTTGCCTTGTCTATCCCAATACAAAGTTTTGGCCCAGCTAACCCAGGTGCCAGACCAAGGAGAGAGTCTCTGGGTAAGAGTGAAAGGGGAGTTGCACTCACTGGTTTTTAAAATGTTTCTAACTGTCTTCTTTTCTGAGCACCCATCACTGTTTCTATAATATGCAATTTATTCCCCATTTCAACTCCCTCAAAATTTTTGGATATAATTTTCAACAAGTGTTTTGCTGCAATTCTATGCTTTGCTCTTCACATTAATGATTATTAAGTATAAATATATTTCTCCCACTGTAGCCCTTAGAGCTCTATTTCTCATATATGAAAAGTGCTGAAATAGATGATATATATTCTTCCTATTGTTCCTTTATTTCTTTCTAATTTATTTTTACTGGCAGAATCTAGTAGAAGGACTGTGAGCTAAATTTACTTGGAGGACGAAGTGTTTCCAATACAAAGTTCTTAAATTCTGTCTTTAAATTACATTTTGTGGATGGCAGAATTGTGAACATAAAGTGAAGTTATAGTTTTCTTATCAAGTTCAAGACTTTGCTTTTCAGTTGTTCTTACAACATAATAACATTTTGATTTCTGACATTTTGGGGTGTGAAAGATGAGCAGATTGCTCCTGAAAACAGATGAGGTTCAAGAGCAGATGAAAGACCTGTAACAGGGACTAAATTATCATTTAGGTTGTGTTTCAGCTATGGTGATGGCATTGCAAATTCTGCACTTAAAGAAGTACCAATGCCCTATGCTTTTGTTAAATAGAAAAAATTCAGTGCTAGATTCAATTTTGAAGAATTTAAAAAAGTGGAGGAAACTGATTTCCTCAGCTTTTTAAAGGAATTCATCCTTTCTGTCTTGCTGTTTAGGTCATTACAATATTTTTGTTTATATTCCACTTTGTTTCACTCCCTTCCTGGTACAGCTTCCATTCCAGAGCTGTTCATGCAATCATACTTAATACTAATTAACTACCAGTTCTTTCTTGGCTGTCCTGAGCCATAGTTCACTAACTTTTCTATTTAGTGAATATTTCAGATAGATAGAATGGGCAATAACTACCAAACAATCTCATTTCTGTAAAACTAAAAATGAAGTAGGCAACTGTATGTAAGACCATCTTGTCAGGGATATGTCTTATGCACTGAGTTTTTTCTGGCTTTTTCACAGGCTTGCAACAGGCCAGCTTCTTCAGCAACAGCCTGTCCCATTTACATGCCAGTCTTCCTTTATGCTTCTTCATGGTGCATATGTTCCTCTCCACCTCCAAGCTCACAGAGAAGTTTAAAATTTTCAGTTTCCTAGTAGGGAATTCCCTCCATCCATCAAACATCCCACCTTTGTGTTCAATGTCTTCAGAGATACCAGTTTTTCATAGACAAGTGGAAAGTTTGGCTTCTAATTAAATAGTCAGGTGTCTTGAAAATAGATTTACTATAGCCATGGACCAGAGTGCTGCAAAGCTGTCATTCCCTAGGTGCAGCTGGATGCAGGTGGCCTGGCAGGCCACTGTAAGTCTGCAGCACTGTGTCACTGTGAAGGCTGTCCTTTGTAAGAACTGTAGGGTGAGTGCATAGTCATCTCTGGTCCAGGAAAACTGGAAACTTCAGATGGAAATATAAAAATTCCAGGAAGCAAGGCCATGTGACACCATGCAGGTGTTATAGTATATCTCCCTCTTCTTCCTTGTAGTGTTGTGAAAAAATTATTTTGGAAATTAAGAGGTGTATATTATCTTCCAATAGGAGCTGGAAATCATGCAGAATTAAATCCTGTCACAGTCTGTGTACTCAGCTTTTTTTCATCAGAGCTGGTCACAGATCAGGCTGGCCACTAACCTCCTTTTGTCCCCATACCTTGCTCTGAATTACTGGCACAATCCTACCATTCTAGGACTGACTTTTGGAGATCCAAATTCCCATCTCCCAAGCATACCAACAAGTTGAGTCCAGCTGGGTTTGGCATCTGCTAAAACCTTTACTTTGTTTGCCCATGTAGCAGCAAATTACTGGGAAAGCAGAACCATATTCATCACTCCTCTACCAAGAATTCGGAGTATTTCACAGGGAATGAAAGCAGTGCTGTATCTGGGCTCAGATGTTATCTATGGCTCAATCTTGTTCTGGAAGGGATGCAATCTTCCCTGATCTCCATCTCTGCCAAGTCTAGTTGCGACAGTGAAGTGTGTGGAGCCCTGTGGTGATGAAACAAGAGCAGCAAAGGCTTCTGTGCTCCTGCACAGAAGGGTCTATTTACTCAAGCAGGTGAGTCCAGGTGTAGCTTGTGCAAGAGCAGTGGCAGGTACAGCTGCACTTCCCTAATCTTTTGAGCTGAATATGCCACTTCTCTGCAGTTCTGTGAAAGAGTGGAAGGCCTGGGTGGAGCCCTTTCAGAATTCCTTACATTTTAGGAGCCTACTTATATGTGAATCATCCTCTGGGAGTGCCTTTTCTCTAAGGAGGACAGATTGCACTTCTGTCTCAGGTGCATGTAGATAACTGGGAAAAATGCACGTCAGTATCTGCATTCCTGGCAGCACACCAACTGCTGTCTGGCATTTCTCCTTTTGGCCAGTCTTATTATTCCTTTGGGCTTTCAGATTCCCTTTAGATTTACAGATAGGCATAAATATTACCAGGATGGCTAGACAGAAAGACTCCTCCATTTTGAGGGTCCTCATCATGTCTACAGGGGTTTGATATATTTGACATTTCTATGCTCCTCATCTTGACAGCCTCTTTTGAGTTACTCATATGCAGTCAAGTGAAAACATACCACAGAAGTAAACCAAGGCATTTAACAAGAGTTATATAAAATAATGCATACAGCTCCCTCATTTTCCACATTTGTAAAGATACTTGTCATTTGTTTTGTTCATTTGAATGAGTTTATTATATGACCCCCTGGGAGCTTTTCCATCTGGAGAACAAGGTTTCAAAATTTGAACATTCACAAATGGCAGCAAAATCCCATTGCTTAGATCCACTAATTAAGTAGAGAGCTAACAAACATTACTTACATGTTCTTTGCACAATACAAACAATATTTTTTAGGCATTCATTATTTGCCAAAACAAGTTTCTTTGGCGGATAATTGTTCATATTTTTTTTTCAGAATATGAAGTCATTTTTGCCTTCATCAAATCAGTGAGCTGTGATGCTTGAGAATCTAATTCCAGATAGTCTTTCTCTTCTTACTTTGGTCTTTGAGGTTTCCAACTGAGTGAGATGCTTTGGAACTGCAGACTCTCCACTATAAGAAGAAAATCCTAGAGGTCCTCTACTTAAACACTGTGGAAGTCCTGAGCTATTCCTCTTCTTTACGGCACCATCTGCTCCAAGGAGATGGTGGCATTCTGTCAAGTTGAGTTCCAATTTCCAGCTGCAGAGCAGATATTCTGTCAATTTTGAACTGGTCTACAGACCATAAGTTGCGCTGTAGCCACATGGAGGTACATGTGGAATGTTATTTTCTGTTCTTCAACAGGAAGATTTTAAATGAAAAGGTAAAAATATTAAAAAAAACCTGTTTTGTTGTCAGCAATTTGGTCAGTAATTTGGGCTTAGTCCAATCCTCATTCAAATTAATGGAGAGACTGTGACATTTTGAATGGCAGTTAAATCAGATTACAGTGCTGTTTCCCTGACCTATCTTTCCAATTCTGGTTGAAGGCACAGTTTGGGATGGCTTTCCTCATGACACTGCTGCTAAGAGCAGAGCAGCATCTGCATTGGCAGGATCACAAAGGTTAGTGGTGAAAACAAACAGGTGTCACCTTGGGCGAAACATGCATGTTTCAATCAACTCTGCCAAGTTCCGCTGTCAGATACTGATTGGTTTTTATCTTCTGCAGTGATTTTAATGTGAGTAATCCAGTAGAGTCTGAATGTGGTCACTGGGCTGCCTTGGGACAAGCCCTGTTATCTTAGTGTATGTTTATTCTTCACTGGGTACCATGTGAGCCCAGCCAGCATCTCCACATGTTCCCAAATGTTAAAAACACAGTCCCGTTGCATCGTGCCGCAACAAAGTCATGTCCAGGGAGGGTGCAGCCACTGGTGATTGATGTGGGAAATGAACAAGACATGTCTCTGTTTGATTAAACTTGGGAATCCATTTATTGGGGCGTCACCAACGCAGGATTTAATCAAGCATAAACCAGAGCCAAAGAACCAAGAACAAAGGCAAGGTAGTGGGTTTTACGGGGTAAAGCAAGGGTGGAGTTTGGGGTCTGTGTCCAGTAGGGACACAGCAAGGGAGAAGTCTCAGGGGTACAAAACAATAGGGGTACAATAGGAAGGGCTATTAAAATAAATGCAGTAGAAAATAATGAATAGCAATGCAAGAAGGATAGAACATTCTGGGCTTTATAAGGGATTTGGGAGTGGAGTAATTCTTCCTGTGCTTTTAGGGCACATCCCCCATGGCAGAGGGGTGTAGTCCACTCCGCCTGGGACTTAAAGCCATTCCCCTCACCTTAACACTGCCTGTCTAAAATCAAATCCCCACCTCTTTGGGTGAGGGCACTCCACACGTTTCCATTTAAAGTTTCAGGTCTTAGTTCTCATAAGCACATTTCTACTGGTAGTTGCTGCTTCTCTTCACACGTGTACCAAAGCCAGGTGTTGCTCCTGGCTTCCTCAGTGGTGGGGCTTCTGGAAGATTTCTTGGAAGGAAAGCAACTCCTATAGACAGAAATAAGTTTTGGGATGCTGCTGTGTACCGTAGAATAGGTTGGTCTATGGCAAAGTCTCTCTCTGTTTGCATCATGAGTTAAAAAAACCCCATTATTTTTAACTGTAGTGTTAAAACTGTACATAGCCATTGGAAAGTAGAAAAGCATTACTAAATGCAAGTCAGTCTTTCAAGAAAATAGAAAAGAATCTCACAGGCATACATATTTGTATAAAAAGCTATACAGAATTGTGCAGTGGAGAGACAAGAATACTTTATTGTTTGATTGAGAAAGGAATAATGGAATTGGGTAAAGTTGTTTTTAAAATATTAAATAAATTAAATTAAATTAAATATTAAAATAAAGACTATAACTTAAGGGATGATGTGAAATTTTCTGGTATACAACTCTCAGAGCTTCCACGGGAATGTGTTGGAATGCTACTGGAGGAGAAGAGAGAGGATCTGATTGAATGTAACTTAAGCAGTGCGGTAAGCAACCAAGCAACAGTATTTAATATTCATTTATGCATGCAGAAAGCAAGCAAAATTATTTTTTATAAAAGATTTGCAGAGGCCTAGCTGAACATGTAGCCCTTAATAAATGCAATTAATCTGTTTTATTGTATATAAGTTCTTATACTGTACTTGTCACTGTACTTGAAGCATCTTCTGGTAATGTGTTAGGCACCAAGATGAACATCTGATGTAAGCTATTTCTTCTCTTTTCTTTTGGGAAGAAGCACATACATCTGAGAGTTCTGCTTAGGGTTTATTTTAATCAATTTGCTTATTTTTAATGGCCATGCTATAATAGTATTATACTATTATACTACTATACTATTATACTATTATACTATTATAATACTATTAATTGCATGCCACTATAGAAAACATTTAGTGTAGAAATTAATGAGTGTTAAATTAATTCTTAGAGAAGAATTCTGAGACAGCTGATTCAGCCTTGTTGTAGGGATTCCCTGCACCAGGGATGCTTGGCCAGCTTGACCTTTCATATTAAGTTTTTACAGGGAGGACACTGAAGATTGGGATGGAAACATAGTACTTTATTGAAAAGTCTGTGGGAAGCTCAGTTCCACACTAGTGGGTGGGTTTGGTAAATTGCCTGTGCTGCTGAGAGAGGCAGTGGCTTGCTGTATGTAGTACCTTCAAGGTATGTATTTTACACTGCTGCTGTGCAGCCAAGACAGGTGAAGGTGTGACTAAGGTGGTATCCTAAGAACATTCCCTGGGGATGGCTGCGTGACAGAATTTGGCAGTTGCAAGAAATCCAGTCTTCTGCAGTAAGCTCAAGGATGAATGTGTAGGATAGATCAAGGTGGGCTACGCTGACATGAATCTTTTCCAAAGGACCTCTGTTTCCTCTGCCTTTCCATTGGTGTCAGTTTTCAGTTCTTAACAAGAGAATTGATCCAGAGTGGTGGGGAAGGAGAAGCAACCCCAACCCCAGCCTGCTACTGATGCTTGAGACCTTCAGATCTGATCAGTGTTGTAAGCACTTTGAGAAGGACCTCCACAGAACTCTTCATGACAGTCTGCACATAGAATTCTAAAGTATCCATGAAAACTTCAGGAAACATTCAAGCCATTTTTACATCTGGCATAGTACCTTTTTCCCAATTGAAAACTCTTATGTTACTCCATGTCAAATACTGCTTTGCGAAGTAGCAGTAAATGAGAGGGTAAAGAAATTTCTCCTCTCTCCACTGATGCCATTTCTATCCATATGAAAGGTGTGACTTCCAATCCATGTCTGGCCTGGATCTGGACTATGCTGTGTCTCTGAGCCTCAAGGACAGTTGTACAAGCTTGCACTAGAACTCTGGGTGAATAACAGGTGCACTGGAAGGCTTTCTTTGTTTGCATAACTTCAGTAAAGACTTGAAGAAACTAGCTTTGCTGCTGGCTGACCCTTCTTTTTCATCTCCTGGTGTCTCAGCATTTTGTGTGCTTCCATCTTGCTTAGGATGTCAGCAGACAAATTATTTTTGTCCTTCCTTTATTATTATTTTTGTCTGTCTTTTTCTTTTATTTTGACTAGTAAATTAATTGGGGGTGGTTGAATCATCATAATGTGATGTTATTGTTTGTCTAGAAGCAGGAAAAGCACTTAAAGTGATGGACAGTACAAAGCAGTGATATCCATGGCCTTTAATGTAACACTGGATTTTGAATCCAGTGAATGCCAGCTGTGTGGATTAGTTCAGAGCTTGCCTAAGAAAGTGTATGGACAGGAGGAAAGCAGACAGGTCTTCTCTCATTTGTACCTAAGGGCTCATGGACACTTTAAATTGAAGGAAGTTAATCATTAGTAACTATCTGTGAGAGAAGCAAGCTAACTTGTAATGCTGAAAATAGTGGAAATAGAAGTAAGTTATTGACTGGTTTGTATAATCACAGTCTATTTTTTACATTTCCATTGTAACCCTAAACAATAAGGATTAATTTTTTCCTCAGAGGCTGTTGCAGTCTGCTCGCTGTGACTGGGGACCGGTCTGGCCGGGCAGCGTGGCAAATAGAGGAACGGGTACGATGGAGTGCCTAGGAAAGACTTTAATGTTCACAGAGACCACATCATCTGAGAGGCTGCTGAGGGGCATGGCAAACTTCACAGTGTAAAGGGATATCTGAGGGCACAGGTTCAATCATGAACATGGACCAGGGACATGACCTTGTAAGTCTAGGGTAGGATGACTCCATCAGTATCCCCCCAGCACCCCATCCCCCAAGGCTTCCAGTTTATTCCTTCTGTGTTAAGAACCTGGTCCATGGTTTGATCTATCCTAGCCAGATCAGTTCCCACATCTGCCTCTACTCTGCAAATTATAAGATGGAAAACCCTTAACAGACAACTTAAAAACTAGGGTAGCAATATAAACATAACAACAACTACAAAAATCAGTAAACCCATTTTGACTAGAGTCCAACTAGGTAAGTTCCATTTTCTGAATAGTCCATTGAACCAGTCACTGTCACCTTCTGCTTGCAATTTCTTGACTCCTTCCCTGAGAATTTGGATACTTTTGTGTATGGACTCACTGAGGTCTGAAAGATTCATGCAGCACATGCCTCCAAAATCCTCACAATCGTGTCCTTGGGCTAATAGCAGGAACTAAAAATGAGATAAACTGCAAATAATAGTATTTGAGTGAGTGGGGCAACCTGGATTTTAGGGAGTGCCATTGCTGTAAAAGTAGGCAATTTTTTTATTTTTTTTTTCATAATTTTTACTGATTAAATAAGAAGAGGGAAGGGGTCCTGGGGTGACTTTATGATGTTTGTATCCTCAATCACCTTGTTTATGTTACATATTAAGTTCTGCACCTTTAAGACTGGCTCTGAGAGCAAAGAGGGGGAAGAAGAAGCAGTGCACAGTTTGTGTTCAGAAGGAGCCGTCACTGTCCCCCATCCTGCTCCTGGACTGTGCTGTCTGCAGCATGGACAGACAGAGGGACAGAGCTCTCCTTTGCTTTTAGTTAGTTTTTAGCTCGCTGAGGCAGAGAAGTTCCCCAGACTGTTTTTTACCCTTTTTCTTGGATCTGTGCAAACCTGCTCTGGACTGAGAACCCAGCCGAACCCCGGGAGCTCACGCCTGTGGCCCACCAGGGCCTGGGCCTCGGCACTTTTCAGCACCAGAGGGACTGATAAGAGACTGAGTGAGCTGAGCTACACCCATGGAAAGGACTTTTCTGGATTTGCCATCTCTTTGAACAGCGAGAGGTTTTGTTGTTTATTATTCAATTTCTGTTAAATAGTTTTTTCCATTTTTCTCCAAGGGAATCATTTATCCTGAGCCAGCTGGGGAAGGGGCCACTTGAATTTGTTTTCTGGAGGGACCCCATTCGGAGGTTTTCTCCCAAATTTGCCCTAAACCAGCACAGGGGCGGGGGTCAGTCCTCATGCCTCCTGGCATAAAGAGACATGGCTTTACTGAAGTCAGTGTGCATCGGTTCATTCTGGTGAAGGATATGATCTTCCCACATTTCACTCATTTTATCAGCCAGTGTTAATGTTTTCTGTGTAGTCCTCTAAAGTTTCCAAGAATGAAAGCTCTGGCTGCTGCTCTCAGCACTTTGCCTCTGTGACATATGAATTGTGCCAAATCCATTTTGTGTTTTTGTTTTTAAGCTCTGAGTACAAGGATGAAGTGAAAATAAAGTGTGAATAATGGTCGTTTCCTCAAAGGCAATGTGATCTTGCATTGAGATGAAAAGCTTACTTTCATGCAGATCAGCCCTGCTAGTGTGAAGGGCTGATGGATGCTGAGCATGATCCAGCTGATATCTGATACAGGGGAAGGGGAGGGCTCTTCAGTGTTGCTGACAAAGCTATAACAAGATCCAGGGACTAGAAGCTGAAGTTAGGTAAATTCAACCTTGCAATAAAATGCCAGTCATGAGCATAAAAAACCATTTTAACAATTTACTGGAGCTCATAATTAAGAACTCTTTAGTATTTTCTTTTAAATTCACTCTTCAGCTTCTGGGAGAATTCATATGGCCAGCCTGTGAGCTGGAGTATCAGTGTGACCCCTTTTGCATTTGAAATTGAAGTACACTGTGTTAACTTCCCTTCTTTCCTGAGCTTGAAGGAGAACACATTTACAAGAAATGCCCTTTACAATTTTCCTAACACCTGCAGATCTTCGCAGATGTAACTGTTCTAATTAAATTCTTTAGGACTACATAGCATTGCCCACAGAGACTGGGGGAACTGTGTGACTTTCTTCCCTTCTCCTTTCACCCCATGGTTGTTTCAGTTGGATTTTGAGGACTTCTTTTGTAAGAGGTTTTCTTTCTTACCTTATTTTTCTTTACTACAGGAGGTGAGTGGCTCAACCTGTTTGGATGTACCTCAGGAAATAGATTGCCCATTATCATATTTTCCTTTGTCAGTGGTGACACACACCAGGCTCTCCCACATCTCCCACTCAGCAATTCATTCACCTTTGTAGTATTCAGCAATTTGTACTCTTGAGAGCTGGAATGATGTTTTGGTGAAATTGAAACCTTTGAGCTTCACATAGGGACATCTGGATAGAGTTTGATGATATGGGATATACAAGAAGTCATGTTAGTCACAGGACCTGATTCTTTCCTGATTGAAATTATTTAAAATATATTAAATTAGAGGTTGTTGAACAAAAGAACACTCTGTACATCTCACAGGATTGGGCCCTCTCTTATTCCATGTCTAAAAAGCAGACAGCCCCCACCTAGTGAATGCTCAGATTTAAGAATATCTCCTTGAAAAATGTGTTCATCTGCAGCTGTCTGAGAAGTACCTGTCTGAACATTTCCACAGGAAATGAAGTATTTCTGTTATTGTGGGTATTGAGGAAACCCAAAAACAACATGGGTTTATGAAATCATTATATTCAAGAAGCAGCTCTCTCTTCTGCATTTTGAGCCCTGGTAGGATCACATTCTGTTTTGACAGCTGTCAGAAAGTTAAATGAAAGATACTTGGGGAAAGAAGGGTTGAGAATTGTTACTTGAAACACTAGCCAACAGTTGAAGCGTTCTTTTGGTAACATACATGCTGTCTCTTTTTCTTTCTCTTTTCTTCTCCTTTGCTCAACTTTGGTGCCTTTTATTTCTGTAACTCTTGTGACAGAGGCTGGTGTCATCCAACCTGTGCTACTTTAAGTAGAAAATTACTTTTGGATACTGTGTGTGTGCAGTGCTCTGCCCTAGCTTTATTCTACCTCTTATTCAGCGATTGCCATCTTCCAAACTTTTGCTAGTGCCACTGTCCTCCTTTCATCTCCCAAATTTAAGCTACAGTTTTGCTGTGAGGGAAAGGAATTTATGCTACCTTTTTCCTTCTTATTTTTTCTCTTCCTAGCTGACACCGTTTATTTTCACAAATAACTGCAGTAGTTTGGGGTTTTAGGTGACACTCTGACAAAGGTCCTTCATGAAGCTGTTTATTAAATGTTTACACTTGGTGTTTATATTATGAGGAGAACATTCATAGGTGTTGGAGCACAAGGGGCTTATACTTTTGCTTTCTGTTTTGGATTCACACTTGCAGGCCCTAGCAATAAATGTTATTTTCACTTTAAATTATTAAATTAAAGAGGAGTACCCAAAACTTTTGTTTCTGTATAGTTAACACTTTTTATTGTTTTGTAATTGCAAATAAACATGGTCTCCCAAAGTTAGGTAAACTTAGGAAGTTTGCAGAGGCTTAGCCCATGAAAACAGCTATTCCTCTTCTGTATCACACGGTGGCAGAAAGTACCCAGCATATGCTCTGCACTGTTTCAGTTTGGTGAGTCCTATCAGATAATTTCAGTATGTAGCACTTTATAAAGAATTTAGTATTTTGGAAAATTAAGTTTGTTTAATCATCTAAGGAAGAGCTTATTTTACAGCAAAGTAATATATGTTCATCCACAACCTGCAGGATGTGTATTGTGGGTGTGGGTAGGATTCACTGAGGTATTACATCATGCAATAGAAAAGATAATTATATAGCTGGAATATATGTAGGCATTTAGTTTTAATTAGGCTTTTGATTAAATATAAAATTGTAATTAAGAGTGACAGATACAGTAGATCCTGGTAAACTCCATGACAATTTTTTGGCTAGAAAAACTCCTGAACTGATGGGTTTAAACCAAGGCTTTGTGCACTGCTTTTGAAAATAAGACCATTAACTAATCATGGGTATGAAGCTAATTATAGAGTCCTCCCTTAAACTACTTTACCAAGGTATTTGTCTGGTATCTTAACTAAGCCAGTCAGATAATCGTTACACACAGTAATTGCATAAAGAAAACGAGCAAAGAACCCTTCAGTTACTGCCAGGGTATTGTGACTATGGTTTGTTGGAGTTCTGTGTAGCTTTGCATCATTTCACAGCAGGTCTCTCAGGGTTTCCAGTGTCACCCCAAAGTTGTGAGCTGAACACAGTGGCTACCCAGCTCTTCACGAGTCTGCAGGACCTTGGACAAATCTCTTTACCTTTCCATCTACCATGACTGCTGGAAATGTGACTGTCCCGAGCGGGACTGTGCCTGTGATACCAGTCTTCCACTGCTCATGGGTGTTGGGGTCCTGTCGACATTTGAGGGACAAGTTTCCAAGACACAAAGAGCGTGCAACATGTGTGTTGCTGCACTGAATATTTGCTGTGGGGACAAAAAGGGTTCCTTCTTCACACAATAGGGGATGATGGCCAGCCTTGAGAGATGGTTTTCTGCACACCAGTAAATCCCTGTGTTTTCATTAAATTGCTTACTTAGGCTCAAGATTGAAGTCAGCACCATTTGAAGGGCTCCTGTAGACTCCAGCATGGTGACACAGGCAGATGTTTCCCATGTCTGTCTGTTAGAACTTGTCAGTTTGTTTCACAGTATGGAAGGTGTGAGAAGTAACAGGACTAAATAAGCACAGAGGGAACTGACTGTTTCATCTGACTGTGTTAATGAATAAGCTGGGACTGAAGTTAACTCCATGTGAAGCAGTTTAAATTATTTATTTTCAATCCTGGAACTGTACTTAACATGTTAAGGCAGAGCCATGTTGACAGGGTGACATTAATTACACCACTGGAAACCTATCACATTAGCTGAAAACAATTGATTGCAGCTATCATTCATGGTTCTGGGTATAGCCCCAGCTGTTGCAAAGCTGGGCAGAATGTTCTCTTCCATTCATGGAAGTTCTTCCTGCACCCACCCAGAGCTGCAAATTAGTTCTTCAATTACTACAACAAAATATGGTGTTTGGTGGTTGTGGGTTTCTTGTATCCATTTCTTTATTTAATTTATTTTTTTGTGAGCCATGTGATTGTGTGACTGATCTTTCCATTTGACTTGGCATGTCTTAAACATTTGAGGATGTTCGCTGACAATATATATAAAGTATAAAAGCATACACTTTACAGTAATGTATGTAAATGTACTGTAAATGCTTTCTCACAATTCCCTTAATGATTCAGCACCCTCTCCTTAATTCATAGCAAAAGTGTTGTCTCCTTGAGAATAGGAAATTTTTGCACCTGGGTTTTCCATTCTCTGCAAAAGCTTTGGCTTACACATCTCTACTGAAAACTGGAAATGGCTTGACTTTGCATATGTATGGATGTGCACTAATCAAAATAAGGATTTTACTTTCTTCTCACTCATTGGTTAGCACTGCTGTGAGTTAAGAGCTTCAGAATTACTCAGTTGAGAAGTGCTGGGAATATATCTACAAGTACGTAAATGATTGGCTATTTGCAGTTGCTACATGCTGATTTTCCAGATGATCCTGGGTCCATGGTTAATGCAATTAGAGATTCTACTGAGAGAGCACACGTGTGCAGTGTTTGTTCATATGTCCAATAACACCTGACTCTCTGTTTGTAGGTTAGGCCAAAGACCCTGATTCCGGACAGCCTCCCAATCTCCCCGTGCAGAGACCAACCTTCCAAGCAGCCTCCCACCTTCCAGAAGGCAACCATAGTGAGCATCAAAAACCCTAGCCCTGCCCTTCCAACTGCCAACAACACCGTCAGCCATGTACAGACACACAACAGCCAGTCACAATGTGTCCCCGAGCCTACAGCTCTCTCATCCCCACTGAGTGGTGCTGCTGGTGTGGCCTACGCCATCATTTCCACCTCCCCCAGCAATGCAGCTCCGCTCAGCACCAGCGCCACAGTCTCAGTGGTCAACGACAGCATTAAAGTGCAACCGCTTCTCATCAGTGCCGACAGCAAGGTGAGTTCCTTGGGTAGCACATGCAGGAACGGTGCTGCAGGTATGAGCAGAATATTGCCCTGGGAGTGCACAGCCTGTGTGTCACAGTGCAGGTGGTTTGTAGCTGCCAGATAAATTTTGGTCGTGTGCTTCGGATGTGGGTCACCCAACATGGCGGACACCACATGGTGTGAGTCACTCACCCAAGATGGCGGCTGCCACATAGCTGCCCACTCAAAATGGCAAAACACAAGTGGCAGCCCATGGGGGAAGAGATGCTGCGCTGATCACATGGAAGCAGCAGCCGAAATTACCCCCTCATTGGCATCTGGGAGTCCCCTCTGGTGTGCCCACCAGATCCTAGAAGTGCCATTGCGGAACTGCGTGCACCAAAACCTGGAAGCACGGAACGCCGTATCATAACAAAGCCAGGGCTTGGAAAGCCTGAAAGATGCTGTGGCAGCCAGTGCCTGGAGAGTTGGGGAGCCCTAATGGCTGCAATCAGCCACAGGGACCTGTGGAGCAGAGCCATCCCACGCTATGGAGCCTCAGCTGGAGCTGTCTTGCAGCAAGTGGCTGGGGCTGGGGCAGCCTTCCTGACAGTGTCCCCCTCTCAGCCTGTGAAAGTGGAGCAGCAGCGGCAGAGACAGCAGGAGAGGGGATGCACGGAGCTGTGGGGCTGTGGTACCAAGCACGTAGTACTGTCAGGGGCAGCACTGGCACAAGCAGTGCTGTGCTCCCTGCCCCTCTACATGTGGCAGGCCTTACCTGGTAAGGCGTGGCCACCATCCTGTGGTCTGTGAAAGCCCAACTAGTTGCCCCGGCTCTACCCCTAACCCCTGCTGCATCCACCACTCCCGCTGCAGCCAAAGTCCCATTCCTGCTTCCTGAGACTGTTTGGGGGAGCACAGGGAGAGCAATGGCGCAGCCAAGTGAGCACAGCTGTACTGAGATGCCGAGATTTGGGAGTGGCGGGCACGGCTGTTCTGACCCCCGCAGCCTGCTGCAGCCCACCATAACACACCATGCTGGGCAGGGGCCCCCAAGCAGCCCCCACACCCCACACCAGGACTGGGGTGGGGGGCATGGGCAGGGTGGCCTTGGGTGAAAAGAATAGGCAAGGAGACCAGCCCTTTTTAATGCCTTTATTGAAGTCAGCTCTAGGTGGGGGGCTCGAGGGGCTGCACACACCACCACTGCTCCCAGTGAACAACCCAGAGGAGGAGGTGTTCAGCTTTGCTGCATGTCAGAGCTGGGGCTTCCATCCTCACAAGAGTCTCTAGGAAGACACTGTCTCATTGTAAATCTAGGGTAGTCATGGATAGCAAGTGCTGTTTTGTTGCTCTGTTGGGAACGGTTAGAAGAACGACACAGACTCTCTTGTGGAGTCGAACTGGAGAATTTCTCTTTGTTTATTACCTCAGGTCTTTTTTATAGACTGATACGTGAAAAGTACAGAAAAGAAAACTCTTATTGGTTAGTAAACTAACACATCACCATCATTGGTCAGTGGGGTACACCAGCCCTTGACCTTCTTTTGCAAGAAAACAAGGAACAGACAAACAGCACCTGCAAGGCTGTTCTCTATCTCTGAGGATTGTTTTAATTCCTCTTTATGATTCCCAGGCCACTTTCCCAGGCAAGTCTGAGAAAGCTATGTGGCCTGCAATTTCCACAGGCACCATGCTCTCTGCTTCACAGTTAGCATCCATACTGTTTAGTTACGGCGACGAGGTTCAGAACATTGGTCAGTTGCGCAACATTCTCCCTTACTCCTCGACGTAGTTTGGAGTCTGGTTTGTGCCATGGCTCGCTGATTCTAGGGGCCATTAAATGTTAATCCCACTTCCCCTGGGTGCTACCCCCCCATGGGAGTTCAGCTCATCTACATACTGGGCAGTTTCATCGGTTGCCGTTGGGGAGTGCCGGGAGCAGCAGAGGCAATAGACAAGGGCAGGTGGCATTAACAAGGCTGTCACAACAACATTGGTATTTAACATGCCACAACATGAGGTATTTTAACAAAGAAGGTACCTTATAGTGACAACACTCTACTGTTCAATCTGTAAACATCTTTGTGTACTGATCAAGTCACATATTACTCTTTACATCGGGGAGTGGCGGGTGCCCTCCCAGCCACCACAGCCTGCCACGGCCTACTCACCTGTGGCAATAAAAATGCTCATCATATACAGAGCAAGCCCAGGAAAACAACCCACAATCTGAGGCACATTTAAAAAGCTCCTTTGTTAAAGTTTTCAAACATCGAACACGTCAGAATTGATCATAAAAACAAGTACCAATTCTAATATTGGATTCTACGTGCCTTCAACAGCTTTAGTCTTCATGCTATGATTAACAACACTAGATCTTTTTCTTTTCAAATGTACATTGAATTTTCCATATAATACTGTAGAACATTAAAGGATTTTAGTTCCGTTTAATAATTTTCTTCTGTATAAAACTCACAATAATTTTCCAGGCTGTTTTTACCCTCCAAAGAAAAAGAAGCATCAAGGTATTTACTTTCCTCTTCCAAAAAGCCTACAATTTCAGTTACGGGATTTCAAAATCCAAATTAAGTTTTGTTCTCAGTCATCTAAAACTGTGCAAATATTTTATTCAAAGATGACAACTATTGACTATTTTTGGTTTGTCTAACAATTAACAAATCTACAGCAAATCAGTCAGATTTATAATGTAAAACTCTGGAGTTTAAAAGGTTATTGAGTCAACACCAAAAGGAAATCTATTAAATACTCATACTGATACATACATGATATTAATATAATATTAATGGTAATATTTACCACCAAGGTAATATTTCATCACCTTATGGTGTTAATGCTTGCAATTGTAGATATAGATGATAAAACCTAATATTTAACTGAACACATTTAGTAATAATTCTAGATAATGGCAACATAACACCCAGTATATTTGTAACATTTTAGAATTCAAAGACATTGCTTGTTTTAAAGGTCCTAAAAAGAGCATTCTAAGTTCATAAAAGCAAACACTGAGGTACTAAATCGGTGTAAAAGAAAAATGTTTCATTAGCAAAATTCAGTTACAGTTTTCTCACCAAGTATTTTCCACCTGTCACTTTGTTTACAATGTCTACAAAAGCATTTTCATGCTGAAAACCACTAACAACTACCTTTCATATTTCACTCATGCCAACTGTTGAAGTCAATAGCAGGTTTCTGAATATAGTGGGTCTGTCACTGTTATCAGCAAAATACTAATTTACATGTTTTCTTATTTTCGAACCAAAATATAAACATAGCTTTTAATGTTCAGTTTTTGCAACTGAGTATACAGATACAATAATCACAAAACTAAAGTTGAATTTACAGAAAACTTGAAAACTATACATAAGAAAGTAGTAACAGAAACTTCTAAATTAACAAAAATAGTTTGTCCTACAGCTTTGAGGTCATGTCTTTATACCTTTCTTAAAGAAAACATATTCATTGAAGACACATAATCATCCCAAAAAACATGTTTAAATTAATTAGAATTGTTGATTAGCCCATGAATACTGCAAATTAGCATCTTCCTCTTTTATTTTCTCTAACTCAATTTCAAAACTCTTAATGAAAGAAAAAGGTTCATTATTCACACTACTGCCATTAAGCAATGTTGTTAAGTATACTAATAATAGTACAATAATTGTGTAAATGAGTAACTTAATTCCTTCCAAACTCAAGAAACAATTTCATAGGTGTCCTTAGATAATAATATGATCCAGTTTTATTATCTATGTTCTGTAATGTCACAAACTATATTTATAGAGACAAATAACACAACTAATTTTACACTATGTTTTTAGTATTGTGATTTTACAAAGTGATTCTACACATACAGCTAAATGATATTATTAACATTGTATCTACCCATCAAATAATAAGCTAAAATCACAACCAAGCAAAGAAGCCTTCACAAGAGAAATCCAAAAACTCCAAATATACACCTTAAACCATCTATGGGATCCTTAGAATGACAAGTTACTTATGACTTTATTCAAAAAACCTCAAAAATCAAATATTTTAAGGACATTACTAGCACAAGGACATATCACTTCTAGACATATAGTACAATATGACCTGTAAAACCTAACTAAGATAAAGAGATGTTTCCTTTGATGGTTTTGAATTGGTTTGTTTGTAACAAAAAGGTAAATATTACTTTCAAAAGAGTTGTTTATTTATGTGCATAGTTACAGTTATTTACAAGTTATATCATTAGTTATTTACCTAAGGACAGATAACAAAGCCAGCTGTTCTATGACTCCTTACTGAAAGACTTCCTTTAAAGATATGATAGGTAAGTCTTCCCAGTCTGGGTCTTGGTTTTGGCCAAACTATGACCTTGATTGGCAAGGGAAAAATATGCTATCAAACCCAGGTATTTCTGTGCTAAAGATGAGAGTCAGTCACTTTCAGTGTGTCAGTCAGTGACTGGCTGATTTGGCTTTGCAGAAGCTGAACCACTTCCCTTTGAGATAAATGAGGAGGTCTCATTGTGAAAAGTTGGCTCAGCAGTGGCAGACACTGGGTGATGGTAAAGCATATAGGCAGTTCTAAGTTTCACCTTGTTAATTACATTCAAAAGTGCATATTTTATTCCCATTATAGTTGTTAAAACAAAGAAAGGGGTAGAAGTGCAGGATGGATGGATGCCCTGCCTCAGAAGTCTTGGGTGCTCTCATGTTTTCATGTTTTTCTCCTGTCTTTCAATCAATTCACAACATAACCTAGCCAGCCAACAACTTTTCAGAAGCAGAAGATTGTCAGTAGTAAGACAATCTGCCCATCACCCTACTTGAACTCCAAGACTCATATTTTTGGAAGACATCAGTGATAGAAATGTGTATGTTTTTAATTGAAATGGTTTTGAATTGAATTGTTTATTGTTTGTAGTTTTTATTTTTAAGTTGTAAAATTGTAACTTCTGAGTAATGAGCCTGTGGCATGCCATCTTAAAAACTTGTATTTCTAGTTTAACAGCTTTAACAGCTCCTGAATGTGACTATTACAACTCCAATGATACAGGAGATACATCACTGGTTGAGGGAAGCTAGGCTTGTTGAGTTGAGTGGAAAGTCTTATTCAAACTAGATTTATTATCTGTGTCAACATGTTGTCTTTGCCATCCTATCTGCAAGGTGCCTACAGAGGAGGACAAAGAACACTTTGCTTTTTTAATAAAACAAACAGGGGGAAATGTCAGAGTGAAGGTGGTTTGTAGCTGACAGATAAATTTGGCCACATCAGACCCCCAAAACTGACTATCACAGAAATAAAACAAGTCCCCAGACAAGGCAAGGATAGGTTAGATTCAAACCTACACAGGGGACCCTCAGCCAGTCGCAGCTGATCCTAAATGCAAACATATCTCTGGCCAGAGATCCGGGCAGTGCAGAGATCCCAACCAATCAGCTATCCAAGCCTGGGAAATTCAAACCCCCTTCAAAAGGAGGAGTTGCACAATAAACTGATGATGTTTGTCTTATGATCATCGGACTCAAATTGTGATTCTGTCTCCAACCTATGACCACACGTAACACCTGTCGAGTGTTGTCAGTGGTTCTTCTCAAAGAAAATAACCAGAAAGCAATGTGAAAATTCTTACAGGGTCACGTAAAGGCTAGTAGACTTTTATCTGTGTACAAGCCCTTTTTTTACTGGGAACAAAACACATCATTATGTAGACTGACATTAGCAGGACCATATGAACTTCTCTTTCCTTAAGCAAATCCTCACTAATAAAATCCCCAAATTTTGTACAGGCTCAAATTTCCTATGGACTCCCTCTTTAATGATACAGTGATACTAGATTTGTCCGTTGATCCCAAGGAGTACATAAAATAATCAGAGATTCCCTTCTGCTCTTCCAGGGGAAGACCAAATGAAATGAGAACTCAGGGTTTCAGAATTGACCAGGAGATGAATCAGTAAAAAGAAAAAATTCAAACTATGAATTACTTGTTTCATCTTTGTACTGCTTTTCAGCATTGGAATGCAAGAAACTTCGCCACTTTTATACCAGAGACAGATTCCATACAGGCTGCAAATGTACCCAGCAGACATTCACTGTAATTTACTATTGGAATTCTGCTGCTTTTGATCTTGGTGGCAGCACAGGTTCTCATACAGCGCTAGAAAAATACATAGGATGTAGGATGGCTTTTGAGGTAAATAAAAGCAGATATCTCTTCCCCATTTCTTTGACATAAATTATTTTTCTCTTACTTAAAATGGCTGCTGGCTCAGAAAACCATCCCTTTTTATGCTCTTGAATCTTCTAGAATGATTGAGTTAACATATCTGACACTTAATCTGACATTGATTGAAAATTAGCAATGAAGTAGATGGAAAAGGCCTCTTAAAATCTGATAATCTTTTATCTAGAAGGCAATAGTCCTTGGAAAGTCCTTTTTGAAGCTTTCACAGTCCTTTTGATTATAGGTATGAAGTCATATGTGTAGTTCTGTGGCCAGAAATTCATTCCTTTTAATTTAATAGCTTCTAGATAATGTGACCTGCATCGTGTAAATCTTCATGAGTAGCTGGATATTCTACCATAAATGTGTGAATGAGATCTGTGTCCTAATTACTATAGGTTCTAAACAAGACCTGATTTTAATTTAAAACACAGTTTTAGTTTATTTGGTTTATGGAAAACTGGACATCCACTGCTTATAACATTAAAGGCTGAGGACTGAAGTCTAATCTCAGTTTCATGAGGAGTACCTTCTTTCCCATCCCCATATACTTACTCTGAAGTAACACTGGCACAACTGAGATCAAACCGTGTTTGAAAGTTTAGTAATCCTATCTCTTCTACTTGTACACAAAATAAAATCAAAGGAAAGACCTTAAAATCACTAACACCACAAGTGCTAAGACATGGCTTCTCAGCCACCTTCACAAGTCCTCTAAGTAGAAAGTATCCTAATTTTCAGAGGCACTGATCAAGTGACTTAAGCTGTAGCATGTTTATAATGCAACACCAAGAATTAATTTTTAGAAACTTAAGTATGGATTTAGGACCTTAACCTAGGTATCCTGTTGTTTTATGCTTTTGACTTGTGACTTATATTTCTTATTTGTAGGGTATCGAGGAGGTAAAGGAGGACTCAAAGGTTTCAGGCAGAAAAATCCAGTTTCATATAGTGAATTCTCTTATTTGTACATTGTCTTTTAGGTTATCATTATTCAACCTCAAGTCCAAACCCAGACAGAAAGTAAAGTGGAGACAAAGAAACCTCCTGAAGAGTCAGCTCAGGGACTGCCTGCTACCAAAAAGAAAAAAGAGGAAAATCCAGAGGTGATTTCTTTTATTTTTTTATTTTTAATAAATGAGCTACAATATGGTTATGATATGGGGACAAATCTAAACATTCTTCTGTGTGCTTATGCGATTACTTTATTTGTGCTTATGGTTCTGCCAGCTGTTCATCTCTCAATCTCTGCAATCAGGGTATTTTCCCTGCCACCAAGTGCCCTGACAAATTTGGTTTGCACCATTCAAACCTTCCACTGTCACAAAATGTAAGACTTGGAAGTCTCATAATCTGGGCACCCCATGGCTGTAGCTGAATTTCCTGTGAAAGGTGTATACAAGCTTAAGATATTTCCTTTTATGTTATTAAACATTAAACATACAGTATCAGATTTAGAGGATGTATATGAGGTGGAATTAGCATTTGTTCTGTAAACTGAGCTTTTAACATCTTTATAATGAATCTTGCAATTTTTAGATGGTATTAAGAGTTTCCTGCATTTGCTATGTACGTCTTCCCACGTGTACACAGATTCTAGTCTGAAATACATTAAAATTCTTTAAATTGAGCAAGAGAGTAGAAAGCAGGTAATGAAACTAAATATCTTTCATGAATTCTACTTTTGATTTAAACTAGAAATAAAAATTGCAAGTCCGTGTAGAAATGGGGTCTCCCTAACAGACATTTAGGGTTTTGACTGGATATGTTCACATTAGATTGGGTGCAATTTAGGGCAGTTTGAGAAGTTATACAAACTGAATCTACTTCTTTTGTGGGAATGCTCACTTCCTGTGAAATTTTAAACCTCACTAGTCTAATAAATGTGTAGCACAAAAGCATCCATGGAGCTGTAGGTTTAAGAGGATTATTACAGTATAAATCTGTATTACTTGAGGCATGTGGGTGGTCATTTGTTTTACCATTTTAAGAGGTTCATATAGGTAAAACATTGTTAAGGTTAAATATTTTAGCCCAAAATATCATAGCTCTATGTAGAAGCTCTGCAAAACTACGCTTGGGAAACCTCCCAGGTTTAAAATCTGACCCTTATATGAATCTTCATTACCAGTGAATGACAGGACTGCAGAGTCCTGTTTTGTTTAGGCAGGTATTTCCAAAAACTTATTTATTTTGTCGCACCTTATGGGCAGAAGGGCCAGTAGATCCTGGTTAGAAACAGAATGCTTGGTAAAAACGTCAATTTTTCTTTGCCTGTAACTTATCCCCGTGGAAAAAATATTGAATAAAGACCTTCCAGAGAGATGCAGGAGGAGGCAATTAGACTGGCCACACTTTTGGTAAGGAATTAAAAAATGTAAGATTTCCATTACATTGCTAACTAGAATATCTCAATGACCTTTTTCTAACTGCAGACACTGTTCCTACTCTGTTTACTGGAGGTCTCAAAAACCTTAATTTTCAGGGTAGGGTGCTGACTTTGTGCCCTAAAGTATGACAGTTCTCATAGATTTGTTGCATAGCCATAAATTGGTAGGTCTAGAGTTAATTTCTTTTGTTCTTTGAAAGTAAACTTTAGTTGATTACCATGTATTTATGCAATTAGTGTAATTAGAACTAACATCATAATTAGTATAAATACATGTAATGACATAAATAGAACATGTTATTACAAAACTAAATGCTTTTATGAAAATCTTTGTTTTGCTTTACAAGGAGACATACTGTGTATTTTTATAAGCACTCACAGCTTGTAAACAGATGATTAAATTTAAAGCAGAACCAACGTTTTTAAAAGTTGTTTTTAAAAAGAAAATAGACATTCAAGGAACTTCTCAATTTTATTTCTCTTCAAAGCACAGAACTGAGGTAGGAACTCCAATATGGCTCGTGTAAAACTTTGTTGGGAGAGACTGGGATTTAACAAATTACACAGACAATTTGAAACAAGCTAACTAGAAAAAAAAAGATTTACCAGTATCCAGGAATCTCACATGCAGTTATTGGGTGTACCTGAACAAACAGAGAAGAGTGAGGATCATTGCTGCCTTTAGCTACTTGCTTGGTCATTCTGCTGGTAAGCCCTGAAGCTGATCATGGGCTGAGGAGGAGGAGGAGGAGGCCACCCACTTCTTCCCATCAGCACAGCTTAGCTGGGGATGGAGAACAATGATGATGGATACAGTGATAGGCCTTCTCCCACCAGGATGAATTCTCTAAAGAAATGGAGGAATTACTAAAGGGAGATGCTCCTCTGGGAAGAAAATGCCCTGGATGTCTGGATGTTGTTTTTTTGGGTTTTTTTGTTCACTTGGTTTGGGGGGGCGTGGGGCGGAGGGTGTAGGGATAGGGGGGTAGGGGGGGTTTGTTAATATTTTCTTCTTTTTCTTGAAGAAACCTGAGTTCAACACAGAAAGAAACAGAATTCTGCCAAAACCGTTTTGATCATTTAAAAATTCATATTAGCAAACTATCTGGCAACATTTTCATTCTAAAATGTCTTTGTCTGAAAGAAAAATTACTGCCGTAAATGCCAGTCTTTTAGTTACTGGTGTTCCAATCCTTCCTAAGTACAAGAGAGACGCATGGCAAATGTGAACTAAATGCTAACATTAAGCCTAGATGGAAAATCTGGAGAAAATTAAGTCTTGGTTTTGCATCTTCCTGTACAGAGGACAAACAATAAAGCCTGTGATATAAGAAAGTTTTGCAGTGGAAGTCAGATTTTGAGTTGAATCCAATGAGCTACAGGTGTGTGAAATAGCAAAACCTGTAAAAACAAATGGGCTGTTAATATAATATGCGTGTTCAAAAGAATACAGCTTGTACTGGGATTTTTTAAAAGGAAAAATCTTTCAAGTTCCTATAAAAGCTAACATTTCCTGTATTTAATAATGAGATAATTATCAAGTCACTTATGATGGCTCTTCATATTTTAAGCAAGTATGTTTTCATTACATTTAGTTAGATACCTATTCAAACAATTTCAGCATGAAGAGAGGACATTGTTTAGCAAACATTCCAGTACACAAATATTTTCAGTTGAGGCATCAGAAAAGGTGTGCTTTACCTACAGTTTAATGTTGGAGTAATGCAGGAATTCTGCACTCCATTGAGAAAACGCACATTAAACCATTCCAGCTTTCTGATTCTATCCCTAAATATTGTTATTACTTTTGCTCACAGTGCTGAGAAATATCCTGCCAGCATTACTTTTTGATGGGGCAGAGATGGATCTTGTAATCCTTTTCAGTTGACTAAATTTCTTCTCAGATCTGCACAGTGGATCAAATATTCATCTTTTCCTTCAGCTGTGGGGCCCCCATTGTGCCTGGCTGGTGTTTCAGGCATGTAAGGAGTGAGCGTTACTGAAATCAAGGTCTGACGTGCAAGTGAACACATGTGTGTAATTACCACAGATACGAAAGGCAGAAATACAGTGTGAATTCATCTTAATTGCCAGTGAGGAAATTCTACACCACCATTTTTTATTCTACCTGGAGAGTTAGGAATCTCGCGAGGTTGTGGAAAGGAAGTATTCCTGTCTTACATGGGTGTTAGTTCACCTGTTTGACAAAGATATTTTCACAGATGCAAAAGTGGTAGAACAGTCCAGTCCTGACCCTCTGATTTTGATGAACCCACCCAATAGTTGCATCTTTTCATCTACAAAATGAGAATGTATATGCTTTCAGGATTTCAATAACTGAACGTCAGAACTGCAAATTAAATTTTAGTTCTGGTGACTTACTAGCTGATTTTATCCTGAACAGAAATTAAATGTTGAATTGTCAGGCTTTTTACAGAAAAGGAAGGTGAGACTAATTTTAATTTGAAGTGTTGAAACATGTTCCTCTGACACTCTTTGAATGGAACAGAATGTTTTGACATTCTACTGCTTAAGCACTGTGTTTTAGTCAGACCTGAAGCTAAACATTTTATTTGAGGTATGATAATTGCATTTTTGGTCTTTGTACACTTCCTCAGACTTGGGTTGTGGGTTTTGTTTGCTTGGATTTCCCAAGAGATTGAATGTCATGGTCAGATTTTCTCTCCCATGGAATTGAACCTCGTGAAAATGCCCCTTGGGTAACCTGATGCAACAAGATTGTTCAGCTGATCAGAAAGAGGAGGCCCCCAAAGCTCCACAAGTACCACAAATGTGACTGAAAACCAAGGAATTCAGTTCAGCTTGGGCTTGGAACAACACAGCATAATTTCAGTTTTCATCAAAAACATGCAAAGTAACTTCAGCAAAACCTTTCTGCAAGGAAAAATTTTCCAGTGAGAAATCACTGACAGGAAATTTAGAATCTGCTCTAATACTTGTCCTGTCACTGCATCAGCATGTTCTGAAGATTTTTTACCATGCAGGTATGTTTTACTCATATATAGTTTAGAAGAGTTGTGAATAATATTTTAGATCAGATTCCTCACTGCAAAATGAGCTCACCAGTGTCAGTGTGAGATGTTTGTTCACTCCCCATTGAGTAAGAATGTTGGATCAGTATACATCTTCACAATCCATGCACATAATGTTATTTTTATATCTTGGGAAGAGAAATGTCTAATTTTTTTTTTCTTTTTTTTCTTCTTTTTTTTTTTCTTTTTAATGGGAGGGAACTTTCAAAATGCTTCTGATGTCTTGCTTAGTGTTGTACTGTTCAAACTTGTTTCACTTCATACACCTTGCTCATATCCAATAAAAGCAGTGCCATGTCCGGATTGTAAAAATAATACAAAATTATTTCACTAAAGAATGAAGTAACAATCCAGCTAGCAATGTGAAATCGAACTGATTGAATTGACTGAATATTGGTCATGTGCTGTGTAAGATCAGTAGGTATTTAGCATTGACTTCAGACATCTTTTAATTGCTAGAGTTTATATAGTCATTCAAGGAGAACCAGGCATATCTCAAGTAAGTCTTCAGTTAAAGTTCTTTACATTACTATGCATTCAAATAAGATACATTTCTAAAAGACTTTTTCTGGGTTTATTCTCTCAGTGCTAATTTTATTTATTTTCTTACCATGATTGTTGTAGTAGAAAATCTAACCAATTTATTTTTTTCCTTAGAAAATTGCCTTCATGGTAGCACTAGGACTGGTTACGACAGAACATTTGGAAGGTAAGATGGCATATATTGATTTACAGTTCAGTTTTTGAGTGAAATATTTCCTGTTGGTTTTTCTGCCAGAGCATGTTACTGAGGATTGTGTTCAGATGGCTTTTGAGTCTCTCCAGAGAAGGAGATTCCTCAGCCTCTGTGGCCAGTCTATTCAGTGTCCTGTTACCCTTCTGGAAAAGAAGTTCTTCCTCTTGTTCAGGAGAAACTTCCTGGGCACCAGTTTCTGCACAATGCCTCTTGTCCTGTTGCTGGGCACTGTGGAGCACAGCCCAGGCCATGCTCTGACCCCTGCCTGCAGATATTTATACACATCAACAAGATTCCCTCTCACTTTTTCCTTCTGCCATCTTATGAAGGGCATGAAAACAGAAAAAATGAAAATTAAAAGATCAGACTAAATGTTACCTTTGCACAATTGTGCCTTTCAGTCCCACAATAGTGGGTGGCCTTATTTAGATCTGCCTCCCACTCCATGGCACAGCTCTAGGAGCATGAGGACAGGCCCTGCAGCCAGCCACCAGAATGCTTAGCACAGGGTGGTATTTGGACTCACTCAGTCATTGTGGTCCTTTAAAAGATGTTAACGATTGGAGGAAACAGCGAAACAAAAATCCTTCAAAGGCTCTGACCACCTCTGATATGGTTGATGGATCTGTGAGGTTCAAAGATGTTTGCCCAGATATGCAACAAGTGTCCATGTGAGATGGACTTCCAGTTCTTGAGTTAACTGTCTGCCATCTCTAGACTTCCACAGAATAATGTGTGAAATGGTGAAAAACTGGCATTTGTTTCGTAACATTTTGCTTACTTAAGACTACTTCTCACAAAGAATTCCTTCATTCCATTTTCCCCACTTAACCAAAAACTTAACTTCCCATCTAATCAATCCTGGGTTTGCATGAGAGCCTTTAGCATGTCTTCCCAGGCTCCTGAATATGACTTCAAATGAATATTGCACATAATCTAAATGTAGTATCACATGGTTTTCAGTTTCCTTCTCCAGCCTTCCAAAAATAGCTTGCAAAAGTTAGCAGATTTGTATCTTTCTTTGCCCTAGCTTCGTTGTTCTGAAATTATAGATGAGAGGGGGAAAAAAGAGGTTTTTTAGTAAAATTTCCAGTGGTGTGAGACAAGTTGGGGTGGCAGAATAGTTCTCATGGACAGAGATGATGCAAATATTTTTAAGAAAAGATCTGCACCCTGATGGTTTTAGTTACAAGCTCAGCCACAACAAGTTGGTGTGATTCCACCAAAGAATCACAATCCAAAGGAGAGAAAGCTGGTATCTATGTCAGGTGACAGTGGTTCTTGATCACAAAAAGTGTTAATGGCAATTGATATTTACCACCCATCCCATGGACCATAGTTAGCAAAACACTTAGGAATTTCCAGTGCACTGAGTTTAAGTTTTATGTGCATTAGACTTAGGAGCATGCTTAGCTACCTTGCTGTCTCAAGGTATCTACCATTTTTAGCTTGATTTCCTTTTACTAAGATTTCCAGTTCTTTGGTTTTAAGACAAGTTGTGAATAAGTGAGAAAATACATCTGAATTGTAATGTCTCCTCAGTATATGCAACGGGTTTCCTGTGGGTCTTGTTGCCATTTTTCAGTGTTTTTCCTCTTTAAATCTGCATTTTAAAAAAAAAATCATTTAATGACACAGTGACTGAGAACTTGAAAGCAGTTTAAAGAAATTTTTAGCCTTTCTAATTTTTAATCCCTTAATCGCAATGGATTGAAACAGAAATCAAAAAGTTACAACAATTTGGAGAGAAGGTTTATAATCCAAAAAGTGCAAATGATGACTGGATCTTTTTTTCATTGTCTAAGGAGAACAGGACAACATTTGAAGTTGTGTTGAAATACAAATTATGCTTACAACAGAGCAGACCTAATTTTGAATAATTCTATTCCCTTTGATTTTATTGGGACTAATAAATTGTTTGTGTAGATTTATTGCTTATAATAATCAAAATGCCAAGCAGTGATCTACTCTATTCCTACACAAAGTGTGGAGATGCACATTTTAAACCAAAGTTTTAAACACTTATCATGCAGAATCAATTCTTGAAGACAAATTCACTTTTTATATTCCTACTAGCAATAAATAAATGGTTCCAACCAAGAGTTACTTACTATGGAAAGGGTATTTCTTCACCAGAATTGGTGATTACTGCTGTCAAAAATGTCCTTCTAGGTTTCACATGCTAAAGGTTATTATTTTACTGCTCTGTCATGCTTACAGTTATCAGTCATTGCTCTTATCAGGAAACAGTGGTCATTAGACAGTTCCATTTATATTAAAACTTCTAATTATTTCTCAATTCACATTTTTTGAATTTAACTCTATCAAGATGGGATCATTAAAAACTTACCCATTTGGTATCTTTAATTTACAGCGTTACTGTTTTTCTTAATTTTATTCATTAATTTTCTGGTGAAGGGCTGTGATCCCCTTCCATATGGATTTCTCGATCTGCCTAGAAGCCTTTTCCCCTAACCTTCACATGAGCATTCCCTGCCTGGGAAAAGAGCTCTGTTCTGCAGAGGCTGAGTGTGAGGCATCTTTACCAGTAAATGAACACAGCTGCGCCCACTGACTGACGGTCTGCAGGGTACAGCTTTCCCTGAAGATAAATTGCCATCATGGGCCTCATACAATGACCATGCAGAGTGTTTATTGGTGAAGGCAGCAGCTCACTGCAGTTTGGCCTCCAACATAAAGCTATCTTCAAATTCATTCATCTGTCAAATGTATTAGAGCTTAATTTTTCCTGTTTGGTTTCTATTTTTTTTAATTGATAAGCTAAGGAATAAGATAGCTCAACTCTGTGATGCAGCGCATGGTTGTAACATATTGAATCTCTCTAGGCTATTAGAACACCTTTTAACATTACAATTGTTTTTTTAAAAATTATAGAAAGCAAAACTTTAAAAGAAGAACCTCTTGTTCAGGTCTTTCTAAAAATCTTTATCCATCTAGGTTACTGAAATATTTATGATTTCATCAGTTTAAACAAATTTAATTTAACTTTATTGCACACTGTTCTGAAAAGTACACAATACTTTTTTAGCAGAAGTAACAAGTAACAAAAGATAGCACACCAGTGTATGCTTTTGCTCTGCCTAGGTGTAATTATTGACCAAACCACAATACCAAACCATCTATGTACATAGATTTTTTGTTTCCATAAAGTGCTCTCCCTCCCTGATGGCTGCATAATGTGTTGTACATCTCGAGCTGCTTCCATTCATTACTCTCTCTCTCTTAATTTCCACCTATTCCCACTGCTATTACTTTTCCTCCCTGACAGCTCTTAAATTTTCTCTTTAACTTGGGACCAAGAAGGGCAGAGAGCAACAGATCCATCACTGTTGTTCTTTTATGGGATGCTTGGCCCAGTTACATATAAAGGAAACTCTGCTGCCTTTTTCTGGGCCATTGAAAGTCACAATCTTGTATCCCTGTGACCACTTCTGCAAGACTGAGCCTGTCCTAACTCCAGTTTTTTCTCTGCATTGCCATGGCAGTGCTGAGATGCTGCAAGCCCTGAATTCACTGATAAGGGTCCTGAGCCTGGCTGCAAGAGCCACAGCTTGAGCTCACACTGCTGAGACCAAAGGAAAGAGTCAGCCAAGGGCCACTTCCTCTGTTTTATCGCTGCACCAAGGTTCCTCTCCTTCTGAGACAGAGCAAGACAGAAGTATCACCACCATGGGGGCATTTAGACTAACAAGATCCTTCTGGTACCTCATTGCAGACTTTAACTTACAATATTCACATAGGAAATATTTTGGAACAGGGCACACACTTCATGTCATGGGATGAATGCTGTGGCTCTGCTTGCTAAAGTGTGTCTGGGGCTTAGAATCAAAATAGTAGGCTCTAAAAGACATGCTTGTAATAATCTCAGCATTGTGAACTGATGTCAGGAGCTGGAAAAAGAAATTCCATATGATGTAAATTGAATCCTAGCTCAGATCAAAGTAGCATTAAACCTACAGATTTCTGTGGCCAAGTAATCTTCTCCCTCTCTATGTGTTTACAGAGTTGTGCACATGGCTAGTGGTTGCCAAACACAGTCCTCAGCATGTCCCATCTTCAATAGGTGTCACCATTTAGTGGAAGGGAATTGTGGAAGTTTAGTGGAAGGGAGAAATGGGCTGCAGTCCAAGGAGCCCATCTGTGTGCTGGTGTTTGCAGTGACACATATACACACATGGCTCATAGTGACATTTTGCAAGCTCAGGATCATGAAGTTGTATGCTTCTGGGTGGAAAAATCATCACACCCTGGTCAGAACTGAATCCAGCTCTGCCATTTCAACTATGCTTTTTCTAGCCTCCATGGAGAAAAAGTAAAATAAATTGAATTTAGAAGGTTCTCTGTACTTTCATATGATATGAACTAAAGGCTTAATTGCTTTAAATGCTTCCCTTCTGTTAATAGCAGACATTGAGAGTACTTTGAAGGCTCTCTGGTGATGCTTGCTGAATATGTGTCTGAAGGGATCATAATAAAATTCTTGTAGGGCAGCAGAAGTCTACCTTGAAGGAAGAAAAATCTAAAAAATGCCTGTGAATCTCAGGAGGAAAAGCTTATTAATGTCAAACCTTGAACTGCAGCAAATATAAATGCTGATGAAACCCAATTATACTTTAGAAACTGAAACGGAACACAAAGCTCAAGGGGCCGAGGGTAAGATCATCTTGCTTAACAAGTTATATCTACATTTTTCACTGATGAATGAGAAATACACAGTTCATGTTCCTTTCCATGGTTACAGAAATCCAGAGCAAGCGTCAGGAAAGAAAGAGAAGAAGCACAGCAAATCCAGCCTACAGTGGACTCTTGGAAACAGAGGTACTTTATCATTCACTTTTTTTACCACAGTTCTATTTCACATAATAAGTGTTTCTTACTACAAAAATATATATGAATGCAGAACCACAGATACTTGTAAAAAGATACTGATGTAGAAAAGAAGGAAAATAGTTCAGTAGCTAAGCAACAGGTTTTCACCCCACAACATCACTTGCTCCAAACTAGAATTCTTCTTAGTTTTAATAGAGACCAAAAGGACTAAATTAATGTGGGACCTAATTACTCTTTCATCTACAAAGGCAGTTCCTTTAGACCATACCTGGAGAACAGAAATGCTGCATTAGATTCAAATGTGCATTGCTATTTCTCTTTTCTTATGTGCTAAATAAAAAATTAAGATATTTGGTTTTTTATTAGTGACATTCAGAAAAGGGGTGTGTTGGCTTAAGAATCAGTGTGGTCTGCAGGGGGTATAGAAGTCTGCATAATAAATGTAATAACGCATTATTAAAAATAAAATGCTCTGTATAATCTCCATTGTCTGTTACACTTACACTGTTGCATTTATAGAAGAATCAGGATTTGGTCCTACATAATATTGGATTACAAACTTGGTATAAAAGCAGCATATAAATAGGCTTAACTTTTCTGATTTCTTTTTCTTTGTTTCTAAACTAACATATATGCATTTATTCAGCTAATTAAAATTTCACCTTTAAAATTTCAGCACACTTTGGGTTTAATGTTTGAACTTGCAACTGAAATGAAACACAGTTGCAGCCAGCTCTCCATTTTAGCAAGGCTTCTCTGTGTTCTGAGTTCTCTAAGTCTAAAGAAAGTGATTGTTCTTTATTTAGGCATAAGGGATACAGAATTTCTGGTATGCCAGTATTTCAGATTTCTATCTTTGTTGGCAGAAAGCAAACATATGAGGCTAAGAAGAAACCCCTGCTGCAGTCAAATTGCTGAGTTGTTTGATTGTACTTTTTTTGAAAACACTGGAGATTTTTATACTCCAGGGCAGCTCTGAGCACTTGAGTTCTTCAGAATTCCTCAACTATTTTCTTCAGTGCAAATACTGATGTCCATATGTGCACTATTTAACACCGTAGGAACTTCAGCCTTGTTAGCATGAAATCTGTAGCTCCTTAGACGTTTTGGTCCTGATTATTAAAATAGTTGCAGCAGAGTATTGTGGATGTAGCCAGCCAGATTGGTGTTTGTGACAAACTCTTTGGAGCAGAGGTGGAATAGAAGATGGCCTAGGTCTGCTGCACCCCTAGTTTGTACTTCTCATTATATCTATTCTCAAAAGCATACACTGAAATGAAGGATGGGATGGGGAAAGAAATGTCTGTGAAAGACTCCTGTGGCTGATCAGCTGTGTGCTCATTAGGAGCTGTCATTAAGTACTGACCATGGGGAATGTCATTCAAGTAAAATGGAGGCAGATGGTTTTTCTCTGATCAATTAGCTGCTCAGACTGATTTGCTAACCAGTGAGTTGAGGTATTTGTGGCATTTCAGGCATTTTGGTGCAGTTTAGTCTTCTGAATGATCTTTAATGAATGATGGTTTAAATTGAAATTGCATATAAATTAAACTTTTTATTTGGCAACACCCCTCAAATTGGCAGGAGCTCAGCATTTGTACTGGTGATATTAACTTCGATTGCAAAAATGTGATCATGGTCTTATGTCTTCACTTGAATGGTGTGCTTTTTCTTTTCAAAACTTTTTTCTTAAAAAAATTAGATACCATTTTATTTTCCTACCCTCAGTCTTTTTTTTTCATAGGAAAGGGTTAAGTTTTGGGGTGGTTATTTTTTGGAGAAACATCTATTCAAAATTCATTAACAGACTGGCAGGCACCCATCTATAAGATAACAATTCGTTCACCAAAGAGTAAATAATTTAGTAGCAAACCCCCTCTAATTTTCTTCCAAGCAGAATCTAACAACATGTAATGGAGGGAAATGGTGTTGTTTCCATTCCTGCTTTACAAGTTTGTTTTTGGACGGCTCAGAGGAAAAATTTGGGGTTGTCTAGACTATGAATGAAGCCTGGCTTGCTATTGACCACAGCTTGTGCTGTCAGACAAGGCTGGCCATGGGCTGCATTTACAGGAGTTAAACATCTCAGACAGGTTTGTGCTGCTCTCTGTTTGTAAGTTTGGTGATCTCAGCAGATTGAAATCACTGCCAGCTCCTTAAGGTCCTGCACATCCACTTCTGAAAGGGAAATATTTTGCTAAGGCCTTCACTTGTTGCTTTCAAATGCAGTATGTTGCTCTGAACTGTAGGCAGGTGTCACAAAGGTAGTAGTGCTTTTCCTGCAGGTGAGAAATCCATGACCATTTCTATATAAGCAAATAAAGATGTCACTTCACAGCAACGATTTTCCCTTATAGATGTTTTTGAGCTTGGAGTTAGTTCTGCTGCAGTCTTGCTCTTACCAGCCCATGCAACATACCCTGCAACCCCATCAACAACATTTACAATTTGTATTTCTCTCTTTGTAATAAAATTTAATGCACAATAAACTGCTGTATGAAAAACTTGTTAGAAAGGTAAACCATGCACCTGTTTGTCTGACTGTGTCAGTGGTCAGTCTAAGTAGCTTTTGGAGAGCTGGTTAGGTATGAGGTAAGGCCATGAAGACTGATAATCTGAAATGTAAGAGACAACCAGAGCACTTTGCAATGACACGGGGGTTGGTTTCTTTTCCCTTCTAGCGGAAACGCCTTGCATCGAATTATTTGAATAACCCCTTGTTCCTTTCAACGAGAGGTAAGCGTATTTTTAAATGAATATACTACTATTCTAATGATATGCCAAAAATTTATTAGTAGGCATATGAGTTACTGTTAGGATACCATAGGGCATTACTTTGTGTAATGCCCCTGTGTTTTTTAATATGGAGTGAAAATAGTTTGTTTTCCTGCAAAAACAATGGAAGGCTAAGGCTAATGGTCACAGTTGTATAGAAATGGATCCAAAGCCTCTGCAATCAGTGGAAAATCTGATCTCTGGCACTTTAAGCACCATGCAGTGAGAGAACTGATTGAAGAAAGTAGTGTTGCCAACTCCAAGTGCTTAAAAATATGTATTGAAAAACAATTACTATTTTAGGCTTTTCATTTCCCCCTTTCCACCAGTTTTAAGAAACTGCTCCCCATCCTCAAGCACTAGAAATTTCCCACAACTTTTGATTCAATAACAAAGGCTGAAAACCACTTTATCTGATTCCAAGAGATAGAGCCATAAATCTAGATGTGATGACCTTGAAGATACCTTCCAGTCTTGTATTTATAAGAACTTCAAATCTGAAACTTAATAGTAAATGCCTTGAGAGTTAACAGCTCAGAGGAGCCATTTGGGGATGCTGATGATTAACTCATGGGAAGAAGTGCATTTCAGGAAAAAATGTACAACACAGAGAAGACAAATAGTTGGAACATGTGAGATGAAACACAGAGAATGTTGAGTACAGTTTAATTCTTCAGACAAGACCTATGTAGTATTTTAAGGAAGAAAGTGAGAAGCTTGTATTTCAGAAGAGGAGACAAAGCCAGTAAAGAAATTTGATTCTGTCCTTGCCCTTGTTTTGCCTTTATAACTTATTCTTTACTGAGATGCATTAGAGGTGAGGGAAGAGAGACCTTTTTCTAAGTTAAATATTATTTCAGTATTAGGAGCATTTGCAGGGGTAATTATAATTGAGACATTAAATTTTGACAGTTTTTCAGCATTTGCTTGATCTCCCTGTCAAGTGTCATGTTTAGTACTTGAGATTCACCTTTTTGCCTCTGCCTTGACTTCTTGCACCACAGGACCACTGACTGAAAGGCACCAGTGCTTCTCTCTGCCTTCAAAACTTCATATGCCAGATACAGACACTTGGCCTACTTACCATATTCCTGTAATGTGTTTGGTCTCAGAGGACAGGAGAGGTTATTACAGCTAGGATGACCTGCCTCTTAGCAGGAAGCCAGGCTCATGTGAGCCCCACTAGAAAGAATATTATTCCTGGCTTAGTTTTATCTTCAAAATTAAAATTGCAATTTATTGTTTGTGTTATTATAGCACTCGTTTTTTTCCATGTAAACACATATGAGAAATCAGGACAGAATGGTACTGTTAGCAAGTTGTGCTGCCAGCCCCTTGGTGGGTTTAAGTTAGGGTTTGATATCTCTAACCTTACTTTCATTACATGTTTCTCATTTTATTTGCAAGCAAGGAGGCAAGTGATAGAGATCTGCTGATGCAGCTGTCCTGGAGCTTCCTGAAAATCAGCAACCTCTCTCCTTAATCATTAATTCCTCTGAGTCCTGTGTCTTTGGTTTTTCCAGAATCCAGAATATGTGCTGGAGTTCTGCATATTCTGAGAATGTTGAGATGGACTTCATTATAGCAGAATTCCCCACCTCTGCAAGGATTTTTTTGGCACCAGCACTGTTTTGCTGCATGCCATGCAAGCGCTGAACAGAAGGCAGGTGCTGTCCCAGATTGCTTGGCTCTGCAGTGATGCAGCTCTCCAGCTTCAGTGCAGAGGTGGCTGCCCCTTCTCTCAAAAAATGCTCCTTTAAAAATATTGTCCTCAGTTTAATTTTTCAGCAACTAGAAGAGGGAAGTGGACATGTTTTAAGACATTTAAAACTTTGTAGCAAAAGTGAGGTGAAAAGACAAATAAATGAACTAGAAAAAATCCCCATGACGTCCAGGAAACAACTGTCATTTCTGGAAATATAGAAGAGGACAATTCTTGTAAATTTTGATCAAAATGTTAATTAATCAGGATTCATTTATATGAAAATGTCTTATCTGAAATGAGGTCACATCCCCTGACATGTATCATTTGTACAAACGATTCAATTATCAAACCTCTGTTTATCTCACTAACATTTATATCCCCTGAGTAATCATGGTGTCATCCAGTGGTGGATCTTTGTGTGTGTATTTTTGGATATGAAGTAACATCTACACATTTTATAAGTCTGTGATTATAGGATTCATTGCCAGAGTGTACTATGATTGCTAGGGAAAAGTAGAGAAATTTATAAAATATAAAATATAGAATAAAATAAAAAATATAGAATACAGAATACAGTCTATCAGAGGCTGTTAAATATAAAAATGAAGATGCAAGCTCAGGGTTAGGGAAGCCCATAAACTGCCACCATTGGAAGGATGCTTCTGGATTTACTCAGTATTTGCCCTGTTCTTGCACTCCGTGCAGGAGTGGCAGCACTGTGTGCTGTTAGCAAAAGACACGGGGATTTACAGCCTGTGGTCCAAGTTAGGTGAAACTGTTTCTTTATTCTCGAGTTCCTCTTCCTACATGTGTGTGGGCCTGCTCATGTGTACATCTTCACGTGTATGCACACATCAGTGTGTAAAACCAGTGTGTAATGGTGGGAGGGGACTTCCAGGTGGGTCTGATATGAGGAATCACAGTGGGACAGCTACATTTCCACTCTGATCAGAGGGGGAGCTGAAGGAGGCCAGAAGAGAAGTATCAGTTTGGTTGTCTCCACTTCAATCCAAAGAAAGGCCTGTCCATTAAGTGTTTTTCACTGGGACAGTGTGCTCCATCCCCTTGCAAGAACCCAAGCAAATGGCTGGACCTGTGCCAGGGGCATATTAGGCTGCATATCAGGAAAAGGTTCTTCCTCCAGAGGGTGCTGGAGCACTGAACAGATTCCCCAGGGACTGGTCATAGCCCCAAGGCTGCCAGAGCTCCAGAAAACTTTGGACAACGTTCTCAGGCATGGGGTGGGATTGTTGGGGTGTCTGTGAAGGGTCAGTAGCTGGACTCCATGATCCTGATGGGTCCCTTCCAGCTTAGGATATCCTGTGATTCAGTGAAATCAGCAGCAAGAATTGCAACACTGTGCAGTTTCCATACAGCTCTTAATTTTTTTTTGGCTTTTTATTTTTGGACCAAAGTGTGTTTAATTCCCCAATTTATTCTTTTAATTTTTTTATGGAAAGTTTGGCCTGCTTTCCGGTGAGCTCTATTTGTTCTTGTTCATATCAGGTTGTGAATACAATCATTACAGACCCAGTTCATCCAAAGGTCACTGGTGTTTGATGAGGAATTGATGATACCATCAGTCTCACTCCCACAGGAGCTGACCATTTTGTCCAGGAATCAGCTCAACATTTAAATCTGTGCTCAATGATTAGCTGGAGACACCCATTTCATACTCCACATACTCCACATTGCTGGTTCAGGGCCAGCCATTTCAACACCCAGCAGGCTGAGGTCCTTCAGGAAGACTTTTTGACTACTGGCGCATGGAGAGGAGCTCTGCATGAAAATTCCTGAAAATTTCAAATACTGTGACCTTTTAGCATCAGACCTTTGGACATGGGATTCCTGCAATGTACATTTTTAAATCTGAAATGCTAATTCCACTGCTTGCTGTTACATTCTTTCCTGCCTGCATTTATCTTGGCAATGTTCTGATCTCTTATACCACATTTTGATTAAAATTACTCCCAAAGATGAGAACTAGCAACTGCTGCAGCAATGTAGTTTCCACTAATCTGTTTTCTGCCCTTCTTTTATATGCTAGCAAATGAGGATTCATTCTGGAAGGTATGTGTGGCAAAGTTTGTGTATTAGCAGGTATCTTTCTCATCACTGTGTATTCAGTGCTTGCTTCTGATTACTGTAGTCACTCTCAAGGTACCTATTTGCAGTATTCTCTTTTCCCACTTAACTAAATCTTTGAGTCCCTAAGCTAGAATTTCAAAGAGATGAACTCTCACATCCAAGGCTTGAGTTTAGTTCCTTTGTTGATTCCACTGATTGAGAAATTGCTAGTCCAGATTTATGAGTTTAATGAAAATTTTGTAAGAAAAATGAGTAACCATTCTAGTTTGTAAAGATTATATCTCTTTGCATTGCAGTTAAAATTCAGATTCTTTGAGCAGGTAGATTATAAAGAGTAATATTTTGGAGAGTGATTTTTTTGACAGGACTGGTTTAGAATTCAAGATACAAGCCTGACTAAAACGGACATGAAACTTTTAAGTTACTTTTCCTAAAAATGAAAATGTGCTTTTGGGATTAAAAAACATAAAATTACTATTCTACTTCCTGGAAAGCCAGTAGGAAATACTTGATTTTTTTGTAATGATTCACAAGGCATGAGAGTTTCAAAATCAGTGTCTCCTTTATTGAAAAGAGTAATTAATGTTGCCATCAGATTAGCATAGCAATCTACTAGATGACACTGTAACTTTGTTGATGAGTCTTAGTTCATGTTATGTATTGCTTCAGACAAAGCACTAATCAGTCTTGCTGGAGAAAGGTTGTCAGAGCAAGTCTGAACAGAGAACAATTACTGCCAGGGAGAAAGAGGCCAGAGAAGTTCACAAAAGAGGGTATATAGCCCAAGGCTGTGCTCCAGCCTCCTGCTTCCCCAGCTGCCCTTTGAAGCAATGCATGAAAAATGGAACATGTGCTTCCCCGGAAGCCTTTTCTTGCTTGCTTCCTTCTGCTTTGGGTATGAATGACAAGTGATCCCCACATTAACTCCGATCCAGGACAGAGCCATGTGTGGCGATAAATGTGTTGTAGTAGTAATACGCTGGCAAAGAAAAAAGTGAAATAATTCCTATGTCACAATCTGGCTATATTAGTCTCCTCTCTCCTGTGTTTGATTAGTTGGGTTTTATGTTCCAGTTTCAATTTATAGAACTTGCTTCTGGCTCATTTGTTGTTTGTATTTGTTGCTATCATATATCTATTATTTCTGTCTTCTGTGTCTGTCAGGGTCCTTTTGACAATTAGATTTCGTGTTTGAAGGAGCCTGTCTGCTGCAGTAGAGGCTTTGAATGCTGTATAGAGAGAAGTTCTCAATGGACTGACTTTACCCAGGGCACCCTTCTCTTGCAGAACGAGATCCATCATGATGAGCACTGCACTGCTTGCAAGCGTGGAGTTAACTTGCAGCCCTGTGGCACATGTCCCAGAGCATATCATCTCAACTGCTTGGACCCACCTCTCAAAACCACCCCTAAAGGGCTCTGGGTCTGCCCAAAGTGCCAACAGAAGGTAAGCTACATGAAGCATGGTATACCAAGAAGGGAAAATGAGAGATACCTCAAATTTGTGTACAAATCTAACCTATGGTCATAGCTCACTGAACTACAAAAGAAGTCACTTCTAGACAAAGAAGCACAGAGAGGCTTTTAGTGGAGTTTTCAGTACTTATTTCTGGTATTTTTCACCATTCTAGAGTTACTACATACATGGAGTGCTGTAGCTTGCCTGGAATTGCTAAGAATTTTCCTCTTAAAATGTCTCTTCAGTTTCTTCAGCTCCTTTCTTTACAGTAACACCACCAGCTTGTAGCTAAAGAATGTAAATCTTAGAGATGAAGGAGGCAGTGTCAGAAGACACTGTTCACCAGTGGATCTGAAAGGTGTGAGGAGAAGCCTTCCTTTTCTTTAAATCACATTTGTTACACACAGCTGTTCATCACAGTTATGTGAGATAGGCTAAACTGTCTAGTTGCTGTGGACAATGCTGACTGCAAAAGTTAGAAGAAAATTACTAAAACACTAAAGTGTCACTAAAGTATAGATTCTGTGTCATAGAATTCCTTGTGCTTAGCCTTGAGATCACTTTTATGTTCTGCAACAAGGACCCAAGTTCTGGTCCTGCCAAACTGTAAGGCTGGAGCAAACATTAATATGTATTTTTTGGAATCCTAACCATTTATTATTTCCTGGGCTTATAGGTGTTAAAGAAAGATGACAATGTGCCATGGACTGGAACTCTGGCTATTGTTCACTCCTATGTTACTCATAAAACAGGTAGGGATTAACTCAGCCACTTAGACGGGATTCCCTGCTCATGATAGGCAACACCATTTGAGTCCTTAGCTGAAATATTGAAGTAGTGTTATGATGTTTCCTGGTCTGATGGTGTAGGTCATAGGGCCACAAGTGACTGGAGAAACCAGACTTTTTCTCCCCCTTTCCCCTTGGTCTCCCCCTTTGCCATCTTCTCTCTGTAAGGAAGTTGAGAGTGATCTCTCAGGAACTTCACTCTCTAGAGGAAGTCATCATCACAATGTTGTCTTCCCTGGAACAGGGCTGAAAGAGGATTTTGAGGCAGGATCATTGTGAGGCAGTCAGGCTAAGCAGAGCCATGTAATTGGGTGTGTAGCACAATGCCAGACTAGGGTCCCAGACCCCACAGCAATGCCAGCTTCTATTTGTCTGTCCATTGGTGTTACGTAGTATGGCAGCCACTTGAGTCATATGCTGTGCATGTCCAGCTGTGCATTGAGCATTATTCTTTTTTAATTCCCATTTGCACTCTTACATGAGGCTGTTTGGGGCATTAGATCATATTTGTAAGGACCTTTATCTTATTTTATTATTTATTATTTATTATTTATTATTTATTATTTATTATTTATTATTTATTATTTATTTAACTGTCTGGCACAGTTACAATTGTGTTTTTCTGCTGGGGTCACTATTGCAGCTACAAGGGGCTGGCCTCTTCCTAAATACTATTCACCTCTTCCTTGGAGACCTCCAGGATCACATGTGGTCTATGCATGTGTTTGCATTCACCTTAACGGTACACTGTACCTTTTGGGTTGTCCTCCTGTATGCTAACCATTTACATAGACACATGCATAGAATCCCAGAACTGTTTAGGTTGGAAAAGACCACAAGAAGTTAATTGAGTCCAACCTGTAGCTGATCCCACCTTGTCAACCAACCCATAGCACTGAGTGCCATGTCCAGTTGTTCCATGGATGCCTCCAGGGATGAGGACTCCACCACCTCCCTAGGCAGCCCCTTCCAATGCCCAACCACCCTTTTAGTGAAGAAATTCCTGCAAGTAGAAACTCCAGTTTCTTTGGCTGTACCCGCTGACAAAAGGCTAATGAGACCTTTAACTCAGCATGCAAAACACCTGCTTCTGCTTTCTGTCCTCAAGTGCACAGTACATCCTTTTCTTAACCTCTGCATCCTTAACCTTATTGTTCCACAGTCAAAGAAGAAGAGAAGCGAAAGTTATTAAAGAGAAGCAGTGAGCTGAAGAGTGAGCATAGACAGTTAGAAGAAAAAGATCGACTTCTCAACAATGCAGTGAAGGTAGGACACCTGATGGGGACAAAGAGTCTCCTGAAGAGATGTTTATAAGGAATTTAAGCAAAAAAATTAAGGTATTTTGTGGCTAGAAAATGATTCAAGATCCCAAGCAATAGATTTTCAAGTGTGAAAGTGTTTCTCTCTGAAGAAGTACATGTGCATTTTCTTTACACACAAAAGCAAGTCACTCTGGCAGGCTGAGGAGGAGAAATCACTTGAATTCCTGTGGCAAAACACATACAAACAAAACTCCACAAACAGCCATGGCTGCCTTCCTTGTAGTTGCATCCATAGTTCTGACCTACCCAATAACTTCAAGGCACTTCCATCCTCTCGGTGAAAAGTTTAGTCACAAGCGTGTCCTTCAGTGGTAGCTGCTTGTCCATTTGCTCAAACCTCTTGATATCAAGTAGAAATAACCATCTTTACTGGATGTTGTAGCATCTCTCCATGACTGGACATGGACTATTTTGTCTTTCCAAACTCATTTCAAAGCTAAACGGTATCTGGAGGTGTCTTCCACACATATTGTGCTATGAGGATCAGTCTCTGGCTGAATGGGCTGAATTCAAAGCCTAATTCCTACTCTTCATGGCTGAAGGAACTCTCTGAGGCTATCTCTGTCCTGAGAGGTAGCTGTTAGTTTGCATGGCTGCCTCAATAAATATTTGACACTTCCTTACCCTGGAAAAATCAAAGTGGCAGCTGCAGGAGTAACTGGTCACTGCTTGTTTCACCATTGCAGTTATCCAGAGGAGGCATGTTAAAATAGTTGTCACGTAAAACAGAGTGGAAGGAAAAGCAATAACTTATTAAAAGACATCACTGTATATTCCCTGTACATGTGTATAGCACTAATGGAGCCACACGTGTATGTAGTAGGTAGGAGAGTGCAGTGGGCTGAGGAATTTGGAAAAAGAAAAGCTGTCAGCTATTAGGTGTGTGTCATGGCTGTCAAAATCAGTAAGATTTCTACCTAAGCAGAATCAGGTTCTTTCAGTGGGCAGCACTGTCTTATTTAAATGGTAATGTCAGCCAATGATTATATTTATTGGAAATGTATCCACTTGAAAGGAGAAAATAAATTAAAGGTACAGCACAGAGCAATTTCATTCTGACATTTTAAGAGATATTTATATGAAAAAGAACACTCTCATACACCCCACAGCTGCAATGGTAAAAACAGAATATAATTTATCTTTCATCTGAAATTTCATCTCTCTAAACCAACCTCTGAGCAGTTCCACACAGTTGCTTTCCAAGCAAGTTGATTTTCAAGTGAGCATTCCCCAGTTCCCCAGGACTGGAAAATACCCATCCCTGGACAGTCTGGACCATAGCCAAAGAGGAGCAATCTGCAGACAAGTAATCAGTTTGGTCAGAATCCTGGGCATTCTGGGAGAAAGAAAACAGGTTTCAGGTATTAGAGACCACTGTCCTCTTTCATCTTGCAGACAGATTCAGGATGTGGGTCTGTCCCTCAGTGAAGAATGGGGTGGATGCAGCAGCCCATGGTTGGGGAGGGGAAGGAGAATTACTGGTTCTTCCTATCTCTTCTTGGAGAAATGGAGGGTTTGGGATGCCTTTGTTTAGCTCCTACTCTCGTGCCCATTTGCATGGAGGTTTTTATTTCAAGTGATCACAGGGTGCAGTTTGGCCACCCTGAGGGATGAAAGCTTACTTGTGAGTGCCCTGGTGTAACAGTTGTGTCTTGGAGAAAGGTTTTCTACCAGAAAAATACTGATATCATGTTCAGTGAGATCAGTGTATTTTCATAGCCTATTCCCTGAAATGTGTGGCATGTATGAAATGCATCCTAGTGAGGTTCACCCACCAAGCATTTATCAGGGTCCTTTGGTAAGAGTTAGAGACCTGAGTGGTGCCTTCTATATTTTCAGTAACACAGCTATTGCACTGCCCTGCCAGGCAGCTCTGTGGAGTGCAGAAGGTGTTCCTGCCAGGCTGTCTACAGGATGGAGTCAGAAACATCCTCCAAATGCATTTTGCCTGGGAAGAATATTGTTCCCTCAGACAGCTGCTGCAATATGTGCAGCTGATTACTCCATTTGTTAAGCTGTGGTTTTTCTTTCCCCAAAGGAGAACATACTTCATTTGAGCAGAATGCACACCCAAGGCACCAAAGGATGTTTGGAGAGATGTTTGACACCATTTTGAATGTATTCTCAGTCTTTCCTTCTCTCTCCCCTTCTCTTTATTTGACAGAAATGCTTAGAGCTAAAAACCAGCCTGATGGCCCAGCAGAAAGGGACTCAGTCATCACTGGAACGTCTCAAAAGCCTCATTAGACTGATACAAAATGAGCAGATGATTCAGGTTACCATGACGACCACCACCACCACCTCCCTGCTGTCCATCCCCTGGATCAAACCCTCTGCTGCCTCTGCTGCCATGCACAAAGCCTTGCAGCCATCACAGGGTAACAACTGACAAGAGTCAGCAATGAGAAACTTTTTGCATGTGAGCAGAGGAGAGATGAAACTGAACAAAGGACAGAAGGAGCAATCTCAGTTTTGATACACTTAGAGACTTACAGACCAGTCAGCCCAGTTTGTAGGTCACTGTGGCAGCAGGTTCCCACAGAGCGGGTTGTGCTGCAGTTTTGTATTTGCCAAGACCTTCAGTGCTTATGACATTTTGTTTTGTTATGTTTGCCTTAATGTATTTATGACTGAGGATGAACAGGAAAAGCATGGCTGATAGGAAGCAGGATAGCCTTTTTTGGTGGCAGACAGGCTTTCTGTTCTAAGGGAAGAGGAGATAGTGAGGTATTAGAGAAGTAGTTGGGCTGAAAGCTATGTGTGTGGGGGGGAATCGGTGAGATAACCAGAAGCTGAGCTACTTAGCACTTGACATGGATTGTTTTCATGGAAGAGGAACAAGTTTGGCCCCATTGATTCAGGTGACCTGGAGATGGGGTCGCTGTGACCAGAACAGCATCACGGACACTCACAGAGCCTTGGAAACAAAAGATCTTTTTTTCCCATATTATTAGACTTGAGAATTGCAGATATTTAAATAAAGAAACTGTATGAAGTTAGCATTTCTAGTAAAATATTGAAGTATTTTCATGCTGATGCATCTGTATATGCATTCTGAAATGTTTAAAAAATACGACTGTAAAACTCCTTTTGCAGGTCCTTTTTACTTATTTTGCTATCAGTGTATTTTTCTCATGGAGTTTTTGTGCAAGGTTTAGCATCAACCATAACAGTGGATATCTTTGACAGTTTGGGTTTCATTTTTTAAAGAGATTATTTTGTGGTTTTCTGTCTTTTTGTTCATTTTGAATTCTTTTTTAAAGAAAAAAAAGCAAATAAATATTCTGGCTTTTGTTTCTTGTCAGTACAGATAATATGCCAAAAAAGAAAACTTTACCTTTTTGTACTGCATTTTTATTGTTAAAGATATGTAACATGATTTTTTTTGTGTTTTGATTTGGTTTGTTTTGGTTGTTTTGTTTTTTGGTTTTTTTGTTTGGTTGGGGTTTTTTGTTTGTTTGTTTGGGGTTTTTTTTGTAGAAATATCTGCTGAAATGGTACAGGAAAAAAAAACTGCCTCAAGGGGTTGTTTCTCAAACTGGAGACTTGAACTCAATACTTCTGGGGGAGGGACAGGGCATGGAAAATCAAAAGGGTTTGGGAGGATTATGTTTTTGAAAACTTGATTCCTTTTTAACATTTTGTTGGATCCTAGCATATTTGGGAAGTGTTTAGCATTAGCCTGAGAAAATCCCAGTGCACCTGCTTGTTTTACTAGCTGGTCTTCCTGATTCTGCATGGTCCTGCCTGGTCCCCAGGGCCTCGTCTCCTGTGGCTGCCTGGGAAGGTGGTGATGGACACCCCAGTTTTCTCAACTCACACTTCCCAGAGCCATTGTCTCTGTCCTTATGAGTTCTCCATCAGTTAGCACAACAGGTACTTATGGAAAGCCACCAGAGCAGGACACAAGGCTAGTCTCTCACATCAGCATATCACTTGGTGCTGAATAGCCTTTTTTGTTTTTAATTTTTAAAAAAAAACACATGAGGGACTGGCTTTTTCTGTTGCCCATCACTAGGCAGCACATGGTCCCTTCAACCATTTTCACAACTCCGGGAGAAACTGTGCAGTACTATACAAATCTATTTTAATACACAACACTCGATTGAACAAGATTTTTATATTCTTTTATTGATGAACAAAGTGAACTAAGTAAAACACAGTTATTATACATTGGTTAATGTATGCATTTATGCATTCTGAATGGCTTGCAATGTAGATGTTTTCAGGTTTCATGATTTTTTTTTTCCTTCTCAGACAAATAAAAAAAAAGGAAAAGTGTGGAAGGTTTAATATGTGAAGAATTTCTGAAGAATTGTCTTCAACTGTTAAAAGTAGATATTTTGAAAAGGGGGCTGTCCAGTGGATAGTGTGAATAGGAAAAAAAAAGTGTTTGTCTTAAATATGCCAATGTAGTTTTACTTCTTTATGATGCATTAAACTTGACTGACAATTTCCTGGCATTGTTGTGGTGGTCTCTGCTGACGAGGGTCACAGCATGGCCTGTTCAGGGCTTGTTGAGGGACCCCTCCCTGGCCAGACTCTCTCTGTGGTGGGGGGAAGAGACTGGTGCTGACTTCTCCACCACTGTGTTCCATTCTCAAACTTAAGTGCTGCAAGAATGAATGCAATACTTTCTGCATGCTTTCTATCAGGAAGGTGGCCTCTTCCTTGAGGCAGAGGCACCCTGTCCTGTCCCTTGCTTAGCTTCCCGCCTCTTGGAATAATTGCCAGTCTGCCAGACCCCTGGGCTTTGCTTTCATATCTGCATTCTCAGGTGCTCCTCAAATATGGTGGTGGTGACTCTTTCTGTAAAGGAATTTATAAATCACTCATAACTGTAGCAAAGAAATGGGGAGAGTGGGCCCTCACAGGGGTTGGCTGGTTTCTGGCTGGTGGAAGGGATGGAACTTCTTCCCAATAAAATTAATCAAATTAAAGCAAAATACTCATCACATCTGCACAAAGTGTGCCACGGTGGCTAGCGCTTATGCTGAGAAGAAACAGGGTTGGGGTTTTCTTGTCAGGGGTAAGGGAAAGGGTATTTTTCTGTCTGGGAGTGTGTTGCCTTGTCTTCACCTCCTGGCAATATTACTGCTCAATTTCAGGCTGCAATAGGCAAGGGAACTCGGCACTGCACTCCTGCTTCCCCTACAGCCCAGCTGCCTCCTTCTCCCTCCCAGCCCCTGCTACATGGATGGCAGGTTGATTTTTCCTAACATTGCTTCCAGTATTAGAAGACACCTCCTCCCCATGCCAAAAAACTCCCCAAATCATATGTTGTTGTCATCATCATCATCATCTGCCTGCCACCAACCTAACCTTTAAATTCAATGCTGTGCTAACAGACAGGAGCCATTTACAGAGCTCTGAATGCTGCCTTAATAATTAATGCAGTTGCAAGAGAGTGCAGCCTTTAATCTTTTATAGTGTTTTAAACTGAGTTTTGGTGGAGATTTGCAGGAGTTTTGCAATAGCCCCCATGTTCCTTGCTGTGCTACAGGCATTGTCTTTGAAAAGAATCAGGAGCTGCAGGGTTCTCAGCCTCCCCTCCCAAATGAAAGTTATTTTTACAGCTATGCCAGACTTCACAGCTTCAGGGCTCTTTATTTCATCATGAAAAACTGTTTTCTGTGCACAGGACTTTTTCATAAGTTATCTTGCAGAGGATCTGCTCTGTAAATAGCCATTTGAATCAAGTGTGTTGTCTCCAAGCTTGCCAGCTTTGTATATGAACCTCTCCAAATATAATTTCACCTATTCTTCCTACTCACAGTCTCTTGTCCCTCAGAAATGAGAGGAAAAGGAACACTTCTCTCTGTTGGGAAGTAACACAGAGCAATGCCAGAATGAGCAATTTTTTGTCAAGATCTCAGATGATTCGAGGTTTCATACTCCTTAGAGGGAGAAGCCACTAGGACCTAGATGCTCAGCAGTCAGGAAGCAAAGTCAAGACCTCTCTATTTTTTTTTTTTTTAGTATTTATAATAGTTTACAATCACAGCAGCAATTTTTGCAAGATGCTGCAAGATGATTTCACAATAATGTCAGCCCAGCAAGTGGCTTCTCTCATGGCAGACTTCTGTGTAAGGATTGCAACATTAACTACAGCAGCTGTATCAGGAGTTTATTCCACATGCCAAGCAGTCTTCTAGTAGTTTGATGGCCTATTAGGATCACTTCAGCTTTAAGAAGAATGCATTATAAACTGATCTGTACTTTTTGTTCTGTGTTCTGCAAGTCATCTGTAGTTGGAAAGAAAGTAATTACGATGAAATGAGTGGCAATATCCACATCAGATAAAACTCTACTCACTTTAATCAGGTTTTTCCAACTGCAGCCTATTTGGCTTAGAAAATGAAGCCTGGCTTCTGAGATCAGTAACTAGCAACTGACTGATGCAAACAGAAGATGCCAGACTCCCCTGCTATAAGCTACTTTTAAGTTCACTATGGTGAAGATCATTACAGCAAGAGCTGGGATTTTCTCCCTCCCTTAAAAAAGCAAACAAAACCTAAGTTGTCATGGCAGGGAAAAATACTACAAAGTGTACACAAACTTGCTATAATACATTCTAGCCAGGGAGAAGGAAAAACAACAACAAAAAAATGCCACTGCCCTTTGAAGTTCTTGTTTGCATTTGCGCTGGCAAATTGCAGACAATATTTTGCTATTTAAATGCAGCAGAAATACTGCACTTCAACCTTTGATTGAGCAGTTACCACAGAAATTTTAATTCACTTTTGGATTTAATTTCTTTGGGCTTAAAATGCTGCAATAAATCACCTTTCCCCTCAATATTCATGCTAGAAACACAGCTGACTGGCAGTCCAGTTGTAGTTGACACTCTGCCAGTTGCCAAGGTGGAAACTTCAATCATCCCAGCACTGGTGCTGTGTTGGCTCCACATGGGATCAGCACCATTTCAGTGCTGGTGTGTGGCCCTGACCCCACGGTGTTTGTGGTTACCCTGCTAAGCAGGAGTGCTGCTGTAATAGCAGCTGAGTGAGAGGCTGCTCTGGCTCACTCCTTGAACTCTGAAACTCTGCATGCTCCACTTACCTCCCTCTCAGGGAGATGGAAGGAAAATCTAAGCAAAGCACAGGGTCCCGAACTAGAACTATGGCCAAGGCCCTGAAAATCAGAGTGACACTGGATTCATTATTTTCCATTGGAGGAGGGTTAAAATAATAATTTAATGAGTGAGTCCGGTATCTCTTTAAATACTACATTCCCTTTCCCCCTCACTTTCCAAACTGGGGTGCTTTGCTGCTGCAGCAGCAGGGAGAACAAGAGACAGTCTCTGGAAGTGACTTTCTGTCCCTGACAAAAACTATAAGACTGGAGCAACAAGTGCCTGTGACACACCTTCCTCCCTCTGCAGCCAAGCATGGCAACCTCTGAAGTACCAAAAGAGTTGGGAGATATTTTACCATCTCTCCCCAACATGAGGGTCCTGTTGCTAATGTGCTCCATGTTGTTGAAATCCCAGGGTTATGGTTTAAGCTGTAGCTGCTGAAAAATGATGCATCCTTCACCCTGATGGGCTTTTGCATCCCTTCACACAAGACCTTCCCAACTGTGATCTGCATCTTGTGGCCACTCCTGCTTTGCTTGGCCATGAAAATATTGTCTTAGCTAAAACTCCAAGGAGAATTAAGGAGTGATGTTAGAAATAAATTCACAAAGAACTGAACTGAGAAAAATGAAATTCTGGTGTAGATACTATGTTACTGTTTAAAGTGCACTTGCATAACTAAAGAATTTTCTAGTGGTTTGAAACTACAGCAGAAAAAATATATGTGCTGAGCCACTGACTATGTGCTTCAATCTTACCTTCCTCCATTACATCACAACTGAAAAAAATAAACCAAAAAAATAAACCAAGTCCCAAATCTCACCCACATAGATGGGTGTCACTTCATCTGGGGGTTCAGGCATCTGACCTTGCTGAGCTCTGGGATATTTCAGGCTGATGGAAATGGCTGATTTCAAGGACTTTTCATACAGCATATTTCTACCTTTTTTTTTTTTTTTTTTTACTTTTCTATCCTTCCATTTGTCCCAGGGTCTCCTGGAGACTTGTGCTGGTTGCTTCTGCCCCAGCTTTCCTTTCCCTCTCTCTGCTGAAGGGCTCCAGGAGCCTCATCCAGCCAGAGCTGCATGGAGTAGAGAGAGACAACCAGTCAAGTGAAGGCTGTGCAAACTCATCTGGGTTGAGATTTGATTTAACATCAGCCATCTGGTGAAGCAGGCTTGGCACAGAGTGTCTGTGAAGCTGCTGGCTGGCAACAGCTGAACAGGAGCCCAGGTGTGCCTGGGCAGGCAAGAAGCCAGGGACACCTGGCCTGGATCAGGAATAATGTGTCCAGTAGGACCAGAGCAGTGAACAGGTACTGTTCTGGGCACTGTTGAGGCCATACCTTATGTGCAGTGTCCAGTTCTGAGCCCCCCATGACAAGGCAGATACTGAATGGCTGGAGCATGTCCAGAGAAGGAATCAGTGCTAGGGAAAGGTCTGAAACACAGGAGCAGCTGAGGGATCTGAGGGGGCCTAGCCTGGGAAGAAAGAGGCTCAGGGGGAACCTTCTTGTTCTCTATAATTCCCAGACAGGAGAGTGCAGCTAGGTGGGGGTCAGGCATTGCTACCGGGAAACAAGTGACACCATCTCTGAAAATATTTAAAAGACTTGTAAACATGGCACTTAAGGACATGGCACTTTCGGACTTGGCATTTCTACGTTAGTCATTGGACTCAGCCTTAAAGGTCTTTTCCAATCTAAATAATTTTGGGGTTTTATCATCACCTCTGCTGTGCACCCTGGGTGTTTGGGGCCACGTTGAGGCCTCAAACTTGGCTACACAGTGTGCTGGGGTCACTTTCTTTGAAGTAATGTTGCTCTGGGTGTGTATATCACCTGTTTCATTTAAATGGGCTCAGGCTGGAGCCAGGGTGTGAGTCCTGGCAGTGCCAGTGACCTGCAGGGTGGCTTCCAGGTATCTGCCCTGTGCTGGAGTAGTAACGAAAAACACAGCCTAATGAGGAACTGAAAGACACATGTAAAGGACTCAAACATGAAATAATGATGAAACAAAAAAACAGATCAAAGCTTTTAATTTCACTCTAAGTACTTTACTCTCACTCTCAGAAATTCTTATCAAAGACAGGCAGACGTCACTGCCTCCAGGGATCTCAGCTCAGAGCTTCCTGATTTGAATTTATTCCACAAATTTGTCTTCAACACCAGAGACCAACGACATAATAGTAGCAGCAGGTTTTGCTGTAGCAAAGCCACACGCTGAAATTTAATATCAAAAAAAAATGAGTAAGCTGAGTAAGGCTTTCCAGTACCCATTAGGTACTGTACAATTGTAAATACAAATAAATCCCTGCACAAATGCCACCAAGCTTCTGCATACTGATAAGATAAAATACTCTCAACACAAAAATTTGTTTCCATGGCAAAATACTAGCACAAAGCTCCCGTTTTGGGCTCTATATTAGGCAAGAGAGGGTTTACAAAGTTTATAAAGAAATTGTGCTCCCAGTCACACCAAGCCATGAGGTGGGCACAACTCTTGTGGCTCAGCCTGTGTGAGTCTCCCTTCTCTCCAGGTGAAGGTGGGGATTGCTGGACTTTCACGTGAGGTGCTTTGCCTGGTTTTCTTTATCACCTCTCTGGTCATCAACTTGCTTTCCTCAGTCAACAGCTCACTTAATGAGTGACATGAGTAATTGGTTCATTGGAAATGTCGTTAAAAGGGCCAGCTGCGAGTAGGGCAGGGTCCACAGGGTAGTGGGATGTCACATATAGGTAAAACCTTACAAAAGAAAGGCCTTGTAAAAATCATGGCTCAGGCCTTGTTACTTTGGCTAAGTATAGCTAGCAGCTAGCCTGACAAGTTCCCATGCAAAAACATCTTGAGAATGAAAAGTTTGTTAACATAACAAACTATTCTTGGGGAGAAAAACAAGTGCATCCATAGTAGCAAGGGATCTGTTCCATGAGAATCAGTGGGAAAAGTATGTAACCATTGTTATAGAGAAAAGTTTTGATTGACATGTACACTCACCATTACCACCCAGTGAACTGAGTTCCTAACCAGCTGGGATTAAACACAGTGCCTTCTGATAACCATATAAATATAAGCTGTGTGCAATAAAGATGGGGCTATGATGGAAGAAGAAACAGGTGTCATTGTCCATCTTCACTATGACAGTGGGACTCCCTACCATCAAAGATGCAAGGAGCCAGGGATGCAGCATAGGCTATTGTGCTAATACATTTTGGGAGATGAGGCTGCACAGGCAATGCTGGGTCACAGGGATAACTCCTTGGATGCCAGCAGAGCTCAGATGAATTGTTTTCTGCAGCAATGCTCACAGAGCCACCCTGTGCCAGCCCAAAGGGGCAGGTTGGGAAGACTGAGCTCAGCCAGCAGCCTATAAAAATATATATAAATATAAATATAAATATGTAAAAATAAATTGCACTCTAAATCTTCTTGGAGAGAAGAAAGCAACATCCCATGTGTTATGACCTAATAATAATTCTAGTGATTCCACAGAAGTGCTTCTTCAAAGAAAACAGTGCAGAATACAAGTGCTAACCTAAAGCCTGGGGTAGTGCTCCCCTGCTTTGGCAGTGATTACAAGAATTCCCCCAGGGCCCTCCTGCCTTAAGCTCACAATGAACATGAAGTTGACTCCCTTTGAACCCTCCTGACCTGTTCAACTGCTAACACAGCTGGAGGGGTACAGAGCACCCAGCTGTGCATTGGAGGAGATCACAAGAGCTTTACACTTCTCCTTCAGTGGCTCAGGGCAAACACTTGGACTTCTGCTATGCTGCAAAGGGTATAGACTTGCTTTTCTCTGTCCAGACTGAAAGAAATCAGTGCCACCAAGTCATCGTGGCTGTCCAGGGCAGGGGTAGAGTCCTCTTTGAGGTATTTCAAGGATGTGCAGCTGTGGCACTTGTGCCAGCTTGTGGGACAGTGGTGCCTTGGCAGTGTTGGGGGAACTGTTGGAGGTCTTTTCCAAGCAAAAAAATTCTGGGATTCTATGCTAATCAGGGAGCTTCAGTTTCCTGATCTGAATAATCATTTCCTGCACTTCACTGGTGTTGTCCTTCACAGCTCCTGTAGGAAGGAGGAACCACCACTCCATCTCTGCACTATCCATCATCTTCAGTGCCATGGTATAATGGGGTTTCCTATAGGGAAATCACTTGATTTCTAAGTGTGCTGGTTTTGCATTGATTAATATTTGGTCGAGAAGTAAAAACCACACATGGAAGTGATTTCTCTGAGAGCAGCTGCTCGGAGCTTCCTCTGTGCCTGAGACAGGCCAATGGCTGGCTGGTTCTGAGAACTGACAACATTTTGAACCATTTAGAAATTAGATCAGCCTCTGTGAGATCCACATTTTAAAAACAGTAAGCCCAGGAAATCGTTCTCTTGGTTTCCGGCCTCAGAAGGGAACGGAGCCCTGGTGGGGCCAGCCCTGCTCCCCCTGTGCGGGGGAGGCTGGGCCGGACTCCAGCGGCTCCCGGGTGGGGACGGAGGCTGTGGGGCCCTGGCCCCAGGCTGGGCCGGGCCACGGCTGCTGACATCTCACCGACACCAAACCCCTGCTCCAGGCCACGGCTGCTGACATCTCACCGACACCAAACCCCTGCTCCAGGCCACGGCTGCTGACATCTCACCGACACCAAACCCCTGCTCCAGGCCACGGCTGCTGACATCTCACCGACACCAAACCCCTGCTCCAGGCCACGGCTGCTGACATCTCACCGACACCAAACCCCTGCTCCAGGCCACGGCTGCTGACATCTCACCGACACCAAACCCCTGCCCCCGGCCCGCACAGACTGCTCCAGGCCGAGCCAGAACTACCCTCCCCTCCAGCGGCTGCCGGGCCGAGGGAGGCACCAGCGCGGGCTGAAATCCAACACCGTGACTGCTGCGGCCACTGGGCGAGATACTAACCCTTTCAATACACAGATGAGACCTGCAGGCCTTGTTCCTCTCTCCAGGGAGAGAAAAGGAGTGACGACACGTAGGAAGACAACATGAAGACACCAAGGTCAGTTAAGAAGGAGTCAAGCCTCAGATGGAAGAAGGATGAGGAGATGCTGAATGGGGCTGAAATATTCTTTTGGTAGGGCTGTGGAGATGGACAATTATATACTGAAATATCTCCTTTAATTCGTGAGAGAGTATGGGGAGATGGAATATTCAAACTGTAGATGGGAGCAGAGGCATCCATTGATGAAGCCAAGCAGATGGAGTAGCTGTGGTCCCATGAGAAGCTTGAACAGAGACAGAGATGAGGGTGATGAAGACCCTTTGCCCCCCAGGAGAGAAGAAGACCTCTGTTCCCAGAGATGATCACAGAGTCAGATTAAGAGAACCTTTGCCTTTGAACAGCTCATCCTTAAAATAATACCCCATGAGTTCATGGCCTGCGGACACATCTGTAGGAGGGCTGTGAAAATGGGAGGAATTTCATGATGCAGAACTTTTCCTGTGCAGCTGGTATTTGTGGAAATGAGAAGCCACAAGACAGCTGTTTCTTGTAGAAAAGTCTCCATGGCATGGCAAAAGAAAGCTCCTCTCCCCACAAGAACTGATGAAAGACTTTTGTATAGTTGGTAACTGATTTAACATCCCAGGTTTTTTCTCTACGTTGTCAGCTGGGAAAGGAAAGAAGTTGGGCAGGGGGAGGAAAAGTGTTCTCAAGGTTTTATTCTGATGCTTCTTATTCTCATAGTCCTGTTAATAAAGTTTCTTTATGCCTTTTAAGTAAGTCTGTTTTGCCCTTCTCCTAATCCATATCTCACAGCAAGAAATGAGTAAGTGCACTGCTGATTTTAGCCAGTGCTAAACCCACCACATTATTTGGTGCATTGGCTGGGAAACATTGGCAGACCTAATCCACTACACTAAGGCAGCCTCAAACAACTTGGCTACCAAGATGGTGCTTCCACAGCCAAGTCTGCAATGACAACCATGGATGCAGGATGTGCCATGAGTATAGAAAAGAGAAAATACAGCTGTCATGATGGGAGCAGAGTCTTATTAACTTTCAAGTGGTAATTTTATGGAGAAGTTGTGCTACTGTGACATGGAGAGAATGAGGTGTTTATCAAGGTGTTTTACAAGGTGTCAGGCCTTGTAAGAGAGCTCTACAAAGCCTCTCATCATTTTCATCCTCTCATTTCTATTGTTTCATAAAAGCTCTTTTTGTGTGCAAGGCAGTGATATTATCTTACTGAATTTTGTAATTTTGTAATGGAATAAGTTTGATTTGTCCTTGTGCTGTAGCCACTTACTTATAAGGGTTGGCAGCATGCACTCTAGACCCTGGAAGCCTTCTGCTGCAGCAATGTCTGAGAGATCAGCCAAAAGCCAAAGAATAAGAAAATAAAAATTCAATCAAGCTTCTGAATAGAATATGAGAATAAGAGCAGAATGTAGGCCTGCTAATACTTCTTAAAGTGTGGAAGCCATTTGTGATAGCTCAACATCTTGTTTGTTGTAACATTAAGCACTCCATGCAGATCAGACTGAAAGCATTTGTTGGCTGCTGGTGTTTGGTAGTTCAGGAAGGGTGAAGGAGCTCCTGTACTGGGAGGGAAAGGAGGAAAGGAAACAAGACCCCTCTACAGCCCCTAATATAGAACAAGACAGCCACAGACACCAGCCCGTGCCTTGCAGAGTGGAGAGTGATGCAGACTGATGTGATTCTGTGCCTATTCTTGGTGTCTGTTCTGTGTCTGATTCTATGTCTGTTCTTGGTATAGCTACTGAATACACCATAACCATTGCTAGACATCAGCTGGGCCTGCATTTTATCATGCACCAGTATAGCAGGTTTCTCAAAGGACACAGGCTGCTGTGGAAGGCTGGGAGCACTGGGAAATGCGGGAAGAAAAAGATCATCCTAACTTCTTTTCCCCTTCATCACAGCAGGAGTTGTGTTATGTAGTTATAAAAGCTCAATGTAGTCATTAGAAGCATAACCATCTTTTTGCTTCAGAGATAGGGGAAACCCAGTCTGGGCAATTCCACTCACTCACATACTGTGATTTGAAACTTACCTGCAACCCCAAATCTCTCACAGTTCCAGTTCCGTTTACTCAGCTGCAGAATATCCCCAAGACCCTTAGATCATTCCTATCCCATAAAATCACAGTGGGATTGTGTGCACAGGCTGCTGACAGGCTGCAGATGAAGAAGGATGCAACTGGCTATAGACAGAGGATGCAGCTTTGAAGGGGCAGGAAATATGTGGGAAAAGGAAAAAGACAACACTAGCAGGTAAAATGGGGAAGAACATGTTTCTTTGGACACTTTTGAAACAGAAAAGATAAATTCCTTACTATAGCCATTATTATTTTTAGACCTTTGGGTCAAGAAATTTTCAGGTGAAGTGTCAAATATCCACCTATCCAAAGACTGTTCCATGACTTGCTGCAGAAATGTAGCTCCAACACTAAAGATGCTGCAGTTTAGTGCATTTTACAGTTGCTTTTTATTGTCCCACTAAGAAGGGGAGCAAGAGGCTGTAAACTGTCTTTGTGGGCAAAGGTTGAAGTGTAGGAATAACTTCTGAAATAACTTGAGTACAACTCAGTATTGGGGCATACAAGCCACATAATTAAAAATACAGAAATCCTGGTTTTATGTCAGGCTTGAGGAGCTTGGCATTAGTATCTGACCTGGAAGCAGCTTAAATTAGTCTGTTTTAAAGTACTGAAGCAAAAGAAAAGGAAGCAGGCAGCAGACCAAGCTGTTCTTCAGAGAAGCACATTTCCATGCTGCAGTTTTGCCCCCCCACCAAATATTTGGGTCAGGCATCCAGTCCAGCCACTTCCACCAGCAGGCACAAGCTGGTGCTCTGAGGACCAGAGAGCCTGCTGGGCAGGAGAGAAGTTACCCAAGATTGCACAATGGAGAAATCAGGGCCACACACAAAAAAAGCGCCAGTGTTAATGATCAGCCAGTTCCCCTGGTTCCAGTAGAATTCCCTCCTTTTCCCTGGCAATAATTGCAACACCATGTGTGGAAGGGTGACAGCATCCCAGAAGACCATGAATGGGAAGCAGTGATGCTTGTTTCCCTGTCTTTGGAGCTCTGTCAGAGCCAAAGCTGGATCCTTGATGAGCCCAGAAGTCTGTGTCTCAGAGGAACACTGGTAGCTTTCTAGAACTTCACGATTTCTGGAAGAATTGCAACAAAACTAGCCTTTTAGGAAAGTACTTGTATTTTTTGTTGTCATGTTCCAACAGAAATAATTTTTCAATCAGCTGATTTTTAGTTTTTTCATTTGCCAGCTATTCTAGAGAAGAACAGCCAGAATAGTAGGTCTGTTGTGTACAATTACCACAGCTTTCCTAGCACTGAAGACACCAGTCAGGAAAAAATATGAGAACTCATGTACCAAATCAAGACTTTTCCCTCCGAGTGACAATTCTGGGTGACTGTTCTTAGGTGCTCATCAACCCACTGTGGGAACACTGGTTGTATTTGAGTTTCCTTACTAGTCTCCAGCCCAATTCACTGTACAAATCACCAATCCTCAAGGCAGTCTTTTCTCAAGCAAGACTGAAGGGAGCATTTGTAGCACCTCACTACAATGTTCCATCGCTCCCAGATGATGCTGGAGGACACTGGAATCCTTTGCAACATTCCATATACTGAGATGGCTTTCCAGGATGTGCTTGCATAAAGACAAAACTCTTACTCTTCAGATTGTGCAAATGAGCATTACTCCACCAGGAAAGGCACAACGCCTTTCACACCCCAGCCGTGGGTATTGAATAGAGGATTTACACTTTTCACAGTCATACCTTGGAATTCGATGGAGTGTTCCTGCTCAAAAGAGGGCATGCTTGCTTCTGACTTCTCTTTGTAATTGAAGAACTCTTAGAAATGAACAGGATATGAACAGGAACACTACAGGCCAGTAGAGTTTTGGCTGAATGTGAGTTTCTCACATCAAAAATTCCAGGTGCTGGCAGTAACTCCCCCTCACCTTCTTCCCCCATGATCCAACACCCCCTCTTGAAAAGTAAGAGTGTTGGCAAACCAACATTTTCCACAGCTGGGAATACAAACTAGTCAGGAAACAAAAGCGGGGATGTGTGATTGTACCATCAATCCCATTAAAAGTTCAACTTGCTACCTAAGTACATATTGATCATGCGAATAAAATATCAGGAGCTTTTTATTATTAACCTCCTCATGGGTGGATGAATATATTAAAATTTATAAGGCTCTGAAAGATTCTGTGATGAATGCCACTCAAGGATTGCAGCACACCCAGACACGTCATCTGCACACATGTAAGTGATACTCAGGGAAGTTTTTTTTTGTAAAAACTGCAAAGGGCCCCCTCGGTTAATGACATTGTTCAATCTTCTTACCTTTCTTCGTAGATTCAGGGTAGAAAAGTATTCCCTTTCCATTTTGGTGCTTGTTGCTAGAGGTGTCCTGATAATCAGACTAATCTTGGGACCAATTTTCAACTCCTAGCAGCTCAGTAAACTAAAATGCTTAGGCAATTTATTCTCTAAAATATATTGTCAGCTAGGTAACACTTGATTTCTCGTTTCATGACTGCATTTTATTTTTTTCACCTGAAATCCAGCATGTGTGTTTTCAACAGATTATCTCCATAATCATTTTCTTTTTGCTATGGAAATGATCTGAAAATTGTTCTTTGATACGAGAGAAGAGTTCACAAGGCCACACTGTATAAAAGCTTGAATCATGCAATTATCATTTGTAAAGAGAAACTGTTATCAAAGTAACTGCAGGGGACACCTCCAGGACTCCTCTTAGAGTCAGGAAATTTGAAACATATATTTCTCTAACACGAATTTCACTCCAAACCCTTCTGAATAATTCATGTGAGTTGATTTAATGCCATACTTAAGTCTGGCACTCAGGACAGAGATCAGGGGGTTCTGGCACAGATGGATGATTTCGCCAGTTCCTCTAGGGCTGGGGAACAAAGCTGGAGTCTCTTCACTAGGGATTTATGATGCCTTTAGTTTGGGAGAGTCTATTCCCCGTGCTCAGCAGCCTTGTAGGGAAAGGCTGGGGTGGAGGTGAGTCCCTTCCTGTTTCTGCCTGTTTCTTCCTGCTGGGGAGGCAGGAAGGCAAATGGGAGCAGGAGCCCCAGTCCTCCATCACTCTGTCCCCTGCAGAGCTAATGGCAATCAGAAACAGAGCTTCTGCTTTTCCTAAGCAGCATCAAATGGCCCACAGTGGGATAACAGGTGTTATCTGTTCTTTAAAGAAAAAAGGTACCTTGACATGAGAGAGCACCATTTTGTTCTTCATTCACTAAATGAGGAGCTATAAATCACTAGGAAATGGTAGTTTACAAAGCACTGAGAGGAAGACCTGGTGTTTAGCATGTGACCAATGTGGAAAGAAGGAGTCTGGTTTTAACTATCTGAAGTGTCCACACACAGGCAAATCAGCTGAAGGGATGCTTGCAGCTTGTACTTTTTCTTTGTAAAGGTAAAGGGCTGAGAGACAACTGTGTTCTGACAACTGCAGCTGGCAAATTCCTGTTGTCTCCCAACCTAGGATGAGTGGGAGAACTAAATCTATGTGGGAGCCTGTAACTACCTCTGGGGACATTTTGAGCAAAGGTGACTTCCATGAACTCAGGATTTCAACCCACAGGGTTCTGGTCTGCTACTGCGCTAAAGTTATCCAGGACTCCCATTCCCATTACACAACACAGTCTGCAGACCAAATGTCATTTGGTGTTGCTGGATTTTTAAAAGAAGGACATGAGGAAATGGGAAACAATCCATAGGCCTTACCAGTATTTAATCCCAAGGTACTTTTCTAATGCCAGGTGCTCCTTTATTTTCTTTATTTTTTGAAACTAATGCATATGTATTTTGACCAAAGTCAGAAGGTGGCAAAATACTGTGGTTTTGTTAATTCCCAAAGGCCAAATTCCTCCACTATCAAAACGGGGTGCTGATGTACAGAACCAAGTTGCTGAGCAATGCTGAGCATGACTGTGTTTGAGTTTCAGTATAACAAGGCTAGGAGCCTCTCACACAGACGTAAAGCTGATGAGTTGCAATACGGAAATGTGATAGTTTTGTCCTTTGCAGCCTCATTTTGCTGTACTGCAACAGTCCTGAATTCATGTTAACTATTCTCTGTGTAATATGCCAGATTTTATATTTAAATGGTAGTCACAGGTGGTTATTACTTACAGATATTCAAAAGCCACATGTTATCTTTATGACACTTGAGGAAGAGGAGAAAACACACAGCTGTGCCATCAGAAGTTGGTCCTAAACCATCTTGTTCTAGAGACTCTATTTTTCAAAATTTAATCACTGCCTAATGCTAGAGATGACACCTACTGGGCAAATGAAGGCCTGGCATACCAAGTATTCCACAGCCTCCTGAATATTTGGTAATTTTCTGAGACAAGAACATATCCTGTTCACCCTCTGTGACAAGATTTTGTTGCACTCTTCACACAGGCTGGCAATTTCCAGCTGCCAAGAGGAAGGACAGAAGCACAAGTCCTCAACTCACTAAAACTTGTGGGATAAAAAGTGGCTGTGTTTGCAGAGGAGAAGGTCCTCCTGAGACTATTACTTTCACTGCAATCTAAATATTCCCTCAATTTCATTTGCTCTGTATAGAAGCAGGAAGGCATTAGGGAAAACACCAAATACCTTTTTTAACACTGGCTAATTTTCTTTTGCTCTACAGGCAACTATGACCATAACTTGTTTAAAACATGCCATTGCCAAACAGTGTTAAACAACTAAATAGTAGGTTGTTAGAGTTCATCAAACACAAGCGATAGTCACAGCACAGCTGGAAAGAAAACACAGAAAATTGTCCCTTCATGCTAGCTAATTATTCACATTGGGACTAATAACAGACTTTCAATGTGTAAAATTATATTAGGTATATTATCCAAGTTGTTGTTCTTGTTGCTTTCTAAAGAAATTTGAAATTTCTGTCAACTCAGTCTGCAAAAGCAATGCAGTCCAAACATTGAGGGTACTTAAAGTTAGTCTATATTCTGTATTATGCGCTCACCAATATAATTCCACCAATTAAAATTGCAAGAATTTAGAGGAATTTAGAGGAAATTCATAAGAATTTAGAGGAAATTCCAGCAATTTAGAAGATTGTTACTTCTCATTTGAAATTATAAGAAAGAACTTTGACACACTTTCTATGTGAAGCTACAGTGATTAACTGCATATATTAGATATTTGGAAGCATAATTAGTTAGCCATCTGCACAATTCAAATTACACAGGAAACATTTCATTCTTCATAATACTTGACAAACTGATGTTCCACAACTGCCCACACCTCTTTGTGTAAAAGAAGATACTTAAATATATGGAAAAATAGTTCAAAGCCATTCATATCTTAAAAATTGATTCCACCTTAATTAACTTAATCAGGTTAGTCCTAATATATTTGTATTCAAATAAAGAAGTAGAAAAGAAAAAACATAAAAAAATATAAGATGTATGTTCAGGAGTGGTCAAGAAATTACCTCTGCCCATCAAGAAAATAACATCCCCAGATCCCCAGAGGAATGACAGACTGGCATGTAGTGTCATAGGCTTTTTTTAACTTACCAGTTTTTGTCAGCTGCTCAAGTTTAGTAAGGGGATTCACTTTGATCTGTTGGTCTTTGAATGTTCATATTCTCCCCATGTGATGGCAATATACAGGGCACTGGTCTTCTCCCAGCATCTTTGGTATTTGGAAAGATATAGAAACTTTGTGTTGAATTTTTTTTCCACAGGACAGCCCTAAATATAGAGATCCTATACAAGAGACCTTTCCCTCAGGCAGCCTTATTTCATTTTCTTTTCTGAGAGCATTAAGGTAAGATCTCACCAGGCACTGTTCAGGAGTTGAATAAATTTGTGTAGAAATGTATCAGCAGTTGAGTGAACAGATTCACAGGTACCAGAGCTTCTGATTCTGATTGTGTTGTTGTCTGAGTTTAGAAGACAGGTGTCTGCTAGGAAGGGCAGGGACCTCTCTTGGAATGAAAAATGTAAACCCCCTCCCTCTGAATTATTATAATTTTGCAATCAAGGGGCTCTCAGGCAGAGATCTGGGGATAGGAATAACAGTTCTTTACTAGTGTGTATAACAAGGCACACAAACAACAATAACTACAGCTTTAACAACAAAACAGAACCAGGGACCCTGTGGCAGCTTTCTCGGCTGAGACAGGAAGGGATGGAGGAGAGGCTTTGCTTCACAAACCCCTCGGGCAGCCAGTCCCAGTGCTCCTGCAGGGCTCTGAGGAACACTCAGCTGGAACAGCAGGGATGAGCTGAGATCCTGGGCTGGTGGCTGAGGTGGATCAGCAGCTCCATGGCGGTGCCTGGCACTGCCACACGTCCCGGCAGGACAGGGGGTGTGAGGCCACCAAGGAAGAAGGAAGAATGAGAAGAAGAAATTCCATCTGGGTCACGGCAAACTCCCTTCTCCCCAGCAACCACAGCTCCGGGTGTGTCCTTCTCTCAAGCTGAAGAACAGAGCCAGCCCCCATCTGCCCCTGCCCTCCCTTTCACCTGCCCACCTTTCCCCTGGGCCCAGCCAAACTCTCTGTCTTCTCAAGCACCCAACAATACCCACAGGTATTGTTGTACAGTCAGGTTTCCCTGCAACTAATGGGAAAAAAATCTATAGGTGAGAAGGAACAAAAGGAAGGACACCTAATACCCAACAGTTGTTAATCTCATAATGTCAATTCACTGCCTTTTCATAACAGGCATTATCCATAAGATATTATTTAAGGTTACACATACGCATTACTTTAGTTATGGAGTTTGTTCATGGTACCACTGACTGTTTAGCTAAAGATAAATGAAAAAGCAGGCTGCTTTACAAACTTTATCATATATTTCTGTAGCTATATCCAAGACATGTATCATTTTAAGAAACTTTCCTAGCTGCTATTACTGACAGACTTGTTTTAGGATATGTTAGGAACACCCTTCCAGTTAAGGCCTGGCCTCTGGCCAAACGCTGGCCCTACTTTACTTACCCACCACCTTTCCCTGGTGGGGAAGTATGCCAACAAATCCAGGTGTTTTCTGCACCAGAACTGTACTCAGGTCAAGACTTGACAATTTGAGTTTATACAGCTGGACCCCCCTTTCAAGGTAAACCTGTAAACATCACGGCCCCTGAGCCCCAGCCATATGAACTTTAGAACAGTAGACATTTATTTCCACTTCCAAGGCAACCTCAGACAACATCTTTTTGTTGTTCTATACTGCAAATCTCTTTGTCAGTGATTGTATGTAATGAGTTTACATTGCTTGTGATCTGTATACCATGTATCTTATCCTGTATCTAGCAGATGATTAAGTAATAATCTTTATAAGATAATGGCCTTACAGGTGCAAACTGTTTTAACATCAGGGTGTGTGAATCCTTTCTCCTTCTGGACAAGTCTGTGAATTTTGATGATTATCATGATATCCATATTCCTGCTGTTATCCTGAAGAGATATATATATAGATATATATAGATATATATAGATATATATATATTTGTTTGGTTTTATTTGATTTGGTTTTTGTTTTGTTTTTGTTTGTGAGGGTTTTTTATTTGGTTTGTTTTGGTTTCTTTTTCAGTGCAACTATTCCCACAAGAGAACATCCTGGGGAAATAAAGGATCTAAAGCTATGAATTATGAAACTTTAATTATGTAGTCTTTGTCGGGGAGTAGGAGTTTACTATGCCAGTTTATAATGCCCTTTAATGCATGGGGCTGGAACACCTGAGATACCAGAATATCTGGGAGTTAGTACCTACTTACAGAGAATGAGATTTTGCCATCCAGGCTGTATCAGGGAACCCAGAGGGCTTCCAGTCACAAGCATGCATTTTCCAAATCAAGGATTCATCTGTTCACACAATATCCCAGGGCATTCTGAAGAACGGGTCTGTTCACAGGAAGGTGGTGGAAATTGAGGGACTAAGGATTGTCACTCAGAATTTTCACTGGAAAGAATAGGGAAAATTTGGAAAACAGATGTATAAATGTTAATTTTTACTGAATTACTAAATCTTGTCCTGAATTTATGGAGGTGATATTTTTACTTTATGAGAGAGTAAAAAATGTGAACAAGTCTGAAAATAATCTGAGGGCAGTGTATTTTCTATGAACACTGGTAGGTTTTTCTTGGAGAACAGCAAAGGTACTTTCACAGTGAATACAGTGCAGAAGGCAGCTTTGAAGAGGTGTGACCACAGACAGCTGTCTTGGGATGATTTGAAAATTCTTGTTTTGTCTTCTGGAAGTGTATTTGTCTGTGTGTGTGATGTATCTATTACATATCTTAACCTGAAAACCCAGAAATACATTATTTCTGCTTTACAGAAGTCTGAAGTGATAGGGAAACTTTTCTCTTTCATGTCTCATTTGAATTATTTTAAGTGTTATTGATGGGAGCTGTGAAATAAATTAGTGACAGACTTAAAAATTAAGAAAACCTTAAATTTTATAAAAAGATTATAAGTTTAAGTATAAAAGTATTTATAAGTATATATAGTATGTATAAGTATATATAGGTATATGAGCATAAAATAGTGTAAGTTTGTAAATTTTTAAATATTATAAACTTTTAAATATAATAAACTTATAAAAAGTTTATAAACTTATATTAAAAGTTTATAAACATAAAGAAGTTTATAAAAGTTTCATGACCTTTGGTCATGCAAACTGCAAGCAAGATTTCTTTTACTCAGGATTGCTACACTTCCTGCATTATTCAATCTGCAGAAGGCTGACAAAAATACTTCTTGGGACACTAACTAGACTAGTGTGTTTTATGGGAACATATGGGAACAGTAGGAAACAGTAGGAAAATTGTCACCACAGTTTATCGTAGTAAAGCTTCATGCATTTAATTCCATGCTTTACGAACACTTAACATGCTGAAATTTTGTGCATGTGCACTCATCCATGTGCAGAACTCTCAGGGAGAGAAAGAGAAATGCAACAGATGCAGAAAAATATCAGCAAAAATAGTCTGCTTTAGGTTAGGCATGATTGACATCATCACAGCTTTCTCCAAATTGTTGTTAAACTTACAGTACTAAAATAATTACAGTATCCCTTGGGGAAAAAAAGAGTACTTGGTACAGTATTTGAAATGTGTCGGTGTAATTCTCACCTGGACTGTCTAGATGATGGAAGAAATTTGGGGTCCAGTTTTGGTTTTGCCCATCTGTAGAAATGAACCTGCTTAGGTTCATCTCTAGAAAATTCTCAGCCACTCAGATGGCCGTCTCATAATTTTTTTACCAAGACAAAAGCATTTCCTGCAGAGTGACAAAACTGGGTTTTTTTCAGTTAGTAGATTACCAAAATAGTGTTTTGATTAGGACTATGTCTCAGCAAGAATAAAATCAGAGAATAAAATGTAGATGCCTCAATTCAGTGCATGGAGAGATAATGAGATTCAAATCAAGACCTTTTCTGTGTAGGCAAAAAAAAATACTTTGGTTGTTATTTTTTGCTGCATTAAGAAAAAAATACTCTGGACATTAGTCTTAGCCAGATACATGATAATACAAAATATGACAGAGGCATTCAAAGGGGTAATCCTCACTATCACTGTGGCTGTGGTTAGTAGAGCTGAATTTTGTGGTCAGTTTCAGAGATGGTTATAAAGTAATTCCAGCAGATTTAAATAAGGTATTATTTCTTGGTAATATGATGCTTCAGAGTTCAGGATGGCTTTGACATTGCAGGTGTGGAGAGCTGTTACATGTCACCAGATGCAAACAAATCATTCAAGGACTTCCTGAACACAATTATGTTGTTCTGAACACCATATGCTTTCTCCATAGGGTGAGTATTCTCAAAACAGTTTTATTTCTAAATCTGCTCTTGTAAATTCAAAATTTGACATCTCCACAAAAGGGAAAACTGAATAAATAGTCTGGTGAGGTGACTGTGCAGTACTTAGGTCTACTTCTGTAGACAGAAACCTCCAGTTGTGATATAGGCCAGTGTTAAGCCATAGTCTGGCCATCCCTTCACCATGAAAATCTTTAGATGTCATGAAAACTACAGTGCACATTTAAATGAACTGTGCCAGCACTGGTATATTTACAAGTCCTGTTCTTCCACTTCACATTCATAGCATTTGGGGTTTTTTTAATTTCGTTTTGTGGGGTTTTTTTCCTATTTTGAAGTGAAAAAAAGCAGGAAAATAGTGGTTGTATAATTTTATGTGCTGGAAGAAACATAGGTGAAATCACCTGTTTTCCCTGAAGTATAAATCTTGGGCAGCTAAAACACCAAATAAATTAGTGTTATTTTAGAAAATTATATAAAATTAATAAGTTTTAGAACAACCATCAGAAAAAATATTTCATATTAATTCTTTTAAATAGCACTTTCCTGTTTAAAATAGCCACTCATTACTAGTGTTAAATGAAAAACTTAGAATGCAAGGATTTTTGGAGGACGTATTTTAAGTTTCAGGATAAATTAAATCACATGTCTTCTGTCCCACTTTTTGATTTGCTGATTTCTTTTATCCCATTTCTGGAAAACCCATGAGGGTGAAGGTTTGGAGAACATCACCTATTGGGATTTTAAGAGAGACGGGACTACTGAGAGACGTCTTAAAGCATGATTTATTATTCTTCTACAGTCTCATGAAGTTGTGAGAGCATCTTCACCATGTTCACCAGATGTTCTTGGTCAGTGGTCACAAAACCACAGGTTACAGGGGTTTTTAAAGGTTAATTAGCCAATGAACTTCTGCCACAAAAGAACGTTTCTACTTTCACACCAATAGTTATTTTGTTTCATACATCTTTGCCACAGCTTGGACTTTCTTAACCAACCATATAATGACACACAAGACTACTTGTTGTACCTTAAAGTTATTACCTTTATAACTACTTCTGTATCTTAACTTTAAAAACTTAAAACTTTCCTACAACCTAGCTTAATGTCTTTTCTATCTAAACTCACATTCTTGCTAATGATTCTAAATCTGGAAACCTTCTCCATGGTCTTAAATCAAACCCTGTGTTCATGTCTATGCCTGAGCTTGTATTTACAAGACCTTGAGAGCTTTCTGTGCTTGGGATTCCCACAATCAACTATGAATAGTTCTACATTCAGCCTTGGGGCACAGTTTGGCTGTGCAGAAAAAGGGAGTCACAGGGCTAAACATTTCCCTTCTTTCTACCTTATCCAATGCATTGCCTTTTTCAGACTGCAGTTTTCAAACCTAGGTGCCTAAAATGAAGGGTTGTGGTGTAGATGACACCTAAAGCAAGTGATCTCTCCTTCAAAAGCCCTAAGAGCCCACCATAGCAATCATGTCTGGGGAATATTACTGATTTTCATTACTGAGGTAATTGGCCCTCAGTAGCTATTCTTGGGCTACAGTCATGTTGGCCATATTTTAGCCAGCATTGTATTTCAGAAACAAGTGCATTTAATCCCTTTTTCCTGTCAAAATACTAGCAAAAACTGAGATTAAAAGATAAACACATCGATCTAACCAGCAGTTGCTATAATACCCACGTGTTTATTTACTGTTGCCTAGGTGAACTCTAAAGCTATTAGGAAATCCTCATGTCATTTACTATTATTTTAGCAACTGATATCTTTACGAAATGTTATGAATCATGTAAGTGACTTTGTTCCAGTAATAGATGCATCATCTTAATGCACTTCTTAAGAGCTGAGCACTTGATGTGTTAATGAGGTGTGCAAAAGTACCACACAGTATTTTCTGCAATTGGACTACAGAATATAGCATTATTTTTGAGTAGGCCTTATTATGTCAAGTACAGCATCAAGTGATACTAGTGCTCACATCTGCAATTTTTGCTGATCCATAGGTTTTCTTCCTTAATGTCTCAGGGAATATTTGCATTTGCAAAGGTCAAGGGAACATGAAACATTCTCAGAGATGAAGATTTTTATTCATTGCAGATTGGTGCACTGCACAAGCTTCCACAATTCATACATTAACAATAATCCTAGTTCTACCTGCAAGCATCAACCTTCTGCCTTTCATATAAAAGGCAATTTAATTCTTCCATGAGCTAAGTTTTGAGTAGTGCAAGAAGTAATTGTAACAATTTCATGAAGTGGGATGTATTGTAATCACTTGATACAGTTTTTGAACAGTTTGAGATAGGCTTGTGAAAGAAGAAAAAAAATTCCCTATTTTCTCTGCAGTCTCAACCACCTTGCTTTCTTCTGGTCCAAGGGTGCTACAGCAAGACAGCACAACTTGTACAGAAGTAAAAGACTCAAATTTCAAATACAGGTCCAAGTTCTTTAACTTCAGAGTAGTAGCAAGCTTGTCAGTAATGAGCCCAGGGGTGAAAGGTATAAATCAGCCAGCACACCTCTACTTTGCAGTCCTGGCTGCTACAGAAGGACTTGCAGGGTCTTCTTGAGGCTGGAGTGGACTGAGGTCCCTTGGCAGAAATGGGCAGCCAGGAGCAAGAGGGAAAACAAAGACCTGTTTCCACTAGGTAGTCCTGAATAACGCCTGTGAAGGATGTCTCTGCTTGCTCAGCTGATTTCAGGAGAGATGAGTGTGCACAAGTGCTTGTGTTCCACAGGCTCTGCGTTGTACTGGCAGTGGAGCAGATTTATCAACACACACACAAATTTAAAGGGCTCAAAGAAGTCTCCTCACAAAGAAGATTGGCAAAGCACTATGAAGGCCACAGGTACCCAGTTCTGAAGCCAAAAACCATTCAGTAAAAAACAATAGTTATATTTTTCCATGACAGTCTAATGCTAAAGAACCAGTAAAGAAGAATCAGTAGAGGCTTACATTTTATGAATGTGCTGCTGAGTTCTGTCCCTGCAATCATCCTCATGTTGGGGAAGGATGGATGACTTTCCTGAAAGAACCATTTCAAAAACTTGCCAAATTCAAACTGTCAAACCTGGACCAATCAGAAAATGGACAAGGTTTGGGGCCCATGAGTTGTGCTTCAGATTTGTAACCAAAGGAGCAAATTTAAAACTAAATGCAAGCTGTAATAAATCACTCTGATTTATTGTTTTGTCTCAACCACTTGTCCAGTTGAAAAGTGTAATTACCTTCAGTAAATAATTTTCCAAATTTTCCCTATTCTTTCCAGTGAAAATTCTGAGTGATAATCCTTAGTCCCTCAATTTCCACCACCTTCCTGTGAACAGACCTGTTCTTCAGAATGCCCTGGGATATTGTGTGGACAGATGAATCCTTGATTTGGAAAATGCATGCTTGTGACTGGAAGCCCTCTGGGTTCCCTGATACAGCCTGGATGGCAAAAATCTCATTCTCTGTAAGTAGGTACTAACTCCCAGATATTCTGGTATCTCAGGTGTTCCAGCCCCATGCATTAAAGGGCATTATAAACTGGCATAGTAAACTCCTACTCCCCGACAAAGACTACATAATTAAAGTTTCATAATTCATAGCTTTAGATCCTTAGTTCACCAGGATGTTCTCTTGTGGGAATAATTGCACTGAAAGAAAACAAACCAAACAAAAAAACTCCACAAACAATAACAAAACAAAAACCAAACCAAACCAAACAAACAATATACATACATACATACATACATACATACATACTTATATACATGCATACATATATACATACATATATACATATATATATTTTTATATATATATATATATACACACACATATATATATCACCACTCACTGATGATTTCAAGGATATGTTCATAACAGTCAAATGGCTGAGGGAGTTTCCAAAGGAAAGTCTTCAGGATAACAGCAGGAATATGGATATTATGATAATCATCAAAATTCACAGACTTAACTCAAAGAGAAGAAGCAAAAAGGACATTCAGTGATATGTTTTTCTTGAAGCTACTTGAAAACTGTTTCACACAACAGTTTGAACAGAAAACCTCTTGTCCTTCTGCTGCTGGTAACTCCTAATATTTTATTTTTGCATTTTTCATTTGCATAGAGTTTAATTAATTTTCCTAAAAGAGGTTCTCCCCATAAAGGCAATTCATAAGACGACTTCACAGGGAGGTCATTGACTTACAAAATTACTTCACTACATTTCATAAATTATTAGGTAAAATTATATTTCTTTGCCATAATCAGAGGCAAAACGACACAGGGACTGTACTTTGTGACTACAGTAAAGTGCACAATTTTTTTTTTTTTTGTGACAAATACATCTTTTTTGACTCAAACCTCATTAGCTGTTACAGATTTTTTTACAGCTCTGGTTTGACATCAAGAGATGACTTGCTATTCAGTAAGCATTAAATACCTATTGCTATCTCCCAGGTTTCTCTACTAGTGCTCTTATTATTTTATTTTGAAATGGCTTTGATTAGTTATTTGCAAGAAATTGCATTTCTGCTTCACCAACAAAACCAGGAGCACTCACATTGCTACTGGCAATGGTGTGATGACAATTTACCCTGATTGTAGTTTCTGCACATCTTTGATAGTTTGGATGCTGGCTGACCTCCTGAAGAGGCCCTCTACTTGTAGTCCTGAAAAATAATTTGAAAATTAAACAAATATAAAACAAAATAAACTGTTTTAATGTGTTTTGGTGCAGATCATTGCTCCTTACACCCCTCTGGAAGCCACTGGGACTCAAAACTCTGCCCATCCATGGTGTTTTGAAATATCTGATCCTAGTATTGACGCAGTTCTGAATTAATATCCTGGAAGATATGTACCTAACATTGTGGACTAACTGATATCTGACTTCATCTAGGGAAGAAAAATGTTGAAAAAGGATTTCATTTGGACCTCAGTTTTCAAGGTAAATTATTTATCTTTTATTATATTATTATTTAATTATTATTCAGAATAGGATGGGGCCAAGAACTACTACTTTTCTTGAGACTTGTGGTACTTCTTGCTTTTTGAGTTTGGTAAAACTCTCATTTCCCTCTCCTTCTTTCCAGTTTGTGCTGTTCCTCACACCCAGCACATAATGTAATTTTACTCACATGTTGTCTGAATTGGAAATTCCTACTGGAAGCAGAGTCATCTAAAATATTAGCCTGTGCTGGTCTGACTAAACAAGAAATTGCACTTTTGAGAAGGTTGGTAGACTACCCACAGCTTGGAGGCACTACTCTGTGTTTCTGTATATGAGTGAGGAAGACCAGATTGACTTTTTTATTTCTTCATGCAGGTAAGCAGCCAGACTGAAACATTCTAATATTTCAACTAAAGTACGCATGAGTTTGTTTGCATGATCAATAACCTTTACTGTGTCCTAGAAAAATTGAGTCATGTATTAATGAAGGACACTCAATCATTCTTTCAAATTCACTCAGATTGCAGAGGTATTTCATGCATGAAAAATCAGTAAATAATAACAAAATTCCTGAATGAACCCATCATCTAGTATTGTTCACATGAATTTAGGTCAGTATACTAAAAAACTGGTAACATACCACTGAACTACATTATTATAGACAAGTTTCAGGGACTTTTGCCAAGGACCTCAAGCTCTGTTTGAAAGTGCTCCACTGACTAGGTTTAGAGGTTTGGCTGGAGTTCAGCTGAATATAGCTCCTAGTTACTTCCTAGCAAAATATGCCCTTGCCTGTTGAACATTAAAATGTTAGCTTATGCACTCACTTCTAGAAGGAGAAGGACATCTCAAGCTACCATATCTAAGCTTCTTAACAGATGTGGTTACTAAAGAAACCAAGTATGATATATTTGACCCCTGGCTTTACTCTCCATCACGTTGTGTTTCACTTAAATAAAATTACAGCAGATAACATTACTGTAGTAAAACCGTTCCATTCGATTTATTGTACAACCTGTCCAAAAACACTGCTTGGGAAGTAGCAGGTGGGAACTACTAGCTTGTCAAGGCACTGTCCTCAGCAAATGTTTCCTGAGAATCTGAGCAATTTTATACTGGTTGTCAGTGGACTAGAGGTGTTCTGTACAAACAACTCTTTCAGAAAATGGATATCCAGAAACATTTCCAATTTTGTTTGCAGGAATTGGGTTAATAATTAGTGTTTTTATCTGATGCGAATCTTGCTGTAAGGACTACAATGTAATAAATATCAATTATTAACAGGTTTTTGCCTTTATTGTTTAAGCTTTCAAGAGTCTTATTAAAAACATTTATTTGTAGCACAGACAACAGCTGTGCTTATCTGGCTCTGCTTCCCATCAATGTTCCTGTAATGGCACATAACACTAAGCTCTTGCTGGTTATGTTTTTGGACAGGGAAAAGCAACTTTTATTTTCATCTGCAAAAAGCTGGGATACAGGCAATATCTGTATTCTTCTGGAACTCATTTCCCATGCCAGGTGAAACTGAATCAATACACAGCAATTTGTTTGAGTACAGGTGGCAACAAGCCAACTACCAAAGTAAATATACCCAGTGCTTTTTACATTTGTGGGCAACCCAGCCAAATGACAGGACACATAATTAAATGTAGGTTAGTGCAATTAGTTAAATGTAGGTTTCTTTTTCTTAGGGAAAAAGAAAAAGCCATATTCAACAGTAAATGAACCACAACATCAAGTCACTTTTTTTTTTTTTTTTGACATATAAGATGCTCAGAAAATAAGAAATTAGAGCAATTCTTAAATCAATCTAGGGTTCTGACTTCAGTCTCTGTTAAACAGAAATATGAGTCAACAGCAATTATGCTCTTGATGGAGGAAAACAATGAGCCTGGGTACACTGATGAACTGTGAGAAATATGAACTGAAAAGGACACTTTGCTTTAGAAGTTTGTAAAACTACTAATTATTCTTAGTGCTCTCTGTATTTAAGTTGATCAAGGGAAAGTTACCTAAATCCATGATTTGAGAGACAGCATTTCCCTTGTCACATAACCTGAAAACAGTTTTAGCATATGCCCCAACAAGGGTCTCATAACAAATGATGGGAAGTGTCTCAGTTTGAGACAAGTTAGAAGGAAACATCCTAAAAGTGGAATCTCCTCTGAAGAAGTAGGTTTCAGCCCTTCCCCCACCAATATGACAGGAATTTCTTGGTGGAAAGTGAAAAAAAACAGTTTATTTAACAAGCAGGCTGCACACAGGCATGAGAGAAAGAATGAATAATGTTAGATATTAAAACCTTTTCTCTGTGGAGAAAGCTGGTGGAGTTTAGAGTTCTGCTCAGCTTCTCCTGAAGTCCAGAGACCAGGCTGTGGACAGGGATGTGGAGTCCCTGCAGCCTTCCCATGCCAGGCCATGATGTAGGGCTCCTGGTGATGTTCTGGTGTTCCAGACTGGAGCTAAGGGAAACAGTTCCAGAAGAAGAAGCCACAGTCCTGGGGAAAACTTCTTGCCTCAGATGAAAAAAAAAATAGCTAAAAGCAAAGAATGTGTTCTTTCCCTCTCTTGAGAAAGACAGGGAGCAAGTCCAGGGGAGCCTCTGTTTGAACATAGACTGCCAAAAGAATTCCAGCATGACCGGAATTACAGCATGACCTCTTACAGCCGTCTCTGTAAAAAGACTTCTTTTTTCTTGTGTACAAGTTGAGCTATTTCACCATAAACAGCATAAACAACACAGTCTATATAAAGTATTCACCCTGGAGTAGCAGTGCCAGAGCACTGTGAGGGCATGAAGGGTGTGAGCCTGGATTCCCCAGTTCTGATGAGCACTGCATGCCACTAGATTCTATCACCACTGCAGAGCCTGTGATGAGTTAATTCACACAAACTGCCCCCTGCCCTTCACCAGAATAAACAAATACAGAGATCAGTGGACATTTACTAACCTGCATTAAACTCCTCAGATCAAAAAGAGTGAAATTTAATTCTAAATATTAAGCGCTAGACACAAAAAAATGTAGTATGACTAGCAAAGAAGCCATCTATACTCAATAAAGTGATACTGTGATTAAGAATGCAACTGAGTAATTATTTAAATGTCAGTAATCATAAATGAAAGCAGGCAGGCACTTTATTCCACACTGAAATAAGATAGCTTTCACCAGAGTAGACAATCTTTCACAGTGCCATGACACAACTGTGTCACACTCTGCATTTATTTACTGTTGCTAAAAATGCTTAGCTCCCCTCCTACTTGCCCCCATCAGTTGTCCCACAAAAAAAGACACAGAAAATCAAAAATGATAAAGATAAATTAAAGCAACACATGCTGTCAAATGGCTGGAAACTTGTCAAAGAAAGGCAGACAAGAAAATTACATTCTTTTTCTTTCAATCATCCTTGATATGAGGGTTGCTGGCATCAAAAACCTTTGTTATTTTGTCTGCTTTCAGAAGAGAAATGGCAAAGAGTGAGCATCTGAATTCCTTCTGTCCCAGATTCAGTTTGGAAATGTTTCTTACAACTAGGATCCTGCCAATTCTTACAAAGTGTTCATCCTGATTTTGAAGTGATTTTCATTCCCACTAATGCATGTCTAAACAAAGACATCTTCTTTCAGATTTCCTAGCTCTAGTAAGATTTTTTTTTTTAATTCGGGACTAATTTATTTCTAATACAAGGACTGCTGAGTTTATAGCATATTTTAATTGTCACTGCTTCTTCTTAAATGCCCAAAGTGGCACTAACTTTACTGTTTAAGACAAATTTGAACTATTTTTTTAAAGCTAGTATAACAGTGCAAGTTTGAGCAGGAGATTGCATATCCTTCCTTCTCCTTGCATTCTGAGCAATGAATACAGAGCAAATGAATGGGATGTCTGTGGCTCATAAAGGTGATTTGCACTGCAAGAAAGAGCACAGCAGAGCAAGAGCAGAGGAAAAGGAAAGAGACATTCCCAGTCCTACTGAAAAGCCTTGCAGCAGCAGAATCCAAAGTTTATTTGTGTCCTTGAAGTTTTGAACTGCATTCTATGGCCTTTTCACGTATGAACGAATATTCTCAGTTTACATTTGGAATCTCTGAGAATAATTTATTAGTAATGCCCGATGTGTTGGTTTTGCATGGCTGGTTTTTGGTGGAGAAGGAAGAAACCAGCTATTCAAGTGATTTTTCTGTGAGAAGCTGCTAGAAGCTTTCTCTGTGCCTGGCAAAGCCAATCCCTGGATGGCTCTGAGAATACACATGCTGCTATGCCAATTAGAGAAGTTGGCAATGCCTCTGTGATGAAATATTTAAAAAGGAAATCTAAACTATGTGCAGGTTCCTCTGAGGGGTGGGGAGGTGCCACAGCTGGGGCCATCCCAGTGCCACAAGCAGCCACTGTGGCTATCTGGGCATGGCCAGCAGTGAACTTTGCCTGCCTGGCCACCTCTAGCCTGTTGCGCTGCAGGCAGAAAGGCGGGGTGGTGACTGCAGCTTCTCCTTTCCAGAGCTGCTGCATGGCTGCAGCCATCTCTGTTGGAGTCTGAGGCACAGAGTGCGTGCCCTTATCTCTGATACCTGGCTCTGACATCCAAGATAACACTAAATTTCATATAACACCATGAAAACAACTCCTGAAGTTAAATAGAGAAACTAAAAGTGTGAGTGTGCAAATTAGAGAGTTTTCTTAAGTCACTGGGTGAAAAAGTTAGTTTAGAGTTTAAACTAGTTTAGAGAACAGAAGACAAGATGGAGGATTTAGGGTGTTGTCTCTTTCCTTCTTCTTTCTTCTTCATCTTCTTCTTCTAGAGGTTTTTGGGTAACAGTAAGTGATTGGATAGAGAATGCTGCAGTGCAGCACACAGGTGTTGGGTCATTGGGTCGCTAAGAAAAATCATTTACGTGTTTGTTGTTAATTGAGTGAAAAGAAGTATAAAGATAAAAGAGCTGCATATTTCAAGGCCATTTTGTGCCTTTCAAGCCAATTTGAGTTAGGCAATGGTGAGTTAAGCAGAAAGTCTGGGGAAGACATGCCAAGTCTTTTGATAATATATTAATAAACACAAGAAACAAGAGCCTAACAAGCCTTTGGAGTATCCTTCCTGACACAGAACCAAGATAAACAAATCTCCCCGTGAGGGAGTGTCCCAGAAGAACTTGGCCCTGAAAAGACCGAGAACGAGCGACAATCTCGGCAAGGTTCGCAGCAAGCGGTACCTGCTTGGCTGCTTTTCACCAGCTGTGCTGTGGGCAGAAGGGACAGGGCAGCAGCAGCTTTTATTTTTCAGCATCCTGCATGAAGAGAGGCGCTGAAAGGCAGGGGCCACATGGCTGGTGGCAAGAGGCATGGCGAGTGATACCCCAACAGTCCAGTCGAGATCAGCCTTTCAGTGCTACAAAACCCTATAAGAACTTGAGAACAAAAGAACCTACGATAACAATTTTCTTCTGGATCACAGAAAAGGAAAAGATAATGGACATGTGAGGAGAATCAACATGGCAGTTGAGGTCAGTGGAAGGAAGGAGGGGGAGAAGGTGCTCTGAATGTCGGAACTGAGATTCTTCTGCAAGCTGTGGCAAGGACTATAACACAACAAACTGTCTCCCTGTAATTCCTGAAGTGCATGGGGGGATGTAGAGATCCACTCACAGCCTGTGGGAAAAAGTGCTCATGCTGCAGCAGGCGGATGCTGAAAAGCTCTAATTTTGTGGGAGACTCGAAGAGAGAGAAAGCCCTTGCTTCCAGAGAACTGCCTCCTGTGGGAAGGACCCCGTGGCGTAGCAGAAAAGACTTCTCTCCCTAAGCAAACTGAAGAAAGATTTTGACTGAAAAATTGACAAAAACTCCCTTACCCTGTCTCCCTGTGCTGTCGGTAGGAAGGAGGGAGGGGCTGGGGGGTGGGAAGGAAAGGGAAAGGTGTTTTAAAGGCTTATTTTATTCCTTATTATCCTTCTCTGATTCTGTTAATAATAAATTCATTTTGAAAATTTAAGTTGAGACTGTTTTGCCCTTGAAGTGTTTCTCTTGGTCCCTATCTCAACTCATGAAACCTTTGTTAATTTTTTTTCCCTCTCCTCTATGCAGAGTGAGGGAGCAACTCTTGTGGGTGCCTGGCATTGGGCCACTGTCAAACCACGACACCTGAGCACAAAAAGTACAAACTGTGCTTACTACAAAGTTCATTTTTATTTGATGGCGCACAAACCAGTCTTGGAATTTATCTCATCTCCATGAACCTTATGTAAAAATACTCATATGAAAACAAAAGAGCCAAGAACTTGGAATATTCAAGTGGCCAATGTGAAGCTTTCCCAGCTTTGCATTTTTAGAAGATATTTGACTTATCACAAGAAGGGGAGGCCAGGATGCAAAGCTACAGAACCCCAGACATTCAGAATGCATAACCATCCATCTCTACCCATTCTGACTACCACCACCATTAAAAAAAATGGAACCAGAACTTTCTCCATCAGCAAGATTTGTTGTGATTCATGGAAGGGACAAAGAGGAAAGATTAATCATTGTTTACCACTGCTTCTTCTAGTGAACAGATAAAAGACAGCTTCAGTTGTCACTATAATCATACAATAGGATATTTATTACTTTATCATTAAATTTCTACTGCATAGTTATTACCATTTCATTTAGACCTTTGAGTCAGCACCCAGGACTCTCCTGTGGTACCACAAGACAACAAAGAACAAAAGCTTTATGCTGTGTAACACTTCCAAGTCAACAAAATAGGTGGGGTAAGAAAGACTTGGCCATGGAGAGATATCCGTGAGATAATTTTCCTATAGGGACCAGTTTTCTTTTCTGCTTTGCAATTCCCTAGTGCAATTCTTTCACCATGACCTTATTGTTCCATCCCTTCTGAGCTGCTATTGATCTCACATGAGCTCTTTAGTAACCAATTCTCTGTGCAATTCTCTTGTAGCTGTTTCCTTATATGGCCACTCTGTAGAACACAAATGTTTTCAAATTTTGGAAATTTTAGTGATGATCATAGGAGGTCACTTTGCTTTTAAATTTTTTAAAGCATGAATAAGCATGTTGTTTATACCTTTGAGGATACTCTCTAAAACATAAAATACATTAACAGTAATAATCCTATCTATAAATTTCAAAGTTGTATTTTGCGTAAAACCAGCTACAAATTAGTGTATTCATGTTTGAAATAGGCTTCACTTGAGAGACATCCCTGCCCTTTGTAACCTATTTGACATCTTCATGCAGGTCTTAACAGCACAGTTTATATATGTATTCAATCAAATAAAAATACACAAAAGCTGATGCCTGACCTCCAGATATTGGGGGGTTTGCAAACAAAAACCAGATTTTGTTGTGTGGTTTTATCCTTCACAGCATGAGATTAACTGAAACAGTTGGTCTTGAGGGGCAGCCCCCTTTTACAGTCTCACTTTGTCACAGAGGAGATGGTGAGGACACATGGAGACATTGACCAGATAAAAAAAATAAGCACCCTGTGACTAAGCTTGGCTTCTTGGAGAAAAAGCCCTGTGAGTGAAGCATCAAGTGTTGCTGTTCCCTGTGAAAGGAACAATACCAGGTTAAAAACACTTAAGAACTGTTCTGAAAAAGAGAGTGGATATTTAATTAAGCAGTGTAATTTCTAAGGGCATAGAAGAGATAAAGTAGTACACACACACAAAAATTTTATTTAGTGCAAGTCAAGCCTTGCATTTATAAACTAGATGGTTTTGAGGCTGTGCATATAAAAAAAAAAGTCCTCTGGTTTGCTGGTTAATATGAAGAGCAAGTTACAAATGTGCTTTTTTTACAAGCTTTTTTACTAGTTGGCCTGACTAAATCATCACATGGGTTCAGGATTATATCACACCCTTCTTTCTCAAATTAACTCTTAATTTCTCTGGTTTGGTCCAGAAGATGACCTCTGAGTTTAGTCTTAATGAGCTGATGACTTTTTCAGATACTCAGAACACATTTTAGGAAATCAATTCTTCTCCATGGAAGTTTAAAAAACCGAAATCAGGAATTTTAAAATTCAGTATTAAAAACATTTTTCACTCCAAAGCAAAGCTGGAATAGAAATGGTGAAATGGCTATATTTTATCCCCTTCTTGAAAAAAACAACCTGAAAATTACAGGAATTAGGAAACTTCAGCTTATTGTGTTTATTGCAATACATCTAAGACATGAGCTATGATAGTTCTTGTTTCTAAAATATAGACAGATGTAGATGAATCTCTGCAAACAGGAAATTCTTTAGTCCCTGTAAAAGTACTGGAGAGGCTTACTACCTGGATCCAGCGAGAGCAATCTTGGTCAGAAAGAGCACTATGCAGTCAAATAAATGTAAATGTCAGATAAATGTAAACTGGGTCCAAGAAGGGGAGCTTTGACTCATTTGTACAGGTGACAGTGCCTCCACACTGGGAGAAGCTGCTGCAAAAAGAGGTGTCTGAAACTGAGGCACAAAATTTAAACATTGAGGAGGAAGACTGTGACCCCAAGCAATCTGTCAAAGGAAGTGGAATCAGTGAGGTGAAAAAGGTCGGGTGAGCTTCAGGGACTGAGAACTTCCTTAGGCTGGACACACCACTGCAGCTGCCTAGTCTGAATAGCAGCACAGCTCTTGCACCAGAGCTGCTCAAGAAATAAGTCTGAGAAGTGCAGAATGGACATAAGGGATGCCAGAGGGTCGCTGATATTTCAAGAAATCCTAACTGCCAACGAAGCAGGATTTTGCAGAAGCTTCTGTCCCCTAACTCAGAGTTTCCAAAACTGATGTCAAGTACATAACATGTGAAAATGTAGCAATGAAAGAAAGGGTGGAACTACTGCACCTTGGGTGAAAACCAAACCTACTTCCTGCTAACTCTGCAGGGCTGAAAACTACCAAAATCAAATGAATCAGGGGAATGACAGTGAATAGTTGTCACTTCCAGAAGACAGTGACAAAACTGAAACTGAAGCTTTCACTGTGCTTATGGCCATGTCTGGAGTGCAAAGAATGGTGCCAGTCACCTTCCTGGGGCTGTCAGCAACCCACAGAGACAGCACATGCTGGAGACAGCACAACTGAGTTATTCCAGATTTACAGAAAGAGTTAAAATCACAGCAGACAGCAGGTACAACAGATACCTGCACACCTATAATCAAGTGCAAAAAATTGCATGTCTATCACCTACTACTTAACAGGCTTGGCATGGCAGGTACTTGGCTTTCAAGCATCAGCTGGCTGAGAATGTCAAAAAAACACTCTACCTGACAAGAAATCTCTCTTTAGAAATCTGATTTGTGGAAATCTCTTTATGATATGGAATATCACAGCTCTGAGCAAACCTCTGTGCTTGGCTGGAAAATAATGTTGACCAAGCCCTTGGCGCTCCTTCCTGAGGGCACGGAAGGATTGAGAGCTGAGGAAAAGAATAAGATAGTTCAGCTGAGAAGAGCTTGAACTGGACTGTGAATCAGTGGCCAGCACTACTCTGCCACTGATCTGTGAAGATGTACAAAATAGGACAAGAAGTCTCATCAGAGTCCATCCCTTCCAAGCTGAACTGATAGTGCTCTGAATAGATGAAATTCTAGCCATAGGTGGACAAGGCTTGGAGAAAACTCAAGGATGATTGCTGCTTTCAGAATGGCACATATTTCATCTAGGAGAAATGCTGCAGTGATGAAGATGAGTCGACCCTGGAGTTTTTTTAACCATAACCATCATAACTTGCTTTTTTTCCCTCTACTGCACATTTGGTGTTGCTGCTTCAGAAAACTAGGTATCTGAGCTGACCCAGCAAATGTTGAGGGAGAAGAGTATGAACCTGGTGCAGCAGTGATGAGACAAAACACCCAGAAAGAACAAAAGCAAGACATAGAGGTTTTATGTCAGATCAATGAATGAATAACTAGTTATTGGTCACTAACACAGCATAATGATGGCCATAAACCCTCTGTTTCTTTAAAATCTTTAAATGAGCCCAAGAAAGTACCAGAATGCAAAGCATATACACAGGCAAAAGTTTAACTTAATTAACATTTTTGTGGCTATATTGTCACTCAATTTCTAGGTAATAACAAATGTAAGAGGTAATAATGTTGGTGCCACACTCAGCCTCATTATAGCTGTCTTGACTCCTATGGTTAGTTAGGAAGAGGTATTTGGCTGCTAAGAGAAACTAAGTATATGGAAGGATGTTTGTTTCATAACAATTTAAAACACAAAAAAATCTGGGTTTCATCTGCAGATGGGGCATGCACTGATATACCACACAAGCTCTAATTATCCTCTTACGATAATAGCAATTACAGAAATGCCACTCACTTGTGTTCCACATTCTTAGTAGTGAACTATTTACACTCCCTGTATTCAACCATAATATTTGGTACAAGCTACCTCTGCAAAGTTTTCATAATCAGCACCACTCTGGAAACAGCACACCCAAAGACCTTTACGGGTCTGAGTGGAAATCTTGAATTTGGACCATGAGGTCTATTAGGAACCAAAAGGTCCATTAGGAACTCTTTGCCTTTAACAGCAGAACTGGCCCCACTGCAGCAGCCTTGCCTGCTGCAGGTAATCTAAAGTTAAATCAGCAATTTTTAGGGGCAAGGAGCCAGCTGTTTTGTACACAAGGATGCCTACAGACGGAGCCTGCAGATGCTCCACTAGTTGCACACTCTAAGGGGCAGTGGATTTCTCTCTGATTCTCCTTTACTCATCACTAATAAGGTTCATTTAAAGTATGGAACATACAACAAAAAAAAGTGGTCAGTTTTTTAATGTTTTTATTTACCCAGAGATAAACTAAAACACAAAAGAGCATAGCCTAGCGATGAGGGCAAATGTCAATCTAGTCTGTCCTCAATTATATATGTATTATCTCACACTGACCTAATGGAAGCCAGGATTTCTCTTGAAAATTAGCAATAAAGCTGAGAAGTAATTTTTTTCTTGCCTGCCTCCTTTTGTCTTCAAAATTGTGAAGCATATTCAGAGCAAGTTTTTTAAAATGTTTGTAATTTATCACTTTATCACAAACTCAGACCAAACCATGGTGGAAATAGTTAAAATTAACCCATATTAAGACACACATAGTTTGAATACTGAAAGCAAAAACTAGATTACGTTGATTTTTATTGGAGATTCTATTTAATTCCAACAGTATTATATAGGTTTATGATGCATATTTCAAGACACTCTTCAGATTTGCTGTTTCCTAACTAATCCTTAGAGAAAAAAAAACTTGTTTAGTGTTTGGTTTGTGTCTGGTTTTTTTTAATAAGACAGTATCAGACTTTTTTTTTTTTCAGACAATAATCTGCTAATAATTATTTTCCATCCTTTCATGGCAGCACCCAGTCACCACTCTAGTTCTCAGGATATAAACATATCCTGTGAGACAGGATAGTTTCCTTCATTACTGGAGGGATTAGTTCACCTTTATTTTTGTCCTTCAAACTGTCAGAGAGGGATAAAAAAAAAGAAAAAGTAACATCCTTTAAATGGCATTTATAGACAAAGGCTCAAAAGACAGAACAGTCTGAGCAAAAAACCTGAGAGAAATCTGAGAACACATACACATTACATTTCACAAATGAAGGCACCAGTACCAAAAAAGAGATTTCTTCAGAACTCCAACAGGTACTGGATGAAAATCTGAAACAAGCATCTTGGGTTTCTATCCAAAGAGCCATTCCTAAACACCTATTTCTTGCCAGGAAAGCTGTCTAACTGCCCCTCTGCCCAGAAATAAATAAGTGCTATGTGCTGGGCTGAAAGGGAAGCAAGGACAGAGTGGCAGAATGATATTCCAAGTTAACTTTCTCCCTGCTTGAGACTGGTTTTGCTTAATTTAACTCCCTGCCCTTGGCATCTCCTAGCTGAGATGTGTTAATTATCAACAGGCTGCTAGTGGCACCTCCTATCAGGCTTGGTTGGAGACTCTTGGTGGAACAGGGTTTCCAAGCAGCTTAAAGGCAGGCAAGGAAGGAGTTCACAAAAAATGCTTCACATTAAGTCTTGATCAAGGGATGCTGCAAGTTTAGGAAACTTTCGTCATGTAGATTTTTCTTTGTAATTTGCTTCTTTTTAAGCTATAGTGTCTGTATAATTAAAAGGATATTGTGCTATTTATTTTGAAGGCAAAGCAATGCAGTGAGATTATTAATGCTTTTAATTATTTGAAATTAGGTTCCTTTCTCTTTCATGAGTGAACAGTTGAGGCAAAAAAATCAAGTGTTTTTTGGATCTAGACAGAACAGAAAATTCTGTAACTATCTTCCTTATTTTGAAAAAAAAGGGTTTTGGCAGTTTGGCAAAAGAGACAGTCAATATCTGCTGAGCATTCTGCTACACTTTATAGTAATCAAGAACAAAAAATAACAGACCAACCTCATATTATAAAGTAGACCTTGTGCTACCAGCTGAAGCTGCACCTGCAGAAAACAATGATTTTTAAGGCCTTTTCCAAGCACTGTGATTCTCTTTCTGTCTAGGCTTACTAATTACTTTGTACTTTAATAAACTAACTCATAATGACTGGAGTTCTATTTGACACAACTTCTGTAACATCATTGCATGGAAAGAGTAATCCAGTATTACATTCTGTGTTTACACTACACGTAAAAACTACTCCAAAAGGAATGTTACGGCAACTTAGTCAGCATGGAGGGACAGGGAAATTGTCAAATCTCTCTCCCCTGTATTTTTTTTAGATATGTTAACTTTGGGTCTCCATGCTCAAGAGGTTGGTCACTCCCAGCTTTGCATACAGGGGCAGTGAGAGGATCCTCCAACAGGAAGATTCAGAGCAAGATTATGCCTTAGATATCCTGTGGTTTTGCCTTTCCTACTCATAAACTGACATGGGAATTCACTTCATGTTATTTGGTTATTAAGCCATCAAATATTTTGATTCAGTTCATCACTCCAGGGACACAATGCTGTCACTGATTAGTACAGTCTCTCCCATTCACAGTTTCATTGCCCACCAAGTCCTACTCTTCCTCTTTCCTGCTTTCGCCATCCAACTTCTTCCCAGGCACTAAAGTATCTTTATTATGTTATCCACATTCTCCCATACTATAGTTCATGTATCACATTCCCATTTGCTACAGAAAACACTGCAAGTCACTAAGTGATTGTAGTAAGCACACTGATGCACCACCTACTATTTCAAATATTAGACCAATCTGCTGTTTAAAATGAAGCTGAAGAACTAATGAAGTTGCTCTTTGCTTCTATGGATTTCTATCCTAGGTCCTAGCTCTTTCTTCATCTTGGCAATCAAAGATTATTTCCTTATACATCTACAACCTCACTTCCCTTACAGAGTATTTTCATAACCTCACCACTTTGTTTCATATTTCCTCATAGGTAAGGAGCAGCTCATATCTAATCACCATCTAAACACTAACTGATGCACCAGCATACCAAAGGCAAGAGAAAACTGAATTCCTGCTACAGTTTCTATCCTTTCAAGCAATGATTTTTAAAAGTTTGCAGTATTTGGGAAAGCTCTACTCCTCTGTCAAGTTTGGATGACATAAGCCCAAAGCTCTTCTGTGAGTCTTACTAAAAATAAATCCATTGACTGTTCTTTTTCAACAAAACACCCATATTAGATTCTAAAGTGTATAAAATTCAATGATGCTCTATGTAGGGGTTAATGCTGTATCTATATGTAACATGAACTGTTTAGGAAAGAGGAATTTTCCTTGCTGTAAACAAACACATATATTACTTTAAAAATACAGGCAAATTTCACAAACCATGCTCACAGTGTGACAATTTCAGACATTTGACCAAATAAATTCTACAATGTATGCAACACACTTGCAGGAAAGGAAATACTAACAGCAAGGAATTAATTTAATTCAGATAATTCTAAAGTATGGTGTTTTATACATTAGAAATTATCATTATTTGCTGCTGCTTGCAAGTATAATGTTTAGATTAAACTATCCAACCTCTTGTTCTTACACATTGGCAAGGCACTGTTAATTTCAACACAAAACAGCACCAGACCTGCTGGTTATGATTCTCTGCAGCATCATAATGACATGATAATGGCCAGAAGAAATATTTATGACCTGACTCGCAAGACCAAGTACCACCTCAATGTTCCTCATTATCACAGACTTTTGAGAGCTAAACCAGAGGCTATGAGCACTCCACAAAAAAAATTCACTCATGAGAGAAACTCCTGCCACCGGGACCGAGTTCATGACTCAGTCCTCAGAATCAACACAGAACAAACTGTGCAGTGACTGTGCAGCCCCATTAATAAACTAGTCTAGCTAATAAACCACACCAGGAAGGAAGTTCTAGGGTCTCTTTGCACAGTAAGCAAAGTTGAAATCCCCAGTGAAATTATATCTCCCAGTAAGGTACTAAAGAAGAACAGGGGGTGGGAGATGAGGTCAGTACTGAGGCAAACATTCCTGATGTCAGTGAGGAAAAGCCTGCAGAAAATCAAGGTAAGGGGGGAAAAAATGCACATTAATTTTAGCTTTTCTAAAAGGGGAGTTCTAACATGCTCCTTGTGTGTCAAAGGATTTTATTTCATGTATTTAAGCCCTAAACACTCAGAGCAGCTTTTATTAAAATTAGTCAAAAGCCTAACTCACTTAAATGGGACCATCATCAAGACTTTAATGTGCTTGGAAGCTGTTACATCTTTATTATTGACAATTTAAGCTCATGGAACCCATTCTCAGCCTCTCTAAAGTTGCACTGATTGCATTTGCTTTCTTACAGCTGCTAACTCCAGAGGAACCAAATAGCAACCCAGCAGCTTTTTAAAAATATTCTCTAATTATTATTGTTACCCAGAAAAGTGTTTCCTGTTTCAGTGTATAAATAGCAAAGTCATTATTTACAGCACTTGCTCCTGTTGAGAACTAGTATATTTGTCAGAGAGATAAAACAAATAACTGGGCTATAATTTCCAATAATAAACCCTACACATCACTTTTTTTTTCCCTAGGGAAAAAGGGTACAGTTATACAGTTTTTGCACTTCTACCATTTTCTACAGGACTCCAGTTTCCCTTGAAGGAAAGGTTGTTTGTGTTCTCAGTAAAATGAACAAGGTTCTCAAGAAAAATGGTATTTTAAAATAGAATAGTCTGTTCCCTGACATGCAAATACATGCAAAGTATTGCTCTGTTTCTGCAGCACTGGGGTGAGCTGGGATGAGTATTTTCAGAGCATTTCACATTGTGGAACACAGCTTTCACTTTACTGGACCTAAAGTGACATAAAATGATGGGGACATTACTTCAGTTAATGTAAATCAGACCAGCTCAAAGATCAATGAAATAACACCTCTCTCCTCTGTTTTTGGATCCTGCCAAACAATCCATGTTTCTCCTGCCTCGTCCAGGATGGTGGGATGAGCTGCCATGCCTTATGATAGATAATGCAAACTGTTCATTGGGGATTAGGCAGTGCTGCAGACAATTTGAAATGAGGTATTTTCTTACTCTTTTTGCTTTAGTGATGAACAGAACAGAGCATTTCTACAGTGCTCACTACAGCTTCTGGAAATGATTCACAGATCTCAGTTATATAGCAGCAATGTCAAATTCCAGAGAGATCTATTCTGGTAAACACAGTGCCAGGGAGAGGAACTTCTCACTGTAGGATACAAGATCAATTACTGCAACACGTTACACACCCAATGACTCATTTCTGGACAGCAGACAGTTTCCCACACATAGTACTGAGATGTCAGTAGGTATTCTAGGCTGATAATCTTTCTCTCTCTTTGCTTTTCCTGTCCCTTTCATTTTCTCCCTGCTGAGGCCCGTGGAGGTTTGGTTTAGAATGCATTCCTCCTCCCTGGTCATGCATACACAGCATGGACAAGCAGAAAGATTATGACCAAAAGGAAAGCACTCTGAAATGTTTATGACAACAAATTAACAAGAGAAAGCTGTACAGTTGTGGACTGTACAATTTTGAACATTTTTTCTGTCCTCTTTCCCCCAGCCATGGCATTCGATAGAAGAAGCAAGCATTTCCTGACTTCTCACAAATGATATTTAATTTCAGATTTAAAAACTAATCAGATAAAACAGAACAATGTCAATAGTTAGTCAAGGTCAACTCTGTGTGTTGTATTTGAGCTCAGCTGTGACCTTCCTTGATGAGTGGCCATCAGGTGCAGCAACAGGTGTTTATCAGACAATACGGCACAGGACAATGATGCTGCTTGGCCCATAGAGTCAATTATTAATTTCTTTGTTGGAATTTAGGATACTTCATTCACGCATTTTAACTCTACTTATCTGATCTACAAAAGCAGATGGTCCCCATAACTTTTCCTTGCCCTTTTAAACATAAAACCTTCACTAATGACTTTTAAAAGAAATATCTTATTTTTCACCCTGACATGCAGACCAAACTAAAGTAGATAGATTTGAATAGCCAATTCCTTCTGTTCTACATTTTTTTGTGTGAAGAAAAAGCAGGAAACTAGTCATACTGTAGCAACACAATGCATGAACATTGTTTGAAATGTCTGGCTTTATGAAAGCAGTAGCTACTGGTGAGTAATAGAAGGTCATTTTCATAGTAGTGTAGTACTCTTCTCTGAAAGTCTTTGATCACTGTAAGCTGTAACTTACAGCCAAGGAGGAATACTTCTGTGTCTGCCTTGTTTCAGTGCTATTCCCTGCCATTTCCCTCTGCTGAAGACTTGAGGTGAGGCTTGATTAACCTTTCAGCTACCTCACTGTGGTTGTTGCTCTCCTCACTACCTGCACATAAGAAGCTTGAATTAGCCAGTTAGAGCAGGACACAATAAACAGCAAATGTGCAAAGCCATCCCACCCACTCTGTGTGACACATTCATCAGCACATATCAAACCTGAGCACGGATTCCCATTACACTGTAACCAAAAAATTAAATGTGGACATAACTTCCCCAGGAGGATTGTTTTGTCTGATATTCCCATGAAGATGAACATAAATTTCAGTTGTCTTATTTTATATTTTTAAGGAAATTCTGCTGTCTTTAACATGAGATCAAACCATCAAAGGCACAATTTGGCAGCCAGGTAAGCCACTCATAAATGCTTTAGATAGACTGTCATTCAGCAAACTGGGCAAGTCTGGTCTGTACCTGTAGGCATAAAGAATTAAAAGAGAGTAAGGGATAACTTGTTTTGGTCCCCCACAATTTGTTTTGAAGATGTCCTATAAGGCAACTTTGGATGATTTAAATGCTTTTATCAAGCTCATTCATTATTGTTGGAATTAGTGTAGTTCCAGTGGAAGCTTCAGGACAACCTGTTACCACATTCAAGTTCAAGCTGCAAAGACCAAATTTTTGAGTTTTCACAGAAGCTCAAATTGAGGAAGGTTTTCCACTTCACGTCTGTGCCTAATACAAAGCACATGTTTAAATCCCAGACAAGCAAATGTAAGTAAAGCTGGATAGACATGTAAGATGAAACCAATTTGGTGTGTGTTTTTTCCTCTCCAGAAAGAGCTTAGGGTGGCTCTGAGGGTCTAAAGACAGCAAATGCAGCCATTTTAAATTTAGATTTTGCATCCTGAGTGGATGGGGGTTACATAGGGAAGAAAAGTTTTGAATTAACCCCAAGTCCTTCTGTTCATTTATAAATGAAACCAAATTCCATATAGATTACACTCCCAAGAATTATACTCCCAGTTCTCACAGACACTCTGTGATTTTTAAATTCCCAGTTGTCTTCCATAATTTTGAAAATCCAACTCTACAAGGTTAAAAATGTCATTGTGAGTTCAAAAATTCCTCCAAGGCAAGGTACAGGTCTTGGAAACTCATTGATTTATCACTGTCTAAATGGAAACTTCCTTCAGCTTCACTTCACTGTCCTAACAAAACAGGATTTTCCCCTCTCATGTGTTGGACAAAAGTGAGATATTTTGAACCAAGGTTTAGTCACCTTCTGCTCTTCTAGTTTTCAGTTATAGGTCATGAAAGGAAAAGCATTGACCAATATAAACTGATAAAAAATTTACAAGAGGGAGTGTTACCAGAGAGAGCATTGCCTGCTGCTTCTAGGGAGGCATGTTTTAAAGCAGGTGGCTTCACCACCTTCCAGAGCCAGACATCACTGGGATCCCATTATCAAACATCTCAGGAAAATTAGGCCACCTAGAAGTGCTCTGGATGAAGCCCATTCACACATCTTTTACTGACTGAATAAAGATCATCATCCCAGAAGTACTGAATATGATGATATTTCTGGCCTATGTGCCTTCTAATTTCTATTCTTGAACTAAAGAAAGACTCCACAGAGAAACAGTCCTTTAATGGCAGTAACTTTATCTGGGAAGCTTCCCTGGTAGTGTAACTTCTACTAACTTTAATGAAATACACAGTCCACATCTTCCCATAAGCTAATATAAAAATAAAATCAGCCCTCCTGCAAACCTCTTCAGGGAAAGAGAAGAGCCTCTCAACCAGAAGAGGCTTTCAAACCTGCCTCTTTGCCAGACAGGTGGGAGATCAATGCTGTTTTGCCATCATAGTCTATAAATAACATAAAAGGAGAGGGAATAAGCAGAAGCGATTCATTCCTCAAGATGAAAGTTGATACCTTTTTTTTGCTTCAGATTTTAAAAGCTTCCAACACACGTTATTTCTTCTCCTCCACTTTTACCTTTCTTTACAAATGTAGTCAAAATTAATTAATTTCTGATTCAGACGTTATAGGGGATTTGTTTATTTGTAATTATAAGTAGTGATGCCACTTGCACAAGAGTGAATAAAACATGGCATAAAACACTGTCCTTCTTAATGGCCCAGTAGAGCCACCTGAAAGATATCCTTTGAATTAGAGAAGTGAGTTAGCCATGTTTCAAGTGTTAGGCTGAACTCTAAAGAGTTCATAAGCATGAAAGTCAATCTCATAGTAACCCTTACACAATAGATGTTGATTGTACTAATTTTGTATCTTCTAGAAAGGACTAATGCTTAACACTGAACAACAGAAAAAAATCTATTTTGTGTCTCATTTTCAGCCGAATCATTAAAACCAGAAAAGTAGACTGGGGGTAGAAGGAGGTTTGAAAAAAATGCATGTACCAGATAGCCTAAATTGCCTTTGTTGAATGTGAACAGTATTCTTTAGCTGCTTTTGAGAAGAATAGAAAGATGACAGAAATTACTGTGGGTAGGAAACTAGGTTTCATGGTCTCTTTTTTGCTGTTGTTTTTTTTTTATTAAATTTAATCTTACAAGTCCTATTGCCATCCCATTCCTCATGTAAGGGAAGCAATTTTTTTGTATTATATATAGGGCTGTAATCTATGCAAGCAGCTATCAGGGCTGGGAGGGCATGATTTTATTCATTTCATAAAACACCAGAACAATGTGTGAGCAACAAAACAACCATGTATAATAGCTTGAGCATCCATTGTAGATATATTCAGCCACTGCTGAACCTGAAGCTCTGTTTTGGCTTGGCTATCCATAATCTAAATATCTCCAAAACACTTTCAGACTGTCAGCATCCACCAGCAACATATCGGCTTGGAGCTCTGGCACACACAGGCAAACTTTTGTCCACCAGGAAAAGTTGTGCAACCATGATAGCATTGACTAAAGATACTGCAACATGAAAATCAGGCAGGTCACTGGGACTGTGAGACTTGTACTGAATTCATAAAACCTATTGTCTGGCCTCATACTTTAGTGACTTTTAAAGAGAAGGAGAAACTAAATATATAACAAAAAAATTATTTGCAGGCAGTCTGTCTGGTGAATATGCACATTACAGAAAGCTGCAGGGTACAGAAATCACATATTTTAGGAATCTTATGGCTTACTATTGCAGGCTGACTCCAAATAGCTGGGTAGGCAGAGGTGGCCATGGTGGAGGAATCTTAACCATAGGTGGAAGTTTTCCCTTCTGTTTCCTCCAAAGATTTTCTTCATATCTGCAAAAAAAATCAACATTTCAGTGATATTCTGTGCACCACAGATGGCAGAATGTATATGTGAACAGCTACAAGTGTTGCTCATGATGCTGATCTCCTGACAAAAGTGTATATCCTGCAGATCTTACAGAACCTTCTCTTACAGAATTTCAGGATGACAAATTTTTAAAGTAGTATTTATGGTGGAATACTTAAGCAAGACATAGAAGAGCCTTTTTGCTTCAACCAGTGGAGCATAGTAATAAATGTGTCCAAAAAATAGAATGACACTATAATTTAACAGCAAAATTCAGACATTTTTGCTCCTCAAATTACAACTCCCTTTTCTTTGGCAACCATGCAATCCAATTTATAACCTCAAAGCTCTAAGGTATTTTCTGTTATCCCATATATTTTTACACAAAAGGTGTGTAAAAAGCCACCAGGCATCAGTAACAGTCATAATCAAAGCTTCCAGTTACTTTCATTCAGCAGTGACATAAAATCTCTCAATACATCAAAGCATTTCCATGTAAAGCACCACGTTAGAAAGACTTATTGATACTAATATTGGTGCTTGACTATTCCAGCCCTGTGCAGTTCTTTTCCTTTTCATCTCCCATCCACTCTCAAATACTTCTCCCTACACACCACATAACCATAATGGATCCACTAACAGCTACATTACACCATTAAACGCACCCAGGAAGTTTAAAATCAATCAACACTGCTGACTGGGAATGCTCTTCATAAAAAAGAAGTCGACCTGTTGCAATATGTAAGGAAAGAGGTCAGGATTACAGTTTTGCCCAAGAAAATTGTATGATACCTATAAGCAGCAATGACATATAGATTGGTTTTGCTAACACTCACACAGAAGTAGCAGTCATATTAAGAAAATGCTCTCTGACAGAGATGGAGTTTCTCCAAATCTGTAGAAAACTAAACACCTGATGCACTTCAGTATGTCTGTGATGGCCATGCAGCTTTCAGAATTAATCCAACCCAGCACAAACAGGTAAATTACACTTTAAATCACTGAAGAAATAGATTCTTCTTGGAATACAATGATCAGGATGCAACTCCACCTGAGAAAAAAGTGAGGCAATGTGTATTAAATTTACCACATGCCAGATAACTTCTTGAGGGATATTTAACTGGTCATATTTGAGATGTTCTCCCAGATCATCTAAATAGTTCAAGTATGTGATCTTTTTCCCAAACTTGTGGCTAAAAAATAATTTTTAAAAATCACAAAGTAGTATAAAAATTAGCATGGGAGGAATATTTACAAAGGGTTTAGTTTCTAACTCTACAAAAATGTAAGTGCTGATGTGAGTCATTGATTTTAAAAGAATTAAGGATTTTAGAAAAATTACATATTTTAGCTAGAGATAGACCTTGCTAGAATTAGTTAGGTTTAAATGATTAAGTTAGAAGTAGGATCTGAAAAAATGAATCACAGATTTAGGTGAAGAATTACTCGTCCTTGAATATTTGCTTAGCTGTGCTTATAGTAAGAAAAGAGAAAATGATAAATAGGCTTAAAAAGATAACAGAGCCTACATCTAAAAACCCAATTTAAATTCACAAGGGAGGAAAACTGGAGTTCTACCAAATGTCATTTCTAGAAAGGTCAGAGTGAGGAAGAGTAGTCTTCCTTCATCTTTTGATGACCCCTCCTCACAAAAAAACTACCCCCTCCTCAAATGAGGGAGCTGACCACGCAGGCATAATGACTTTCTAAACTCATTACCATGCATTTTAATATGGAGCAGGGAACGGGTGTTATGAATATGTATTAGTATTTTGGATATTCGAGACTTTTGTAAATAAATGGATACTGGAATCTTTTGTCAACTTGCAGTGTGTGTTAAGGGGATGACCTCTCACACTTGCCCAGAGCTGTGATTAAAACATACCCTTTATAACTTTAAACTGTTAGAGAGCTTTTCATATCTGTTAACAGATTGATATTGATTCTAGATCAATATTGCTATTTTGGTAAATCAGATGCAACTCAAAATTAGACTGTAATTGAAGCAGTAGGAGACATAAGATACATTTAATTTCATATGATCAAGCACATACAGTGCATGCCTGAGAGTCTGATTTGAATAAAAATAACTGAGTCCCATCTTTAAGTTTTGTGATTTGCACAGATATGAAAACATCACTTTAAAAGGCACTGAAAACCAGTTTCAAACTGCATCACTCACTAAAAGAATTGTTAACCTTTGAGAGAATATTATGCAGACAACAGAATGTGTTTGTACGACGTAGGTATTCCACTCTGCAAAAAGACAAAATAATGGGTCTGTAGAAATAAACCACACTGTAGTTAAGCAACAGGTAAAATTTTCAAAGCATTTTTAGTGTATACCCTTGAAGTGCTGGGCCATCAGCTTTATCCCTTTTGAAAAGGGCTGGATAGCTTCTAGGAAACACCAGGAATTCTATTTATTTTTTTTTTCTTTCTACAAGTTGTACAAAACAGACTTCTGAATTTGAAGCTCGAAGAATCATCAGTTAGGTCTTTTTCAGCCAGAATACACGACCAGCATATAGACACGGTGTATATGAGCCAAGGTGCTCAAACAAGGGTCAGGAACATGTTTATACATATGATCTGAAATAATGTCTTATTTTTACACAACACAAAATATTTGGACTGTAATGAAGTGCCAAGAGAAATAGTAGGTGCTGTAGTAGTAGTAGTGTACTTTGCTTCAGCTTACTTTTATAGAAAAATTTGGGAAAAACTCTGTCATGGATGAATTTGTCCCTGGATTGTCCAATCCGCATGCTCCCTCTAGCGGTACATGGAACAAGCAGTCACTTCTCTGAATTTTGCTAGCAGGAATTTTGGAACACACTAGGAATATCTTTCTGTGCATGCAGAGTTTCAGAGCTCCCCAGAGTGTCTTTTATCCAGAAGAGCCCGAACTTCCAACATCTTCTCTAAGGCACAGCTCTGTAGCTAATCACCTCTGGTAATAGAGGACATGTCACAGAATCCACAATATGTAAAAAAGTCATGGGCAATTAGGAATAAGTGCTGATCCTTAAAAATGCTACATCACCACTGCCACCTAAATGTATATTATTTTCAAAACAGGTTCTGTTAGCTATATTAAAAATATGGTCTTCCTACTGTTATCTTGCACTTTAGAGAAAATACTCTTGACTTAACACATTACCTTCTTGCTCATTTCTTTTGGGACTGGAAAGAAGATGTGCTAACAGGTACCAAATGTACTAACAGACCACTGAAAAATAAATACATGTCTCTTAATAATGAAATTTATTTTACATCTGCTATTTTTATTGGCACCACTATTTACAAATGAGTCTGGGCTACAATTCAGCAAATCTAGGAAACAGAAAGTCTAGAGGATTATTCTCCCTTATTTTTGTGAATTGGATTAATAGCGACATTTAACAGCATGATTTGCCAAGATAAAATTAATTTAAACTAAAATGAAAAGATACTATGAAAAAATTTAAATTGCAGTACCCTAGTAAATTAACAATATTAATTAGTTTTAGACTTTGATGAAAGTATAATTTGTACAAATTGTACAGGGGCTATTTCACACTTAGTAACCCAAACTTCTTTGACAAACCCAAACTACAGTCGGTCTGAAAAGCAAAGGCATGGTTGGCTATGAAACAATTTTAAGTAGAAAAGAAGGTTTATCCCTAGCTTCAGCTGATTCCTGCTTTCTGGTTGTGGACCTTTTCAGAGTTTACTCATGCTTCCAATTATTTTGCCAGCCCCAGTGTACAAACAGCTTTGTTGCTGTTGGTCACAGATTTATAAAACAGAGAGTAGAGTGTTACTAAATTACACTCAAAACAAGTATTGAGGTACACAGTGGTAAAAGTCGAGTACAACCAGAAACAACCAATTGTGATGAAAACAGGGTGATCAGAAGGTCAAGGTAATGATGCATCTAAGATGGCAGGCATCGCTTGAATTATTTATGCTCGACATTAACGCTTAAATGTATCAGGATCACTCATTTTTCAACTGCCAGTGTGTCATACTTTCCCCCAAAAAAATAAATTTAGACATAGTAAGATCCAGGGAAAACGAGTATTTGCAATGGGTAGCTGCAATCTCATATTTTTTAAGAATTAGCAGGCAATTATTGCTGTAAGTCAAATAGTACCATTGTTGTCCACCTGTGGCTCCACTGAGGGAATTAACATGCACAGGCTGAAAATCACTGGTGTCCCAAAAGCATCTTCTTGCAGCTGTTCCCAAGGAGCTCTCAGCTAACTCTGAGAAAAAAGATGGTTTCACCAGAGTATTGTCATGTCCATCATGAATTTTTCTGTTTTGTTAAATTTTTGGTCTGGGCTTTTTTTTCTAGAAGGTTTCCATACTTATCTTAAAGCAAATCAGGAATAAACCAACCAATAACAAAAATAAATCTATCTTCATTCCTGAGACACCATCAGGTACTGGACATCCTGCATCTGTCACACTTTTCCCACCACTGCTCTGTGTCCTGGACCAGTGTCCTGTGTCCAGTGACATTTATTTAACTGCCAGTTAAAATAAAGACCTAGAGTTTTCTAGTTTCAAGAACAGCATATTCTGGAATGATTTTCAGCTAGAATTACTTTTTAAAAAATTTTCACATGCACCTTAGTTGTCCTGGCCTGTCTAGAAGTTAAATTTCCCTTTTCTACTTAATTAGTTTCCTAGCCCTCAGAAACTGAATTGATTGCAAGTTACTGTAGTGGAATTTTTTGGCTGGTTCTTTATGGCTTCTCAAAATTAGCTGTTTCCATCCTGCAGCCCCAAAATTATTCACAATATGATTTGAAAAATGTCAGAATTTCTTTGAAAGTGACCAAAGTTGAGAAACAGAAGCTGAGCAAGCCCCACCATTCTTGCACTGAGCGGTGTCTGCCTGTTGCTAATGGTTCCTTGGTGGTAGTACCAATTTTTGACCATGCAAAGGAAAAGAACACCCAGTAAATCAAACATCACCTTTACCATTATATCCTCCTTTTCAAATTCCTATGAGCACTTCAGGGATTATCCATTAACTTTGAGAACATAAGTAATGTCAGTCCTATTCATACCAACTTCTGATCAGCCCCAAAGTTAATAATTCATCAACCACTTTACTGCACCACCCAGTAACTCCAGTCATGCACACAGTTCCATTTCTTTAAGGGCTGTCAAATACAACAAAAAAGTCGTAGTCCACAGAATAACCATGCTTTAAAAGCCATATTTACTTTAACATAGCAGTAAAACTAATAGGAATTGAGACTCCCTTTTCTTGGAAAGAAAATAACTCTACCCTATTCATTTCCAAGCTTAAGCTCACCTTACTCATTAGTTCAAGAGTTTAAATGGGTATTGGACTGACATATTTTACTGTTACCTGACATATTTTACTTCAAGCCTTTTTAAAAGCAACTTATTAGAGAACAAACCATCCTTGAACTAAATGGGAACAATGTGTTCATTGAACTGCCAAGCACCTTATAAGAGGTTTAAAGATATTCCACAGAATTTTTATAAAGTTGGTTGGATGAACAACATACAATGCCTTACCTAGGAAAAGAAAACAAAGCTGTTAGAAAAATGTTCAGTGCTAGAGATGGTAGAACTGAATAGCTACAATTGAGTAGAAAGTTATTATTACAGGCATATTACACAGTATCCTTTTCAAGTACATTAAAAAGACCTAATTCAGAAGAAATGGAATGTAAAACGAAAAAAAAAAACAACAAACCAAAACCAACCAAAGAAAGCCAATTTTTAAAAGTGGTCAGTTTTGACAATAGGCCAAATGAATTATTATGTTCCTAACCAGTGTCTGCTCTCTCACAGATTTAATGTCAGGTAGACAGAACAGAAATTAGGCAATTTGAAAAGAATATTGATAGGAGAATGAAGGATCTATAAAGAAGTCTTTGATTAAAAACATTACTTTTTTCATATCCCTTTATTTTCTGCTTGCAGGACTTGCATGTTGGAAAAAAAATTAAAATTTTCAGATATAGAATTCATACATGATTCTTTAATTTTACCACTAATTTTGTCCTGCTTTGCTAGTAATTACCAGGGGTGAAGCCAGCTGCTAGTTGCTTGATATTGTATTGTCTCTTCTTATGAGACAAAACCTTCTTTCACTATTGCTTTGCATGATTCTAGTGTCAGTTCATGATATCTAAACAATAGATTTTAGTTGGCTGAAACTGAAATGGAAACCAGGCAGCACAAAAAGACTCTTCTCTTATTCAACGTTATTGCAAAATGAAATTGAGACATGCATATTGTAATATCCTGATCCTGATCATTGACAATGAAATATGATCATGAACTTAATAAAAATCTTGTAACAGGTTATGCTAAGAGGGGGAAAAGGGAATCAGGAAACTCAGGAATTACATTAATTTTTCCTTTCAGGTTTTAATTGGGCCCGTACACTTGTGAATGAAACAGGTATTGTGTGTGTTCATAAAGCCACTGCCACACAAGCAAACAACTATCCTTGTGCAACTGGCACTACTTGCCTAAGAGCCCAAAAGCCACAATAAAAACTAGCAAGCGAAACACCTCAGTTGCTTTATTAATGTTTCTATTTTAACTGTGTTTTGCACCTTGAAGCACCTTGAAGTTTACGTTCCTCAGTTTTCTAGATTACCCTGTCCAAAAGGCTCTACTGAGCCTCTGCTGTCAACCTTCAAAGCAAGATCTATTCTTTTGAAAATTCTACTACTCAGCATTTGCTTTCATGATGCTGGCTAATTAGTCTCATCTGTCCTCTTTTTCCTTTGACCCCAGAAGTCTGAAAAGGGCAGGGCTATTTTTGTTTGTTTTGGTTTTTTCCTTCAGGCTAATACAGTACCCCATACATGTTGGGCTGGGAATTTTGCTTTGAGTTGTCAATGACAGCATGCCAAGAAGTTCCAACTGTTAATGAAATGACAGGTTCTGCCTGGTGACCTGAGCCTCTATGTTCCATTTGTTCTGTGTTTTCTGGGTCAGGGTGGGGGAGCAGAGACAGATTTTTGGAATAAATGAGAGTCTCATCATGCACTTGTAGGCAACAAAAAAAAGACACTGACCTTGTACTGCTTCTCCCCACAATGCAATTCTAAATCTAGCTTAAGAATCTCCCAAATGGAGAACAGTGCAATGCTTTGCTCTGGAATTGTCAGTGCATGTCAAACCCCAGTATTGCAGTCCAAACCTCTTGTCAAAGACAAAATGTAACAGACCTTTGCCTCTCATCTCCTTTATGCAGCCCTAGAAAGAACAGATGCATCCTACTACCCATATTCAGTCATGTTGCCTTCCTGATGGCAACTTACAAACAAGTTACAGCATGCTGACAAGTAAAAGACTGACTTTAATAGGGACTGGCTGCTCCATTGGTAACTTCACACTTTCAGGGAGCAAACATCACAATTCTGGTCTCCACTATTAAAATGAAATTTATCCAAGAGCTTTGGCCTCCGCTACACCCTAACCAGCTACTCCATGAAGTCCTGAACTGTAGCCATCAGGACTCCAAAGCTCAGTACATCCAAACACAAGTTGTGTTTGGATGTACTGAGGACATTCCATGCCCTTTCTTACCTTTGGATAACAACTGCAGCGCCCAGGCCATTCCTCAGAATGGTACAGAAGACACCTAATGAAAGAACCAAGACCAATGACATCATTACAAGAATTTGCAATGGCAAAGTGAACTCAGTTTATTGAGGGTGGATCAGGACATATTCACCTAACTTCCCTCATGGAAGTTAGTTATAGACATTACACAATCTGAAGAGTAAACCAGATCTTTTAGAGACTTACTACCTGTCAAATTTCTTGCAGGCTGTTTGTAGCCATTTCAGAGATGGTTTATTCAGGCTCTTCAGGCCATAGTGAAAGTAGACAACTGTATAATAATTCTCTACATACTGGCCCAGAGTATACTTTAAATACCTGAGGAGAAAAATAACATTTTGGTTTTAAGTCAGTTTACTGGATGAGATTTTTGAAGCAGTAATTGGGAAAGAAAATTTCTGTGCTATTTTTGCACAGAATGCTACTGACTGCTGTGGTAGTTTGGCATTTAGAAAAAGTGGAAAACATTTACAGAAGTGATTTCTCTGAGAGAGGCTGCTGGGAATTTCTTCTCAGGTTGAGATCACACTAACAGCTAGCCAGTTTTGAGAACTGACAGCATTTTAGACCACTGAAAAGTAAGATCACCTTTGTGAATGCTACCTTTTAAACCCAAGCCCAGGAACTGCTTGTGTCTTTGTTTCCAGCCTCAAAAGTTATCAGAGCTCTGGTGTGGCAGGGCCTGCTCCCTGCCCTGCGGCCTGGGTGGTGGTGGGGAGGTTGGGCTGGACTCCAGCAGCTCCCAGGCGGGGGATGGAGACTGAGGGGCTTCCCCCAGCCCCAGGCCAGGCCAGGCTGTGCTGTGGCCCCTCCCGGGAAACCCTCTGTGTCCTATTCCAGCAGGGTGGCTGAAGCCTTTTCCAGGGGGTCCCCAGCCCTAGGCTAGGCTGGGCCACAGCTGCTGACATCTCGCTGATGCCCTCTCACCCCCCACATGACCCGCACAGACAGCTCCAGGTAGAAAACCCTCTGCTCTCCCTGCAGCTGCTGGGCTGAGAGAGACACCTGAACTCTGACACCATGAATGCCTGCTGTGGCTTGGGCCAGATTTAACCCTTTCACTACACAGATGAGACCTGCAGACTTACGGCTCCTCTCCAGAGAGAGGGAAGTGAGAAATCAGCACATAAAAGACAACATGAAACATCAAAGTCAGTAAGAGAAAGAGTCAAGCTCCAGATAGAAGGAGAATGGGAAGATGCTTTAATAAGCTGAAATATTCTTTTGGTAAGGCCATGGAGATAGACAATAATGTTCTGAAAAACTCCTTTAATTCATGAAAGAGTATTGGGGAGAATTAAGTATTTCAAACTGTAGGTCTGAGCAAAGGTATCCATTGATGAAGCTAACTAAACATGGTGGAGTATCTGTGGCCCTATGAGACGCTTGAACAGAGATGAGAGCTGATGAAGACCCTTTGCCCCAAAGGAGAGAAGAAGTAAACCTCTGTTCCCAGAGATGATCACAGAAACAGATGAAGAGAACCTTTGCCTTTTAATAACTCATCCTTAAAATAATACCCCTTGAGTTCATGGCCCATGGACACCCCTCTGAGTGGTGTGATAATGAGAGGAGAGCATGATAGCAGAGTTTATTCTCAGGTGGCTGCCAATCAGAGATGAAAAACCATGAGAAAACTGTTTTTTTGTGGAGAACTCTCCATGGAATGACAAGAGAGAACTCTCCCTACAGAGACTGATGAAAGACTACTGTATAGTTGGTACTGCTTTAACATCCCAAGTTTTGTCTCTATGGTGTCAGTTGGGAAAGGAAAAAGTTTGGGGGAGGTGGGGAGAAAAGGTTTCTGGAGGTTTTATTCTGGTTTCTTATTCTTGTAGTCCTGTTAATAAAGTCTCTTTATTCCTTTTAAGTTTTAAGCCTGTTTTGCCCTTCTCCTACTCTATATCTCACAGCAAGAAATAAGTAAGTACTCTGGTGATTTTGGGCTAGTGCTAAAAACCACCACAACTGCAAATTCATGTTTGCTTCAAAATATTTATCTAAGAAGTTAATCTTGCTCTAGTGGCAAATAATTCCACATCATTGCAATGCCTGAAATTTTAAAGAAAACATTTAGTTACAAAAACTACAGTGCTCATGAATCACTGAAAAATGAAGACAATATGGGACTGTGTTTGCCAAGAACTTTTTTAAGAGATGCTTTTAACTAAAAGCAACTTTTATTTTGCTTTTCTCAGTCTTTGTAAAGTCTTCTTTTTAGACAAGCAAACAATGTCATTTTGCATTTTCAAAACAATGAAGAATTTGTTTTGGGCTTTCCTCTCAATTTAAAAGTTTTTAAATCCTTGAAAATCCATTACCCCTAATTAAACTGCTCTTCTTGAATGTATTTGTTTTTCCCTTGTTTGCATTGTGAGGACTGAGTTTGTATATGATTTCCCTTAATTTAAAGCACTACATGATGTATCCCCTCTTGAAATAATACTGCATGATTTATAAGCAGATTGCTGTGTGTTCATTCTTTTACAGTATAGTTTAAGATTATTTTCATTCCCTTTCTTCTATAATTGAGAACACAGGATGGCCTATTACACAGCTCAATGACTCAAATAAAACAATGATGGAGCAGTGCAATCTAGCCTCATTTCTTGCTGTGTCAGATATCAATTTTCTCATGTTATTCTCAATGCTGCCTTCTTATTCTGCAACAGTCCTAACTATTGCTCTTAACTGCATGTAAGTGATTTTCATTCAATAAAGTAGACAGTTCCATGTGCCATGTACTGGGCTGTGACTATCTGCAAGTATGAACATTATGACTACCTCCCTTTGCATAGAAAAGCCCGTCACTTCTTACCCTGTACTCCCACAGTCTCATTTATCTTATTCCCTCAGCGTACTGTAAATCTTAGACTGCAATTAATATAATGTTGTTTTGATCCCTGATGTAAATATTAGTGGTGTTTTGATGGAAAAAGTAGTAGTGACAGTCAATCAACACTTTTTTAAAGCGTTTTAAATTAAAGTATACCTAAACGGACTTTGTTACAGAGTGCCTTGTGTTTTATTTTACAGTATTTATATTTCTTGTTACATTACATCCAAAAAACATTATTTTTAAAAATAACAGAGTATTTTGGGAACATACAATAACCAATATTTTTCTACAGTCAATTACCTGTTCCAAGACTGTTACAAAATTACAGGGATGTTACAAAAGCTTTACCAAATCAATTCTTTAAATTACTTCACAAAATACCTTGCAATCAGGGCCTACTCTTTTCCTACAGCTTTTTCTCAGAATTCAACATCTGAATCTAATTACTTAAAACCAGATCACCTGCTATTGCTACCTTCACATTTAAAACTTACCTTCAGTTCTCTCATAGGACAGATTTTCCAAGTGAACTTGATGTGGGTTCAGATACAGGAAAATCTGCTGTGAAGAACATAAAAAATGAAGCGACACACTCAAAATAATTTATTAAGTAACCTATTTTTTAATCCCTCTCCATTTCTGAGAAGTTGAAACAACAAAATTTTTGTCCTTTCCAATGGTGGTGTTTGAAAGGTACTCAAACATTTTGGCAATAGAGGCTGTACAAGAACTCCAAATAGGTTTAAAATGCTTAATAAGGACAGGATTCTCAAGACAAAACAGATCTTACAGTGACAAACTACAAGGCAGAAACATGTCCTGGTACCTTGCTGCAGCAAGTTTATAAGGAAGAATGTTGTTAATTTACATATTTGCAAGCACTTTTAATGCAAAACCCCAAAATTATATACATGTAAAAATATTAAGCATAATGTATTGAACAAAATACAGGTAATTTTATAAAACAGAAAACCCACTAAGATGCAAATAACTAAACAACACTCTTCCTGAGTGATTTAGTAAAGTATGCCAAATTAAAGCAAACACAGCTATTCATGAGAACATATGTACACAGCACTAAATTACTAGAATTTCTCTTTCACTGGTCCACATCATGATTTTTTTTTAATACAATAAGAATTTGTCAATAAAATCAAGACAGCAAGTACACAGTGAATTGCTTCTTCCAGTAGAAACTCTAGGGGGGTTAACTGCCAGTTTAATCCACATCTCATTTACTTAGCATTAGTAGTTCTTACATCCTCTTCATTTCACTCCCTGCCTGTTGCTTCTTCTCCCTGAAAGCTCATTCCCCTGGAAGCAAGTTAACAGAAGTTCTCATATAAAGTGTAAAGTAGTCCATGCAGGAGATTAAAAGCAACTTACTCAAGCAACCTTGTGTGATTGAACTGGTGGGAGGGGGGCAGGTGGCAGCAACTGAAGGTAATCACCTTCTTTCCAGAATTGTCAACCCCTGGTGAACAAAATTGACAATACTCTGTAAAGACAATACTCAGTTACTTATGGGACCTCAGGTATCTGAAAGAATGGCGTGTATCTCCTGATATTTGGGGCTACCTCTATCTCCTATTACTACCCAGAACACCCTGTGAAACTGCACTGTCAAGTCACATGTTACCTGTAGAAAGCTAGGCAAATGATAAGGCAGAGCTCAGAAAGTCATATGCAAATGATGGTGGTGCTGCTCAGCTCCAGACAGGGAACACTGAAGTCCTCCTGGAGCATTCAGCTGTGGAAGAAAACAGGCCTGCTTTCCCTAGTAGTCTTGCAAATAGCATGTTTTCAAACTCTTCATGCTTTATTTTTGGAATTTGTTAGAACACAAGCACTTTGGGCATCTGCTTTGTCACACATGTAAATTAGATGTTTTTAACCAAGTTAAGCTTTCTCTGATACTCTCTTTCAGAACCACTGCTACACTAAGATCACATTAAAACACAGTAGACAAGGCATACAAGAATGATTTGCCTAACCTAAAGATCTGTAGGTATACATCCCTTAGTCCCTCTGATAAAGTACATATTGCTGCACTCAAGTTCATTTGCTCTTTGACTCATGACAGCCTCACCCACACTGTCTGTACAGACAAGGCTGGTGTTTGTGCCATGACCACCCCACAGCCAAATTCCACTATACAGAAAGCCAAACAGAGGCTATGTCATGCTCATACTAAAGGTTACTCAGCACTGAAGACAGTGAACTGGTAAGATTTTAACTTATATCTACATGAATGATACCATTCTTTTTAAAGGAATATAGAAACATTCCAGAAAACAGACTGAATTAATCATATTTGATACATTCTTGGTCTAATTTTTACCTTCCAGCTAAAGGATATTCAATATTTTGCCTCTATTGCTACTGAAATATCAAAGTTTGATATCAGTAGGAGTATCTATAACTGGGGTTATTATTTATGATTCTGTTATTCTCCTTTTACCCCCAATTAAGTAGCTGTAATGAATAAACAAATAAAAAGGAGTAAAATCGGGGAAGTTAAACTGCAACAGAATCAATTAATGAATACATAAAATCCTATGAGCATTTTTATGACAACTGGGTAGAACAGCTTCAGACGTGTTAAACCATGCTAATTTGTACTAGTGATCAAACTACTTGATCTGCAAAACAAAACACATTGCAAACACACGTTTTCCATCATTCAGCTCAGGAAGAGGTTGCTGTCCTCATCTGACATATTTCACACTAAGACAAAGAATCCTGCATTTGCCTTGTCCAGTTCAACAGTCATGATAGGACAGCATCTATTTAAACCCATTCCTTTTTAGGTGCCAAAGGAGAAAAGAGAGGGAAGAGACAAGATTAGCAATTTTCACACATGGACATGGACTGAGAGACATCTGCATTATCTATTCTAATCCTGTGTCATCACAAGGAAGTACACCAGATAATCCTTCCACTGATTTGTCAAGCTTTAGCTTAAAAACCAGTTAGATTTTTTCTATTTCATGCTTCTACTGCTCACTGATTTGACAACTAGCAACCCATTTTCCCAGTTCCAGACTGAAAGCCATTTTCATTTTGTACAAATTTGTTCTTGTGACAGCATCACTCAGCTGAAGCAGTGCTTCTCCTTCAGCATTATTTATCATCCCAAAGTACTCCAGGCAATAACCACATTTCCTCCCAGCCCATGCTCCACTGCTTGTAAACAGGTCTCACCTTCTATCTCTCCCCTGACATTGGTGTTCTCTATTCTGCTCCAACCTGAATATGTCTTTCCCAAGTGACAAGAATTATATGACAAATTTCAGATGAACATCACACAGGGGACTTAAAAAGCTTTCCTAATGATATCCACAGTATTGTCTTTGCTGAGAAAAAATGATGAAGTAATAATTTAGCTTGACAGCTACAGCTGGATTATCTCTGATAGCCACCCCACTCTTATTTCACAGAAGATCACTTCTTACTTTTTTTAAAATTAAAAAAACTAAGAACTTTTCCTGTTCACTTTAACATCCTCTAAAGATCTATCTCAGCTTGAATTTTGATACTTATCATTTCAGTTCTATAGTTTTAGACAAAACATAGATTTCTCAGCTGTCTGACTCTTTTCTTCTGTTCTTTTTTTGGCTGACTATTTATTTTTATTATCTTCCTCAAAGGGGTTTTTTCCATACCACAAGGCCTGATGTTCCTTCCCACATTAAAATAAATTCTGACTCCTGGGTTAGGTAAGGAGCTTGAGAACCACTAAAGAGCACACAACACCACAATTACATGTACTCAGGTATGTCAGCATATTGCTCTTAAACAGACCATAATTTATTTCCTTTAGTTTTCTAAGTGTCTTGTTTTAGATTCTCAGAGTACTTATAAAGGCATTATAATGTGACATGCATTAATAGGAATGATGTATTAAAATTAAAACATTAATATGATTGCTTTATAAATCATGGCTTGTTTGTGAAAAAAATTGCTGTGTTACAACACACTCCAGATATTTTATTTGTTAGAAATAATAGTTTTTATGAGCAAAGCTCCCTCAGGAAGGCAGTGACCTTGGAAAATGCCTATTGCATGTGCCAGAACATGTGTTTTCCAGTCCAATGCAGTCTGCATTCTGTGGATAGAATAGAACCCAAAGACACGAAAGTTTGAGAAGTAAAATGGGGAGTGGCAAACACAAAGAGTGTAACTGAAAGTACATTGATTTCAAACCTGCACAGAGTATATTTTACTGCCAGAAACCCAAATTTCCCTGCAACTTAAAACTGAAAGGTGCCTCATTTTCTACCAGGAACAAAGGAAAAATGAACTGCAATTTCAGCTTTGCTCCTTGATGTCTCACTTTCAGGTCAAACGTGTAGTTTTGTGTTAACCTACTTTATTGCCCAGCTTAATGACACCAGACATCTTCAGATCAAAACTTCTTTTACCCTCCATGGAAAATGTGCTCCCCTCTTTATCCCTCTGCATTGTTTTCAGGCTCGATATTCAGGACACATTCCCAAAGACTGAGAGCACTCACTCTCCCCCAGCCAACTACCTACATCTTTCTAGGCATCCCTCATGCAGAGGAAAGGTCTGCTAGACTTTGCTCACACATGAATAAAAGGCTCCTGCCTTTGGATCAGGCACTTGCTGTCTCACAGACACCTTTCTGGGTAGGCTCAGGATTATCAGCTGTATGGCCATGGAGCCACTCCTGGAAACACAGCACAGAAATCATTTGGTTTCAGCCATTTGGCATATTTTCTTTTCATATTCTTTACTGACCTGCCATTCTTTATTGGCAATACACTGGTGAAAATCAGCAAGTAGACACTGAGACTGACAGTGAGAGTACACACATGGCTCTGGCTCTTTGGGCTTCTCTCTGCTGAAATAATTTGACAACCTGAGAAAAAACCCAAAGAATTTGAATGCTGATGCCACACAGGTTGGTAAATTAATATTTAAAATTAAAGGATTATTACTTTGAAAAGTTCAATGCAAGTTTACTGTTGGGGTTTAGGATTCTTCCTTTTGTTTCTTTTTCTCAGAGAATTTTCCCCCATACATGTTGCTAGCAGACAATAACTGGATACTTTGAGACAAAAGAGTTGCCACAGCTCAGGGGAGGGGTGCAGCTGGCTACTCTCTCTTTTTACCTGGAGGTTTCTCTGGGAAGGCAGAGATACCACGGGCTGGGGAAAAGAGGCTGGGTGCAGCTGCTGGCTCTCTCTTATGCTCTCAGCATTCAGAGAGGGGAGAGGCTGCAATCCCTGTGGGGACAATTTGCCTCCACTGAGGTGGTGTTGTTTGTTTGTCTTGTTATACACATATATACTAGTAAAGAACTGTTAATCCTGTTTAAAATGACAACATAATATTGGCTTCTGCATTTATGTATTGGGTTTTACATGTCGTTATTGATTATAAGTATTTGGATATGGTACCATTTGTAACTCCTTTTAGCTGCTCATTAGTATAACACAATCTATTAGTTTTGCACCACATAGCTTATAGAAATGTGTGATGAATATATTATATCTATGTATGTAGAAATATGTATGTTATTGTAGAAATAATAGAGTGATGAATGTATTATATCATAGGCCTTAGCAAAACACAAAATGTTAAAATGTTTTTATGTAACTATTAGAATGGTGTAAAACAATTATGCTATTTCCCCCACATCTGCTGACTGACCTCTCCAAGTAATAACAGTGACACAAACCAGAACACTGGAAAATAATTGGAGAATAACTTGTTAATTCCTTATCAGGGAGTGTGAAACAACAGGATGGAAACACAGGAAGAAATAAAACATATTGACCTAATCCACAGGAAGTCATGCAGATAAGTCAGAGTGTAAAATCAAACAAAAGAGTTCCTGAAACATCAAAAAGCTTACAAGAATGCTTGAATAATGTATGAAACCCATGAATAGGCATGTACCTCAGAAATGTAACAGTATATAGATAATACTGTCTTAATCTAATAGTGTGTTCTCTGGCCAACAGCCAGAAACCCACTAGCACTGGACATTGTCCTTTTATATTCCTTTATTAAACTTTTAAAAATTCTAAAGAGTGACCTTTGTTTTTCACAATCCTTTTCCTATATCTTTGCCTGAAAGCCCCTTAATTTCAAAGTTACAATAATTTGGAGGGAGGGAGGGTCATATCGTCTATTCCAAGGGAGGTTCCTGCCTTCCTTGGCAGACACCTGTCCTTCAAACCAAGATATTTGCAAAAGTTTATACTACTATGTGTGGATATTTTAATCAAATTTCAAAGCATAATAGCTATTCTTCACTGGAACTATATAAATTGATGATCTTATCACTGTGCACAGAAAAATATTATGCTTATATTTAGAGTAAAATGCTTAGAAATAGTCCTGCAACTGTTTAGCATTTATTGTGTGCATAAAATTCAATACTGTTTGGGTTCTTACGTTTTATATTGACACCTCTGTCTTTTCAGAACTAATAAAATCAGTAAAAAATTCATAATTGCTAAAACTGCCAGTTCTTCTTACAAAATGACACTGTGCTGTGTTGTATCACTACTCTGTCCCAGAAATAATTCAAGAACTTTCCTGTTTTTAAGGCTAACATGAAAAAATATTATGTTAAAATGTAAGAGAAAAAGGTAAAAACTTAATTCATATGTAAATTTGCATTCATATGTCAATTTGGATTGAATTCATATTCAATCCAAATACTTTACTCTTTCTATATCACATTAGTTTAGGGGTTTTTGAATCTCTTTTCATAGAATGATCAGAGAAGGAGCAGAGAGAAAGTTTAATTCCTCAATGGACTGAGAGACAGCTTTGAAAATCAGAAAGAAAGACTCTCTCCCTGTCAAGAGCATCTGTACTCTAGCCTACCAAATTCTATGTTGATCAAACAGTGTTGATTTCTCTGAAAGCAATTTTCTACTGGGCTCATCCATTCCATTTCAATTTCAAAAACAGGAAAGCAGTTTTTATTCAGTGATGGTATATATTGTTCTACACTTAGAAGCCCATGTTCGTACAGTTGGGTCTTTCCAGTGCTTATTCCAGGATCACAGAATCATAGACTGGTGGGTTGGAAGGATCATCTTAAAGATCATCTCATCCCACCCACTGCCATGAGCAAGGAAAACCCTCCACTATCCCAGCTTGCTCCCAGCCCCATCCAACCTGGCCTTGGACACTTCCAGGGCTGGGTCAGCCACAGCTTCTCTCTACAAGAGTCTCACCACCCTCACAGAGAATTTCTCACTGGTATCTAACCTAATTTCTTCCTCACATCTCATCTCTTTCTGCCTTCTGTCAGTTTGCCATGATGACACTCACCTGATGAAACATTTTTCTACAGTTACACTGTACATCCAAAGTAGATTGCATTTTGCCTTTATAATGCTTGTGGTCACAGTTGCAGAACCGGAGCAGGTAAGAAAACCTTAAACCTTGACTCTCCACCAGTTTTCCTTGACTGGAAAACCTGTGACACTGTCATTTCACTGACCACAAAATATGTGAGCTTAATCTCTTCCCCATACCCACTGCCTTACATTGGAAGGAGTCAAAATTCTATTTATGAGAAAGAATTAAGCATGTCACAGGTAAAGAAAGAGTGCTTCCCACTGCATATAAATACCTGCATGTATCAGCCATTCCTAGTTCTGAAAGCACTAAAGAAAAGGGACCATTTCTAGCCATTATTAGAAAAGATACATTTTTGTTGTCTGAAACAGTGCAGGTGTTCTGTTATCACATACACTTGTTCATCTGGCACAGTACAAGCACATGAGGTAAAAAAAAAACACGTGCCTAATGTATATACAGTTGACAGAAAGCCTGATGTAAGCTTGCTCTACCATTAGAGCATGAACATGGATAAGTGCTTGCAATAAATACACTACACCATTTTTTGATTCAGTATAACTGGTTATTGACTAAACAAAAAAATTACTGTAATGTAATCATAATAAACACTAATGATCAGTCACTATGGAACTTGCTCTCCAAATTAATATACTGTAGTGTATACTAGTTTGTCAGAATTATGTTGGGCTGAACTCCTGTTTAACTAGCTTCCATCTCAAGGGATTACATACTTTCAATTGCAGACAAGTGTATTTTTAAGATTGTGGATTTTAATTAAATTCCTCTGACAAGTTACTGGACAAAGGGTTGGTGTACGGTGATAAAAAGGGTTCTTTTAATTGCATAATTATTCACTGGGGATTCCTCTGGGTGGAATAAATTAGGGCTTTTTAAATAGATTCCTGTTCTTCTTATATTTATGTAACACAGGTCAAGGTTTCTAGTTCTTGCCAAAATATCCAGGCTTACAATCATCCCTTCCACCTCCAAGCTGCACAAAACAAATCAGTACTGTAAAATATTGGAATTCAAAAAGCCATTTTATATGGTGTTTATATAGTACATGTTTAACTATAAATCTCAATTCAAAATCAAATTATGATAAAAACACCTGTCATCCCACTGTTTCTTCATTTGCACTAGACAGTTTCTTAACTAGTGCACTGAAGGCTCAGCTAGCTGTTGGTTTGACAAAACTAATTATTTTTCCATTGACTCACAAGTATTAAGATTAAATATTTGTAAGCTGGATAGTTTGTTATGATAACTTACTGTGCAGGAAATGTAATGCTGTAAAGCATGGAAGTGTTTTACTACAAGAGTTCAATATTCAGTGTCCGTTGAGCTGACAAGGCAGTCGGTGAGTGTTTCAGATAACTCAGAGATTGTTCTGCTGGTGTCAAGGAGCTCAGGAGGACCCAAACCAGTTCAAATCTTCAATACCAACCATATAATCCAGCAGCAACAACAGCCCCCATCAAATTTAACCCTGAAACCAAATCCTTCCATGACGCAGTCCACCTCAGTGTTCCCCTCTATTCACATCAGTACATCCCATCTTCAGAATCTTGATATTTCAAGTCACAGCCCCTACTAGATTTTTATAGATGCTTTGAAATTCCAACCAAAGAAAAATTCAAGAACAGCTTTATATTTTACAGTATCACAGAAACCCGTAATGGCTTGGGTTGGAAAGGACATTAAAGCTCATCTCATCCCACTTCCTGCCATGGGCAGGGACACCTTCCACTAGACCAAACCCTGTCCAACACTTGAACACTTGAAAACTTCCAGGGGTGGGGCAGACACACTTCTCTGGGCAACCTTTGCCAGAGCCTCACCACCATCACAGGAAAGAACTTCTTAACATACAATCTAGACCTAAATCTTCGTCAATTGAAAACATTCTTCTCTTCCCCTGTCACTCCAGTCTCTTCTAAATAGTCTCTATCTTTCTTGTTTCCTCCTTCAGGTACTGTAAGGCCTCAATTAGGTCATCCTGAAACTTCTCCAGTCTGAAAAATCCTAATTCCCTCAGCTTTTCCTCATGGGAGAGGTGCTCCACCCATTGGATCAACTTGGTGCCTCCTCTGGACACACTCCAGCAGTTCCATGTCCTTCCTGTACTGGGACTCCAGAGTTGGAGGCCACGCTGCAGGTGGGATTTCACAAGCAAGTGTCTTCCACAGTTTGGGACAGTTTCAAAAAGTGGAAGCCCACCTGACATTACAGACTTTCATTAGTAAAACTGACCAAAACAGAGAGTAAAACTGAGATAAATAATCCCATGAAACTCCTGACTTTTCTCACTGCTTCAATTCTTCTATTTATTTAGTATGTGTAAACACATGAAAGATACAGCAAACATAATAATTTTGTGCCTTTCTTCTGTCTCACATGACAGATTTAAATACTGAACAATAATAGGAAAGACGTGTAAACTCTGTGAACAAAAACACTTGTCTTGCCTATTTCTTGTACGGCAGGTAATACATCCTTTCATAATAATTCAGTGTCTTCTTAAAATTAAGAACAGATTAATTACATTTATATTCTGAATCTTCTCTAGTTCTTCTTAGCAATGTGATAAAAGATACCATGGAGTATTTCAAGATGGAGCATCCAATGCACTGGATTCTCAGCATGCACATTATCGTGCATTTATAGACCTTATATTCAGCGGTCTAACAAATAATATGTAATCGGTTTTCTTTAACACTCATACAGAGGTACCTCTACAGCTTTTTAGCTGGTAGGTATCTCTGGAAAAATTTTAGTAAACACATGTGTGAGAGGGCAACGTCAGGAAAAACAGGAGAAAAATACCTGTTTCCTTGTAAATAACCTTTAAACTTTTTCCTGTGCATCCCTTTTTGCACCTCATCCAAGCCTCCATACGCATCAAAAACTGTATGTCTAATGCCAAGCACTTACTCTGTGTACATTCCAGCTGTTATTTGGTTTTTTTCCCAGAGACTGGTACACTCAGTTCTCTTTTCTTCTCAAGGCAGTCCTTTACATCCGGCTAGTCTCCTAGACTGACAGTTTTTGAAGAGCAAAGCCCCTCTCTCTGTATGTATGTATGAGTGGTTTTGGGGAAAAGCAAATATATATAGGCACTCCATTAAACTGTTTTTTCGTATTTTCAAACTATTCCAAAAGTAAGGATTATATTTCTGTTTTCACTGTTCAGAGATCATGGCAGCTCCATCATTCAAAGGAAGCAAGCCAGGATTAGCTCTCTTGGGGATGTTGTTCTGTTCATGCTACATGGATTTTTCTCCTGGCAAACTTACAGATAGTATTCAAATTGTCTAAGAGAGGAATTTTCTTAAATGACTTGCAAAGTCTCTAGTTGGAAATTGTTTTCTGAAGAGAAAATGGATTCCAGATCATCCATATTAGGTCTGACACCATTCCTTCTCCTGTTCCTTTTGTTCAAACCTTGTCACTATGTCTATATCTATTGTGTTACTTGACTAGAGGGAAAAATAACCATCTCAGTAGACATGAACAGTTCTGTTATGTGTGGTTTTAGGTTGGAGACAGAAATCATTACTTGAGTCCTCTTCATCATAAAACAGCAAAAAGTTTATTACGTTGTTCTTTTTTATAGGGGGTATGAACTTCCCCAGTTTATATAGCTGATTGTTCAGGCCAGCTCTCTGGCCAGTGATACAGAAACATCAGTGACTAACTCAGGTCTACTCAGGGAACTCTTATCAAACTTCTTGATTAGAGGCTAAAATAGCATGCCCCTTTAGACAGCATCCTGAAGGTCTATAACACTTCAGTGGCAAATATCAAACTTAAATGCCAAAATACCTCTGAAAATCAGGGGTCACACCTCCTTGGGAGAGGCTTTGGTGTCTGAAATAAGGCTCCTCCTTTCAATGACCCTGACTCCTGCTCCATGAGTAGCTTTACTTTTGTGTCCAGCCACCCAGGCTGGACTTACTCAAGTCCTGATGAGAAATTGAGCCATCACTGATCTTAGAGAGTAAGAGGCCAATAGCTCACCGGTGTTAAAGGGAAAAGGAAAGCCAAATCACCAGCAAGGACATCAATACAAAGTACTGCAGCAAGGACAGGAATCGTGGCTGTCCCTTCAGCTACCCCTGAGGGAAAGGAAAAGGCATCCAACCAGAACAGGCTGCTTGCCTGCTGTGAAAGTGTGGGAAGAGATGTCTGATCCCTTTTGTCTGGCCTGAACAGTTTTAGACTGTTGGTGGACTTCTACCAGGATGTCTTGGGAAGGGGGGTTGGATGGCAGGAATTCCAAGAATGCTAAGGCAGCAAACAAGAGAAACTGGTTTTAGTGTATAGTTGAAGCCTACCATAGCTCACCCGGGAATTAAATCAGCCTTAATTAAACTTTGTGTCACCTTTTGCCTGGAAAACTTCTGACAAAACAACAGAGTCATTGCTCGGACATCTGGAAAGGTTCCATATACGGCCTAAATTCAGCTCCTTATGCATGCACACAACAATATGGATTTTAATTACACACCAAATATATGATGCAACAGAGTGCTGAAAAGTGAGCTAACTACATATAAGTATCTATGGGGGGTGAAGAGAAGTAATTTTCAAGAGACTGGTAACAAAAGTGGAGGAAGTAGAACCCTGAAAGCACAGCACACCAATACATGGCTGGAGATATTCTTCAAGAGCTATTTTATGGCTGAGAGTGTTCAGTCTCTAGATGCATAACTTGTACTACATCCAGACAACCATGGCATGCTTCCTGCAATTGTCACTACATTTTGTGTTTCTTGTCAGTGTGATAATACAAGCTCAAATTCTGCAAGAGGAATAATGCACAGAAACTTTTTGTTCCATGGAGCTCTCCTAATTAGTCAGTGGGAATATCCACAAGAGTGCAAATTCACCTACCCACAATCAAACCCACCAATATTCTTATTCCTAGCCTCGTTCAGCTTACGTATCCTCGAGCAAATAACCACCACGCCGTTCTCAAGCAGAACTGTAAGCATCGCTGTAAAGTAACAGTCTCATATAACATCTACTACAGTATTAATTTTTCCTGTTATGACCTTTGAAACATATTATTGTGGGAAACAGTAATAATGAAGGTGTCCTGAAGAAGGAACTCACTGAAGGCCTGGCCATGCCACCACCAGGTGAGTTCAGTGCAGACGCTGCCCGATTGGGTAAAATGCTGGTCAGATCCCAGATCACTCAAATGGTTGGTTCCCCTTTAGAGAGGGCACTTCACATCCAAATAAAGGGTGTGTTAGGGTAAAAGGGCAGTGTTGCATTTTGGGTCTGCAGGACCATGTCCAGGGAAGCTACAGTTACCAGTGACTGACATGGGACTCCAATGAGATGGGCTTCTGCTCAGGAAACCATTTATTCAACACAGGAACAAGCTCAGCTTAGATCCAGAGACAGAGAGCCCCGAACAGAAGCAGTGTGGTGGGTTTTATGGGACAGATCCAGGGTGGAGTTTAAGGTGAAGGTCTAATAGGAACAGAGCAAGGGAGAAAACCCAAGGGCTCAAACCCAATCAGAACTCCATGGGCTGCCACCCCACAAGGGGCCGGGGTGGGGCAATTCTTCCTGGGATAACAGGGCCCATCCCCTGAGGCAGAGGAATGGAATCCACTCTTCCTGGGCTTTAAACACTCACTTTAACAATGCTTATCTGAAACTAAATCTTTGCCTCTCTTGGCAGGGGACACCTCACACATCAGTCCAGCAGGTTGCCAAAATGAAAAGCATAAAGTGCTTGGTTTGACACATCCCTATATAGATCCATGTATCCATACAGGTCTCCAAAGTGCTCTCTGGAAGAGCCCCCTGGGTCCCACTGTCCCCACGCCTCTCCTAGCCCCTCTCCCTTTAGGAGACCCGTTGGCTTTTGCCTTTTACCAGAGATGTGGCTTACGGAGTGACAGCTGCTGGGTGCCAGAGCAGAGCATAGCCCAGCCTTTTGGTTTTGCTTTCTGGGGTGGGGTACGGCCGGGCCACGAGTCTAGGGAGGATACAAGGCCCACCCTCCATGCAGCTCCATTCGGGAAATCCCAGAAGAGGGTGTGGGCATTGATCTCCTCTTACTGCCTCTTGATTGTTCAGGGGAAAATAAATCACGTACCAATGTTTGCAGCATTGCCAGCTGACTGCAGCGGGGAGATGATCTGTCTCTGTTGGACATGAAATGATTCACACAGACACAGCTCAATGTGCCATAGGAAAAATAAAAAGATTTATTCCGTGACTCCAATATTCATAGATTCTCAACAATGACCAGGGGTTGCATAGTTAGGTTACCACCTTCCCAATCACACTGGTAGTGAGGAACGTCCATCAAAAAACGTTTCTTTAATGGAATGTATAAACTTCTATGTTTATAGTTATGTTTATAGTTCCTGGGAAAGTGGCTAGAAACTATGAAAACAAGATCAGAAGGTTTACTTCTCAGGGTGACAATGATCACAGTGATACAGAGCCCCGGGGGACCCACCATGGGTCACTCATCCCAGGAGGGCACTCGGTGCTGCAGGGCTAGGTGGCATTTCCTGAAGAGTGAGCAGGCACTGCCTGCCCACTGTTAGTTGCCAGCCTGTACAAATAAAGTTGACATTTACCCTTTTACATGTATGATTCTGCACAGGTGTGTGACACCAGTAGCTCCTCCAGGCCTACTCATGTCCCCACACCATAAGGACAGGTCCAAATCATCGTGACAAAAGACTCCAAGGAAGAATTTTCCTTCGTCCCACAGTTTCACCTGAATGATGCTGTTTTATTTACACTCCCTGGAACTACTTTCACACTCAGAAACTGGCAGCAAAAGAATGGGAAATAAGCTGTGATAAATCAATGGTAAGGGGAAAAAACCCCAAAACCCCACAGTTAGAGGCACAAGGCAATTGTACCACCAAGTCAGAAATTGTCAGATGCTTCCACTGCTCCAGGAAAATCCTGCCAGACTCACCTCCCCTGGTTTCTGCTGTTGACAGCCATCACAAAGGGGGTCTGTGGCTGCAGGGTATGACTGCCCAGACAGTTCCATGTGCCAGTCTGACAGAACCAGCACTGCAGACTGTGTGATTAGTTTGTGCAGTGCTTTTTCTTTCTTCTGTCTGTCCTCTTCACCCAACTTTATTCAAATTAAAAGGAATTTCTGCTAAGGGCACAACTTTGCATTTCTTCTATTAAATTGCATGTAGCTTCTCTTTCTGCAGATTCATCCGATTCTTTCCATGAGGTATTCCAATCTTTTTCTGTTGTAACAGCAGGTCTTGAGTTTATGTTGTCAGCATCTTTAATTAGCACACATGTTTTTTGCCAAGGTCACTAATAAAATTTTAACCAAGATTAGTTCTGAGATTGGTCCCTATGGAACCACATTAGTAACCTCCTTCCACCAAGACTCTTCCTTTCAGCACATGCTATTGTCCTCACTTTTCATTTCTAACATTCATACACATCTCTCCATCTTAATTAATATTTTCTCACATGGCAACCTCTCAAATGTTTTATTGAAGTCCAGATAGATTTCATCTACTGTATTTACATTGTCTAAGAGAGTGATTTATCAGACTTTATCATATTGGCTTAGTCTGGTATGTTCTTTGTGGAAGTACTGCTGCATTTTAACTAGGTTTTCATGTATTTCCACATCTTTAGTTTTCCTTCAGTGATTGTTCTAAAGCTTTGTGTACTAATGGGATCAGATAAAGAACCTGTAGCTGCTTGGATCAGACCACTTTTCTCACAACATACAAGTCCCACACTTTCTTTTTTCTCTTTTCTTTTCAGTGTTTCTTGGGCTGCTGTGGCCACTAGCTCTGACCTGAAATTAAGATCTGTGATATGTGGTAAAAAACCTCTCTATAACTCACAAAGTAAGTTATAAGAGCTGGTATGTATTTATTCAGCACTAAGGTGCATGGGGGATATCTCCTCCAAAAACATGCACACCCTCAGAGACTTGTGCTTCTCTTTTTATTCTCTACAAACCAGGGCTACACAATATACCTTCATATTCATATGAATATACCTAATACAAAATATACCTAATACATATTCATTTCCCAGCCCTGCCTGTCCCCGTTCCATATTAAAATTAGCTCCACGTCTCTTTGCGACTGCGCACTGCTCTTTGTTGGTCACTCTGCTGGTCGCCTGAGGGTATTTGGGGATGAAGTCAGTAGTCGACCTCTCAGCTGAACTTTTCATCTTATCTCCTTGTTCATGCTCTCTTTTAGTCCTTTGGCCATCTTCTGGACTTTGATACCAGTTTTCCTGGCTTAGGGGTCCAAAGAACCCCCTTATCCTGTGGTGCCTTTGTCCCTGTATCCTGTTTGCACACTCTAGGTCTTTATCTTACCTTGTATCCTTGTCGTTTTCCTGTTCTTGTAAGTACAGTAAATGTTTAAGCATTTCATATGGTTTTGTCAGCAACCCCCCCTCTTTTGTCAAAGCATTTCTTGTTTCTTGATTCTTAATTCTTAATTTCTCTGTCTTATCTGAGGTTTATTTTAGACTAACCCCTCAGGCTCAAAAAGCCAAATGTGTGGTTTTTATTTCAAAGCGTACCTCACAGGTTTCTTTTGCAAAACTACACAGATTGCCTAGCTCCCAGATTCCCTTACAGTCATGCCTTTGAGATATTTTTGTATGCAACCTGAATGCTCTGGCCTTGCTGTGCCATTTTAAATGCATTTCTTTATGCTTTCATTTTAATTGTACTAGCATTTTGCAACTTAAAAAGAGCAATTTAAGAATGCTGCTTCTTTCTTCTTCATGAACAAATCCAGTGAATGGACTTTGAATAAACCTTATTGATTTAAAACCATTTTGCTCATCTCCAGTTGCAGCCAACTGCCACCTCAAAACCAAATGTAGAAGTGAAGTTCATGGCTGAATAAAGAGTTAAAGTTCATCCTACAGAATCCAGAGAGAGCTTTTTTCTCTAGCATTTGTTTGGTCTTTAAAGAGATTTCTTTCCATGGACTTTGACACTTCCTTAATTAGCTCACAAATGATACGAGACTCCAGTCTGCTTACTTTCAAATGGAGAAGACTATGGTGAGATCCTTGCTGAGAGTGACATTTAATTCCTCAGAGCAATAGCACAAATAAGAGGGGTGAGAAGGCAAGTCAGATTTTTTGCTGGACCAATGTATTTCTGTAATCTTCAGGCAGCATGAAACTTTCCCCTTTGCACCTCATCTCCTCTGCATCCATTTGTATATCTGAGTAAACAGCTTGTTTAGAGGTGGCTTTAGGTGAACCCCATACTGTGTCAGTGAGATCAGTTTTTAAAATGAGATTATCTAGAAATTTGGAAGAGGAAGCTCCAAGTCTCATTCAAATCAGGGCAATGATCACTCTAAGGACCATGGGATTGATGCTGGAAGACCTTGGTGCCACCTCAGCTGTTCATCTCCTTTTGGCACAATGTCTGTACAAGATGTAATAATAAATGTAATAACCACTTGTGTTATTTTGACTGTGCTGACAGATTATCAGAATTCTGTAGGTAGGATGTAAAGCTAAGCATAGACTAGACTTTGGACACTAAAAGCAAGTTTTACTGATAAAATAGTAAGGTGGCATCAGGCTGCATGTTTTTACTTGGTAAAAGATCATTTCTACTTCCTCTCAAGGTACAGGAGGTTTGCACAGTGTGTGTTTCTGAGATAGCAGTGAGGCCAGCTGACCTTATGCATGCAGCAAGGTTATGTTTGTGAGTAAGGCTGGGACAACTTACCAGGTTAAGCTTACTAAGTCATGCAGTTTTTTATTTTTGTTCAAAGTAAGAGTACTTTATGGGAGGGTTTACCCCTTCTGACTCTACACTGTGCATATATTCTAGCTTTTCATTTAAAATTAACCAGAACCAAATGCATGCTATTTGGCATTGTAAAGCTATAATTTATAAAGAGGTATGATTAAGGAACATAATTCACTATTTTTAAAAGTTACTTTCTATGAAGTTGCTAATGAAAACCCTCTAATGCAAAATAACTTAGTATGGATCACTGTGTCTTTTTATTAACAACATATAATGTATCAGCAACATAAACACAGATCCATTGGAACCTCCAGTATTTTTTTAATGCATCTCAAGTTTCTAAAATGGCAGTGCATTACTACTGTGTGGATAATAAAGCAAAAACTAATTTAAAAGCAAAAATTAATTTAAAAGGAGGAAAAAAATCCTGTTCCACCACTTAGAGTATAAAATAATATACACCAATAAAAAAGAACTGCTTCATTTCTGGGCTTTTTTCTCCCAGTGTAATATTTCTCCCATTCAGGTAAATATCATTGCTACAAAACAAAAAAGAACACCAAAGAAAAGTTGTAAATCAAAAGCAAGGTTTAAGGGACTGAAAAGTTGTTTGAATTTTGTTTTTCCTCTCCATTGCTTTGACACGTTTATGAACTCACAGTTGGATTTCCTCAAAGAGGAAATTCCACAGTAATTATCATTAGTGATCCATGTTAATAGCAGTCCTGTAAAACCATAGGCTCTTTTCAAAGTCATTCCCCCTTAAAAGAAATAAATGCTAATATGGGCCAAATCCTCATTTCTTGCTTAGCATCACTGAAGTTAGCAGCAAAACAATTTACTCTGGCAAATTACCCATATTCTCATTACAAACAAGATAATTATGAGGCACAGAATAACTGCAATGTGGTATGACCCCCAGGAAGCACTGCTGTACAAATATCTTTGCTGCTTTGGTAGGCTTGGCTGGTAATTCCTGGAGGGCTCAGATAAATAAGGATCAATGAGAAAGATTACAGATTTTTCTGAGAAATACTTTCCACAAGTACAGGCTTCAGAAAGAAGCATACTGGTCCAAAGTAGCAGTACTCCCAGCCTCTCAATGCATACCATATGTGTCCACATGTTTCCTAGAAGGAAGACATTTCAAAACTCCAGGAAGATCTTAAAGGAATCCATGAAAAATCTGGTCTTCAACCAAACTGTGATACTTAAATCCCTTTCTGAATATTTTAACAACTGATAAACAATCTCAAAATCAAGTTCTTCTCACCATTTTCATCAGTCCTTGTCCAGAAATTTTTCATTAGTTTCTTTCTACCTACCTCATCTTTACCAGAATTACATGTAAGACACCGACTTTCTGACCAGGGTTCATTAATAAGAATTTGTTCCCATGTTATGGACTGAGAAGAACTGGCTTGTTTCATGTTCAACCTGAATTTCCACCAAAGTTTTGCATCAGTTTACATTAAGAGCTCCCTCTCAATGAGGACAATTTAGAAGCATGACTGAATGTAGTTTCTATATGAAAGTGTCTCAATTTGGAGACAAATTTAGCAGAAAGCACTCTGAAATAAATGTTTCCTCTAAAGAAAAGGACTCCAGGAATTCCTTTCGCCAATGAGAAATGAAACCCAGTGGTTGAAAGTTAAAAAACCCAAACTTTTTTTGAACAAACGAACAAATAAAAACAAAACAAAACCCCAAAACAAATACACAAACAAACAAAAACAAACAAAAAAACCCAACCACCACCTGCCACGAGGATTCCAGGTACAGTCTGCAGACTTGAAGGTAGCAAAAACCTAATCCAACAAAAGGAACAATGTAGAGCATCCTGGTCCACACTGAAGCCCAAGCACCCAGAGAGAGATCATTTTAACCAAACTGCACAGGAGCCCCCATCACTGGGGTCCATCTTAAAGCTACAGCAGTGCTTCTGGGCCTAAAGCAGACAATCAGGTAATAAAGTATCATCATAAAAGCACCCAAGACAGAAAGGACATTATTAGTATCAGAACAGAACAGAGAACAAAAATTCCCAGATTGGTTTCCAATGCAAATATGACAGTGAACAGTAGAATCAGCACATATGGCAGTAGATTCTTATTAATTGGTTAACAGCTCAAATAACATAGTTGTCTATACATAAAATTTATGTAAATAGAGCTCAATCACCATATGAAACTTGAACAAGATGATAATGGGCAACAAAGCAAGACAATCCCATTCATTTTCCATATGGCTTCTGTTGACTTCAGAATCTATTAAGCTGAAACTTCTTTGTACACTATTATGGAATAATGTGTTTTGCTTTTCAAAATGATGTATTTAATTAGGAATCCAAGTTTACACCAATGTCCCAGAAGGTATATAAAGAGAACTCAAAGTGGATTTTCTTAATGTGGTTTTTTATTTCTATATCAGTGTCATGCTTGCTTGACTTAATTTTTTTCAATTTGATAAAGATGGTTAAGCTAAACCTTATTTCACTAACAGGAAAACCCTTTCATCCTAACGAGACAGGTCTTTTTGTTACACCACAACTCTTGCAGTATTGCACATTTTATTGCACAAAGGCTGATGGCAGCAAATATAAGCATATCTATTTACACATTCCTCTATCAGCACCATTACAATTGTATCTACAACATTTTTTCTCTCTAGCAAGACAAATGGTGTTAGATTCTTATTCTACAGTGAAGGGGATGGAAAGACATAGACACTTTGAAGAACTCACTTGGGAGAAACAAATCATTATTGAGAAAAATCTGACACTTTTCTTGCTTTTGGCTTCAACATCTATATAAATTGGAGCCAGTAATTAATGGTTTGGATTTTTCAGACAGATGTGTGAAGTACACCTTTAGCAAATCAGACAGAGAAGATGGTCTTTGCAGAGTGAATTGTTGATGCAATGCAAGTGCTTTTCCGAGTGACATAGGGGTGCAATCAAAGCACAGTGGCTTTCAGGTCCCAGACTCAGTGAGGTGGGGGAAGAGATGAGGAGCAAACAGAACAAAGAGACTTCCACCTAGAGGAAGCTGATTTTTTAACAGCTGATTCAGAACTGTCTGCAGTTTTAATAGCTAACTCTGCTCATAAGCAGCACTGACAGAGCCCTTCTGTGCACATCAGTACAGAAATACAGACTGGGATGTTGTACTCAGATATGCTCCAGACTCAAACCACTTTCTTACCTTTCCTGTCATGCTCAAAACTCCTGCTAAGTAGTTAGTGTTCAAGTCTAAGTTATTTCAGAAATGAGGTGTAGGGAGCATGGTATTGCCTTTGTATTTCATCCAAAAATAGCAAAGTGATTTGAACTACAAAGCCTGTTTGAACTGGAAGCTTTGGTCAAGAACATGAGAAGAGCGTAGGGGCTGGCTATTGAACCACGTCTTCATACACTATCAGAGACCTGCCACGATTGGTTTAATGCTGTTGCCCATTATTTTTCTCATTTTGATGGCAGTGTTATTGACTTTTTAGCTGGATCAAAGCCATTTTGATGTCTGGTAGGAAAAGTTTGGGAAAGCAGTAGAAAATAGGACAGCAGGATATTTTGGAATTCACTAGCAAATGGGTTTTACATCCTCCTGCCACTGAAAAATGAAGTGAAAAAACAAAATCTCTTGTAGGACTGTTGTGGTATAACGTAGTTTGGTTTTAGTTGGGGAGGGACACCATGAGCTGTGGAAGTTGTTCACTATGGGGACCTTGGCATCTTCCTTCAGGCCTGGCAGAACGAATCAGCTGGCTAGTTTTGAATATTGATACCCTGTAACCACTTAAGAAACCTGAACACACCCCTCTGAAATCACGTTTGAACATGATCAAATCATGTGACAAACTCTCTTGCTTCTGGCCTTTGAACAGGTAACTAAGTGGATGTTGGCCAGGCCAGGCCCCGCTGTGCCACATGGCCTGTGAGGCCTGGCAGGGCCAGGCCAGGCCCTGCTTTACTGCAGCGCTGTCCGGACCAGGCTCGCTCCACCGCTCATCCCAGCCAGCTCAGCCCGCGGTGGGCTTGGCTCAGCTGAGATTCTGCTGCCACTGAGTGCCATCCATGGCCAGTGGGCCAGGCTGGCTCCATTCAGCTTCAGGCTGAGCAGAGCTGTGCTCCTCTCCAGCCGCAAGGCATCCAGCCATCCTGCCTGGGCTGAGGAAAAATCATGCAGATGAGAACAGAGGCGGCTCTGCAGCCTCATGCAGAAAGCAGCTCCACTGCTGGAATTGCACGTGGCAGGGGCCGGAAAGCAGCCTTGCAGCCAAAGCAGCCACCACCTGGCAGAGATCACATGGCCATCAGCAGACCCAGGTGAGATAGCAACACTTTCAGTGCACAGATGAAACATGCTGACTTCAATCCTCTCTTGAGTGAGAGAAAAAGCAACACTTTCAGTGCACAGATGAAACATGCTGACTTCAATCCTCTCTTGAGTGAGAGAAAAATGAAAGGGTGAAGACACATGAAGAAAACAACATGGAGACACGAAGGTCACTGAAGAAGCAGTCAAATCCAAGATGGGAGGAGAATGAGGAGATGCCTTAGTCTTAGTCTGAAATTGTCTTGTAAGGCTATGGGGAAGATATAATTGATACATCAGACTATTTTTTCCACTGTAAAATGTAAACTCATGGAATGCATTGGGGGGATGTAGCGTTCTAACCACAGATACGAGCAGAGGTATCCATGTCAACACAAGCAAATGTTGAAGTAGCTGTGATCCAATGAGAAGCTTGAACAGAGGAAAATGAGAGATGAAAAACCTTGCCCCAGGAACAGAAGAAGAAAACCTCTCTTCCCAGAGATTAAAAGAAGAGGGTTTTTTCTTTCTGTACTAGAACAGCTCATCCTTTAAATTGCACCCCAATAAGCTACCATGGTGGTAGTTGTGGGAAACTACCAAACTATGGGAGGAACTTCACGATTGCAGATTTCTGGGCTGCTGCTATTCATTAAAATTAAAACTACAAGAGGACTGTTTCTTGTGGAAAACTCTCCATGGCATGGCAGGAGAGACCCTTCTCCCTAAGAAGACTGAAGAAAGATTATTTTAAAAGTGTAAACTGACTGAAAATACCAAATTTGTCAGTAGGAGAAAGAAAGAAAAGTTGAGGGGAGGAGAACTGTTCTGAAGGTTTATTCTGATTTCTTATTATTTTTCTTTTAATTTTGTTAATAAAGCTTTCTTAATACTCCTTAAAGTTTCATGCCTGCTTTGCTCTCCTCCTAATCTTTATCTCACAGCAGAAAATAAGTAAATAATTCTAGTGGGTGCACTGGTGTTTGGCCAGCACTAAACCTACTACAAGGAGGAATGACCCACAGTGGAGAATGAAGGAGGCATGACAGCTAGCACTGAATCCCATAACTAATTTCCAGCCTGAATAATTAACATTAGCACCCTGCAAGAAATTAATTTTCATTCAGATCTGCTGCCTCTCTTATGGTCATGTCAAAAGAAGGTAGGGGTGATTCTTTCCTTGGTGATTTTTATACCTGCCAAGGATCAGCTCCACCTGGAGAGGAAGGAAAAACAAGTCTGATCTACAGTAAATCACACACCATTGGGCCTTTTCTTTTCTCCCATAAATGACAGTCTTCTGAACAAAAGACAGCAGAGGACTTGAATGTTTCATCTCCCTAAACAGATTTGTAAACCACAGCTACACCCCATCAGGTGCTGAGGTTAGAAGTCTCCCATTTGCCTTTTTTTTTCCTTGATTAAAGATAGTTGGTGAACTCCAGGGAAATTGCAAACTTTTAAAGAAAGGGCTTATTCCATCATCTGAAATTCACACAAGCATGAAGTCATTATTCAAATGAAAAGCTTCTCTTAGCCATTAACATATTTTTGTTAACAACAAAAAAAGCAAGATACTGATATGAGGAGAGATATGCACATTCTTATTTATATGGTAATTGAATGGTCAGGGAGCTTGCCTAAGATGTGGTCTGTGTCAATTAAACTATGGTGTGACACTAGAAATCTTTTCCTCTTCCTAAGATGTTGTGGGGGAAAGAGGCATTGAAAGTCAACCAATTTATGCAATCTATTTTGTAATATGATGACTGGCTTTTGCCTTTCTAAAGACATAGCAAAATTATTACTTCTTCTCTGTAACAAGTGACAAGAGAATTATTTCTATTAAACCCATCCTAAACAGGAATAAGAATATTGCTTCCCCTCCTATAAATTTGCATATTTACACTGTTCTTAGCTTACTTAAAATGTAGTGTGTTATAATTCAACAGCTCATATCCTATGTCAATCAGGCTTTTTTCAAGAGGGAAAGTATTTTTAAAAGCCAATGTACAAATCACAATTGTATTTCATCCAAGCATCATGTGTTGATAAATTGCATGGCAAAAAACTCTGCTTTCATTGAGGTGGGAAGAGTTCAGATGATACTGGTGGTGTTGGGCGTGACCTGAGCTGGATCCAGTAAGTCCAGCAAACCCCTCTACAAACACGTCATTACCACAGGTAATTGTCAGTGATGATGAAGCACCCTAAGAAGACATTTCTTGCTGTTGTATAAATATCATTTTAATACCTTTAGTTCATCATTCAAACTGGGGCTGCTGCTTAGTGGTTAGACCAAGGGAGCAATTCATCACTGTTTTATGCCTACCTGTCTCTGGATTTGTGCAAATTCCTCAGGGTATCACCAAAGACAAACCAAAAAGACAAATAATCATCCAGCAGTGTGGGATTATTATAATTTTTTGCTGAATATGCTTATACACGTGGTATTAGTTTCCCTTCCTACTTAGTCTCATCCTGAAAAGAAATACTTTGAAGCACAGAAAAGTAAATACTTCAGTGCTATTGTGAATTACAGATGTCAAAACCATCATTTAGAAAGGGATTTGAGAAGTTGTTGTTGAGAAAATGTAAATAGGTTGTCAGAAATTTCTAAAAGGTTAATTTCCCAAATCTCTAAGTAGCATGTCTGGGTAACAGACCATACAAAAGGCCAGAGCTCAGACACATGGGCTTTCAAACACATTTCTGCTCTAGACAAGTTTCCAGCATCCCACAAAGAGGACAGTCAGACCATGACGGTGGAAGACAAATAGCATAAACAAACACTTGGCATGCTAAGCACAAAATCAATGCCTAAACAGAGACTTTATAATCCTGAAAGGGATAATCTATCTTCCCAAACAAACTTGTGCTACATGTGTATTATGCCTTTATCCTATCACATGTTTTGGCCATGGAACATCTTTCTGCAAATATAATTTGCAGAAGATTTTAGATGTGGGAATAACTGAGGTAGTGTAGCAGTTCTGTTTTTCTGGTATATGTGAAAAATAATACAGTATTCACAAAACTAGTGATGCTGTCATGCAGGTTCTTAAATATGGATCCCACCTATAGTGCTCTAAAATACATTCATTTTTAACTAAAAAAAACAAACAAAAAAAGAAAAAGAAAAAGAAAAAGAAAAAGAAAAAGAAAAAGAAAAAGAAAAAGAAAAAGAAAAAGAAAAAGAAAAAGAAAAAGAAAAAGAAAAAGAAAAAGAAAAAGAAAAAGAAAAAAAGAAAAAGAAAAGGAAAAAAGGGAGGGTATTCAGAACACAAGAAGCATTCCTAAACCAGCAGAATAGTGGAATATATGTGCTTAAGGCTAAATAACATGAGTTGGTTAAAGCAATGCAAGACAGTCCAGTGATCTTGTAACTGTGCAACTGAGAAAATGGAAAACCTTAGAGTGTGCCTGATAAGCAGCTAAACTAGTATGGACAATGTCTGAAATCCATCAGGAAAGAAAAAAAGGACAAAAAAAAAATCTATGCATGATACCGTGATTTTGTAGGATGAGGAGGTACAGCAGAGGAAGTCCAGGTATTTGCAGATTGATTTAATGTGTTCAGAGTGGTTAAAGAAGTCATGATGAATGGAGTTAGGATTTCTCATGGGGGTAAGCAGCCAATTAACAAGTGAATAAAGAAGATGGTGGCACCGCTACAGGAGCAAGTACACAGTAGATGCCCGAGCTTCAAAGGCTTATGTGGTTTGATGCTTTATATATATATATATATAGAGAGAGAGAGAGAGAGTATATAATTAATATATAATATACATAATTTATTTTTTAAAAAAATTACAAGTAACATCTTTCTGACACTAAAATATCAAACTGCTTTACCTTGATATACTGATTGCAGGCCAGCTACCTATAAAAAGGGATGCTGATAGAAATAGGAATAAGGTGTTCTGTCCATATACTGCCATTTTCATCAAAGACCAGGATATCCATTAAAGTACTTAGGGAAAAAAGAAAAAAAAGTGAGTAAGTTTAGCTTAGCTGTTAGGAGGAAATTCTTCCCTGTGAAGGTGGTGAGGCCCTGGCACAGGTTGTCCAGAGAAGCTGTGACTGCCCCATCCCTGCCAGTGTTCAAGGACAGGCAGGGGGTGGAACTGGGTGATCTTTAAGGACCCTTCCAATTCAAACAATTTTGTGATTTTATGGTTTTATTATTTATGTATTGTATATATTCAAGAACCCTACTGGGAGTCACATGTAGCAAAAGGAGAATATGCAGATTTAAGCTAGGCAAATAAAAAACATTAAAAGAGAAAAAAATAAAAAAAGGTGTTGCATAGATATGCACTGGTGTTTGAATTCCACAAAGTTACAGGACTATTACAGGCATATCCTACATTTCAATATGATCATTTCAACCCAAAAATCATTTGAAAACTATTTAATTTCATCTATTTAATAATGATCTGAAGGTACCACTCTGGAAAAAAAAGAACAAGTAAAACCCAAATGCAAGAAAATAGGTTTGAAGAGCTTTTTTTTTATTTTTAACTGAAACAATATTTTTGATCAGGAAGATAAAAAATGCTATTCCATTGCTGCGGGAAACATATTTGTTATGTATGTCCTCAAACAGGTAGAGACTATAGGCAAAGAAAATGTTGGGGCTTAGAGAAGAGATGGGTGTAGGAGCTGATGTTCTGAAAAAAAAGTCTGCTGATGGCAAGTGCTCATTGATGTCTGCAGGTAGGGTACAGAAATGGCAGGAATATAGGGATAGAAATTCTCTGACTTAAAATCATATTTTATAACCAAAGAGCTCATGGGGGAGAAGGAGCTTTTGGAGCAGCAAAATAATTGCAGCTACAGAGCCTGGCAGAGGGGTGGTACATTTAATTCATAGGAAGGATTGAGAGATTAGTGGAAAATAACAGGGAGTCAGAGGAACTAAAATAATATCATAAAAACCAAAACACTGGAAATGAGGAGTTTATGCTTTTCATGAACTTGTGAATTTTTCACATACACATTTTCCCTCTAAGCCTTTGCAAGCAGTCCCAGACATCTGCCAAGACAAAAGAAAATGAAACCAACCTAATCTTCCCACCTCAGCCATGTGAGAGAGATTTTTTTTGCCCCTCCTGATTTTACTCCAGGGTTTTCTACTTACTTTTCTCATTCATCACGAATGCAGCCCTGCTGCCTGCCTCTTGTTCCTTAGTGCATCTCATTGCACTGCACACCTTCCACCACATGCCAAAGTGATGATGCATATTTCAAGGGTGGCAAAAGAAGTCATTCATTTAAATAACATGCAAAAGCTGGTGCTGAATATTGCCAAACACATCAGTGCTTGGTAGATAATCATTCTTCTCCATAGACTCTTCGTAAGGATATACCAAGTGAAAATTATTCCAAATAGGCTGTAAATGCAAAGAGACTTGTGTTTGAAAACCAGCAAAGTCAAGGCAGATGGATAACATAAAGTTTGCAGCTCCTGTAGTTATAAGACCCTGTGGATCAATTTTTGGAATCCACGGTTTCATTATAAATTCCACAAACAACATTCTGCTCCTGGATGTTAACATGCTGAGTGTAGCAAGGAATCAGTTTACAGAAGTCCCTGTAGAGAGGGCAATGATATTACAAGCATCTGTTATATTTTCAGAAGCTTTATGCTGCCTTTTCTCTTAGGGGTTATTACTATGAGCAACCACCACACGTGTAAAAGCCAAAAGCCATTGGAAATACAGCTGGAAGAATTAAAAGACCAATGCATAGGGCTTAGAAATTCTTTGAAAATCTCTGCACTTATGCAGAAACTTTCTTCAGAAAGTCCCAAAACTACAAGGGAAATTCTACATATTCTGTAGATTGTATTACTCAATCTCTGGGCTATAGCCTTTTATTTCTTTATATGCATTGGAGGAACTCAAGCCTTCATCTTCTCTCTGCTGGGATCTTCACAAATACAGAAGAGAAGGAAACCAGGAGCCCAAGAAAGTACAATCCAAGAAACATGCATAAATAAAGCAGCATGGCAGGGGCAGCAATTAGTTAGGTTATCATATTAGAGGGTTTTCCAGAGAATGCAGGCCAAGTACTGTTTTCTAGCTCATCCTACCAAAAATCTCCAATTCAATACAGTTATGATCAAGTAACTTATAAAAAGCTTTTTGGCTTAAAGGAAGGCTCATCTGTGTGTCATTAATATTCCTTATCCTGTATGTATGCCTGCACGTTTCTGTATGGTAGCAATTTTTTTCTAAGTTTGATTCCAGCAATAAAGATGCCTGGAGTTTCTAATAAGGATATCTGGAATTGCCAGTGATAGCAGATAACAACAAATAGCTTTCTAGTTAATATACTACAAAGTACTTGAATAGTATATGTGATAAACATCTCTGCACAGAAGAGAAAGGATTTTACAAATCTGCTTACTGCAATTAGGGGTAGCTTTAGAACCCTTGCATGGCAATGCGGAACAAACACATATGGACCTCCTTGCTTGCTCCAAAGAAGGTCATTTATTGTACTGAACCAAGCCTTTTTATACTCTAAACTTAACAAAAAACTTAACCAAAGCAAGTGCGCATTGGGCTGCCTGCCACTGCAGTGTTGCTGCTCACACATCCCTTTATCCAATCAGTTCTCTCATCATGTGGTGTCCACACATCTCCTCAGCCAATTGTGCCTCACACACAAGGCCACTATCAATTTTTTTTGCCATCTATGCTACAAAGCAGGATTGGCTAAGCTGTTGTGATAGAACTTGTCTAAAAAACTTGTGACTGGCCTGTGCTGCCAAAGCCACCTGTGTCGCATTTACACTTACCACCACAGGTTTTGCTGGAAAATGGAATAAATTGTGCTAAACGCTGGCCTGTAGGTGTAAAGGTGGAATTGGGATCCACAGCACAATCTGTATTTCACCCTCATAATCTGAATCAATAACACCAGGTAACACAAAAAGCCCAAGTTTAGTGGTGGAAGAGCATCCAATTAACAAGACATGCATATCATTTCCATGTGGTCCCCACACTCATAGTGTGAACTAAATACATCGAGGAGGTCATCAGGGTGACTGACTCTCTGGCAGCCAAATCCAGCCCTGTATTGCCTGCAGTTGGTTATGTTTTTGGTTCTGTGGGGTGCACAAGCCTGCCCCTCACTGGTGATTGCTTGATTGTATGACTTCCCCTTTTGTATTGTACCAAGAACAGCAATCAGTAGCCCAATATTTTCCTTTTCCGCATTGGGGACAATGCCTAGTAGGCATTTTTGTCCCACCCTCTTGTCAAGGACAATCCCTCTTAGAGTGTTCAAATGGCATTTAAGACAACCTCTCACTCCCACTTCCAAAACCCAGAGGTGCACAGCTAAAGCCACAGACAGAGAATTAGTGTGATGGGTGGTAGAACCCACATTTTGGCATGCCCTAACCATGTCTGCTATATCACAAATATGCGGATTGCAAAGAATGAGCAATGCTTTTTTAAAGTCCTCATTTGCATTTACAAAAGCAAGTTGCTGCAATAGAATAGCTTGAGCGTCATCACTGTCAACTTGCCAAGCAAGTGCTGCTTGCAGTCTATCAAGAAACTGTACAAATTATTCTGATGGACACTGTAAAATCTTAGCAAAAGACATATTGGCATGAGTGCCCGTCCCTGGGAGCCACCGCAGAGCCTGAAGGATTAGGTGGGTGATAATGTCATACACATTGCCAGGGTAGCCTGTCTGAACTGTAGGGACTTCATATGGGCCCTCTCCTGTTAATGAGAGACAACAATAGGCGGATCTTTGTCTCACAATGCTCCCACCTCAGCAGTACATAGCTCACAGTAATCGGTAAGCCAAACTGCAAATTGTGTCATGGGTAAGATCTTTATTATGCTCTTTCATTATGCTTCTCCAATCATTCGGTGTAAGAACATATGCAGTACTTATGGACTCTAAGTAACTTAAAACATGATAGCAAGATACACTTTCCTTTACCAGTGTCTTCAGTTTTTTTGATAATTTTATAATCTAAATTTTTGTAAGCAGGGCATTAATTCAGTGCAAAAATAACAGGAAAAGCAGTAATAACAGTCAATTTGCCATCTTCATTGTGGCTTCTCTACATTTCTGCCAGTGCTGTGCCACAGCATCATCGTTCCAGGGAGGGTACAAATCCACCTCTTGTTTGTGGCCTGAGAGTACAGGGTCGAAAGGACCAACCATGTAAGGATTTTCCTCAAGGGCAGGCATATCTGTAGGGGATGGACTGACCTCAGCATAACCTGGTGTGTCAGAAGTGGGTTCAGTCAGGGCTGAGGGCTCTGGGAAATCAGACTTTGAAGTCAGGAAATGGCAGACATCCACACGACAGGACAGTCCTCCTTGTGGTGAGGTGCCCACAGGCCTCAGCATCATCGCTCCTGGCAATATCAAGTGTTTCTGTCTTACTGCCTGCCAGGCCTCCAATTGAAAAGTCCCACTAGGAAGGAAATCTTTTACATCTTTTACATGCATGGACATGCAAGGCACTTAGCTTAGTATCATCAATGTCTGTACTTTGTCAATGCAGGAGCCGCCATAAAAGGTCCAGGCTCCGTCTTTGTTCCAGGGATATTTTTCCTCCCATAATTTTTCCACTGCTCATCTGATAGGTGATGGGTGTGCGTTTGGGTTCCTTTGCTGAACTTTTCCTGGTTGACCCCAATTCCTGGTTCAGTGGAAGTTCCTGCTGGTATGGTCCACATCTTTCACCACCTGTGAAATGTCCCAGTTTGGGCAGACATTTGTAGCAATGGGGAACAAAGACACATGGACCTCCTTGCTTGCTCCAAAGAAGATCTTTTATTGTAAGAAACCAAGTCTTTTTATACTCTAAACTTAACCAAAACTTAACCAAGACTTAACCAAAATAAGCACACATTGACTTCCTGCCACTGCAGTGTAATTGTTCATGCATCCCTTTATCTAATCAGTTTTCTGATCATGTGGTGTCCACGCATCTCCTCAAACAATCACTGCCTCATGCACAAGGCGACTATCAACCCACTCTCCAGCCATCCAACCTGCAGCCAAACCCTTCCCAGAGTGCTTTTTGGTGAACAGAAGTGAGCAGAAATGAAGAGGATTTAACAAAGGTGAAGAAGGTCCTTATTTTTTAAGGCTTTTCTTATTTCCTGCACTCTTATGCAGTGTCCTTGGAAATTCTAAAGTAGATAAATCCCTCAGCACTGAGGAATAAAGGCCAGAACAGAAATCAAGCCTCCAAACTTGTGCAAATAAACCTTCCGCTTAGCACTAAAATCCCTAAGGCTACGCAGATAATCAATGGTGAACTTCAATCAGTTTTTCATTCAAGATTTGCCTTGTAGGCTTTGATGATTTTCCTTGTGTGACTTACATTTGATCCATCCTTGCCAAGACCATCTATTGGTATCTGTTGTGTCTGCTGCCAATTGGGTATTGTTGCTAAATAATATATGCACAGTAACTCCTCCACCTGGGAAAATCATTATATCTGAAATCCGAAAACCCCTACTTCAGAAATAGTGCTACAGCAGCTCCTGCCCAGGAGCTTCATCAAAAGAAGAGCATTGATACATTGACTATCTTGCCATCTCAAAGTGAAGAGCCAGTGCTGCATGTGCTTTCACCCAGCAGCTGAAACCTTCAGAGAAGCGATTGGCAATTCCCTACTTGACAATTTAGGTCAAAATCAACAGTGCTTCAAGCTTTCGTGGAATTGCTGCTACCCCTGTATGTTACCATCAGTCACCTTGAGAAAAGTACTGAAAGTTGAAGTGAACAGAAAGCCTCTTTAAGTAACTCATCATCAATTATATTTAGACAGAGTCCCCTGTACTGAATTCATCCATATTTCAAGTAATTTAAGTAACTGTGAACAGAAAAGGACCTGTAATTATTTAAACCTGAAGTGTATCTATTCTTCATAGGTCCTTGTGAAATAATGGATTGGTCCCATTCATTTATGACAACACTTGGTCTCTCATTAATGGTTTAAAAGGACCAGCCTGGATGTCTCTGAATCTCTTTTTCCCTGTTTAAGATGAAATGTGACTTGCTGAGGACTCCATAGCTTGTGGGAGAGGACATTCCAAGCTAAGAAAGAGCATTTAGCAAGCGAAGAGAGTGCTGTCATTTCCACACTATCAATTTCATTTAGCTTTGTTATTTTTTAGCAAGACACAGGCAGACTTGAAATTCCTTGTCCCACTATGCAAAACATTAATCTCTGTTCACATATTGCTGTTCTAGGAATATTTGTTGCTGTAAAGTAATTTTACTGCCATGAAAGGTAGTGTTTTTCTGAAACCCGTTTAAGAAAAATTAATTTCTTTGCCGGAACTCATAGTGTATCACGAGGGTGATCAAAAGTTAGAGGTGGCTTTTTTGATGACATTGCAAATGCCTCAGGCAGATGTTAAAGGTTGTACAAAGATGTTGCATAAAATGTTACAAATAAAGTGATTCTTAAACATTGTTGATCACATCAAGTGAATTAAGCCAGTTATACCCACTAGTGCTAATAACTACATCCTCAGCTGACATAAAGTTTTCAAAAAACATTGGGATAGCAATGCCTAACAAGAACACAGGAACAGATCCTTGCTGTGCTAAGTACTTGGCAGAGCGCATTTATAACCTAAATAACCAGTGGGCTAAACAAGGCAAGGTGATGGCAAGTTTCAACTATATGATTTCTTTTTCTCTTATGGATTTACTCTGGAGGTGAAGTGGTCTATGGAACCCAAAGCAAAAAAAAAAAAAAAAAAGAAAAAAGAACTCTGGAGAAATAAGTCAGTAAGTCTGAAGAGACTGGGAGATAGGGTTTGACCAACAACCCAAAAGAGAGAATACTGAGCAAGAACTGAAGAACTGTGGACTGCTGCATTTTGTCTAGAGAAGATTGTGTGGAGCTCTCTAAGAACCTTCCAGCACCTGAAGGCCTATGAGGAAGCAGGAGAGGAAGCATCAGGAACTAAAGTGACAGGATGAGGGGGAATGACTTCAAACTGACAGAGAGTAGGTTTAGATTAGATATTAGGAAGAATTTCTTCCCTGTGAGGGTCTTGATACCCTGGCATGGGTAGCCCAGAGAAGCTGTGTCTGCCCAACCCCTGAAAGTGTTCAAGGACAGGTTGTACAGGGCTTGGAGCAACCTGCTCTAATGGAAAGTGTCCCTGACCGTGGCAGGGGGAGGGACAAGATGATATTTAAGATCCCTTCTAACACACAGTCTGTGATTATTTCCCTATTTCTGTTGAATGCAGGCACTGCCTGGCTCTCCCCTCTATCATTTAATCATTGCCTCATGATTGAAGGAGTGTCTGTTGCCTCTAAATTGTCACTAAGCACTTGAGGGGAATGAATCCCTTTTCTCCACTGCCAGATGGGGAGATCTGGCACCCTTGTGGCAGGTTTGCACCTCTTCTTTCAGAACGGCTGCAGAACACAGAAACAGTGGGAGTGCTGTAATGCTGCTGAAGTGCTGTCCCAGTATTGCTGTGACAAGCTCTGAAAACACGTTCTGTCACATCACCGAGACCACCCGTGTTCCTTTCAGCATGAATCAGGTGGCCTCAGGTTACACAAAACCTCAGCATCACACAAAATTAAACAGCCTTCCCTGTCAGGGGATGGCCAAAATTGAACAGCCTTCATTGGCATCTCGCTGGATGAGCTCAAGTTTGCTTTATACCAAACAAAGCCAGATGAGAGTAAAAAGTCAAACAGATCTTGGCCTCCAGGGTAATCAAATAAAATAGACTGCACACAACTCATGCTACAATGGGCCAGTGAAAACAAGTGTCAATCAGCTGTTAAGGTTAATGAGGAAGCAGTGTCCAAAACTGAATTAGGAAGCTAATGAATGCATTCTCAGGAATGGGAATAAAAGGGTAAGCCCTAGAATTCAACCAGATTTCCATTTTCTAACTACATTCCCCATAAAACCTTATATGGTCAGTAAAAAAAAAAGAAGTAATAAAATTTGTACTGCACCTTACATTTCAAGATTTAAAAATGACCATTTAGAATCCTAAAATTATAATGTCTCAAAAGTACAGTTTGTTTATTACTACCTGTCATTACTATCTATTTCAGAATCAAAATTTGTACATTAATTGAAGATTCCTTTTGTCAGTTCATATGTATCAAATTATATTTGGTTTGGGATGATTTCAATACACAACATTTTTCTATAGTATTCTGAGACAGATTTTTTTTGTCTTCAGTAGAAATGCTTCTGTGCAAGATCCATTTGGTGAATGTAAAGTGAGCTGCCAGCAACCAACACTACCCAGAGACCATCTCTGTGGCTGGAAATGTCACACAAAAATCCAAGATACGAATGTAAAAACACTACACCACCACACCACTGTTCATTTTAGATGTCAAAGCAGCAATCTGGAAATCCAGAGCCTGACACATATTAAGGGCCTGTACTCTGGGGCTTTTTCTTGTGTGTGTGTATGAACTGTAATCACAGCGACTTGCTTTGAGAAGAGCAAAATTTAATCTGCTGCTCTCAGCACTGAAGCTCATTGAATTTCCTCTCACGCACATGCATTCACATACCCCAGCCTGACAAAGCAGAATTTACACTCTGTTAAACAAAAAAGATAAGGACAATTGAACTGATCTCAGTGTTTAAATATGTCGTACCATTTCGAAGCCTGTAAACCTTGTAAAACAAAAAAATTAAGAGCACTGAATTCAGCTATATACACTAGGCTAAAAAAGGCTCAGCTAGTATTTCCTGAATGCAAGGTCACTAGCACTGTGGCTTTGGAGGAGGAAAAAAACTTGCAGAAGAGGGAAGGAAGCATCATTTGGTTGCAAGACAAGAACATCTAGGAAACTCAAGTGGTAGAAAAACATTTAAATTAAACTAATAATATCTATCTAGTTCATAAATATGTAATGCCAGATCCTACTGTCTCAATTTTCTTCCCATTTTTTTTTCTTTCCTCTCTGTAGTCAGGTCCCAATACTGCAGTGAAATATGTTGTAAAGTATATATTTATCTTTGTGCTTCCCATAAATTGAGCACAGATATTTTACCACATATCTCTCAGTTTAGAGGGTTTACCCATTTCCTTTCATGAAAAAGAGAGATTACTAAGGGCACAGATCACACAACAAAATTCTGAACACAGTTGGACACAATGGTAAATCAATTTATTGTTTCCATAAGCAAGAGTCACTTGCCTCACCTCCAAAATTCAAGTCAGCTATAGCATCCAACAGATTTGGTTATGTAAGGAAACAGTACAATAAAAACTGGATAAATAGAACAGATTTTATACAATCTCTTTCGCATCAATCCAATTCTAGAAGACTGTAATTTGTACCAGAAGAATGACAACCAAGAGCTACTGGAGCCTCATCAGTAAGGAAGGCCAAAGCAAATACAGCTCCCTTGTATCATGTTAGACCAATTATAATTTGGGTAATTGCTATTTTGCTTCTCTTCTCTGGACAGGAATTTTATTTGCTTCTTCCTCCCAGTTCACACACAAAAAAACACAACACAAATCTCCAAGTGATGAGTTGTCCGCAAGTTCTTTGAGATTGTTACTTGACATACACTGTAATACTGACAGAAAATTCCACTTCCCTGTCATTGTCAAAAGGCACTAAGACATTTTTACCATGTCTTCTATCAATTCAAAAGAGCCTGTACAGAAGAAATGGCCTTACAGAAGGATAATCCCAACACACGGTACTTTTCAGCCAAAGATTTAAAGAGCCGAAGGAAGGGCTATGTAGCACACCACAGGAAAGAACCTAAAAGTAAATCAAGCATTGATCTCTCCCCCTCTGTGCAGTCTGTCTACAACACTGTCCCTTCTGGACAGTGCTGTATTATCTCTACACAATTATCTTTATTTTGCACAGGCAAATTGATATGGACAAGGCACCAGGGCGCTCAGTGTGCCAGGCACAAGAAATCATCATCCAAGTTAGAAACACCATGGTATTGCCCTGCAGCTGAAATCAGGGAGTTAGCACAGAGCTGTAGCAGTGAGAATCTGTGCAGCCAGAGCCCAGGAACAATGGGAAGCTCCCTGTCCAGTAAACATGGTGTGCATGGGTGATTTGCATTGCTCACCACACAGAGCATGAGGCGCAGCACTTGATAAATAACAAAGAGAGTAAAAATTTTCAGTTCTCTTGAATTTGCTGAATAGAAGTTAAAGACTAAATGGCAAAAAAGATAAAAGGATGTAAAGGTATGAACACAGGATGATCAACATGTCTGGAAAAGGTGGAGAAACTGATAAAAAGGACTATAGTGGGTTTTGCAAGTCTTGTAACACAGAAGCAACAGCGCATGCCCAAAGAAAAAGTTCAAGGAAAGGTCATCTTTAATATTGAAGCATTCAGTGAATACAACCACCAGAGACCCCTTTTAATGACCCTCCAGGACCATAAAAGAACTTCCAGATGGAGGCAGATGCATTCAAATTAGTTCAAGGAAAGTGATGTTTATGTATTGGATAAGAAATACATTTTAAAGACTTTGTGATTATGGCGTATAAATACTTTGCTTTAAAGTCTCACCACACACACAGAATAAGGAGATATTTTCTGTGTGTCCTGCACAGATAAAGAATGCCTGATTTCTAATGCTTCAAACTGTGTTAGAAAATTTATTCTGGCCAATTTAGATACCACATTCGTATGAAGAAAATGTCAAATGCTCTGTTCTGAGCATCAGGTGATGTCTCCAGCACCTAGGCTTCTGATGAAACCCTAAGAATTTTGACAGTAGGAGACCTATGTACTTTTTTGAAAGTTAAGAAGTTAAAAAGGGAGTGAAGGGAGCCATCAGGCTTGGGGATATTAAATAAATATATAATGAGTAGTACTGACTGATTCATCTATGAGGGCACACAGAAAGCAGTCTTAAGTTTCTGTCTCTTCCATCCTTTAGATGTGAAAGGCTGTATTTAAACTACTGATGTCATCCAATTCACTTAGAATCATAGAATCATTAAGGTGGGAAAAGACCTCCAAGGTCATTGAATCCAACATTTGACCAAACACCACCTTGTCAAGTAGACCAGAGCACAGAGGGCCATGTTGAGTTGTTTTTTGAACACCTCAAGTGTGAATCCATCACTTCCCTTGGCAGCCAGATCCCAATGCTTGACCTTCCTTCGTCCTGTTTCAGTCAAGGAACTAAGTCCATCTGACTGTTGCAGCTAGCTGTTCGCTCCAGTGAAATTGTTTTTCTTGTTTACTTTGTTTCTCATATATAGAAAAATTGAGACTGTGAACAGCTACTATTTTTCTAATTTTATGTCTCCTTGTTTACTTCACGTTATCTTAGCAGTTTTGCGTTTTATGCCATGTAAGAAGGACTTAATGCAAAGTTTGCAGTTAAGTTCATCCCTTGTCTAACCCTGTCACCACTGTTGCTCATTTTCAACAAGGTCTGACACAAGACATGACTGGGTCCTAAGTGTAGGGCACTGGCAATCTTCTCCCATTCCTCTCAGTCAGCATCCTGCTCTGTTTAGAGCTGCATTTTCACAGGACACGGATGTGGCCAAAAATTTAAGCTATTTGAAGGTCATTCTTGCAAAATAAATTTTTTTGCAATGAAGCAACAAGGGCAATAGGCACAACACAAGATTGTGGTGGACCTGTAAGATACCCTGTGCAGTTGGAAATGAGATGTGGGATCCACCACCCAAGTCAGGTCAGGGCTCTGAACTGCTCCTTTTCATCTGCTAAGAGTCCAAGCCATCTGTGGAGAATAAGCATCCAACTTCCATATTTTTGAGATACTATACAAGCTCCTGCCCCATCATGGGCTTGCTTTAAAAAAAAGCAAGCCAAACTAAAGTACAAGTAGGGTGCAACCAATGAGTAGAAGACTAGATTCATACCTCAAATAAGCAGTACCTACACACCATGGCCTATATGGCCTTGATTGTCATTTATGCTTTTACCATGTTTTTAACTCGTTTGTTTGCATACAGCTGACCACACAACTAAAATGTACCTATTCCTTTCCCTCTCCCAAAATTTTTATACCTTGGAATATGACCTACCTTGAAACTGGGCAGAAGGGAGGAGAAGGGGGGAGGTGTGAAGGAAAAAGAAAGTAGAATTAATCCACTGATGTTTTTAGGTTGGGTTAGGAACATGCCCAGGCCATGTGGGTTTATTTGCTGTTACTAGTTAAAAAGATACTGATACCTTTTCTTATTGGCTCTCCAATTCATAAGATGGAACTTTTTTTTCTTAAAGAAACAATGTCAAACCATGTGGGAGAATGTTTGCAGCCTGTAGCATTCATTTTTGTATCACTTCTTGCAGTTAGTCCCAGTGGCAGGTTAGACAGCAAACTACTGAGTTCTCCAGCTTCTCTCTCTCTCTGAATTCATGTGCACATTCCCACACAGTGCCACTTAGCAAGTGCATTTTAGTGAAAAGATTTCCTGTGTTGAATCCAAGAGACCCCCCCAGCATCCAGGAAATGAAAAACAGTGGCAAACACTAAAGGCTCTCTGGAGAGAACCTTTGGCCACATTTTTGGCAGTAGCTTTATAGGGGCCCACACTCCACCTATGAAATAGTAAACTGGATGGTACTGAAGAAAAGTATTTTTTAGTCCAGAGAAAGCTTCTCCCCAGAGAGTGTGTCTAGGATGAGAGCAGGATGCTTTGAGGAAATGTTGGAGACTCTCTTCCCAGAATCCACATCTATCAGCAGCTGGTGTTCCTGCCTTAAACAAAATGCAGACCAAAGTACATGCTTCTCCTAATGAACAGCCAACTTTGTTTTTACAAAGCCTTTTGGGGCACTACTAGCCCCTGCTCGATATGCCACATGCTGTAGAAATCAAGTGATGGAAAATATTGTCCAGAGAGGTTGTGGAGTCTCCTTCACTGGGGTATTCCAGAATCATCTGGACACAATTCTATGGTCATATGTTCTGGGATGACCCTGCTTGGTCAGGGAGTTAGACCAGATGAGCAACTGTTGTCCCTTCCAACCTGACCCATTCTGTGATCCCACATGTTGTTATTCAGATTCCTAGAGAGGGAGGCAGATCCAAGTTTCCTTTAAAAGCACATGACATTTCAGAAGGATCTGAAGACAAAATAAATGAGAAATCAAGTTTCAAATCTTGTTCCTTGACATATTCAACCATCAGATACTGACCAAGTCCTGCCTCAAAACAATCTTCTTGTATCTGAAGTAAAAATAAAACATTCTGCTGGCTACACCCACATCTCCTCACTCAGAGGAAGCAGAGATGACACCAAACCCTGCAGATTAGAAACCTTAGACAAGTATCTCCTGAGAGTTATTTGCTCCCCTCCAGATTAAAAAAAAAAAAAAAAGAAAAAAAGAAATTGTAGTACTGCCACTCTGCTCTCTTTTTCAGTCTCTTTGAAAATCTCAACGTAAAGTCTGATCTTATGTGCATAGATTTGAGTTCACAGTGTGTTCATCTCCAAGGCTTTTGTGTGTGATGTGGCAGTTTCCATGCAGCCTTATGGATGTCACAGAGGGTTGAAAACTGATAAAACTGCTGTGGTTTAACACTAGATAGCAACTAAGATCCATATAGCTGCTCTCTCACTTCCCCCATTTCTTGGTGAGACTGGGAAGAGAATTGGGAAAATGTAAAGCATGCAGGTTAAAATAAGAATAGTTTAATAATTGCAATCAAATAAAACAGAGTAATGATTGTAATGAAAAGGGATATAACATAAAAGAGAAATAAATCCCCAAAAAGACAAAGTTCTCTCTAGTTGTCCCCATATGGCACAGGCCAAAACAGAGCCCAAAAAAGTCTCCCTCTAAAGTGAATGGGCGACTTCAGTTTTGGACCATTTCACTTGGCACTGAGAGCAGAAATTCTGCAAGCAGCACCAGGTGGGAGCTGTGTCCACCAAGGTACCTGGGCACTGCAAGCATGTGAAGCTGGCAAAAGCATCTTCTGGCACTCTCTTTGTGCTGCCTTGATGTGATCCTCCACCACAACTAGAAAAGAAGGGCTTCTAAAAGATTAGAGGATCGGGATGTGTTTTTCTAGGAATTAGGCTCTCTCCACCGATGAGAGCTCCTTGAAAGTGTCTTCTGGTTTTCACTTCCCACTTGTGTCTCCCAGGTCTCTGCTTCATGCCTGAGACTGGAGGACTGGGTGTTAACTGGACTATGAAATGATCTGATCAGTCACAAATTTAGGTAAGCTCTTTTTATAGCCTCGGACAAGTCCTTCTTGCCCAACTTCTGAATAATTTTTGCTGAATTCTTAAGAGGAATAATAGGAACTCCAAAAGGACATGATTAATATTACAGTGTGCCTGGGCTGCAAGAATGCTGCCCCAGAAAACCTCTAGGTACTGTAAAATAGGAGCAAAGACCTACACCTGCCCTTGCCTTTACCTATATTTACCTTCTCCTCATGCCTAAAGGCTTTTTTAAAAAAGAGCACAATGTTCACCTCCACATATAAAATGTATTGATCAAACAAAATCGGCAAGTTAAGTGTAGCATCATTGTTTAAGCTAGGTGGGCAAAACAAAACTGGCTATTGTGCACTTCAGCATACTACCACACTAATGCCATATAGATAAAAGCACAAAGTCCATTATCTCATACTCTAAGATAGATATTAAATCCAGTCATTCATGAGACAAATACTGTAGGCTTTGCTTTGTATCATAGCCAGGAACTGCAGCATGGAACATCTATCAACAACAAACTGTTACACATTCCTGCAATTGCAGTTGCAATTGAATCATCCAAAAGTTTTCCACAAACACAGTTATATTACATAGTCTCAAGCAATCATGGTTATTTGGCAACTTGCAAAGCTAGGTTACTTCTTGACTACATTGAGGATATATTTTTAAGATACAGATTGTTTTTGAACTCATCATTTGCCAAGGGTACCCTAAACTACAATTCAATGACTTTAAAGCTTTACTTTCATGTTTGCACAATATATCTCATTTTCTGTGAAATAAATGTACATTCTTCCATTATTTCTTAAAATAACAATGCTCAAGGATTCTGTACTGACTCTTGGAGTCTCTCTCTATGTACAAATAACCCGCTCACTTCCACTTCAGTGAAGTTTTTTTAATTTAGCAAAAGTCACAGGTTACAGTGATAAAGCAATTACTATGTCTTGCTAGACATGAGTTAGGCACCTTAGTCTGAACTTGTTTTGAAGTCTGCCTTGACTTAAGACCAGCTCTACATGAGAAACAACTGGATGTAATGCAAATCACTTCCCTTTGCATGCATACAGAACTGGGTGTTTTGAGTAAAGATGCTGCTGAAATGGACAACTCAACCACCTCATGGCTGAGGACCAAATTTACCATTTTCTTTCACCACTTAGAGGAAAAGCATGCCATCTGAACCTGGAGAGACCAGGGAGATGCCTGACATCTTATTAAAAGTATTTTGCATGAAAATGTCACACATGAAGAGCAAGAAACTGCTTTAAGGGAAACACTCTGGCACCAGCTCTTGGCTCCATGCCAGCGCCCACATATCTCTCTAACATGCCCCTTTTCTCTGCTTGGGCCCTGTGAAGGAGCCTGCAGGGCCTTCCCTGGACACCTCTGTGTGCCAGAAATACCTAAACTGTGCCTCTAAGGTGATGGGTTAGATATGAACAATAGCTTCCAGGCACAATCAAAAGTCACATCAGAGAGTCAGGGCCACTGGAGATGTCTGACAACCAAAATAGCACCAGGGCAACACAAAGAAGAATCAAACTTGTTATAACTAACTAGGTAGTTGTTTGCTTTCACTATTATGTATTTGCTTTGCAAAAAAATATTAATCAGAATGATTTCAATATCATACAGTTTGTAATCACTTTTAACTACTTTTGATATAGCATAATTTGTCAGCTTCTTGTGGCCAATGCCCTGGGTTCTGTTTAGTTTGTATATTTTAGTGTGATAAATATATATTATAGTTTAGCCTTTAGCAAAATATTAAAACAGAGGCCATGTGTTGTGCATGAGAATGTTAACTTTTGACGAAGCAGCTAATGCTTTTATCTTTGTAACTAACTGACAATAGTAAGAATAACTCAGATACATTTCTGAAACAGCTGATGTTGAGTTAAAGTACTTGTGGAAATAGTTAAAACCTTCTGCATGGTCAGATAACCTTGAAAGAATCATGCAGATAACATTGAAAGAATGGATATAAGGAGGACTCTGCCACTGACCCTTCAACTATCAAGAACTGTCTCCTGCTGAAACCATGGCAGTGAGAAAAGACTCTAAAATCACATCCACGGTTACTGCACATACTCTAAAAAGACAGGTCAGGGGTCGAACCAAGATAAAGAATTCCCAGAACATGTAAATGAGTTCAAGGAAATGTTTGAATATGTATAGTTTTTATGAATACGTATATGACCAATGCAATAGAAAAAGTATATAAGAACAGTTGCTATGGTTAGTCAGTGTGCCTCTGACTATTGCCAAGCACCCACCACTGTTATTGATTTGTCCCTTATTATCCCTTATTAAACTTCTAAAAATTTTAAAGAATGGACTTCATTCCTCACAAGACTGAATAAGCAGAGACCTCCAATAAAAGCACAAGCTGTGGCAGTCAGGTTTGGGGAAGTACCCCCAAAGACTCTGTTATGATCCAGTTTAAACCCAGAAGAGCAAAGAAAATTAAGTCTCAGTGTAAAATATACCCAAAAAACGTGATTAAAACTAAATGAGGTTAGATGTTGGTGCCAAAAAATATATATATTATATTTTATTTAATAGTAAAAAAGACAAAGAGAAAGAAAGAGTAAAAGAAAAAAAGAAAGAAAAAGAAGTGTGCACAGGGAGTGGGGGGACAGGGGGAGAGTGACAGAGGTTAGGTGGGAAGCATATCACCCATCTGAGGGTCCCAACAATGTCTCATTGCTCCCCTCCATCTGGTTGTCTTGGTGGTGAGAGTTCCCGCTGCTGCAGCCATGCCATGCCACACTGAGGAGTACAGAATGCAATGGATTAGTTCAGCTTGGGGCAGGTGGCAATGACCCCGTGCCTCCCTTGCAGGGCCCAGGGGACACCGTCCCTTGCCACACTGAGGGTCTGTCACATCGTGCTGCAGTGCTCTGGGGCAGTGTCTGGGGACCCCTGTGATGGGCCGTGTCCCCCCCTTCTGCTGTGGATAATGTTTTCCCGGGGTGAAGGGCCCCTCAGCTGGGCTCCTCTGCACAGTGCAGGATGGGCAGCCACCGTGCCTATGACCAGGGCCTTTCCAACACACACCCAAAGCCTTTTTCCCCTGCCCTTGGGTGCCAGGGCCTTTGTGAGCCTGGCAGCTGATAGCCCTGGGGCTGTGGTCTCTGCCCTCAAGGTGTTAAGCTTGTGCTTTGGGAATGTCCCCAGCCATGAGTTGTTCCTTTATCTTATCTTCATCAATGAGCAGTGTAAGGCCTCAGTCATGAGGCCTATCCAGGGTGTGGTGGTCTTCTCTGCAGCTTTTGTAACACAGTTTTAAAAGTCCTTCATGAAAATGTTTAAGTCATGAACTATAATACTTCAGTCTGACAGACCTCAGAGGAGACCCACTGATGGATCTGGAAACTGAATATAGAGTCTATGCCTTGCTCATGGCCTGAGGGAGAGAAGCTACATGTGGGAGCCCTGGTCCAAATCTTTAGCAGGGTCATCTGATCTCTCTGTAGAAAAGGGTCTCTCAGTTTCTGAGCTGCAGCAGCCCTACAGCAGTGCCCGTGCCTCAGCTGCTGGCTCCATGGGGAACAGGGAAGGCATCAGCAACTCCAGGCACACCTGGAGTTAGAGAGGTGGTGTGGGTGGGAGCATGACAACTATTATAAGAACTGTTTACTCCAGTTCATTAAAAGGGCCTTCCACATCCCCACTCTCAACACCTCAGGAGACGGTCCTGCTGTGATAGATATGTTGGGCATATCACAGGACTCTGCCTTTCAGTATTGCCCCTCTGCTGTTTCTTCCTCTCATCAGGGTCTTTCAAAAGAGGAATTAATGCCACAGGAACCAGGGCCCAATGAAATCAAGAGGCGCTAGGGTCGTTGTGTTTATTGTCTCCATCAGCCCACAAATGAACACACAAGCTTGACCAGGGACTGATTTTACTAGTAGCAGGCTCAGCATGTTGCTGTAGTTCATCAGAAGGACTTGGAAAGCACAAATACAAAGGTGTTTTACATAAAAAAGCTGGCTTCTCTGCTCTCAGGCACTGCATTGCTTCCAGGTGTATAATTTGGAGCAATGGTGCAATCCAGTGGCTGGTTTGGATAGTGACACAGTGTTACTGTACAAACTAATCCACTGAAAGACCAGGAAGCACCTAAAAGGAGCTACAATACCACAGAGTCTGCAGAGAAGCAGTGACATCTATTAATGAGTGATCTTAAGGAGATGTATAGATGATCCATGGGTTTTTGGAGACATATGGAAGATCCATGGGTTTTTTGATTAGAGAGGCTCAGGACTGGGTTATTGGAATCAATCAATTCTTAAGGTGCAGTAGCTCCTCACAGAACTGTACAACCCTTGCCAATATTTTTTTGAATCTGACTTCTCTGCAGTGCTGAGCACATTGGCACCGAGACCAGCACCACATTTCTCTGGAGCAGAAAACGTATCCCAGAAGAGAGCCACCCAGGACCAGTTTAAATATGTTGATTTTCTGAGGGCTAGCTTCTGGAGGCTGGAGTGTGGATGTATTAGATCTGCTACTATAGGCATTTTGGCCTGGAGAGCATATGGAGAGATGCAAAGTGGACCTGCAGGATTTTCATCCCAATAGGAAATGGTGTAGGCTTGCTATCACTGCTCATACAAGGAATCACAGAGGTGAGGCCATAGAAATCCCACAGAAATAGAATGTTGAAAACCCTATTCTGAAGCCTGACTTATCCAGTGAAGGATGAAGAAGCATCTCAGAACTCTGAGAATTACCTCTGGGCTCCCACTCTGGGAAAGCATCATTTTGTGGCAATGACTTAAGCAAATCTTATGCAGTGCTCCTGAGAAACCTCTGCTGGGAGGGGAAGCATTTAGGAGTCTACCTTACTGTGTGTATTTTTTACATGTGGTTCAGTCTGAATAAAAGGGAGACAAGGTGTTGCTGAAGGAAGCTGATCACCACTTTTGATCATATGAGATGGAAAATTATCTTCTGCAAACCAGGCTGCAACATGAGTGTATCCAAGAAAATGCTCAACTCTGGGATCATCTCCCCATCTTCACCTCCCACAATTCCTGGCCATGCAAAAAGAAGCCCAAGAAACAGATCCCAAACCCCAACAAGATTATGGTGGGCGTCTTTCTTTGTAGCTTGTAGAGTCAACAAGCTTGGTCAAAAAGGCAACAGTAGCTAGATTAATGAGGGAAAAAAGACATTGCAGTGGAAAGACCAAACTGCATAGCCCTTTTGAGTCAGCCCAGTGTCTCACTTCTTAAGCATGCAGCCTGGCCACTGAAATACTTCTGAGAGAACATCTCCTTACATGAAGCCAGCTTGTGTCACAGAGTGTCCCAATGAGCTGGCTAGCAGGGTTACTGTAGCAGAAGAAATAAAAACAGTATAGTCATCTGTATTAGAAAAGACAGAGGAATAACCCTGGTGCAAGCCAAAGAAGAGAAGAAAGACTACAGGTTTGATTTAAAGTATCATCTATGAAAAAAATAAACAAGTTAAAAAAAAACCCCACCCACCACACACAAATTCCTGAACTCTGCTCAACAAGTAGGAGGAAAATATATGACAGTTTCAAGGATAAGGGAAAAATCCAACCTTATTTTCCATTATATGCAACTGTTTAGCAGTGACTTGAGGCTATATCTGAATACTCCTACAACCCAAACTAAGACTGACACATCCGCTGCATTTGAAAAAATACACTAAAATTGCAGCATTACCACCCAAGAGCCCCTGCCCACACACAAAAGTTAAGAAACAACTTTTGGAAGATGCAAAAGGTGGAATGTCAATGTTATTCTTCAGTGCAAGCAAGCCATTAAGTGACTCTTGCTGACAAAAAGTTGGGTTTGCCCAAATCTGCACAGTAACCATGTGCAAGGCCTTTTAAAACTGCACATGTAAAAAGGAGACATCAAAGTGCAGTTTCTTCTCCTGATAAGTGTGGCACCCGTTTTATTCTGTTTTAACATGATTTGCCAATTCCAGACTGACAGGGCCAGATCCTGAGCTAAATGCTGCAGTCTCTAACTGAAGAAGGCTCTCTGATACTCCAAGGGTGAGCTTACTGGAATGATCTGGATGTATCCATATATTGTTGATCCATCTGTAGTACCTTCCAGGGCTTGACCCATGCAAGAACAATTTCCAAATAATAGAGCTTTCTGCCAATAATCAGCAATTACTTGTTTATAGGAAGTCAAAGAGGGACTAGTGCTACCATAGATGTGTTTGGCTGCATCCTGATCTGTCAGTAAAACTTGGCACCCAAATGCCATTTTGTGCAGGAACAGTTTTTGGTGTTTGACCCAAGTGAGGGAGGAACCAATCTGGAAAATAATCAACACCCCAAGCTTGTTTTTCTCAGCAATGTTCATCTTATCCCAGAGAGTGCAGCTGGTCGCCTTCCCCCTTGCTGGGCACAGCAGAGGCTGAGAAGCTGCAGGAATGTTTGTGCAACAAAGGCCTTTCTTCATCCCTTCAGTCAACATGCCCTTGGGATCTGGAGTTTTCTTCACAAAGCCTTTATACACTTGACCACTGCCTGGTTTGCTAGTTGTAAGGTGTACTTGGCTGCCAACACTCCTCACTCCAGGAGTGGATGACACAAAAAGCTGTTAAAAATAATTTTAAAAGACAATTTTTCCAAAGATTGAGTGCATTTGTATGACAAATCAGGTTTTAAATTGAACCAGTTAAACTGAAAATCTTTTTCCTCCCTTACCTTGACATATTCCTCCCCTCACAAGTCCTATATAATTCTCAAGAGCTGTATAAAATTTTTTCTTCAGATTAATTTCTGTTCACTCTCCTTCCCCAGGGAGGTTTGAACAAGATTTAAGAATAGAATCAATTACAAAACTGCTAGTACAGATGTGGGGTGAGATCTTAGAATCACAGAACAGCCTGGGTTGGAAGGGACATTAAAGACCATCCAGTTCCAACCCCCTGCCATGGACAGGGACACTTTCCACTATCCCAGGTTACTCTAAGCCCCATCCAACCTGGCCTTGGACACTTCCAGGGATGGGGCAGCCACAGATTCTCTGGGCAACCTGGGCCAGGGCCTCACCACAGTCACAAGGGAGATGTATTTCTAATATCTAATCTAAAGTGCATTTAAAGTCATTTAAGTTTTGTTCTTAAATGGTTTGCATCTTTTGTCTGCTCTAGTACCCACATGCCATCCAGCTTCCAATTTTTAGGTGCAGCATTTCCATTTCTATTTTTTCTACTGTATTTTACTGTGTAAAGGGATTGCCTGTAGATACCCCAAGAGTTACCAACTTCTCCAGCTTCCTGTTGTGTGTTACCTCCCAGATGACTGTGTACCCATAAGGATTAAGAATGCAGTGTCTTAATAATTCACAGTCAGTGTAGTATTTCTGACAGACAGACATTGCTGTAGAGAATTAGAGAGCACAAATACCATATCTGTATTTTAACATATGACTGAAGGTAAAATCCAGAAGCTCACAAACTAGCAGCGTTTACACCTGTATATGGAAAAAAAAAATACAGTTTGTGATTGTGGAAAACAGAACATTACAATCTCATATTTCCATAGAACTACTAAAAGTGAGAAGATAAATTTTCCTCTTAGGAAATCAAGCCTGATGTATTCCAGTCCTTTGATTGGAAGAGATGAATGAAGCATGAAGCAGAGATACTTGCTCTTGGGGATTACTGAGCATATTCAGGCCTGACTGAACATCATGAATTTCAGAGGGATCTAAACCATCCACAGTAATGGGCAATAAAAAGCTCAAAGCTGGTGAGAAGAGCACGTGGACTAGAGGAAAACAGTGTCATGGAAGTGCTCACAGCTCATAGGGTATTAAAGAGGTAACATCAGCTAAAGAAAGCAAGCCTAGTGACACTGTAAACCTGTCAGTGGGGACTGCTCCTCAGGAGGAAAGCCAAACAATACATGTAGATAGATAGGGAATGGGTGATACATAAGAATCAATTAGTATGGATAAGCCTAAATCAGTGGTGCAGTGTGGAGGCAGGTCAGCCTGCCAAGGCTTTCCCCTGGAGGAATGTGCCCTCAGGGAGCTGTGTTAAGCTTATCTCAACCCTCTCCTGAAGAGATACCCCTTGGATGGGACCATCCTCACTTGTCATGGTGAGCTGTCCCACCATGCTTGGTGACTATGCTGATCCTTTGTAACCCATTGGTTTTCCCCCCTGTACAACCCTGGCCTTCCCCCATAAAAACCCCAGCTTCTGCCCAGTTCAGCAGGGAGGTGTCAGCCCTGGCTACCCTTTGCAGAGCTGCTGGACAATAAAGGCTGTCTCTGGAATCACCACACGACGCTCCTGTCTCTCTGAGTCGGCCCAGGATAACCTTGAAAGCAGAGCTGGAATCACTGAGCTGAAATCACTTGAAGCCACAGGCTGCCCCTTGCTGAGGTTACCCAGTGGCCAGGGATTGCAAGACCCCCAAAGGCTGTCTCCTGTGAAACCACTCTCTCTGGGAAGATCGTGGCTTCCTGGGTCAGACCAACAGACCAGGCCTGTGCTACCATAGTGCAGCTACATTAAAAGAATGTGATGACCTCACAATTAAATAAACAAGTGTAGAGATGCATTGTTAATTTACATTCAGTCAATCATCCTCCAACACACTGCCTCTTTTCCTCTTGCTGTGTACATCGAACCTTCAACCAACAGACGATCCACTCAGTAATTTGAAATGTAAGAAAGACAGGTAAGAACATTATCCCTGCTTTCTGAAGAGGTATGGAGCTATTAAGTGACTTAAATCTAGGCAAAAAAGCCCACATAGCTAAAACTCTGCCTAAGACCATTCACTTTTGCAAGTGAAAAAAATTTATCATCCTAAAACAATTAGGAAATAAACATATTCTGGAAGAGTTCACAGCTTTAAACTGAAAATGCTGAGAGAGACCCTCAGTAAGACAAATACATGCTTAACCTCCAATGCCTCATCTTACAAAGGTGAGCAAGTAACAATAGACTTCTGACAGACTTATTAGCCCAGCAGTTCCACAGCTGTTCAAACATCCAGTTTTCTCTTCCCCTCTGCTGTGGCTTTGGCAGAGGATCCTGGCAGCTCCTCTCTCAGGTAGACAATCCTGCTACGGGTAGGCAAGCAGCCAACTTGCTACTCCATTGATGCAACAGAACACCAGAAGGGGCATCATTTGAGAAAGAATAGGGTGTTCTCATTATTTAATCACTACTCAAATTACCTGCTTGGAGAATATTAAAGTGCCAGTGTAATTATGTGTCTTGGTTTGAAAGGGAAGTGTCTGCTAAGGAAGACAGGAGCCTCCCTTGGAATGGAAAATGTAAACCCCTTCCCTCTGAATCATTATAATTTTGAAATTTTAAAAATCTTTCAGGCAAAGATATGAGAATAGGAATGACAGTTCTTTACTAGTATGTATAATAAAGCAAACAAACAGCAATTTTGGCATTAACACCAAACAGAACAGGAACCCAGTGCCAGCCCTCTCTCGGCCGCAGGCACTTTCCCCTTGGGTGCAGTTCCAGTCACGGCCAGCAGGGGCGCTGGTGGCTCCCGGCCGGGCAGGGCGGGTGCGATGATTCCCCCGCGGCTGCAGGGGGCGCTGTGGCACGAGCTCAGGGAGCACGCGGTAATGGCAGCATGACAGAGGTGGGAAGGGATGGAAGAAATGCTTTCTTTAAAAACCCACAGGATCAGCTGATCCCAATGCCCCAGCTGGACTCTTGGAAGCGGCAAGCTGGAACGGCAGGAATGAGCAAAAACCCCAGGGTGGTGGAGGAGATGTATCAAACTCCGTAGCTGTAGCTGAAACCACAGATGTCTTGGCAGGCAGGGGATGCAGGGCTACAGGGTAGTAACAGCTTGGAGCAGCGCTGAAGAGGTAGCAGGGGCAGGGCAGCGGCAGGGCAACCTCAAGCAGGGCAAGGAAAGGCGGGCTCAGGATCCCAGGCACCTGCACAGATGGTGAAAAGTTCCTCTTTTAGTGAGGTACGGTGTTAATAAGGTCCCAGTTCAGCAGCTGCTGCTCTCACGACCAGAGGCTCACCCCACAACAGAAGAAACATGACTGGGCTGGATGGCGGTGGCAGCGAATTCCCTTTCCCAAGCAGCAGCTCCGACAGTCCTCAGAAGGCAAGAGATAGAGAGACAGAGATGACAGAGAGATGAGAGAGACCTGCACCCAACCCAGTTTTCCTCACTGCATGGGAAACCTCAGGTAGAGAGAGTAGCCAGCTGTACCCCTCCCCCTGTGCTGACAACTTTTGTCTTCTGTTAAGTATCCAGTCGTTATTGTCTTCTAGCATATTGTCCTCTAGCAACATGTATGGGGAAAAATTCCTGAAGAGGGAAAAAAAAAGCAAACCAAAAGGAGAACTCCTAAAACTCCAACATTATGACACTGAGATAGCACATCAAAGCCAGCTCTGGTGATTCAGGTGATTCTGCTGATCACCTCAAGAGATGCCTTCTGAGGGAATACAGAACAGTAAGCAGGACCTTCAAGCAAGGTAAATACAAAGAGATGACTCATTAGTCTAAATGATGAAGCCAAGTTTAGCCATGGAGCAACTAGACCAACAGCACAGCATCTGGGGGAGTTCACATCCACTTGTTTGTAGTATTCTGGGACCACATAAAACATTTGAACCACTTTCTGGGACTTCTCTCAATACCTAGGGGAATTCAATCTCTTGGTATAATTTCAATCCCCCAGAGGTCCCAGAGATAACATCAGAGGCAGAGCCTGAGGACCTTCAGATAGATTTATTACAGATAGAATTATTTTCAGATTTTGTTCTATTTGAGACAGATGTATTTTCCTTTTAAAAGTGTCCTTTTGACTTTGTAGAAAGGTGCAAACAAGACTGTGACTGCAAACCAAGTATTTTGTTCTCTTGGAGAGTACGATGGCAAGGATTTTTGTATTATTCAAATGGCTACATATGTTCTTTGCAGCACTGCTGGCTCAATTAATATCTGATTTTCTGCTCCCTGCCTCCAAATTATGGAACCTTTCTCAAAGATCTGGAATGACAGTTACACCTCTACAGACCACAACTCTAAAATAACACTAAAGAATTTCTGACAATTGATTTTCAAGATGTTCTTACAGCATATTTTTCTAGTAAAGGCAATCTATACATCTCTAACCAGAACTGTAGATATATCAGTTACTTCAGCATACTCACTGTCTGTATAATGGCCATAGAAGCTGGCACACAGCTCTTCTGTGTGCCTCAGAGGTTCAGATTTAGTCAAAAGCACCATTGAAACCAGTGTGCCAGGAGCTAACTGAATAATGAAAGTAATTTTCTCCATTTCTGTGACAAAAAAGCCCTCAGTTTGGACAGCATTATTTGCAGCCAATTATTCTGCTACTTCCAGCAGTGCTCCAGGGAGCTTTATTACTTCTCCACAGAGCTTAGGAGCTGTTCTTTAGGTTAATCTCTTTTAGACTCCCAGTTCCTTTTGCTTACTTAATGTTAACCCAGCAGTGCCATATGACAGGAGCTTTAAGTGCTATCTGTTGCTTTGTATTACCTCTCAAAGGACTTTGGAACCTGTCCCAACCAGGAAAAGAACAGCTTTTGATTCTTGGAATAAGACAAAAAGTGCCACAGTAACAGTGGAAGGGTGAAGAGGAATAACTGGCATATTCAGAATGCCACTTTAGGGCAAAGCTCAAGTGACACTGCCCTGCAGCAGGACTTGAAGAGTTTGAAGTCCATCACTTTATAAATATATTTTGGCAAGAACCTGCACCATTCTCTTAGACATGTTTCTCCTTTGTAATGACTGTGGTTTGTCTATAAGATTTCCATATCCCTGATGTGCTTGCACTGGGATTACTAGTAGGAGGATTACAAATTTAGATAGTCTCATATCTGTGTAGCATTTAAAGTCAAGGAACACTGGGCTTGGCCAGTAAGACCATCACATCCAGTTTCACAATTTTCAATCACATCTGCCTACACCTTTTAACATAAACCTGAAGAAGAGACGAAATTCCACTTTATCACTGTTGGAATAGGGAGCAGAACTGTGACTTCATATATTTTCATCCTGCTTGAGCAGGGAGGTTGTCCCAAATGACCCCACTAGCAGGTCCCTTTTAACCTTAATCATTCTGTGATTTTCAGGGTCTTCAGAGCAAGCTTGCTGAGTTTATAATGTTTTATTTAATTAAAAAATGGCCCTGGAAGTGTAGCTTGAACCCTGAAAGTAAAAATGCATTTATTCCTTATTTACTTATTAAATTTCCCAGAAATAGAGCTGCAGACAAAGCACTTCTGTGAATACCACATTTGTTACCTGTGACAAATTTAATTCAGCAAGCTCTAAACCACAGGTCAGTCAGCCTGTTCCATTATGGTATCATCAGGGCAACTTATGTTAACTGAAGCCAACTGAGGACCTCTTCATCCTAAAGAGGACAATAATAAGCCTTTTACTTCAGCTCAGCAGAATTCACAGTTCATCCCAACAAGAGGGAATGAATCCCAGTAGGTGTGAGTGAACCCAACCTCTTTAAATACTTATTTATCCCTAGCACAGCTGGTAATCACAGTTTTGGGGGTGAGGCTAGGTTGGATTTCTCTTTTCTGTCCTTCTCCAGGGTAGTCCTAGTGAAGTGGCCTAAGATTCTATCTTCTGAAGAGCCTAAGTGCTGCTAACAAAAGCCTCTAGATCTTTCTCATGCTGCTAGTAGAGCTGTGACTTTGAAGACTTCACTCTTAAGAGCTTGAAATGTAAAAGCTGATTGGATGTGCTTGGCTGCAATGCCCCAGTAGCCCAGGACAGCCAGTTCCCCTAACAGTGCATGTGAGAAGGTGAAGTGAACCCATGACAGGCAGCCTGTCTTGGACAAGTGGAAACATTGAAGACAAGGCTATTTCCTTCTTGAGGTTTTCTGAGGTGGCTGTTAGAACTTCTCTTAATGCAGTCACTGTCTTGAACCCAATCTCTAAATAACCTAAAACAAACAGAGGAGGATTTTCATTCACTATCTTCATGTGTGCAAGGTGGGAAAAGTTAGTTAATTGACAACACATAAGAGGATTCAATATCTTCCATCAGAGCAGAAGGCACTAACCATGCAAAAGCTTCAGTGGGAACTTGCAGTCCTCTTCTTTCCTCCATTGAAACTGTGCTTAAACATTCCCCAGTAATTAAGTATGCTTATGACTCAAAATATTTAAAGTTCCTTGAGGGAAGAAGATGTGCAGAGGCCTTGATCCACTGTATTTTTATGTTTGGGGTTATATTTTTTATGGAGGAGTTTGCATCTTATCTTCTCCTCCCCTGCATTGTGTCCTTAGAACAAGACTGTGGATATGCTTTTTCTCAAAATAAAATAATAATTTAGGAAACAGAACAGTGTTTGTCAAAAGAAACGAGGGTGGAGATTGTGGGTGCCAGCATGGTGGCTTGTACCACTTTGGGACGCTTTCAGAAATCATCACTCCTGTCATACACAGGATCCAATTTCAGCAAGAGTTCCACTCTCTCCTGTGGTTTCCACATGGCCAAATAAGACAAGTGCTTCTTGAGACCGAGGGCTCATCAGCAAGGATAGATTTTCTACCCACTGGTAGAAAATGAATAAACCTCAGATTGAGCAAGTTGCCAACATACTCTTGAATGTGCTGTGGAGCACCACTGTGGGATTGTGTAGGCATTGCCATGGCCAGGGAGAGACCAAATGGACGATCTGGTAATCTGAAACTTAAATTTAGCTGCAGTTCCAGAGGGATAGTCTGATAGCCTGCTTCCTAAGCCATTTCATGTACTGGACCTCAAAGATCCTCCCAGGCCCTGAAGTTGCTTTCTCTGAGGGTGTATTGTGCCACACCTGCATTTCAGACAGTTGGTTTTCAGTCCCTCCTCACTGATTCTGCCCCACATCCTGAGTTCTCTGGCTGAAGTGTGAGACTTCTAAATTTAGAAGCAATTATTTATCTCTGCCTAAGGGAAACTTCTAAGTATGATCTAACTTAAATTCTTACCTGTAGGGCAGGCTGCACAGCTGAACTTGCCCAACATGGAGAAGTAAAACAGGCACCAAACCCCTGCCTCATTTCTGGGGGAGGCCCTCAGATGGCTTCTGGGCTTCTCAAATCTCTGCATTACAGGGAACCTGCACACCTCTCCAGCAGCTGAAATCTTGAGCAGGGAAGCAGGGTGGTAGCAAAAGACTGAGCTAACACATGGTGAGGCCCAAGGAAATGGTGTCAGAAGCACAGCCTTTAGTCCAGAAACATAATCAAAGCCTGGGGAAGAGTGTGGCAAATGCTGGGGTCAGCACTGCAAGTATAAAGCAAAGCTGGACAGCCCCTGAGCAAAGCACAAGGCACTGCCCAAACCAAACCAAAATCAATGCTGAGCAGCTCAGGATATATCCACTGACTCCTTCCACCAAAGCACAGACACAAAGTGGAGTGGCCTTCACTGAGGCAAAACCCCGTGATCAAAACTGTATTGCGCAGCAGGATTTCTACTTCACCTTAATATCACATGCATTAATCCTCTGCAAAACTACTGATCCAACTCTTACACCACCATGGTACTGTGAGGGAGAAACAAAGAGCTGGGTGTGCTCAGGATAGGAAGAGCTGCAAGGTTCACACTGCCCAAAACCATAACTGACAGCGGATACATTATGGTATTTCTATAAGAATGTAAATACATAATGATGATTTCCCCTGAGAGGCCATATTTTCATTTCTTTACGAAACAATTAAGTTGAATTAAGATGGAATCTCTCCATACAGATGCTTCAGGAGTTGACATTACAGATTTCTCAGAATTGCCACTGTCTCAAAAGTGCCTAATTCAGAGCAAATTAATACAGCCTTGAAAGCTGATTTTAAGACAACTCTCCCAGACACAAGGTACTGGCTGAGGAAACAGTAAAAGAGAAAATGGGACACCAGGCATTGTGTGACATCAGGAAGCATATTTCTGTTTATTTGCCTTTCTTCAAGAACTCTAACTCACCATTAGGCAAAGGAGTGCATACAGGATGTACAAGAAAAAGATTAAAAGAGACTTCTTTATTATTGTATTCTGTGTCATGAAAGCCCACAGCCTTTTTTTTTTTTTTTTGTGTGTGTGTGTGTGTGTGTGTGTGTGTGTGTATGTGTTTGTTTGTTAAAGGATATGTTTCTACTCTGGTTGAGGTGTTATAGTTCAGAGAACAACCCATCATCTGCAGGAAATCTCTTCAGAAAATTAGAAGTGAGCACAGCTATTTGCTGAGTGTTTTCCTGAACAAACACTGGCAGTGTTTGTCCAGGAAAAATAGCACTAATAGTATTTTACCAGACACTTGTGAATTTGTGAACCCTTAAGTTTATAAAGAAATAGGAAATCCATCTGCAGGGATAGGCAAAAGTGGTTGGAGTTGCTTCCACCTCAGCGGATTCCCACCTGCTATAAACTTGTATTTGCTCAGTACAGCTATGATAACCTGGCAAAGGTTCTGCCCAGGCATAGACAGCTTGCCCATAGTCCAACTCACTGCCTTAATAACTTCCATATATAATATTAAACCCCACAGTTTGTCTCCTAATATCCTTCACATGATGCTCTGTCTGCTCACATCCACATTATATGCTGATGAATTGGAACAGCCTCGGCCAAAATCAATGAAAATGCCTTCAGAATCTGAGTCAATTGACTCCAAAATCTGATCTACTATGTTTTCAGGGCTGGAAGAGGGAACTGGAAGTAAGGAAGTGTCTCTGTCAAGCTCAAAAGACCTGTGTGGGTCGCCAATTGAGTGGAAGAGTCCTTTCTGTTGCTCAGCTGTGCTGAGTTTGCTGGAGCACTGCACTGACCCAGTGCTGGGCCTCTCCTGGTCTCCTGGCAGTGAGCTTTTCATGGTTGTCATGGAGCTCTTGGAACCGTTATCCATGATGGTGGTGAGGTTGGAGTACCCCTGGAGCTCCAAGCAGGAGGTCATTTCTGAGACGGAGTGCCTTCGGATGCCAGTTCCGTTGGCAGCTATGCTCTCAGTTTCGTACTCGGCCACTGGCGTCAGCAGAGGATTGTTGTAGCTCTTTGATCGCACCACAGGGTTCTTGGCAAGGATGTCACCCGACTTGGAACGTCTGAAGAACCGCTTCTCTGTAAACAAAGATCCAGAGTAGTATCTGCAAAGTCTCCTATTATGGACTAATAATTATGAGTGTTCAAAAGAAATGTGAAGTCCTGAATATTCATAAGCTTTTCTTGAATAAACTTTTCTAGAAGAAGACATTTTACTGTTTTTGTAGATTCACAGGCTTCAGATTTCCTAGATTTCTTTAGCATACTGAAGACCCCGAATCTATCTTTACAAATAGTAACTGAGACTCTCTTATATTCACACAACTTCAGCAGCTGAAGTAACACAGTGAATACAGTGGCAGAGGTGCTATACAGCTGTAATTACTTCATTTAGACAAGAACAGAAAGTGCAATTTTGGTTTTTTTCAGGCCATAGAAGTAATTAGTCATCTATAGTAGCTGAAATTTAACTTTTCCACCCATCCTGGGAAAATAAAGTCTCTTTAAATTTGGAGCTTGAGGATTAAGACATGCAGTTTTTCTACTAATTCTGGGAAAACTTTCCAAGTATTGTTCAGAGACCACATGGGGGAGAGCACCAAGAGTGTCTGAAAATGTTAACTAGAGGGCAGTGCCCACAGAAACCTCTTTATGGGGGAGAAAATCTGCATTCAATCAAGTAGTGATTGCCTGAATGATGTTAACCAAGTGGGATTTTCCCAAAAGATAAGCAGCAGATGGCAGCAAGTGATCATGGAGCTCCCTCTCTGGCAGTGGTTTAGTGCTGGAGTGTCCTGACAGTGTGAATAAAATGACCATCACGAGCAAAACGACCACCACTCAAACTCTGTGCAGGTCTCAGTGCTCAGATTCACTCCTGCTATTAGAAGAACAAGTGGTGTGAATAATAGGTCTCACTTTTGAAGCTTTCTTTCTGCTAATCTCACTTTGCCATCCAATGAAAGAGGCACAGCTGGAGCAGGGAATCAAATTACCCTCTGGAAGTCAACCACAACCACTGCATACTGCCTGCTTTAAATCAGGATGCTGGTATATGCTCCCTGCAAGCTCTGCAATTTCCTTTACATATTCCAATCTCAAAATTATACTATTGTGTAATTATGTGCTTACCTGGACACAGATCATATTCTGTACTACTAAAAAAGCCAATTTCTGTATTTAAGATTCTATTTTGCAGTTGTATCTGCTTCAGCAGTGAAACAATCTGATCCAAGTTAATTTTAGGACTTTTTCTTTGTTAGGAGTTTGAGCTGGCAAACAGGTTCCTGGGGCTATGAACTCTGGTCACAACATGCAACATGCTAGCAAAATAGCTGAAGAGAATTAGATGCATTAGTTTAACAGAAGCAACCATTTACACATTCAGCTCCCTTGGATCCAGGTTCAGTGATTAGAGCAAGACCCATTTCAGGAGTATTGCTGCAAGAGGAAGTGCCCAGCCCACAGAAACCTTCCTATTTTCTGCAGACATGTAATAAGGCATTTATTAACTAACAATTTGTTTCACTGGTGCTTTATTCTCTTTGGGTGCATTATTTTCTATCTTGTCATACAAAAGGTTGTATTTAGAAAAGGTCTCCTTTCTAAAGGATTTAGAAATTTGGGGCTCCATTTAAATGCTTGCGGCCTTTTAATGGCAAGCAGTGAATACAAAGCAGTAATCCTGAACAAGTTTCCATAAATAACCAGCCTCTATTTATTAATGTAAAACTCATTTGTTTCTTCAACACCTGCTGCAACACAACCATTTTGCCATTCAGCTTCAACTGAAAATCAATTACTTTACTGACCATTTCTGACAAGCAGGATTGAATTGACTACAGATAAAATGGGCAATTGAACTTATTTTCCCTTCTGTCTGCCCTGTTCAGTGAGGCCACCCCAGTATTTACAATAAAATACTCAGGTACTACCACATTTCCTTTTTCATTTACACTGGCAGTATCCCCCTTGTATTTTCAACAGATTGCATTGCTAAACAGGATATTCCACCTTCATCCTGGCTAAATCCTGCCATCACAGAAGTCACCAAAGGCTTCAGAGCTCCAAGAATCAGAAATTAAGCTGAAGGGAACTCAAGCTGCCACTAGGCCAGCCCGCATTTCCCCCTTGCTCCTTACAGATGCTGATGTACATGACAGGTAAAAAGTGTCTCAGCAGTGAAGATTCAATAACCTCCAGAGGAAATTCACATGGAACTAGGTATTTTTCCTTCCACATAATATGAATTCCCCCTGCTATGTGAGACCCACTGTGTATTTCTCATCTTCATTGAGATTACCTTCTACTCTGCAGAAAGCTTTTACATGTTTGAAGGCTTATGTGTTAGTCTTCTCTAAGACAAATTCCTATACTCTTCCCTAATTTTAACAGCCTTGTACAATCTTTGTGTACTAATGAGCACTAATGAAAATGAACTACTGAGTACTTTAGAAGTGGCTTCTTGCTTCTTCCTCTCACTGTTCATCCTGTGTTAACATCCTGTGTTAAAGCTCTCTTGCTACATGGTGGAATAGAAATTCTAAACACATTCTAGATTCATTTTACTGATTTTTATTACTAAGCACTCTTATGATGATGATCTGTTTTCATCTTTTGCCACTGCCAGTTTCACTGTGACTCTGCAGAGCATGGTTTTAGAAAAGAAGGCTGATGTATTCATGTAAGCTCTGTCAGTCACCTCTTGTGCAGGCCCTGGCCCAGCATGGAGGAAGGTTTTGGGAAGTCCTCTGTGCTGTGCCAAATGAAGTCTGTGTTGTTCTTACCCAAGATACAGGCAGAGTGTGTGAAGGGTCCATCACTGGAATACAGACCATACGTGCCCAAGTAAGGAGAAACAACCTTCTGGATCAGGGATTCCAGTTTCAAATAATCTTCAGTCACACCTTTCGACTCATGAACCCCCTGAAAAAGAGGAAATACCCAAGATGAGCACTGCCCCCTTCAATCACAAGCTCTCCTGGCTCACCAGGGCAAGCAGAGAAGAACAAGCATTTTCAATGAGTAACAGCAAAGGTGCTCTGCAATGTGATCCTCGTTTGCTGGTACAGCTGATTCCTCTTCTGTAAAGCCAAGAGATGTCAATCAGACCAGAGCTACTTCCAGGACATTTAAATCCAGGAAAGTACATCCTATTTACTGCAAAGCACTCAGGGAAGGATAGAGGATGATCTGTGAAAGGAACTAAATACATCCCTAGACTTTTTGCTATTGCAATCTTACAGTGACTTCCTGAATGATAGCATTTGGTACCACAGGGTGTCAGTGCCATCCCAGCAATACCAACAGTACTAAGAAAAAGGTGAAGCTGAGACCCTCAGAAATATTTCTTCCAGGATATTTTCAACAACCAATATTTACAGTAAAGAAGTTTGTTCTCTTTCCTCATCCCTCCCCTGGCATCTATCATCTTCCAGGCAAAAGCCACATTATAATTCGCATGCAAAGAGTCACCCACAGGCAAAATGTTTAGTCTTCAGCTGTTAACTCTCTACTTCCATCCACAATGAGACTTATTAGGCTGCAGAGGTGACAGAAAAACCTTGCAGAGTTCTATCCTCCCTTCAGCTTACAGGTGCAGAGTACGTGCTCCAGTCTTGTCTGAGCAGGGCCCCATACACTCATGAGTAAGATACCTCTTGCAATGCAGAGCAAATTCACATTTTCATGTGCTCAACACATCATGTGTTCTTAGAATTAAGATCCTAAAATGCCATACTCAGTAAGAACTCTGCCAGAATTTAGGAGAATTTATGTGTTCCTAAGTTATTGTAAAAAGAAACTCATTGGGATGAAAGCCTCCTGAGAGCAATATTAAGATTAGATGAGTAAAATTGCAACATTTCCTTCAGCGTGTGAAAGGACTTTGACGTTGAGGATGTGTTCACAGCTCAGTATGACTCACCAACCAGCGTCTAGGGTGACTCTCAGATGTGTTTCTGAATGGCTGACTCCGTCCCCTGGTTGCTGCACTGCCTCAGTGCTGCCTTGTCACTTGATAAAAGTTTATGAAAGGAAAATTAATAATGGGCAACAGAGAATTCAAATTTGGAGAGAATTTGGATTTGGACAGAATTTGAATTCCAGTTCAGTAGTTTTAAAATAACAAATAATTTCTGGTGATGTGCTATGTCCTGAAAAACTTTTGGACAGCCACAAATACAAATCTGAGCACAAAGGCATATCCAGTGGATCTGAAAGCTTGCAAGAATCTAAGGAACATCAGAATGAGCCCTCAGCTATGCTGCCAGGCAAAAATAACATTGGAATAATTCAGAAGACTTAATGAAGGTGCACATATTATTTCCAAGTCATCACTGGCCTATTGAGATCTGTTCCAGAGTTTCTTGCTGTCATTTAGTCAAGCCCTCCAAAAGGCAATATGCCTGCTACCTTACTACAAATTCACAATCCCATCATGATCACATCAAGCAAAGGCCAGGGCTTAGAACATCCTGCTCCAGGCTCCCACATTAAATACCTCTGGAACTGGTCTCCTGAACATGACATATATGAGTGGCAGAAGCCAGTGATATTTAGCACTGCTCACACCCAGACTGTAGAGCTTTATTTACTTCTCTACCATTTTAGCATTTTTCATACTTGCGAAAGACAAGTAGCTACATATCAGCTATGGAGAAAGAACCCTATCACGTTCCATTGTGGGGAACTGAGAGGAGTTATTTTAGAACTAGATGGTCTAGAATGGAATTAAGTCAACCGAGACAACCTTGTATCTGAGAACTGTTTATTGGTAACCAAAAGAAACGACGATAAAAAAGAAGTTGCCCTACTACAGAGGGCTAGAAACGACAGGGAAATATGAAGGAAAATGGAAAATGAATGGGGAGGGAGAGGGCAGACGGCAGACAGAGAAGGAAAGCGGGCATTCCCACAGCAGGATGGGCAGCGCTGTCGCTGTCCATGCGGCCGGGTCACCTCACGCTGCCCGCCGGGGAGCCCGCGCAGCTCCCGGGGCGGCGCGGCCCGGCAGGCCCGGCCCCCGCGGCTCCCGGCGGCCGCACTCGGGGAGCGCTCGGCCAGGAGCTGCAGAACCCTGGACAGGGGCACGGGGGTGTCACGGCAGCGGCCCGGGCCGGAGACAGCCAGGGCTGGACGCCGGGGGCTCAGGCAGGGACACAGGGAGGCAGGACAGGCGGTAACTGGGACGGGCGGACGGGTAAGGCCCGATACAGGCTGGACACGGGGCTCAGAGGTCAGCTGGTGTCCCGCCAGTCGCTCAGACAGCGGGAAGGCGAGTACGTGGGAGTGAGCGAGTGCCAGCAGGGGCAGGAGAGCCAAAAGGCAGGCTGGAGTCAGGGCAAAAAAGGACAAAAGGCAGGCTGGAGCCAGGGCAAAAAAGGACAAAAGGCAGGCTGGAGCCTGGGCGAAAAAGGACAAAAGGCAGGCCAGGGCTAGGGCAGAGGTGCGGACTGGAGCTCAGCAGGCTGGAGCAAAAGCAAAAACACAAGGCTCAAAAGGCCCCCAGACCCAAAAAGCCCCAACTCAAAAAGCCCCAGAATCACCAAGCCCCAAGGAAACAAGTCTGAAAACACCCCAGAGCTTGTGATGCAGTTACTTTCTATGCCCCCTGGCCCGTCCCCAAGTCTGCCTGTTGGCAGGAGAGCACTGGCCCAGTCCAACTTTCCACTGCAGTCCCTTGCTGGAGACCTTTCCCCATCTGACTGGAGAAGCCTCTCTGGGGAGCACAGTGTCTCCTGCTGTCCCATGTGAGACACGAAATGGTTTCCAGGCAAAGTCTCCCCAGAGACAAGGCTTCCCCCATCTTCTAGTTGTCTCCTTCATGTGGCACATGTGCACCCTCTCCCCCAAACACCTCTGACAATCAGTGTTGAGACAAATAAAAACTAAACTGGCTCCTCACCAACCCCAGTAACTCACTAATTGCCACACTGCTCACAAAACTACTCCTACCACTAGCAGAACTGTATGAGTAATGGAAGTGTCCTTGCCTAGTGGCACCTTAACACTGATTTCCTATCAGCCTTCAGGTCTGAAGAGTTCTTTTGGTTGTGAATTATGTATTCTGATGAACTCCTCAAAAGTCAGAGCTATATTCAGCATGGATTACTGCTCTTGCAGGGCTATAAGGAGACTTCCAGCAGCTCTACTGGGCTGGGATAAGCTCCTGTGGTAAGCTGAGAGAATGGAGACTTGACGCCCAAGCTACAGCTGCTAGGACAACTCTCCATTGTGGGACCAAGGAGCTGCACCTGCAGAGTCCACTGGCTCTTTGCTCCTGAGAAACACTCTGTTCTCTCAAAAACCCAACTCCCTCACCACCTGCATCAGCTTCTTCTTCAGTCTTGCCCTCACCTTTCATTTCTGCTCTCTCAAAGCAGTGCTAATCTCCAACTCTTTTTCATTTCAGCATCTTTTAATTGTCACCTTTGAAGTGACCACTGAATTTTACTATTACAGTGTAAAACCACTCAGTATTGACACAGGCTGCTATTAGTTTTAATGCTCAGCTCTGCATTCCAAGGGATTATTTTAAAAACATACTGAATACTCGTAAAATATGTGGTGTTCACAAGCCAGTGTCGATTTCTACTCTGTGGCTTGGCACAAACATGCTCTATCACCTGTGACATCCTTCCTGCATTCACTATTGTTTAAAACTTTCCTGCAGGGGCCTGATGGAGCAAATCCCTTAAACCTTTTACTTGCTGTGGAGCTTCTGTCACAGCAGGAGCATAACAGATCTTGTCCTGACCCCACAAAAGTTTTACTGCATTCCTTTCTGTGCTACTCAATGACACAATGACAAGCATCCTCTGGGCCTCTATTTTACCAAATACAAGTACATTCCAAAGTTCAGCAAGGACAATTTTGGCTTTCCCAATCTGTATTTTCCATATGATCTAATGACACTGTCACTTATTTATGAATCACCCCAGCCCAGGTAGCCTAGAGAAGTATCTGCAGGCTCAGAGCAAGCTTTAGGAGCCTGGAAGAAGCTTTTTTTGATTTAGATGCCAGGCCCAAGAGTGTATTTAAACTCCTGTCTCCCCACCAGAGACAGCCATATGCCTCTGGGACACCATCCCCTATGCCAAATGTGCAATGCTCTTTGTGTAACACCAAATTCAGCAGAAAGGTACTTCTGGTAGAAGTTTAGGAATGGAGGATAGTTATTATGAATGTTTCATATATCTGTATGTAAAGACAGATGAATAGATAGATAACTATGTATATACATCTGCACACCTACATAAATCAGTATCTATATGAAGTCCTGTTTAGACCCTTCCCCAAATCTGCATGTGATTTGTGCTTATAAAGGCAAACAAAATGAGATTTAGAGTTAAGCCAGCTTGGATGGTTATGTGTGTCACAACAGTTTCTGAAAAAATTATGACAGGACTTAAAAGTCACCAATGAAATAATAATAATAAAGTATTTTCCTGTTATTTTGGCAGCTTATGCTTCTTCTTGGACTTACTGCTTAGCTTACAAGAAGCCCTATCACTATTTGGAGAAAAAAGAAAACTTGGAGCATTATCAGTAAAACAGAGATTCTACCCGTATCTTTAATGCAATATTTGCTCTGCAGACCTGCAAAAACTTACTTTAAAAGATAACTGTGACCTTTCATGAACCCAATCTCATTTTAGCAGGAGAGTTTCATGCTTCTCTGTGAGAGTGAGATGTATCTATTAAATTCCTTTCAAAGACCTTGCCTGACTTATTTCTTCTGCAATTGAGGGCCAAAATAGCTCAATATCAAATATCTGCAAGCACCTTAGTAGTTTTGGAAGAGTGGAACTGCTGGATCAAATCCTCACATTGATCACACTGTTTCAAAATGCAACAAGAATCACCTCATTATGTTTTCATCTGGAAAGGATTATAATGTAATATTATGACAAGAGTCTGCCCTACTCTAAAGGCATGGGGATAATGAGGATTTGAGTCCTGAATATGTAACTATTTACATAATAAATAAGACATTTATTAAGAACAGAGACATGTATTACTGCATGAAATACAGAACTCAAGTCCATTAACCTTAATTAAATGGTTTTGAAACCAAGAATTTTCTATAGTAGTTCAGATGTATTAAAAGGGCCCTATGCATGACTGGTCTTGATATGTAAACATGTAAGCGCTCCCAGAAGGGCCACATCCTTAAAGACTACAGGTTATCTATGTATCTACTTTATGAAGACACTGTCCCATCTGCTGAACCAGCATGTGCGTGGGCCCCACTGCTACATTTGAGTGTGGTACTGAAATAAAACTTCTCCTGTATTTAGGAACAAAACACTGTAAATCAAATCCACAATCATTCCAGGAAGTATGGATGCACCAAACTGCTCAGTTTTCCATCCCTGTTAATTCTGTAAATTAACCACAAACTCCTACTGAGCTTTTGAAGGACAAAATGCTTCTTGTGAAAGCCCAAAGGAAAAAATACATGAGTAAACAGGTATGTTCAGAAGGATAGATGGGGGATTTGTACCTAAGCACATAAGGCCTCTTTTTTCAATATGTACAATGATAGAATCAGAGAATGGTTTGACTTGGACGGGATCTTAAAGCTTATTTGATCCCATCCCTTGCAGGGACACTTTCCACTAGACCAGGTTGTTCCGAACCCCATCCAACCTGGCCTTGGACAATTCCAGGGGTAGGGCAGCCAGAGCTTCTTTGGGCAACCAAAGGCCTCACCACCATAACAGGGAGGAATTTCTTCTGTATATAGGATTTCTTTAAGCTTTAAAGTCTGAAAGTCGAGGGCACCTTAGGCAGGCATTTGAGGATTTAAAGAGTCCTTCTCAAAGATAACCTTAAAACATGTTCAGTGTTCATTACTTTCACCAAATACGTTCACGAAATTCACCATATTCATCAATGTTCACCAAATACAGAGTGCTTTGAAGATCTTTTTAATGAACATAAATTTTAACAAAAAATACTGCTAAGCCATTATTAACATTGTATCTAGGCACAGGCTACCTGACTTGTAAAGCTGCCAGAAACACTAACTCTATTTTGATAACAGTATAATATCTCTATTTTTTTTTTAATAAATAAATTTTTAAAAATCATCAAATGTCCTTGTTTTATTTTACCACAATGAAATAAGCACAATCACAAGCCTGCACTTCAGTTTCCTATTAGGGTTCATATTACATTTATTTTTCCCACCCTATTCTTCCCTCAAAGCAGTGAATATGCAGGCAAGTAATTCTACCATCACTCCAACTCTGTGGATGGTACAAACCTGCCTGCAGCCTCTGTCCCTCTGCAACTAGGTGGTCATTGCTGCACCCAGCCTCTTTATTCACCATTATAACAGAAATTCTTTCATTTTATGCTTTAAAAAAGACACCTAATATTTCACCAGGTATAATCAGCACTTCCAAGTGACTGTAAACCAGGCTGCCCAAGCCCAGCCCATTGGGGAGGTGCTCTGACTGTGAGTCACAAAGGAACCCACAAATTAATCACCAGCCCTACACCACTTCTCACCTGGTCCTGGCTACTTCCTTTCCTCAGGCTCTGGTAAGAAACTCACACATGAAGCAATCCCCAAAGACAATGACAGCCATAAAAAAACTATTCAGGCTGCTGATAGTTAGGTACATATCATCAGACAGCCTGACTAAATTAGGATACGGAATTTTAGGCTTCCCACACTCTTCTGAGCAGAGGTAGGGTATGTTATGTTCCTGTCTCATGGAAAGCTGGCACATGGCAGAATGGTAGCTGGGTTTGTGCATCCTTTGCTGCTTATTCATCTCTCTTCTTACCCCCCAAAAACTGGATGTGAAGCTGCAGATCTCCTTTTTACCTGTATTAAGGAGCAAAGAAATGGTAAATCCCTACCACTAATAGCCTGCACAGACAGACCAATAATGAAGTACAACTGTATTGGGTTTGCATGGCAAAGCTTTGGTAGGAGGGTGGGGGGTACAGGGGTGGCTCCTGTGAGAAGCTGCTGGAGGCTCCCTCCGTGTCTGGCAGAGCCAGTCCCTGGCAGCTCCAAAGACAGACATGTCACTGGTCAAGGCTGGGACAATTAGAAATGGTGGTAAATGTCTCTGTGATAACATATTTCAGAAAAAAGGAAAAAGAAGTTTTTGTACAGCTGTAATTGCATTCGGGGAAGAGCAGAGTAAGAATATGTGAGAGGAACAACTCTGCAGACACCAAGTGAAGAAGGAGGGGAGGAGGTGTTCCAGGCACTGGAGCTGGGATCCCTCTGCAGCCCGAGGCACAGACCATGCTGTGCCCCTGCAGCCCATGGAGATCCATGGGCATGCAGAGATCCACCTGCAGCCCATGGAGGAGACCCAGACCCATGCCAGAGCAGGGGGATGCCTGAGAGGAGGCTGTGACCCCGTGGGAGCCTGTGGAGAGAGGGGCCTGTGCTGGAGCAGCCTGTCCCTGAAAGACTGTACCCATGGTAGGGTGACCCATGCTGCAGCAGTTTGATGGAGAGTGTGATGGACTCACATTGCAGCAGTTTGCAGGGATCTGTTGCTTGTGAGATGGACTCACACTGGAGAAGTTCATGGAGAACTCTCCATGAGAAGGACCCCACGGTGCAGCAGCTCCTGAGTAGCAGGAGAAATGGTGGGTGATGAACTGACTATAACCCCCATTCCCTGTCTTCTTGCACCACTGGGGTAGGAGGTAGAGCTAGGAAGGAGGGGTGTTTTAAGGTTTTATGTTTTTTCTCATTATCCTGCTCTGATGTTGTTAGCCAAAGTTCAACTAATATCTCTGATTAGACTCTCTTTTGCCTGTGATGGTATTTCATAAGTGATCTCTCCTGGTCCTTATCTGAACTTTTTTTGTATTTTCTCTCCCCTGTCCAGCTGTGGAGGCGAGTGATAAGAGAGGCTTTGGTGTGTGCCTGGCATCCAACCCACTACACGGGAGCCTGCTCCTGGATCATGGAGCAGCTTCTGCCCTACTGCTCTGGGAATTACAGCCTGTTCACAAGTGCTAGCACAGCACTATGTAGAAGATGAAATTTTCTTCTTAAGTACTTCTGGTTGCCACCAGCAGAAGAACTGTATATTCACCACCCCATCCAACTGCCTTGAAATCTTGGCAACTGGGGGGTTACACTGATGGAAAAATTATTTACCCTAAAATTCCTGCAATGCACAAGACCAGATAACTAAGCCCAGAATTCTCAACAGCTGCAGACAAAAGAGCTACAGCTAAAACTATCACATCCTCTGACCATCAGGCACACCTCAAAGGGATGCCCCATATATGGCAAAAAACCAGAAACAAGCCTGGCTGCTGGCTGTTGTTGATACCCAGCTGCTTTCCATTGATATTTGACTTATGTAATTCCACTTAAATGCCTTAGCTGGTTCTCCATCTGGCCATCACTATCTCTTGCCTGATTCCTTCCATTTTAACCCTTTGCTTCATCCCTTTGACATCTTCTGTTTTGTAATACCCCACATCCATCCCAAGCTCCTCTTTCAGTCCATGGGCAAAGCCCCCTATCATCTGCTGAGCTCCTCTGGTACATAATCCTCACTGCATTCACCTTTACCAGAGGCTGCTTCAGTTCTGCCTGGACAGCTGCACACACATTGCCTCAAGTAACTCCTCACTCATCTGGCTATGAAAATCATCATGAACACCAATTAAACACCCAAACTGCTTTTAATTGACCAGCAGTAATTCAGTGTTTTGCTGAGTACTTATAAAAGGTCACAGTTCTGTGTTTTCCAGTTCTGACTAATAGTTCCCACCACCTGTAACACCTAGAAATGGAAGTATTGCTCAGTTGTTTTTCACTTCCCTCTTTAGCACAGACTAGTAAAAGACCATTTACCTAATAAATTATACAATGAAAAGTATCTCTAGTGTCTAACGCTACCCTAAAAACTGGATGCAATGGCGGAACTACTTCATGCCCATCTGAAACTTGTGGACGTGCTAAATCAATGACTGGTCCTTGATTAAGGGCTGGAGCACTCACCTTGAGCTTTAACACTTCAGCTGATCAGCATGTGTACATGAGTAAGTGTTGGTGAAAAGGATTGTCTTCTGCTTCAACTGACAAACTGCTGGATAGCTTTTAAATGAAAAATAAAAAAGAATAAAATAAAACATAAATAAAATCTGTGTTCCTCCAGACCCAGGGGAACAAACAAACCAGACCTTCTGGACCCAAGCCCCAGGCCCTGCCAGTGACAGACACAGCACTAAGGCACACACAGCATGTCTTGGTGCTTAGGTTACCAACTTCTGAACTCAGGAAAGAAAGAAGAGAAAGGAAAACTTCTAGATTATTTAACAAAGTCATTTCAGCAATGATCACTCTTTGTACTTAATGGAACAAAAGAGCGAAGTCCTCTGCTCATGGACAAGAAGTGACTGTGTATGGCTCAGCTCACGGCCACATAATACATTCTGAACCTCAGTCTGCTGGAGCATCCTCCATATGGGGACGCTAGGGGAACCCTTGACAGCTGGACTCACCCTTGTCTACCAAAAAAATGCTGAAACAGTCCTGACCTAGCATGATGTAAAAGGAAATAATGCTAGAAGCATTTACAGGGTCAGGTCTGAAAGCCAAGTGAGGTCCTGGCCTCATGTACTGCCCTGTCTTAACCACAGAGGCAAACAGCTAAGAAATGCAACTATTTTCTGCTAAAAAGAAGCAGATTCCTTGGACAAAAGGAAAACTCAATATGACAGAAGGAAACACTAAGGCAATGGTGATAATCTAACACATACTGGATAATAACCATCGCCTAACCATTCCCAAAGAAAACTGAAATTAAAAGTCACAAGGCAGACACAGAATATGTTTTGTGTGTGGTGAAACCCCACAGAGTAGGGTGGGCAAAGCTCTGTATATGCTGAATCATCTCACAATACTGCCAAATTCCCAAAACCCCGTCCTTGATTTGATCAGCCTGTACTCATGAGAAAAGGAAGTAAACATCTTTAAGGAAGAAAGCACTGAAAAACGGAAGGATTTAACTGCAAGGAACAGATGCTGGCCGATCTTTGGCGAGCACGTACACAGGCAGCCATTGACCAGTGAACTGGGTGGTAACAAGTTACTAGCCAATTGGGATCAAATGTGTGATTTTTGAAAGCCATATAAATATAAGCTATGAACAATAAAGATTGCTATTGCTGCTTGAACCTTGGAGTGTCGTGTCTGTCCCCACTGCGACAGTTGTGAAATACATTATTCAGCCAACACTGCCGGTGGAGATTTGGTAAGGGTGTGCACACTGCACTGCACACCCTGGTGACCACATAAATAGCAAGATGTGCTGCTTGGCATAGTCAAAGAGAGAGCAGCAGCCTTGCTTGTGAGGCATTTGGAAACCAGTGCCTTACAGGTCAGGACTACTTGTTATCCCACTTTCACTGCATCACAACTTTCTGGAACCTGAGTAATACAGACTAACCCTGCCTCAGGGCAGGCAAGAAATCACCATGGGGAGGAGCTGGAGACAAATGTGTCACTAGTCCTTGCCACATGCATCACCAGTGACACAGCATATGCTCCCAGTTACACTGTGGATCACATTCTGGATGGAGCTCTGCAGTCCTCCATCTTCCTTAGAAGAGACAGATGCACATACATTACAGTCAATCATCCAATTTGCACTGATCTTCCAGACAAAATCACAGACTACTCACAGAAAAACCTATGGCATGAAGTTATGGTTTACTTGGTTGAAAAGAGGCCTCAGGAGTTGTTGCCAGATATGTACAACTTTTGTTTGCTCTACAGCACGGTTTCCTCGTCTGAACCCATCCATCATATGCTCCGTAGAAGACCACAGTGGTTCTTGGAGCAGCAAGTGTTGCCCAACAGCTGAAGCCTTCCTCGAGTGCACAGTGTTCAGGAGCTGCTGCTCTTACTGCACCACACAGCATCATTCTGGAAGTCTTCTGTTCACATGCCCTCCATCTTCAGTGCCCATGCACAGCACTCTAAGGAAAAACTCAAAGATCTCACTCTTACACCCACTGCAGGAACTCACACACAAGTCGGAGGACATACTGGGCTCTCTCACCTCCATTGCCTGCCTTGTTCCCAGGATGTCAGTCCTGCAGAGCAAATCCTGCAGTATTATACAAAGTTATATAGCAGTATTATACTATATTTGTGTAGCAACATCCGGCCTCCATTTACACATGCAGCCAATGCAAACTGGTGAGTAAACTCATGGAAGTATTAGATGTGATAATGGATTCTTCTTGGCTTTTGCTAACCTGACACCAAGGGTAATGCAATGCATAGAAGCAGCCATACAGTTTCAGACCTAAAGGTTAACTAAACTCAACATTCTTTTTTCTAACAGTGATAGCAGGAGAAATGCACAGGCAAAGAAAGGAAATAGGGCATGCTCAGTGCAGACTTTCTTGGAGGATATGCTGGTGCTTCTAGCAAACAGGGATGTAAAAACTTGCTGCATGGGACTTTGCAGCACCCCTTAAGCATAACCAATCTGTGCTAGAAATTATTTAACAATCAAGATGAAGATTGTCAATAACTGATAGCACAACTAGTTTCCAGAAATAAAGAAGCAGCTTAGCTACTGAGTCCTCTGAACAGAGGTGAGGATGGATCTCTTTGGTACTTTTGCAAATTGCTTTTCTTGTGTGGTTGCAGCTTCCCTGTTTAGGAGGTAGATGATGCAATGCTGAATCCTTCTGCTCAGTCACCCTCAAAGACAATGCTTCCTGATGTTCAGAGGTACTCGCTTTGCTTCAGTTTGTGCTTACTGACACTGAGCACCACTGAGAAGAGTTTGGTTTCATTTTCTTTACATTTTCTCTTCAGGTATTTATAACAATTGATAAGATAACCCTGAGACATCTCCTGGATGAACAGCCTCAGCTCACTCAGTCTTTCCTCACAGTCTTTCCTCCTGTCCCTTTACCACCTTCACACTGCTTTGTTGGACTCTCTCAAGGAGGTCCCTGTCTCTCCTGTCCTGTGAAGCCCAGAGCTGCACACAGCACTCCAGGTGTGGCCTCACAAGTGCAGAGCAGAAGAGCAAGATCACCTCCCTGACCTGCTGACAATACTTTGTCTAATGCAGCCCAGGATACCACTGGCCTTCCTTTCAGCCAGGGTACACTGCTGACATATGATCTACTAGTTCCAGCAGGGCTCAGCATTTCTGGAGGGTTCTATATCTGAGAGCTTCAAGTCCCATAAAAGTGCTGAGTAAACTCACTGTAAGGGATTACAAGATCAACTGATCCATTTTGGAGAGACATCTGAGTAATGAAATCCCCTGCATCCAAGTAACTGGGAGCAAGAGACAAGGACTGAGAGTTTAATGTACCTGCTCCTGCTTCTAGCCCTGTTTGCCAGGCTAGAAAACTTTGGGTACTTCCTCCTGGGTTTCCCTGATGACTCATGCTATTTTCATCCCAAGCACAAAACTCTGACATTATTTATCCTTTAGCAAATAGATTCAAAACAGAATCAAAATTGCTTCAAGCATGGAGTAAATTTTGCTTTGATGAAGCCTGTGTTGACTAAGCTGACCTGATCTGCTGGAAGTCTGTGTGCCCCCTTCCCCGTGGGGGTTCCTCTGCCACAGTTCAAAGGCAAAACAAGAAAATGTGCCTGGGCTGGGAAGAAACAGAAGTCACACTTCTAGAACAACACTGTTCTAGTTGCAGACTAGAACAAGCTGGAAGAACAAAGTTTGCCCTCTGAGAGAGCTCTTTGAGCCCAGTGGAGAGAGCAGAGAATTCACAATGGACTCAAGTTTGGGAAACCTCTCAGACTCTATTATGTGTGTTTGAGAACAGGTATTACCTCATGGCGGAACTAAGTGGGAAAAGGAGGACTTGTACATCACACATTCTTACATTAAGTCAGAATAACCCTGTTAGTTAATAATTTTATACCAGTTTACAATCACAGGAAGCTGTGCCTTGTGCATTACATGTTCATTCTTAGGCTTTGGTATCCTATTTGCACATAGTGGATAGATGCAACTGCATAATTCATGGTTGTATTGTTATGAACTCTTGATAGCATTGCCTCACATTATTTTTTCCTCTCTTCATTTTATCCTAAAGCACTGGCATATTGGTAAAGCCTGTACCTCTTGCTTTTTTCATAGCAACAGCAGCCACAGGAGGGAGAAGCAGAGGAGCTTGCCACTGCCATATTGACAGAAGTCAGCACTTCAGATCCCTGTTACTGTCTCAGAAAGAAAGATCCTGTCATATTCATTTTAATCTGCAGCAAGTGCCAAATTATGTCAATGTCAGTGTGAGAAGCTGTTCTGTCTCTTCCTTCCTTTCTCTGGTGGTACTGAGGCACAGACAAAAGATAAGGAAGACAAAACACCCAGCCATGGTTTGTGTTCAGCTGGTGAGTTTTTCAAATGGCTTGGCTACACAAGGATAGGCAGAAATAGGATTTTTCTTTCCACAAAGGACCAAACACTAAAAGCAGGCTAGTCTTTGCCTGACCTACAGATATCCCATGTCCTATGTTTCTTTTAACTGTCATTAAACATTTTATATGGGATGGCAAAGGAAAAAGCAGCAGATAAGAACTAGTAAAAGATATTTAATTACTGAAAGTAAGGAAGTTACTTTGAGACTTTAAATACAGTGCTTAGGATTCAGCAGAAGCTGAGCAGAAAGTTCATTAATTAAGACCCAACAAAAAAAATGGCATGCATTTCTTCCTTTTATATGTTTATGGCTAGAGGCTGTCCCATTCCCACCTAAGTGACTCCCCCGGGCACAGCCCAGAGCAGTCAAATAAGCTCCTGTGATTTTCCAACTGAAAAAATGAATCAACACAAAGATGAGTATATCAGAAGAGCTGTTTATGGAATACAGTTGAGCTGGACTTAGTTTATCTTCACTCACAAATGCTTTAGGACTGTCACATTACACTCACTGGCAAATACACACATGCATGGAAATGCGCAGCCCCATATGCATGTCACCTATGAGCTACCAAATAATAAGATGTGGTATTTAATGTCCAAAAGAATAAATCTTCTCATTTTTTCAGGCTCCCTCTTGAAATTGTTGCTGATCTATGCACTTCAGGCTCATCTAACATTGCTGGGGAACTTTTGATGACTTTTAAGTCTGAGCATTCAAGACTTCTACCCAGCCTTGGGTGTTTTCTCATTTATTTTAAGAAAATCCATCTAACATTTATTTTCAGGCAGCTACTCAAAGAGAAAAAGGGAGGCACTCCCTCAGTGTATCCAGACTGTTTTGAAGAGACATCCAAGTAAAGCTTTTGAAGAGCCACAAACATCAATATGACTTCTGTTACCCACTTGTGAGGATTTCTGACATTGCCTTTCAGTCACACTCCCCTTTTAAATCATTAATGAGCATCCTCCAGGGTGCTTCATCCTTCTAAGGTGACTGAATCTACTCCAAGAATTTTCTGCTTTTCTGAAATACACTTGAATAGACAGAGCAGACATGTCAGCTGTGCTTTCTGGATTTTTAAAAGTTTTTGCTATTTCTGGTAGCAACACCATTTTTATCACCACTACTCATCACTGTGAGCCAGAAAGCAGCAGGTCACCTCTCTATCCTGGCACTTTGCAGTTACTCTTGAGGAGGCTGAGCTTCCATCAGTCCTAGAATACAGAAGTATTCAGGAGGCCAGGAGCCTGAAGTCTGGGCCTGAGGCAGCCCTCCTGGCTTGTTGCAAAAGCTTTGCTGAAAGCAACACATTCCTACATAAGAGTTTAATTTCAGTAAAAAAGCCTTTGCCACTTCAAAATACTTGGAAAGTAACTGATTGGATATAGAGCCAATGCCCTTTCTCAGCAACCCAGTGTGCAGAGAAAGCAAAGAAATACCCACATACAAAATCTGAGTTCACAGCTAGTTCACCCCCTAAACACAGTCTGTGGATTAGGATTAGCCATCAGGAGTGGCTCTGAAGGCTGACTCTCCCTCATCCATCATCTGCCAAGGACATAGCAACTTCATACTCTGGCAGAATTCAGCAGTATTCAGAATTCTTACAACAACCATAGAGAACTCCATGCAATGGAAACCAACAGATGCCCTGACCTACCTCTTGGCAATAAGACTGCTCTAACAACATGACATGAAATGCATGACTTGCTACTGAAACAAAATTTGGTTTTTTTCCCCTCAGTGCTGGCTAGTGCTTTAATTTAACCCACATAATATCACATAGCCATCTCCAGGGGGCAAGTCTTCTCCTTGCTTCTGTTTTAAACATTATCAGCATGGCTATGTACAACCACATTCTAGAGCTTTTCAGTCAACCATTGCTCAATTCCACCTCTACGACACAAGGGCTTTAGCAGAGCTGCTTCATACTGACTAGACATATTTTCTCACATGTTCAGAGGAGAAACAATGGAAATATCCCACTGCTTGTTGCATGGTTTTGTTCTCTTCAACTAAACAAGACTTGTGAGTGGTACAGGAGGAATGAGGGATGTATTTTTTTGTTGGAGCCCAACAATCAACCTACAACAAGGGGATGAAGAGGCCTCTAGGGGACTTCTGACCACTGAGGTCAGTGATATATTATTATTTTAACATTCATAAAATCACTTTTATGGTATTTGTCTCCTTGTTTTCTTCCATTCCCTATTTGTCCATCTAGATACATCTACTCTCTCATGTATCAGGCTGTACAATCTCTAGTGCAGAGACCATGTTTTCCTTGTGTTTATACACTGCCCAGTGCATAAAGATTCTTGTCTAGCAATAGAGGACTGGAGATACCTGCTGTCCAGTCACAGAAGCAGATGACAGCTCTCAGCTTCCTCAGAAGAAATATAATTGGTTTTATGCAACAGCCACTCCAAGTACAACTGTATTTTGCAAAGTACTTTTCTGTCAGATTTCAGCCAGGCTAAATTATGGTTCTTCCTCTTGCCAAGGATACTTCCTTAGTTTTTGCTTTGCATTTGGATCAGAAAGCACTAAAGCACAAGGCTCTGCCTAATGACTTCAAACCAGAGGCCTCTGGATCCACTCTCAAAAGTAGGTTCCCTCTCTGTGTACCTGCCTAGTCCCTCCACAGCTTCCACCCTCTTACTGATGGATGGTCATTCTCAGCCAAACCATAACCATGGCCAGCCACTTTGCTTATGCCAAAGCCATAACTGGGGGCACTGGGCAGAACTGTCCACACAGCTGGCATGATCTGTCACACCACTGTAACCTTGCGCTTCAGAAGTTTTGCTGCCACTGCCATGTAGCTCACTGGTAACAGAAAAAAATTCGCAACAGATAACAGTTAAAATAAAATAATGTAATCTGAGTCCTGCTCTACTACATGATTATCTGTTTACCTTTAAATTGCTTGTAATAATTAGGTAGTGTCAAATTAATGAATTTCACAGTATGTGTCACATATCACCCTGTCACACAGTTGTTTCTTCCACAGCTGCAACAAAACTAAGGGTAAGACCGTGAAATTACTGATAGAAGGCAATTAACAGTGTCTACTCACATCGGAAAAAAAGATGTATCCAAGAGAATTATTCCATCATTCCCCTATCTTTAGTAAATTATAACAAATTAGCCTTTTTATTTTTGGAAGAAATACACCACGAAGCAGTTGCCCTTTGCAGAAGTCCCCATTCCACCAGTGTAGTGTCACCATGCTGTATGCATGGGCTGCTGATTCTGGCACTGGCAGCCACAGACCGTGAGAGGAAAAACTTGGAGATAGGGGCCTGGTGGTATGCCAGAGAAGGCAGTTCCACACCTTTCACAATTCTTTCTCTTCTCAGTGCACCTTCTGCAGAGAAGGCCGAAGCTAAGACATTTTATATAATTTGTTTTGATCACCCTGTTAGCTTAAGTGGAAACACGTCTTCCCATAATAATAAAATTCTATAGTATACAGAGAGAAACAGGCAAGCACCAAAACCACAGGAATCACTCCCATGGGAAAATAAAATTCAGTTAGGGAGGAAAAGAGTCAGAAGGCAGCATATGGGAAAGTAAAAGGTGACAACACAGGCAGCAAGATGATGGGAGAGGAAGCTGTGCTATCAGTAAGTACCAGTGTTCAAAATGCACAGAGCACTGTGCAGCCCCTTCTCTGCCACAGGAAAGAGTCAGAACAGAAGAATGAGCACACGGGCTGCCTCTCAATCTCTTGGCAGGAGGGTTCTCTACTCACCTTGTGCCTGGACAGAAAGCTTTGGGCAGTAAGAAGGTAGAGGCATGGTGGAACCTGTTCAGGGACAAGCCAAGCTACTGCACACCCTGCCCCAGTTCAGTGCTGGGAACCAATAGTGACCTGGCTCCAAAAACCATGGGAAACACCATGTTTGCAACACTAGGAAATGACCCTGTACAGCTTTTCTGTTAGAAATCCCTTTTGACATTCTTCTTGTTAACAGTGCCCAGTGAATCCCAGCAGGACAGAATGGGAGGTGCTGCAGCAACCCTGACCACAGACTTGGCTGCCCCTGCCACCTGCAGGGACACAGATTGGTCACAGAGAGAAAACCTTCTGTGCCAGGTGCTGGTAAACACCACTCAGGGTGCTGGTGGCACTTGGGACAGCTCAAAACTCTGTAGTCCATGGTAACAGTCAAAAAGTGTGTGCCACCTCCTAAGGACCCCACCTGTAGTGCCGTGGGCAACTCAAAAGCCACTATTCCCTTGTGCCTTTGTCTATCTGGGGTGATTCAGGGCAAGGAAATTATACATTATAACTGAATTAAGAATAGAAATCTGTTAAGATAAACTATGCCTAGGCCTCTGATGGAGAATTGAAGCATCGTTATTCACCCTTCCTACTCCTTTAATTCTCAAGAATGAGTGCTCATACAGACTTCTAATGAGGTTTCCTTAAAAGGTAGCTTAGTTTAACTTTCTTCTATTCCTTCTGTAGAAAACTAATGAATTACAGTCTTAAAGCACCCTGACTTAAAGGATTCTTTAAGTCTGCACTGTGGATCCTGCACAGGAACACTTCCTGCTCAGAGTTTTTCAACAGTTAAAATCTCTATGCTGTCTTTTATGCCAGATTTGGTCTACTTGCCCAAATGGGTCCACAAAAGACATCTTCTCCCTCTCTTACTCAACAAAGCTATAGGGTCTGGAATGACACACTAATTCAAGTTAAGAATGAGTTTACTGATTTTGATAAGGATTAAGGTCTTGCTTAGCAATGTACTTGTACTGGTTTTAATAGACCAGTTTCATCACTAGAGACAAACTCCAGGAGACATTTATTTTAGTTTAACCAACTCTACCTGAAGACACACCATTGGTTAAGTAACTGGTATCCCTCACAGAACTGACACTTTACCTAATCTGAGGTACTCTTAAAATGCACCATGAGTGTAACCCAAAGGGAATCTGCACAATGCAAATTGCCTTCAAAAATAACTCTATTTAATTGATATGGACAAAATTATGGTTGTGTTCCAAAAAACCATCTTTCTGCTAAAGATGAGGGACAAGATGCACATTTAAATTACTATGACATGGTATTCATGAGACAGGTTCACACATAACAAAGGAAAAGTATACTATTTTATGTTGCTTTAGTGGTTTTTCATTGTCTAAGTTTACAAAACTGGCAACACATGGTGTTATCAAATATGTTGAGAGCTAGTTTTGGAAAGTACTCAATTTGAAAAGAAAATTTCTTTTTAGGTGGCAATTTACCATTGTCCTTAGTTACAAAGAGGGTCCACATGAGTGCAGAACTATTGAGGTCCGTGGTGCAGAAGCACAGGGTATGTTTGAGCTACTCCTGAACAAGCCCCTGCCAGTCAGGAGTGGTTAGGAGTAACCACTACTGCTCCCCAATCTCTGCCCCTAGAGACACAACAACATAAAGAAACTCAAACATGACAAGTACTCCTCATCAGATGCTATGCCTTGTTAATAATTCCAGCAATACAAATTCATTCCAGGATAACAAACCTGTGTCAATTTAACTACTGCAAACTGCACTTGCTGACAGAGACAATAAATAAACTAGAAAAAGAGAGAATATTGCACAGAAACAAACATATCTACAAAATACTCTGAAGTATGAATCTTGAGGGCCAGATTCTCAGTTTTGCATGTGTGAACACAAAGCAGCAGAGGGCTCTTCCCTTTGTGTCCTGGCTGCAAGATTTCTTACCTGACTCTTTATGGAAACAACACAAACATACCACCCTTTTACCAGGAAGGAAGAAAACATCCAAATTCATGCACAACCCAGAGAAAGCATAGGCTTTTGATATGGTGATTTATATTTAAATACTATGATACATTTAGTTATTGGTTTTCTCTTTTTTTTTTTCTTCTAAACCAGGAACTCAGACAAAAGTAAAGAGACATTAAAAGCATGTGGAAACCTCACACCCACACCACTTTGCTTCAGGTCTAAGAGACTTAGTAAGAAAACCTCCCAAAAGCAACCACCACTTGTGAAAACTTGTGGCCATAAATGACTGCAACTGGCATCACAGTGTTACATCTACAGCTGCAGCTATCTGATAGCAAAAGGTATTTTGTTTTTAACCACTATGCTGTCCTTAGCTTGATGTGTGGCTGTTGAGATGGAAAAACAGCATTTCCCTTTCAGATCTTGCAATGTACTTTTCCACTCCTTTAAAATGGAAGGACCTTTGCAGAAATAAGAAAAAGGTCACACTAGGCAGCTTTATGTATTTCTTTTGTCTTCCTTAACAGAGAGAGACAATGGGAAAGGGAGTTCAAACAAGGCACAGAGAGGCAAAGAGGATACCACAGGTTTAATTTTTTTCTTTGGAGTTTTTATTTAGCGAGGCCTCATCCTCCAGCATGAGATACTGTGTTATGTTTTGTGAGGCCTCCTCCCTCAGCAGAAGAGAAGCTGTGCTCTGCTCGGTTTTTCAAACATGTCAGGTCACCCTGAGAGATTCTGTGAATTCAAATAATTCTGACGTTGACTGAAAGATGCAAATGAGCACTCCTTAATTCATCTCTTTCAGCTTCCTCAGACCTCAGGAGAAATACCTGGAGATAAAATGTTTCAGTTTCAGCAGCCAGAGTAATCTTTGACAACATACTTTGGGAAGCAAGACAGTGGTAGTTTCGCTCTTTGGTTCAGAAAGTTCTTTTCTAAACTCTGCCTCTGTTTACCCCTTTCCCTCCACAACCTTCATTTCACCTGAACTGAGCTCCTGTGCATCATTCTGTGCTGAAAAGCAGTTTTAGTTCTTTTATTTTCTTCACCCATAACTCTGCTCTTGAACTCCCTGCAACAGGAGCATCCTGGAGGCACGTCAGCTTGTGCTGCCTGTGAGCAGCCACAAAGGATTAACATTTTAGTTTGTGCTTTGTAACTGAGACAGGCTATGCTGGCAACTCAGTTTGAGTGATATAAGGCCCTTCTTCCAAGCTGTGATAAAACTACCACTGACTGATAGAAGAGGAATATTATTCCTCCCACAGTTCTCCCTTTCCTGAAAGATTTCTGGTTTGTTGTTACAGCAAGTTATAGCGCTGGTGAGAAGTAGCTCTACTGAAGAACCCAAGTCCAATAATTAACCTGAGGACTGATCTCTGCTCCTTTAAATGGAGCAGTCTTTAAAAAAATTCCCTTTCTGTCTATTTAGGAAAGTGTCTTCTTCTGACAAAGTAACAGCTTTTTCCCTGTACCATGAAAAGCTAATATATAATACCAGATGCACCCTGCACTAGTTCCCAAAGCTCTGGCACTTTAATTCAGTCTAACAGAACAGAGTGGTGCATTTCAATCTCTGACACTACAACTGCTGTCTAAAAGAACATGAGCTATTCCTTAACTACATCACACAGCTGCATGAGGCTGTGAAGGACAGAAACAGAAAATATCAGCACTAAATTCAACACTTGGTCCAGAGCCAACATCACTGGCATCATCTTCTATCCACTGGAGTCTCTCCAGAGACCAAGTTTCTTATGGAAGAGGTATTCACAGTGGACACAAATCAGGATTAGACAACATCCCCATCAAGACATCGACTCTCAGTCCAGGAAATCAAAGCCCTCAAGACCACCATGTGCTTGTTGGACAGCTGAATTGCTGTCTTCCAACTCTATTAACAAATGGAGTTCAACTAAATTGAGGAAATTCCATTATGTCACTAATGTATAAAATTTGCTTTTGTTTAACATGACTTTTGAAAGAAGTCTTTGCTCTGAATTCCAGCTACTGACTAACACTGCTAAGTATGTAAATAGCTAATTCCCAGATTTTCTTCTGACCTTTTCCCACAATTCCAATTAGATTTTAAACCACAAGAATAGCAGAGATATTGCTGAGAAAAGACTTTCACCATCCTCACCACACAACCATAAGCAAAGTATGCAGTAATAAATACCCAGGGGCAAATTCCTTCTCACTTGGTTATTGATTTCCACAAACAGCTTTGCAACAAGAATGGATTTGACCCTTTGCCCTAGACAGTCATCCACGGTGTTAACACTTTGGGTTGCTGAAAAAAGCAGACTTGCAAAGAAAAAATCAGGATGTTGCTCAGTTGTCATCTCACCACTGAATCCATTCAAAGCCAGATTACAGACCCCCGAGAGTAATCACAAAAAGCTTGCAGACCTGTTAGCAACAATGCTGCTGAAGTCTGATTTAGAATGGGCACTTTACCTCACACCTGGGAAGGGCTGAGGCCTAAGAACTTTCCTGTGAAGGTTTTTGCAATGGTACTATCTCGTGTGGAGTCTCTGGTGTCTGCTAACACAGATGGGTTCATGGTTCAATCACTGTGAATTCCTTGATGCATCATTCCACATTTAAGTCCATGCTCCAGCTCTTCCCTGAGGCTCCTCTCCTCTCTCCAGACATCAGATTCCATGAGACTCCCATACTGCTGTCATTGTGTCACAATCAGACAGCACTTTCAAGAAGTTTCTGGAAGGTGGGGGCTATGAGAAGGGAGATGAGACCAAGTAGACATTCCTATATGATAAGGATATTTTCCTCAGACAATTGTGTTAAACACACCATTAAACACTCCAGCAAATGGACACTGAGATAGCTGAGATATCACTGATTTCTGAGAGGTGAAATCCCATTTCTTGACCCAGCAGACAGCATCTTACTCTTTCCCTCCATTTTCAAAACTGGCCTAATTCAATTATTATATATATAACTGGCCTTACTAGATTATCCTGCTGTTCAAAACTATTTCATTATACAGAACTAATTCATACTGTGATGAAGAGCAAAGAAACATTTATAAAAAAATCAGAAGCCATGAAAATCTGAATTTCCTCACCCTTTAAAAATCCTCCCCTGCTTCTCTTTACCTTCTGCCTCATTCCTTTTCTCCACCTCATGCTTTTCTTTAATTAAGCAAATAAAAATATCTTAAAATTGCCTTTTGCCTGGAATTCCACATTTTGTTTCTCCTACTACTACACACACATACACTCATAAACAATCTATCACTGAAGGCAAATAGCAGTATCTGGTCCTGTTTTTGTATCACCAATTTTGATAGAATTTCATTCCAGTGACCTAACATGACCATGATTCAACCATTGTTGTATTAATTGTATATTCACTTTGATGCCTATTCCAGATGTGAATCTTCATATCCTGAACTCATGGAAATCATGTCATCACCACACACTTGTCAGCTTGCAAAACTTCATGTTGCAAGGTTCAGTTGCAAAACAAGTATGTAGTCTCACACTTGATCTTGCAGCATCTCTACAGTCCCTACTTTTAGGTATTAAGGTGTTTAGATATTAGATAGTTTAATTATTACATTTAAATTATATGTCACATTATTTATTATTACATTATTAGATATTCTATACTATATGACATTAATATAGAGCATATTACTATTATTGTACTATTGGGTAATTTAGGTATTAGGTTAATAAGATTTCTTAGACACTAAACACTAGGATATTTAGATACTTGAATATTAGGATTTAGATATTATGACTGCAGGAGCACAGAAGCTCTGGCATTCTGGGTAAGAAGTTTTCAGTGAATGAGCAAAATCAGAGATGGTTTAAGAAGACTTCAGCAATGCAGTACAGAAAGACAGGCTGAGAAAAGGAACCAATTTACCTGAAGTATTAACAGCATCTGAATAATAGATGGTGGAACTCTGGCTCTGGAACGGGATAATGCATCTTCCAATTTTATATTGAGGGTAATTATATTCCTAAAATGCAGAAGAGCTAATTGCCGAACTGAGGGCTCCTTTCCCTTGGAAACACAAAGAAAGCAAGACAGATTATGAGCAGTGTGAAAATGAGTTTCAAAATCCTCTGCTGAAATTCCTTCTTCCACTCCTGAGGGATTACAAGAATGATAAACCTATATGAAACACAAAGGAAACATAACAAAGGACAGAGAGCAGCCCCTAAGTCTGCACAGTAAATCTGATTTGGCAGTAATAAACTCCAGAGGTGGTGACTGTGTCTGCATGTGAAGAGGATGAAGGGCTGGGGTGGGATGAGAGCTGGGTGATATATGAATATTTTGTATTTTAACAGTACATCACAAATTAAATGTATCATAAGCTAAAAAAAAAAAAAAAAAAAAAAGGCAGGGCTGCAAATTGGTTGAATTTCCATTATTTTGTAAGATTTTGAGTACTCCCTGTTTACGGTCTTCAAATTTGGCAGCCTGACTCAGCCCACCTGTGGATCCTCCTCTCTATACAGTTTGAGAGACTTTACTTATGTCAGGAGCAGAGCTGAAGTTTCATCTTTCATTTTCAAAGACATCTGTTTTCAGTTCAACAATACCTTCTCACTGAGGAAAACCTCCAGCTGAAGAATGCAACTCAAGCTCTGTCTGCAGAGATTAATGGCTGTATTATTAATATATGTATTAATTATATAGAGCTGTGAAACTGTTTCTCTTTCTGGCATTAGTGGTTTTTCCTTGGGTACACATGGCTGTACACATGGAAGGTTTGGTATTCAACTGATGCTGACTTAAGTCTGGAATAAAGAAGCCTGACCCAACCCTTCTCATTCCTTTTCACTTTCAAAATTATTGAAACTGAAGTAAAGTAGGCCCAGTTGCTTCAGTTGCTAATTAATATAATTTACAAGAGCACATAATCACCAATTGGGCTTTTGGAAGAAACCTCAGAACATAAGCAACTAGATCTATTTGAATTTACATGGGACTTAGGACTCTTAAACCCTCAAAATTCCTTTGGAAATTCAAGTAATTATTTCCACCTGATAGGGGATAAGACTTGTGTTACTAAAATATTTTCAAAGGCCTCAGAAACACAACAGAGAATAGGGATGTTTGGTGCAATTTTCAAAACCAACTTAATGAGTTCTAATTTAGTCAAGTACTTAACAAAAAAAGGCTTAAGGCTTAGAGCCTACCTGTATCTCTAAGTGTCCAAATATTGGATTTAAACTCCAGAGCACTTAGAAAAATTTCCCTTTGTGTTCTAGTATGTTTTTAATAACATCTTACTTCCATTGTTTTAGAATTTCTACTTGTGACATGAGTCATTAGGTGAAGCAGCTTGTATGTTTTCTGGGCTCTTCCCTTTCAGAATAAAATTCAGTGTGAAATAGCAACTTTCCCTCTAAATTCAGACTTCATACCTGTAACTGTCTGAAGATTCAAATGGTAGTATTGTTAACATTTGGGCAACCATTTTAGGCATAAGGTCCATTTGAAAAAATGAGAGAAGGTTTCTAAAGTTTCCCCAAATATATTCAGCCACCAAGTTCCCACTGAAATCTGTAGGAATCTATAAGGAACTGCAAAGACCACTTGCACCTGTCTGGTACAGATTTCCTTGAGACTTCAGTGATAAACAATACTCTTTGGCTATCACTACATTAGAAGATCAAGTATCTATTGTGCATTTAAAATTACTGCAGTTAAAATCTGTACTCATCTAAACTGGTAAAACTTCATTGACTTTTGCTGTCCACTTACCATAGCACAGAATTCAATCTCAGACATACAATTCCTTTTCAAAATTTGAGATACTTCAAAGACAAAACTCACATTGCAGAAAAGGAAATGCATATATTTAAATCAACACAACTCCACTTATTTCACTGTGCAACACTTCAGTTTATCATTCATAACCTTTTTTGACTTTTAGTGTGATTGGCAAATGGACTAACCAGCTTCCCTGCACTCCACTTTTGTTTTGAAAGTTCCTTTTCACCTTTTCCAAACAAGCACTTCAAACCATTTGCACAAGTAACTTATTTGCATGACATGACTAAACACAATAGCTGCACTAGGAGGTTGGCCCAAGGAGAGAGAATTAAGCATTGCATCAATCTGCTGATGAACCCGTAAAGTTGCTTTTTACAGTTTTTCAAGATTCTATGATAAGAGAGTAATTTTTTCACCTGCACAGGATAGAAAATAGCCTGCAGCATGGGCAGGACATCACTGAAGAAAAAATCCCAGGTTTCAGCTAAGGTATCCAGTAGTTTCTGCCCTGCAAAAACAAAAAAAAAAAAACCTAGTGAAGAGTTTTGATTGTAATCAGCTAGCTGCAAAATGTAAAACACATAGGAAACAATGTGAATCTGCTACTATATGCGAAGATGAATCATGTAGCAGCTACTATTAGCAGTATGGAATTAATTTTCCATACTGGTATATCAGATCCTTCCACATTTGTACCTTTTCAGGTGACTCATCTAATGCTCTTAATAAACTCAGAGTCTGAAGTTACTTAGGAAAACCCTGTGAAGAAAAAAGAGTAATAGCCCAGGTTACATCTTCCTCTTGCAGTAATCCTTGCTGGACTGGACTGTGGAGGAGAGCAGGGGGAGGACACATCAGGTTAAATGTGGAAGTATTCCTGCAGAGGAATTTACCCCACTGTTCTCTCTCCTGCCTTTCAAGCTGCAAGTCAGTAGAGCAAACCACACTCTGTGGAGATGCTCTGTAAAGCATCCCCTCAAGCTGGTCCCTTGTAGCTTTTCCACTGTTCCCTTTCCCACTTACACAGAAAAACTCACTCAAGATCCATGGAAAAGTAAAATCATGTTAAGGCTCTAATTTTTACTCTAACTTTCAAGCAATGCAGTTAGAATTTGCTGTGGAGAGAGTTCCCTGTGGTTGTCACAACAAGGTCACCTCCATGTCCATTCCTTCCCCAGCAGCAGCCACCTGGAATCCTCCCCAGTGGAATCTGGAGAATCTCTGGCCAAGTTGTACAACCAAGCTGGACATTGAGTTCCTCACAGAACATTTTGCACAACACAGAGGCAAATGCAGGAGCCAAGATCCATAGAGGAAATCTGTTTCCATGGGTGGGTTCTGGCTTCAGATCCCTGTTCCCCAAAATGGCCCATGTGACCCTGGATAAGCTCTTTACCATCCCTATGCCCCCAACCCAACTGAGGCTGGGTTGCAATGCCCCTGCACTTCCACCAGCAAGTGTCATGGAGATAAAGACATCAGAGATTCTGAGATATTCAGACAAGACAATATGACTTGCCAGGAAGCAAATTCAATCAACATTACTATTGTTGTCAGAATATGATACTATTCTTAATTTTTGTATTAGAGCATTACTTTGAGTCTCAGCCAGGGAGTATTTTGCCCAGAATTACACATGTACACACGAAGCAATTATGCATGAAAGCATTGCACTCAAAGTTAGCCAAATGCCAATCTTTACTACAGGATACTTGATCCCCCTGCCTTTTTAAGCACGTGATGAATAGCAACAGCTCTGGTGAATCTGCAACTACTGAATTATTTCCAAGGTGATGACTTTAAGTGCTTTCAGATGTAGATCACCATGCTACACTGCAGCTGCTAGCTTGTGGAACACACCAAGGTCTTATTTTCAGCACCACCAAGCAGGAGCTCTCTCTGTCCTGCACGCTCACGTGCAAGACTGAAAAAGGTGTTCTCTTTTTATATTTTTAAAACCTTTTTTAAAAGTATGCTTTTCGTTAATTCTAATGAAATACAGCAGGGAACCAAGTCCAAAAATTTCTAGCAGCTGTAGCAGTTGTAATAGTAGTAATAATAAAAATAATGATAGCAGTAGTATGAATAGTAACAGTAACAGTAATAATAAACATGCTAGATTTGGCTGGGATAAGTTTAATTTTCTTCCCAGTAGCTGGTAGTGGCTGTGTTTTAGGTTGGTGCTGGAGCAGTGCTGATAACACAGGGATGTTTTAGTTATTGCTGAGCAGGGTGTGCATAGAGCCAAGGCTCTTTCTGCTCCTCTCCCACCCCACCAGTGAGGGCCTGGGAGGGGGGCAGGGGGGGCACAAGGAATTGGGAGGGGACATGGCTGGGACAGCATTTCCCAGCTGGCCACAGGGACATCCCAGACCATTTGGTGTCATGGTCAGCATACAGAGCTGGGGGGAGATGGAGGAAGGATGGATATTTGGAGTGATTGCAATTGTCCTCTCAAGTCATCATGGTGCACCATGGAGCTCAACTTTCCTGGGACGGCTGAACACCTGCCTGCCCATGAAAAGTGGGGAATGAATGCTATTTCGCTTTGCTTGTGTGCATAATTTTTGCTTTTACCTATTAACTTGTCATAATTTCAACACACCAGATTTTCACTTTTACTCTTCTAATTCTCCTTGCCATTCCATGGAGGGAAGTGAGTGAGTGGCTCCACAGGGCAGAGCTGCTGGCTGGGGCTAAATCACGAAAATAACCTTGCATTTTAACATCCAATACTAGTGTCTGAAAGGGCTTCCAAGATATAAATCTGATCATGAAGGAGAAGCCCAACCACTACACTCTGAAGACAGAGTTTTAAAGAGTTAAATGTTGTTTGAGTTAAATTTAGTTCTAGTTTCCAAAAGATGAGGTTAAAAGCCCTTATAAATCTAGTCCTTTTCAAATCTTGCTGCTAGAATAGTATGAAGTAAATTACTCTTGAGATAAACATGCCTTTACCATCACACACTTATTCCATCTTGTGAGCAGCTTGTTTTGAGATGGAATCGATCTCTGCACAGCAACTCAGAAAGGATGCAGAGTTGAATGACTTAGGTGGGAAGGCCTTTTATTGAGGGCTGTGGAAGAATTTCTATGATCTGTTGATGAGCATCTTTCCCATGAAGGAATGTGACTTACATGTGCTATTAAGGATAGATCCTTTTCTTACTGTCAGGCAAAGATCTCTGCATTTAGCATAAGCATTTGCTGGATTCCAGGAAACTGGGTTACTCTAAATGCTCATTTTTATGAAGCACAATATAGTCAGTTTTGTATGGCATAAAAATGCATTTGGTACTTTTCACGGGACTTCTAAAAGTTAATCGAAACTCATGAAAGAAATATAAGAATAAATAATTAGATATTAAGAAGAAATTCTTCCTGTTGAGGGTGGTGAGGCCCTGCCTCAGAGAAGCTGCGACTGCCCCACCCTTGGAAGTGTCCAAGGCTGGGTTGGATGGGTCTTGGAGCAACCTGGTCTAGTGAAAGGTGTGCCTGACCATGGCAGGTGGGTGGATCAGGATGATCTTTAAAGGTCCCTTCCAACCCAAACCATTCTGTGATTCTGTGATTTTCAAAACCTTCTGCAGGACAAAACCCCTCCAAAGTGTGGGGGGTTTTCTCTTATGAAAACTTCAACACCAAGTGGAGAGGGAAACACAAACCATGGGATGGGGACAACCTGGGATTTGAAGGGAGAACTGCTGCTTCTGCAGACCCAGGAAGCAAGCCCTGATCAGAATGGGAGCTCCAAGACTTCCATGCTTCCAGCTCTGTCTTGGGTGTTTTGAGAGCCATGAGGCCACTGAATACAGGATGGACTCTGGGGCAGAGCTGCATCTGCTGCCAATAAACACAAATTCCAGTCTTGGAAATTCAAGTCCACCAGCAACTCCCCAGGAAAGCTGTGTGTCAGAAACAACTCTGCCTCTAAATAAGAAGTCTGAATTACTGCTACCCTCCTGTAACTTGCCAGTTTTAGAGACATTTCTGATCACAGACTTGGAAAAAATATGACCAGCTTAATTCTCACCTTACCAGAATTTTTGACCATAATTTAAAGGGCAGCCATGAAATGATACACTAAATCAAAAAAAACAAAACAAGTTTAAAATCAACAGCTTGTTGAAATTTGGTATTTCCTAAACACAGTCCTATATTTGAAAGCCCTTTAGTCGTCTCACAGTTCAGTTTTTAATCTTAGTTTTGATCTCAAGCATCAGATACAGTATTTTTGATTTTCAAGATGGTAATACTAGGAAAAAAAAAGTATAGGACTTTGGTAGGTCTGTATCTCATTTGCTGATTTGATACTTGTAAAACAACTTCCTTTGTGATTTACAGAGCAGCTATAAAGGCCTTTCAATCCCTACAGCTCCCCTTGTGCTCTCCAAGCTGTTATTTTATATAAATGTGGAATTTGGTGTTCAGCTTAAGGACTTGCAGTGCTTTTTTCTGTGGGCTTTGAGGTTTTTAATGTCATATTGATCCTCTTTTTGCAGTGTTCAGGGCTACTGTCTTTTCATCAGAAAAGCTTGATTGTGTAACACCACCTTAATCTGATCAAATGTACTGTCAGTAATGAAAGGTCATGTACAGGATGTATAGATAGCTGAGACTAATGGAAACAGCTGTCTCCAAGCTCCTGCTTAAGCAGCATATTTAGACTAAGTGACATTATGACTACAGCTGTGGAAAAGAAAAGATACATTTCTTTAAAACTGCCTTCACCACCCAAAGATCTTTGGAATGTTTACATAGGCAATAATCCTTGAAGCTATTACAAAACCATTTCACCATCTGATGTATAGAATCACAGAATCATTTAGGTTGGAAAAAACCTCCAAGATCATCAACTCCAACCATGAACTCAGCGCTGACAAGGCCACCTCTAAGCCAGGTCCCCAAGTGCCACACCTACATCACTTTTAAATACCATCAGGGTTAGAGACTCCACCACTGCGCTGGGCAGCTTGTTCCAATGCCTGAACAACTCTTTCGGTGAAGAAATTTTTTTCTAACATGCAATCTAAACCTCCCCTGGCACGACTTGCACGCCAAATCTAGGACAACACAGCGTATTTAACAACACATCTAAACTTATGACCACTTAATAGCATAAGCTAAAATATTGGTGGCTATAAAGCAACACACCAAGTGGAGGTTTATCCTTGATGTTACTTCCAGAGATGGCACCTCCAGAAGGTGTAGACAGTTGAATGGAGCCTTGTCTTTAGAAGAGACAGTGCCTGACCTCATTTATGTCAGCATGATTCCAGAATAACTTTTAAAACAAACTACAGCATTATTTTGGACTTAGATACTTAAACTAAGTATCTAAAGGGATTTTTTTGCTTAGTTTTTTGTTTATTACATATCTTAATTTTCAGTTTTTCTGAGCAGGATATAATTGAAGGAGAAGGAAGTGTCCTTGCTGGAGGCAATCCTTCAATGACTCCCTCAATGCTGCTCTAGGCAATCACCTCTCCTTTATGAAGGTTAATGAGAGCACCAAGACAGGACCAACAACAGACTGTAGGAATGGACTGAGACCTGATAATCCATAGTCCCAGGAAGATAGTGGAAAGCATGCCAATGCCTCCAGAGCATTTGCAAAAACAGCTGTGACATACATAGCCATGCTAAAATGCAAGTTACCTTCATAAAAACGAATCTTGTCCCTTAGGATCACCATGCCTTTTGTGAGCAGCTGATTCTGTAAATAAAATATAGACTACATTTACTCAATTCTGTACTTCCCTACAGCAATCATATTTCACATTTTGTTCATTTTTAATTTTAGAAAGTGAAGGGGGTATTTTATTTTAAAAATTAAGCATTGAAGGACTCTTGCTGTGTTCATCTTATTTAAATCACTTGGCCACTGTTGGGGTTGATGAAGGCCATGAGAAAAATCCCTGTAGTCATGGTGAGTAAAATATCACCCACTTGAAGGTTCCATAGTTTCTTTGTTACCATTGGCTGTATTTTGCCGCATTATTTTACATATTTATAATCCCTAGTTGTTATTTGCTCCTTCCCCTCAGACTCCACCCCTACTTTAGTTTACCTAAGTTACTGTAACCCCCTGGTCCTCACCTTCTGTGTGCATTCCTGTATGTTGTTCAGATTATGAGTTTGTTATTTTGCTTATTAAAGATCTTTACTTTTCAGGTCACACAATTGTGCCTGTCCCTATTTATTTTTGCCACCCTCTGCCCTGAAGTCAGAGGACCAAAAAGTTTGTTGCAGTCACCCTCACTGCAACGGGACACTTGTGAAAGTATGCTATAATCACCTGCTGTTTTTAGGACAAAGGATGTATTCTGTGTAGTACAAAGTATTTCTCAAACTTCAAATGACTGACCTAAAAAACATGTACTTAAAGAAGCAAAAAGAATATTGCTTCAACAGAGAGTGATACTTCTAAAAGTCTTTCCTAGTAACTCTACTGCAATGAATTTCACTGGTTTACTCAAGGACTTCAAATTTAAGCTAAAAAACAATGTGTGAAACCTCAAGAAAGACAGCAATGACCTATAGAAACACAGTGACAGGTTGGGTTTTCACTATCTAACTGTATGCATATATATAAAATCCAAATCTCATCAATGTGTTGATTTCAAAAACACAGGGAAGTCAGTGGACATCTCTGAACAGTTTCAAGTATCTCCAAGTCATCATTTAGTGCGGGCAAAATTATTTTTCTTAGTAGCATGAAACAGAATTGGATTTAAATAAAGAAAACACAGGCCTACCTGCAGATACTCAGTGAAAAATGATCCCAGTTCTGTTTTCAGTAACTGCCTGTTTTAAAAAGAGCAAGAAAAGAATCGGTGTGATCAGCAAATCACATTAGCTGTGCACTGCATGAATGAGAAGTCACTAATAGCAACTTACTTTAGAATAAGCACAGAGACTGTCATTAATGACTAACTACAAAGAGAACAAACAGGACCAACAATACTGACTCAAACCATCATTTTTGCCTGTTGAAAAATATTTGCTGTCAGTTTAGATGCTTCAATTGCACATATGAAAGGAAAATAAGATTTGATGTAAAGAGGATGCTTTCCATCCTACATCCACTCAGGACAAGACAGCTGAAGTTTCATATGGTTTCAATGAAAAGGCAGGTAGGAATTTTACAGTTTAGCTCTGCCTTTCATAATTCCTCCACACTAAAACCTACAAAGCAACCTCAGAGAGCAATTGAAACTCCCATGCAAAACAAATCCCACAAACTCTCAAATTCAGAAACTGAATTCAACTTGGTCCATTAGCCTGCCGGTATCCAGGTAAGATTTGCCACATAGCTAAAAAGCCGTGTTATTTAAATCTCACATGCTGGATGCTAGATAACACTTCTCTTCAGTCAGGCCACTATTTAGATGCATAAATGACAGCTCAGACCTTATAGAAAAATAGTCCCAGCTGGGTTTTCTGAAGAAACCTCTTTTGAAAACCTGCCTGCATGACCATGCCAGGTTCCATGAAGAAATGGTGTCAAATGTGACTTTAAAATCTAAACACCCACTTCAATTAGAGTAATTATGTGAATTATATGTTCAATAGCATGTCATCTATCCCTTCATGTTATGTCTTTAACTGACAACTGTTTAACCAAATTATTTAGCTAGTAAATAATTTAGTTACAAACCAAATCCAGCATATCCCTATATTCTGTGAAAGTCTACAGGACTTGGTTCTGATGTTTTTACAGCACATGCTTCAGCACAGCCTCTTGAGATCCCCTGAGAGTTCAGGGAAGAGAGGAGCATGTCAGTCTTGAGGCGGCTGAAATACGGTTATGGAATTATTTATCCTTAAGCACATGTCCACACTGACCCTACAGTTCTGGAAGGTCTAGGCATAAATTAAATTAAAAAATAAACAGAAGGAAGGGCATTTTCAGATGTTCCTAAGCATCAAAATCCTTTTCAGCTAGAAACTTGACTAATTTAGACAAACTCTTTATGGACAAAAGTTCTGAAAGCCAGCAGAGGTATTATCCATAGGTGTCCCACTGCCATGAAGACCACCAGCCCTCTTGGCATGTGGCTGCAATGTGGGGGAGCGGGCAGCTCTGGCAGCACCTTGCTCTCAACAGTAACACTGACAAGCCCTTGGCAGGGATTAAAACCCAGCTCACTCAGAGCTGCTCAAGTTCCAGTGCCTCAAGGGAACTCAAGGAGAACAAGGTTGTAACAGCCAAATTGTAGCATGTTCACTCCAAGTGGAGATTTGCTGTCCAGTGAGGTGACTTTTTTCTAGATCACAAGTGATGACACCAAAGGTTCATCTTACTTTGAACATGGATAGACAGACCACTTTTAGGTTGAACTAACAAGAAAGTTGCAGATTTGAATTTTACTATGAGAATGGCAATTTATTCTCATGTATCTCTTTGTGCCACTGTTTCAAGAAAATACTGGTACTTTATGCTGACAGATTTTGTTTCATTTTCTACCCTCTCCTCAAGCTAGCAGCTCCAGATGGATTCTTCAAAGCCTTGAAGACGTGATGTGCAACTACCTTCTCTTTTAGTATTTTAGGTTCTACTGATAAATTCTGGTGTTTAGGTCAGGAAATAAAAATGTATGTTCTGCTTATCCAATAGCCAGCTCTCTGATAAAACAAGATTCCACCACATTTCTGCTTTTTCAACTGAAATCAAATAACAAGCTTGTAGGTAATTATATGCACTGGACTGCACCACACCAGCAGCTGCCAGTAGGCAGCTCTACACCTACATTAACATCTCTATTTACAGGGCAGAAGAACTGACAGCACAATTCATGCATCTTGCTTTTTTAATCCCTAATAATACAGATATTTAAAGCTACTTAATTAATTTCTAGTGAAACAGTGAAGCCTTCAGGTCAGATCAGAACACTGGTGTTTGATATTCTTTGTATATATTTATTTAAATATATATAAGTATATATCCAGAACAAAACTGGATCCAAGACATTGCTTGCAAATTTTTTTTCATCCTTGCTTCATTTCCTTTAAAAAAAAACAGTTAGGCTGTCAGATACTGGATAATTTCAATTACTGACCAACCTTATGGTCATCATATGGACGTCATGGTGGAATCCAGGTAAAAATCTGACTAAACTTCAAAGAAATCCCTGACCAGATAGCAGAACTTATTTCAAGTACATCTGATTTTTAAAGCAGGCATTTTGCACTCATAAAGCTTCTCTATCTGATATCAGGTCTTTACTGCCTGTTTCTTAATAAGTTAACAAATTTAACAAATACTTAACAAATTAAGATGATAATATAAATTCCTTTAAAATGTGCTAAAATGGCGTCCAACTTTTTTTTTCTCTGATGCTGTTTCATTGGTTCCTGTTTAAATTAACTCTTGCAACAGTACTCAGAATGGAAAGTTTAACACTGCACAACAGATACTAAAAAAGTTAAATGAAGCAAACAAGTGATTTTACTGGGTTTGAAGTCTGGCTGCAAAACATGAAATGACACTAAAATGTGCTTTGTTTGCATCACATCAGTATCCTGAAACTCAGAAAAGAGGAAGCTATAAATATGCATTAGCTTTAATACAGGACATCCACTCCGTTTCCCTTCACTTTTTCTTCTTTGTTTTAAAAGCAGTCAAAATAAATCTTTTGAAATGGCATATGTTACATGAAATGAAAAAGGAGAAAACACTGTTTAATTATTAATATTTCAGGTGTGGACCAAGAGAAAACTAAGCAGTACATACATGCATGGAGATTTTTATTACCAGACTTTTGACTCAATCTCCTAATAAATGACCCAGTAAGGGCTCAGAAGAAGGAATGCACAGGCCACATACTGGTGATACTCCCCATTGCTGGGACTTTACTGTGCTTCATCAGCTTTAGCAGAGGAAATCAGGAGTTCCAGCAGTGTGAGAGACTCAACTCCCACACTGGTTTTATTGCAATAGGGATTCTGAAGGCTGTATGCAATTCAGTATTTAAGGGCACTTTCTAATGCCACAAGAATGTAAGAATGGTATCAAAAGGCGTTGGTGTAAACAAGTGGCAGCTGTTATGAGCCAAACCTAAAAGAAAAGTAGATTTTCACAATTTCACAATTACCCACTGATGTTTCCTTAAATAATCAGGGTTCAAAACCTCAAGATGTGTGTTCAGAAATTGTTTTATGCATTTGTTTGCATGTATGTGACACATGGTAGTTGAATAGATGTGACATTCCTGAGTCAAAACAATGGCGTGCAAATATTGTTCAAATATTTACACTTGAGCTAGGAATCAACTTGGATATTCAAGGGTTTATTATGAAAAGTATTCCAGAATCTGCTCTAATTAAAGTGGTAAAGTAAAATAACTTATTTTATTGTCCTGTAACTATTCACAAAAGTAACTAACTAATATTAACAATTTACCTGAACGCTTCCACACTTGAATTCTGCCCAGTGGAAATAATGGATTTGCTTCTCAGTTTGTACTCATGTGTCTAAAACAATTGTAAGGCAAGTGCAGACTTGTTCCACTTTTGAGGTCATGTTTATGTATCAGGTATTTTTTCACTCAATAATAACATTAACCCAAATAAAGTTATTTTGAAATAAGTAACAAAAGCAGTAAGACAGGTATTTTTGGCATGTGTCAAATCAGCAACTTCATCTCAGGTATGAGACACCAGGCATTCTCCCTGAAGTGACCTACCAGCTGAGATACCAACAAAGCAGCATCATCCCTACCCAAACAAAAAGAAATGGGCCTATCAAGTGGCAGCAAAGCCTGACATAAAATGGAAAAAAAAAAATAAAAAATCAGTGTATTTCTAGTCAGCTTGCCTGTTCAGCCACATGAGATGCTGCATTAAATTCAACTCAACTATGTTACTAAGCATCATTGTGGTTCAGGGTGTATAGCCAGGTAAATTAAAGCAAAATCTGGGCACATTTCTATCTCTTTGTTGGTTCATACCAGAGTATATCTGTCTGACACATCAGCAGAAAGTTTTTATTTTTCCTCTCCTGTCCCTCACAAGCAGACAAGCATATTAAGGGAAATGCATTGGGCCAAGAAATCTCAGTCCAGAAGTACCATTTTTTGTCATTCAGATAAACCTGAAGAATCCTAACAGCACTTATAATAATAACGATTAACCATTATTCCAGCAAACAACTCAACATGATTGACGGATCATGCTAAGTGACATCATAGAAAAGCTATTTTTTATATGCCATTTTCTCACCAGCGAAGAAATAACTGAAGAGTAAGTTTATTTTAATTTCAAAAAAAACCAAACACAGGCCAATATCATCTGGCTGGACTTTTCTGAAGAGATCTTCTTTTTTTCCAATTAAAGGAACCAGACTGGGCCAACTATCCCAGACTGAGAATCAGCCAGGGACAGATAAACCCAGAATATCTTGTTATTCTGGGGAATATATTGGAGAGTCAGACTCCAGTGTCCAGACAGAGTAGCAATGAGCTGTTAAGGAAAGGAAATAACTAAGAATCATATGTGAAAACAGCTAGGGAATGTAATAAGCTATCTGTCTTTTTTAAGTGCAGATTTTTTTCCACCATTTATTTTATAAAGCATTGGACAAATTTCTGTAAGAAATCTGCTACCTTGCCCTTGCCAGGGAGAGGGTTTGGTAAACAATAATAAGTGCTGTAAATCCAGTTATCAGCTTATATCTTGGTAAATCTTCTTTTCAACTGTAACTTGAATAACTCAAATGGTAGGGTTTGCAATTTTTTTTAAAGGGAAGAAAGTTCCCAATATACATCTCACTGGCCTACAGTTAGTCTGTTACAGACAATATCATCAGGATATGGGGAAGAATTTGGAAACATAAACAGTGTTATTCAGGCCATGATGTCTAACAGGACAGTTCTGTCACTTCATTTACATTCATGCTGTGTGGAAGGAGCAGTAGCTCTAAGGGACCACCAGTCAGGACATCTTTCCTTGCCATGTCTCACTGAGTGCTTGGAGGCTTTACCTCTTCCATGGATGCAAGGGAAGCACCTGAGAGTGGCACCTCTGGAAATGGCAGTATCACTGCCATGCAATGGGGCTGAATCACAACAGGGGCCCAGGTTTTCCATTCCTTAGTTTTAAACCAGCACAGTTTTAAACCTTAGTTTTAAACCAGCACATCAAAAGGCCCTACTGCTCAGAGGTGAATTCCTCCAGCAGAAGGAGGGATCAGCTCTTGCCCACAGTGAAATGCTGACACACATCAGCAGCACTGATTACTGAGGCAAAATGGACTGTGCTGGTCAAAACTGCCACTGGGAGAAAAACCTTAATGCTCTGCAGAAGCTGTCAAGTGTGAGGGCTGGCAAACAGTACTGAGCATCTGGCTGAGAACACCTTGCATGGCCGAGTCTCTTACCTGACTCCTTCATTGAGGTTGTAAAGTTCATGGTCTGGGAGACCCTTACGCTGGAATACTGCTATCACTCCATTGTGGATACTGAAAGAGGACATGATGAGTCATTAGCACCCAGTAAGATTCAAGAATGGTATGACCTCCACAATTATTCTAACATTTCTGTCTAGACACTTCAGGACCTTTTAAAAGTCACAGACTTCTGGTACCCCACCCATCCCAGATGCCTAAAAGGAAATTACTGCCTAGCAATAGGTAACATCTTCGAAAATAAGCTCTTTTAGATTTGTTCCAACTCAGTGACTTCAATAGATGTACATCTGAAATCAGTAATTTCAAATACTTAGACCAATTTCTTTGAACACTTTAAGTATGTCAGCTATAACTTTTAATACATTCACATATTATTATATTCACATATATCTGAAAAATTTAAAAGTATAGTTTTTATCTCTACGGCTCACTGCAGAGACAATTAACAGCTTCCATTCCACTGGAGTCTGTACAAGGCAGTAGCAATCAGCTTTAGAGCTCTGGAAAGCAGGACAAGGACCAGATCTGCCCACCCTGGAGGTAAAAGGGTGTGGGGCTGCTGTGTCTTGTGAAGAAGAGCTAAAGGTATCTGTTTGTAAGGTCTCCAGGGAGGAAGCTTGATTCTTACTGGTGGAAAAGCTTATCACAGAACCACAGGATGTCCTGGGTTGGAAAGGACCTAAAGATCATCCTGTCCCACCCCTGCCATGGGCAAGGACACCTTTCCTTAGAGTAGATTGCTCCAAAAGCCATCCAACCTGGCTTTGAATGCCTCCAGGGATGGGGCAGTCACACCTTCTCTGGGCACCCTGTGCCGGGCCTCACCATCTTCACAGGGAGGAATTCTTTCCTGATATCTGATCTGAACCTACTCTCTATCAGTTTGAAGACATTCCTCCTTATCCTGTCACCACACATCCTTGTAAAACGTCTCTCTCCTTTCTTGTAGCCTCCCTTCGGGTGCTGGGAAGACTTGGTCAGCTCTGGCCTGATCCAGGGCCAGATCCAGCTGCACAGGGCTGCTCCCACTCCAAGGGGATGTCATTGCAGGAAAAATGCCAGGCAGCAGCAGAAAGTGCCTCAGGAATGCCAGTGCCCACATTAAACTTTCCCAGGCCAATGGTAAGACAGCTCATTTCAATGCCAGCTGTGAGCAGAGGACTGGTTGGAAGGTAAACTGAACACTGTTCACTGAGAGATTCAAAATGCAGGGACACAATAGCAAAGAGATGCACTATCAGAAAAGCACAGCCACCTTCATCTAAGGAAAAAGGAAACTAAAAGAGGCAGGTGAAGGGTCTGACCTGCTGTGGAGAAATACAGATGCAAGCAGAAATAAGAACCATTATCTTCTTCTCTCTTTTGTTCCTTTGAAGATGTTTCCAAAACCTTACACACGACTGCTGCCACAGCAGTCCCTCTTTCCCCACAAGCACAGATATACATTCACAATCTAACCCAGATTATTTTGGCTGGCTCATACAGACACACTCAATTTATGATTATTTGAAAATCAGCAGATAAATGTCTCTGGTACACAGTGAAGTGACTTGGGTGTTTTAATATTATGAGTCATAAGGGAAATAAGATTAAAGTAGTGAATGAAACAAGCAGTCTCTACACACTCTTCTGATTCAGAAATGAACTTTGCAATGTTGCCTGCCAGACTTAGGCAGAGAAGAATGACTAAACATTTCTTCTAAAAGGCGAAGTGCTCTCTCACTCTCTCTGTGGCAGCCCTTTCTAAATAAGGGAGAGGTCTTCTCTCTCCAGCTTAACAGGTCCGTTATTATTTCTCAAAGAAGTAAGAGAGAGCAAGCTTTTTTAACCAGAATTAAAGAGGACAGGTTGTGAGCATTGACATAGAACATCCAAGCAGTGAACTTTTAATCTGCCTGGGAACTCCCTAGTAGTGAGGGACAATATCCTTGTCTGGAAAACAAGTCTTGGCCTCGTTAAGTTGACCACCTGCCTTTCCTTCCCATCACAGACAGCAGTGCTTGTATGGAGGGTGCAGGATATAGCCCCTGCCTGCAGGTTTCGTGGGAATGGCACTGGAACTGGCCCTCCACACTTGCTTAAGAGCAGACACAGAGGAGTTGGAATAACTGGGATGCTCTTGGTGGCCTCAGTTGGTGTCAGGATAATGAAAAGTTTGCTTAAATCTTCTTAGTTACCTAAAGCTAAAGAAAAAAACAAACCCAGACCTCACTTAAATCAATGGGTTTCTATAACAAGAGGTTGTTTAAAAATATTTGGTCAGAATGGTTCAACCTTTTGGTGTAAAGAAAATATGAGCTGTTGCTTACACACAGAAGTCCTGCAAGATGCCTGTGGTGGGTGGATTGCTTCACCTGTGCCTGCAACCAGCTTTCATTGAGGCTTAAGTCAATAATGTACATAATGAAACTTTTATTGCAATAGTTAACCTGAACTGGAAATGCCTTGTAAACTCCCTTCTGTAACTCTTTTACATCATAGAAATTAATAATGGGCACAGTCATGCACTAATACTACTGTGAACACCTCTGTTGTCGCTTTGTGTGTAAGTGTGTGCACAGGAACAAGGTACTGCAGGAGACCAAAAAGAGTCCAATAGAGCCCAAAAACTCTACAGAGCAGGCTCACTTGAGGAGAGGAAATCAGGATGTGAAAACTTTAGAGACCAGGTTTTTTGGGGGGCTGCTTTTAGAATGACAACAAAATGTCAAATGGCTCCAGCAATGTATATTGTACTTATCTATCCCACAGTAGCTACAGATTGCCAAACAAAACTACCTTCAACCAAGGCAGCATTCACAACCACAAAAATCAACTCATCAGCCTAAGAAACTTCATCTCTTTTGAAAGACAAGTCATTCCACATTTTACTGAACCTCCAGAGGAGGAGGTGGCTCCAGCTAACGAAAATGTGGGGAATGGCAGCTCCAGCACACACAGCACAGAATTTCCCCACCATTAGCTTCACCATGAAGGGATCTGGAAGGTGTAAATCCCTGGAGCACAGAGCTGGATCCCTGCTGATGGCACTCACAATCAGCCCAACAGGGGCAGGGTCAAGGTAGGCAGAGTGGGGTAAATTATTCTGATTTTGCATATTATCAGTCTGTTACATGCTACTGCCTACAGAGCTCAATACCACCAAAACATACATTTCTCCTGAGTTATTTGTCCATCCAGATACCACTGGAGTGGGAGCCTGGCTCCTTCTAGTACCACCCATAACTGTTCTTTTACTGACATCTAGAAGCCAAGAAGGAAAAACTATTGCAACTAAAACAGTTTTCTGTCAGGTCAGAATCAGTTTGGCCACAGAGATCAGGAGCAACTCCAAAGCTGGGCTTGCAAGTCTTTTAAGTCCTGATCTTCTGTGTGTTTCAACCATGGCCATGGCCCTTCCAGCTCATGATTTCCTGGCAAAGCAGCAGGACTTGCCAACTTCAACATCCCATAAACATCACACAGATAATTTTAGGTCTCTAAAGCAGTCACTGCCTTTGTGTGCAAACAGCATAGGTGAAAATATCACTGATTTTTATGTAGTGTTTGCAAATTCTCCCAGAGTTCCAGGTGAAGTCCAGAAGGAAAAACAATGGGTATGAATAATCACACCCTCTGACTACCAGGCAGTTAGACAACATTTTCATTTTCAAAACGGACTAAATCAGTTAGGGCAAATTGGCTCTGCACAGTTACATGAACAGCTAATTAACAATAATTAACCTGATATAGGTGCATCAACACCTTCTTGAAGACACTCCTGCTCCAGAGTAAAACATAATTTTTCTGAATTAGCACAATCAAATTGGGAAGAGCCAATTTTCAGCACAGCTTCAGTTCAGCTGCAACTCCACCAACCTTCCCTTGGCAGGGAAGGCCTTGACCCTTCCAAAATAAGCTCCTAGATGCTAGCTCACTTATGTTCCAGGAATTTCCACCCAAGGTAAGGCAAACTGCAAAGAAGGACAGGCTGCAATTAAGCACTTGGTCATACAAGTGAAAATAAGCTGGTCTGGTAAACTCCCTCTTCAAAGAGTTAGGGAGGCATTAGTTGCCTCACTTCACCAACTATAATCACTGCTCTTACAAACCAAGAAATTGAGACAGACAGGTGAGAGGACTTCCTGGAGGTGTTACTAAGAGTTAGTATCTCTACTAAGTGTTACTAAGCGTTAGTATCTCTATGGACTGTAGGACAAAGAAAACTGGTTATCTGCATTCAGGGAGGTGTAAATTATTCTGGAGGGCTATGGGGAGCAGCAATTCCCTACTACCACCACCACCACCACCTTCTGTAGTCATGGCTGGAAAATTCTCCATGGGGACCAGTGGTGGCTTGGCCAGTGGGAAGTCTCTTTCACCAGCCCTGTTCTCCCCTCCATCCTACAGTGAGATTCTGTCTGCCCCCCCATGCACAGAGAGTGCCAAACACTCCACAGAGGGCTTCAAATAAAGGGTCAGAATAAAAAGGGTGATCCTCAGACAGGCAGAAATACTTTAAAATATTTCTAAATAAAAACTGACAGAAGAAAAATATGCTGGTCTGGAATATTTTCTCCACTGGAAAAGCCTTCCTGTCATCTGAAAAAACATTCATCTTAAATTAGGAGATGAAATATGGTTTTCATGTCTGTAAAAGTTATTTTACAGCAAATTGTTTACTGTAAAAAATTACCCCAGACCTTAAAATCCTTTCTGATTTGGTGTCTCCTCAGATTTACTGCTGGTCTCACTAATGTCACAAGCAATTTACCTGTTTTCTTCACCTTTTCCTTGCTATCTCCTACTCCTTCATGCCTCTGTGAATTTTCTGTATTTTCTTACATCAAAGAGGATCTAAGAACCTTTGACTAGAGGCTTTCCTAGAGCAGAACTCAGACAGTATCAGCTCCTGATGAGGCAGTCTGTGCTAGTTCAGTCAGAATGAAAATCCTGCCATGGATTTTATTTGGCCTGAGTGGGCCCCCTGGTGTGTGAGCTCAGGATTAAAACTTCTGGGTTTCTCAGTCCAATTGATTTAGTCAGCATTCAGCCCTCATTTTTGCCTGAAGTGATCTTACACCTAGTGAAAAAATCTAAACTATTTTAATCCAGTGCAAATTCTGTGAGCTGTAATGAAGTGTATTGTTCCGCTATGTTGCTGTTGGTTGCCAGTTAACTGCACCAACAGTGTTTTGCTGCACAGATCTGGGGTTCATGGGAAAGCAAGCTCTGAAAAAGCCATGATATAAAGTCTCATTTGCCTAATAGCAGACAGCAGCTTGGCACCAATTTCCCTTTGATGTAACAGTGCTGAGAAGTTTCACTGCATTTTAGCACAGACTTAAAGGGAGGAGGAAGTGACCTTCCTTGCTACCACAGTGCTATGTTCCCCCAGTAGGCTGAATGGGGCTCCTTCAGGTTGTCCACTCCTGGTGTCGAAATGCAGAAAGAATTTGCAGGTATGAACAGTCTGAGCTGAGACTGGTGTGAAGGAGGCAGCAGTGGCAGAAGGGACATCCCTGTACCACAGTGGCCACACACAGAACAAATGCAGAAGGGCAGCCATGCATCCACCCCCTCCTCCAAAAATGCCCCCAATGACTGAGCTGCTGTCCTGCACAGGACCCCATTAGCAGCACTTCAGCTTTTCAGTCCCTGGCATGGCCAGGGGCAGCATCCTTGCTCTGCCTCAAAGATCTGCCTTTCAGCATGGGATCAGCCAGTTTGTGTGGGGCTGAACCTGATGTGTGTTGTGCTTCAGCTCTCCCCACTTCAGTTCTCATGAACTGAATTCAAAGCTTCTTTGAGAAGCAGATACACATATGCCACACCCAGGCACAGCTGCTAACATTATGCAAGAAAGCAGCAGACATTTAAATATAGAACAGCCAGGCTTGGTGAGAGGGGAGAGCTCTGCTGGTGCATCTTGACTTCCTTGATCATCAAGCTCTTATGCTTGCACAGAATGAAACAACACAAGCAATCATTTCATTTGGAAGGAAAAATATTCCTGTAAACCAAAGTATGCAAAGTGTCCTATATTGGGTTGTTTCAATTTTGCAATAGAAAAATAAAAGAAATTCCACAGCCCAAAACTTTAAAAACCCAGACCAGGTTTTGGGTGAGTCAAATTTTAGATGTCCAGGAACATTACAGTCTCTCCAGGAGAGATGAACACAGATTCCCCCAAGACTAGACTCTGCTATATATGTCAAGATAGACATGCACTGATGATAGGCAGAAGCTACAGTGTATAATTTCTTAATCCATCTAATTCAGTATCATTTAAGACTCACTGACATCTGTTCAAGGAACAGCAATGGGACAGTTGTGTAACTGTTTGGATGAAACGTGCAGATGTCCAGCTCATTGACTGGCAAGCACTTCTGGCCAGAGCTGTACCTGCCCTGTCCTGTCCAAATTGAAAGTAACAAACTCTTGCTTCATCTCAACTAGGAAAATCCTTTAGCTTGAGTATCAGCAGCAGCCCCAAGCCTGGAACTCTCTGCCTCCCAGCAAGCCGGGTGACCTGCTCTGCTTTTGCATCTGCACTTCCACAGCTCCCTCCCCACATGCAACACCTGGAAAAGCTAACCTGGGGACTCTATTCTGATCCCCACCCAGGAGTCTCTTACTCCCTGCTGTTTCCCTTAGGGCTACTGGCCAAATAAAGTCCCAACTGGCACAACTCAAGATGGCCCAATCTATCCTTGATCTACCATCACCATCCATCCACACATCCGGTACAACTTGGGTTCATACAAACAGCATGATATTTGAGAAGAAACTCAGTCTCTTTTGTGGTCAGCACAGCTGCAGAGTTTAGTGCACTGTTGGCATTCAGCAACTAATTCTTAATACAGACATGAAACTACAAATTTAGTGGTAAGAAGGACAGAAGAGATGATATTTTATATATTTTATTTTTCTCAGAATTTAGGCATATGTATCTGTAGTTCACCGGTCTTTCTCTTCCTACAGTTGTACCACCATATAATTATAAAATACTACAGATGACACTTTCCAAGCTGTGATCTAGGAGGTGACATTTCATTTTCAAAATTGACCTAAGAATTTAATTCCTAACCATTTAGAGGCTTAGATTAATCTTTTAAGATTGTCACCAAAATGGACATTAATATGCTTTCTGAATGGCTGAGCTAATGGACACATTCACAGCATAATGTTTGCATAGATTTTCTTGTAAAACAGCCATATAATTAAAATGTATAAACAAAGTAAAGGAAATAATCAGGACTTATTTTCCCTGTCCAAAGTGCAGGTGTTTGCATGTGTACATACACACACGCACACATCTATTTGTACTAGCATGAGCAAACTTAGTAGACTTTGTCATAATTACATCAACTACCAGCAACAGCCATAGATATACAGATAGGAAGTATGTATTTTAATAGTTGTGCACAGGTAATTCTTTTTTTAAATATAACCTAAGCCACATAAACTTTGAATATTTAGATAGACACAAAGATATATTTGAAGCTGGATGCTGTGAAACAAGTCGCTGTCTGTCACAAAGGCTGAAGGGAAGGCAGGGATGTCTCTCTGTTATCAGCCTTCAGAGAAAGTTTAAGAGCGAGGGGAAAAAGGCACTCCTGTGTTAATCTGAGTGGGAGCTTCTGTGCATGTACCAAGACAGCCTGTGAGCCTGCCGAGGTGGGAGCCAGCCCAGCCTGCCGCTCACAGAGCAGCCACCTGCACATCAATCCCGCTGCAGGAGCACGGGGAGACTGCCAGCAGCCAGCACACTGTGTGACCTTACCTGTTCCAGGTAGCGTTGGAGCAGGCCCGGCGCTGCTGTGTCCCCCGCTCATCCAAGGCTGCCTGCTCTCTCTTGCCCAGATCACTGAGGCTGGGCGAACTCATGAACTTCAACCTGCGAAGAGTCCTCATGGTCAAATGTGTGTTTGCGTGTGGCAGCTACAGATACACCATCCTGTTTACACACATACACACGCAGCTGGAGCAGCGGCAGCAGCAGCAGTGCGAGCAGTTCCCTCCGTTTGCTGTTCAAAAAAGAAACTTAAAAAAAAAAGAAGAGAGAACCGGTCTCTAGGGAGCACACCTCTGCCAGCAAGAAAACAAACCTTTAATCAGATCAACTCTGACGTCATCAACTGTGGTTAATAATTTCTCCAGTCCTTTCAAAAAATAAGTCAAACTTCTGGCTGCTGCTACAGCACACTGAAGGGGCCCCTTGTAACCACAGCTGCCCTGAGTGTGAAGGCTTCCCTTCCCCTTGGCCCCTGGCAGCATGTCTTGGGAATCTCGCTCAGCACTGCGGTGCTCCACCTGTCATGGGAACTGCTTGGCTCCTCCAGCAGCCTGGGGGGGTCTTGCAGCATTTCCCAAACTCTCGCCCCTCTTCCTGCTCTCATAAATGGAAACGAAACTGGAGGGCAACAGACAGGGGAAAAAAGCAAACCAAAAACAAAACAAACCCAAGTAGCCAATACTGACGCACTGAGACTTTATTGGGAAGTTTCATAACTGCCTGTGCCCTGCCACATTGCGACACTGAACACTCAAACTCTCACTCATACGTCCACATCCACACGCTCAGAGGCTGCTCTGGCTCAAAGCCTCACACAAAGGATTCGCAAGCAACATAACTGCGGAATGAAAAGTGATGGTCTGGGGTTTAGCATTTGGAGGAATTTCTGATGGTGCACAGAAGAGCCAGATGATTTGCCTTTCTCTGCCTGTATTGTTTGGTTTTTTTATTTTTAAATTGTGATAACAGCTGCAATAAGTTTCTACAAAAGCCCCAGGTGTCTTATCTTCAAAGGAAAGTTGACTGACTGCAGCAGTGAAGCTGAAGGATATGCTTCTACAAGACTCCACCCCATGCTTAGTTTGCTGTCACTCACTTTCAGCTCTGTTTTAAATCCAGGAATGCCTGGCTAATCTTCTGGGGTAGTTTGCAACAGACTGATCCAGAACATAAGAATTGCTCTTTTATTGCTACAGCACTGATCTGCATAGTCTGGTAAAAGCCACAAAGGCTTCTTGCAGAGTAACTTCACACTCACTGCAAAGAGTAGAAGAAATAGAACTTATCCTTTCCTTTTTTTTTTTTTTTTTTTCTTCCTGTTTTCTACTTACTCTTTTCATCTGTGATTGCCTGTTGTCTAGATTCAGGTATAACCAGCTTTGTTGGTGTCCAAATAACATAGCAAAGCTTACTCTACAGGAAAACTCAATTTCTCACAGACAGCTTTGCCCTATGTGCATCATGTACTGATATATTTTAGTAAAAAAACAATTCCTCTCACTATTCAACCAAAGTCAGAAAAGATTATTGCATATAAATATTTACTTCCATAATTTGATGTAGTTTGTGATAGCTCCATGGGGACCAATTACAGAACTACTTAGAGAAATAAATCTATTTTTACCTTGTGCCACTTTTAGCCATAGTGGTTTTATCCCACTGCTTGAATTAGCATTGTATTAATTGCCCTTCCCACACCAAAACTCTCAAATATACAAATGAGCAGCACAGTAGATGGCATATAACATATCACTTTGGAAGGGACCTGCAGCCCCACATCTAACCTAAGGACAAAGACCTTACTATCCCCTTACTAAACTCTTCCAGACGTTTAACACTTTCAAACAAACAACAATCCATTATGTATATGGCAGCAAAAGGAAAACAAATATATATATATTTATATATGTATATATCCATATTCTAAGGGATGAGATGTCTTCTACAGCATACAAATGAGGGAGCAAACACAGCTCCAGCAGAACACTGCTTTATCCAAATAGGATGAAAGGCACTCCATTTCTGTGGACAATATGGCTGGGGAGAGCAGGGGAACACAGATCAGCCTAAGTTTCTGCTAAGGGCTCAGATAAAATGTTTGTCTGCCCTGTGAAGTGAAAAAGCTAGTTAGATAAACAAGTGGCAATATAATTCCCTCTAATTTCATTTTCCACCTAGTTGCTTTTTTTCTTCCCACATTCTGTGAATTTAATAAGTTTTGCAAAATGTTATAATACTGGATTAAATCCTTGCATTTTTTAGCACTTTGATTCTGTCTGTACGGTTAAAATACTACACCTGTAGAAGTTATTCTATTTATATGTCAACCTGTACTACACTCAGAGTCAACTCATGCACCAAATCATAAGCCAAGCATTCCAATCTCCTGAAAAATCTGCAACAGGAGACAGGCTTTCTCTACACTCTTTTCTCCTTTCTTTGATTATACCTGATCAAATGTTGATTTATGATAAAATAAATGATTTTCAACAAGGGCTACTTCCACCCATAACTGCAGATTAATCCTACATATTTATACCATGCTGAGAGTCCACGGACATGCTTGACTTCGTGTCATTCATTAACTTGACCTAAGTAGTGCTTGGGTAAGAAGGGAGAAGATAAAATCTGCACTTCAGCATTACAAGTGAAGAAGAGAGAGGTGGTGTGACTTGCCCAGCCCACTTCATAAGGGTGGCAGAGACATCAGGAGATCTTGGACCTCTGTTTCACATTCCAGCAGAAGAACAAGTGGATGCTGCAGGTAGCTGGGGATTTCTGGGGCCCAGGTGGCCAGAGGGCAATGCAGGAGTCAGAATTCCTCAGAAGGGCTTGTGCTACAGCTGTGCTTCTGCAGCCACTGGTGAAGTGCTGTCAATACAGCACTGCTTCCAGAGAGGCTCAGCAGCACAGACTGCTCACCACTGGCCATGGAGAGGGGTGAGAGCACTGCTGGACTCACTGGGAGGAAGGGGAGGACTGGGGATTGGGAGGAGACTTCCAGAAGGTTCAATAAGGAGCACTACATGCTGCTTGAACAGAACAGCTGCACTCAGCGCAATCACAGAGCTGAGACTGTCAAGTACTGGTAGGTTAATTCACTTAAACCCAGTATGCCATACGTGGTACTAATACTACTAAGCTCACACAAAACCTGCAGCTCAAAGGTTAAATAGTTTAATCAGAGCCACATAACCATTTCAGTGAGGAAGGCACTGCCAGCTGAAGCTCATTCTCTTCCCCTGCAACATTTCTCCTTGTAAAAACAGGCCTGTCTCTACTAGAAAGAATTCTTTGATCTGTGGGGACCACATCCTCTGAATGACTGCACAGCAAGTCCCAGAGCTGCCAGAGTCATAAGGGAATTTCTGCTTACCTGGATTTACTTCTATCTTAAGGCCAAAAACAATATATAGGTAGATAAATACAAGCTGGAAGTTGAAGAGGATTTATGCTGTTACTAGAAAACCATGTTAACATACAGATCCAGGACCTTGCTTTTAATATCACAGGAGTCCTGCCACAGTTTCCTCCTGCTATGTCAGTTTTGCCTGCAACACTCTTGCTGGGACCTGTGGTGTAAAGATTGTATTGCTGTGCCTAGAAAACATTAGGAAAAAAAATCCAGGCAGTCCTCCCCAAGCATACACTTGGTTTCAAAAGAATGAGATTTAATGAAAAAAAAAACCAAAAAGAAAGAACCTTACATTTTATTTACCTAATGTTAATTTTTACAGTTTAATTCTACTGTCTACTTAAAAGTTTCTTTTTGACCATGATGAGAGGGGAAAAGAAGTAAAAAGTAATGTTCACAATGGGAAACATTAAGAAATTTACAATATATGAAATCCGTAATAAAGCTGTGGCTGCTATGGGTCAACTTGTTTAAGACTACACCACTCTGCTACTGCAATTACAAATGAGCACTGCAGTGGTATCACTACCAGTGGGAGGATGCAAACAGTAAGAGAATTTGCCATCTCAGCTTTATTCACCATTCAGAGCTTTGCCATGAACAAAACAACTCAGTAAATAAAAAATTTAATTGGAAAAGAAAAAAGAAGCCCACTACTTCACTTTATCTCCCTATCTCTTTTGGACAAGAGAGCAGAACTTCCTGTAGTGATGCTGAGTGGTGTACACTTTACAACCAAAGAAGAGAATGGCAGAGTGTCCCTGTGGCAGAAAGGAGTTTAACATCTCCCTAGAAAAATTCATTTTAGTTTTTCATAAACTACGCCACAAAACTTAAGGTATGCCTTGACACATGCCAAAGCTCAGGAATTAGTCTTCTGACAGAACAGCATAGCCCTCCTAAAGGCCCAGGACATCCTGCCACACCAGCAGATGAGGGGCGAGGCAGAAAGGAAGGAGATGCAACCATCAGGAAAAAATAAAAAGAGCCAGAAGGAAATGAAGTTGTAAACCTAATGACTCATCAATTCCTTTGCTACATAAAGCTCCTTTATTATCAGAACACAAAGAATAAAGAGAGTAAAGAAAGTATGAAACCAAAGAGGGTCTATTTACACCCTTCCTCCTCCATCCCACTGACTCTCTGCAACCTCTGGAGATAAAGGCATTCTCAAGGATGCCTTTTTGTTTATTGAGGTTAGTCCTAGGACAGCCTTGGTTTTGCTAGTCCTTTATCTTATTTCTGCCCTCACCACAGCCAAGCCCTGATTTGTAAGAGAGGACTTGGCCTTACTTAGATGTCTTCCCAACCTTTGGAACACCTCCTGTGCTTCTACATCCTGTGACCAGCCATGCCCATGAGACCACAGCTGCCTCCCTGTGGACAGAGTCGGGCTTTCTGTCCCTTCACCTCCATGTGGGATTCACAACTGGCATTTGTCTTTTAGGTTGTGACAAAGAAATGCTCATGACAGTATCTCCTTCCTAAGCAATCACAAGGTGACACCCAAGAAGAGCCCTTTGACTAGGGCTAGCAAGGGATGCTCTGCAGTTTACAGACCATCTGCAAAGCTTCAGAGCTGATATTCAGGCAAGCCATGGCTACTGCAGTTCCACTGCCTGCCTCAGAGATACACTGGCTTCCACCAAACATAGCTATCCATGTCATGCTAACCTGCAGATGGGCCCATCTCCTGGACCTTTCCTTCCAGAAGTTTCTCAGTGTGAGGCAGAGCATCATGGGTGTGCCTAGGAGATTTTCTCAGCAGAGAGGCCTGCAAAGGTCCGGAGCAAAGAACCATCCAGACTGCAGCAATCATCCAGTTCTAGTTTCTTTCCATAGTCTACTGATGGATGACATTTATTACCTGTACACTGAGCTTCTCAGCCTCCCCACCTTGCTCCCTTCCTGTTTCTCTTTTACCCTTAGCTTTTATACTCCCTCTTCATTTTTTGTCTTTCTTAGCTAGCTAATTCTTCCTCAGACAGTTTTTAAATATAAAGGAAAATTTGGTACTAACAATATTTGAAAAACCACTCTTTAGCTGGCTCTCAGGGAATCAAGGCTTCAGTTTGCCTGTTTGGACTGTGAACTCCTCTTTACCCTTTTCCCTCCCTTTGGGGATTCACTCTGTTCTTCAGTCAGCAAAACAGGACCCTGAGTTCAGATATAGATCCCAGTCCCCAGCATAATCTAACACAGTTGAGCAATACCTGCTGAAAGCATCCATGAAATCCTACCCCCTCTGTCAGCAGTTTTTGGCTTTACAGAGCAATACAAGCAGTTCTTAAACTACAGTAGACAGCTAAATCTTTTTTGTTGTGTTCTTCAGGACAAAGGCACTAGGAGAGAATAAGGACAGGAATAGGCCTGTTACACCCCCATCCAAAATATCAAGCTTTCCATGATAAATCAATTCTCCTGGCTTGTAGTATTGCTTCTAGTTATCTCGGTAAAGGTTCTGGGAATTAAAGACAGTGCAGTGGTCGAAAAAAATTCAATGGTTCTGCTGGAGGAAGAGAGGACCAATGCTCTGGATTATATGACCTGTGGCATTACCAGCTTCCACTCACATGCACCCAGGAAAGGAGATGGGTTTCTGAGTGCCAAATGCACCTGCTTCAGGTGTTACTGTTGCTCACTCAGTGATTTAGCAACCCACTGTAACCAGTGTATACTCCAGGACAATCTCAAAACTTTAATGCAATAACTAAATGGAAGTCAAATCTTAAATTTTGATTCAGAAAGTAAGGTTTCAAAAGTTCTGATCAATAAGAAAACCAAACATTTAAAATACTTTGTGCTCTTATTACAAGATCATGAGATAGTGGAAAATTAATCTTACAAAGTAATTGAGCTCATAATACACATGATTTTTTGCCTTCCTGAGCTCTATGTGAATTCTTTCCAAAATTGCCTATCTTGCATAATTTTAATTGGCTCCCAGAACACCATGACCTTGATGCAGCAGCTACAGTATCTCAGTGCTGACTTCTACAGTAATATATGGTACCATGCCTTCCAAATCTGTGAGCCCTGAGAGATCAGAAATGTGTGCTGCATGGTGCTATTTTTCTTATATCCAAGCATTTCTGATTTAAGGTCTTCCAAGAGGGTTCTGATTGCCTTGGAAGGTCACCAAGATAAAGAACCCACTTCAGCAGCTCACTGAGTTTCTAATGAACTGCACTGGTGGGCAGCTGTTATTTACAAGTAATATCCCATCTTTCTCTCAAAGCCATATTGCTTGTGTAATGTTCTCTCAGAGCATGGCTAGAAACATGAACTGTGCCTTGAGATTACTGAGCCTAAGTCAGGGAGGTTACTTCTGACTCAAGCAATGCAAGAGCCAGCTCTGCAAATGGGGAATCTTTGACTCTCGTGGTATTACGTTGCTGGTATTTGCACGGTATTATAGCACTTTGGAACAAATCCTATAGTCCTGCAAGAATCAAAAAAGCCTGATGTTCAACACAAATGGATTCTTTCAGAAAATTCATCATTCCCCCTTTGCCTCACAAGGATGTCTTTCTGAATGGAAAAAGCACCAGAGAGATTTAAAAGACAATCCAAAATTGCAACATCTATCTGTGCACTTGGACTCTGCAGCATTCAGTGTGATGGAACTTTCATACGAACTTAAAAATGGGGAACTCTTGCCATCCTTCACACACACATCCTTCACACTTTCTCATGCTGAGACTGTCCCTGCAAACTGAGATACTGGGCAGTGCAAACAGCCAGAGTATAAAAAGTCTTAATTGCACAAATTATTTATACTTGTACCTTTAAATCTTCATTTCACCAGATCAGCAGGTCCAGTACTATGACCTCTCAAGTATGTATCACATTCCGAGTGTTTTCTCAGGATGCTCTGGGAAATAATTTATAACAAAGGGCAGAGTGATGTAATTTTTTAGACTACACAGCAATATTTGGAAAAACTTCACTGTCACTGCAACTCATTAGCCCGTCTCAGTCTTCAATCGGACACAACATGGTATCAACATCTGAGTTATCACCTAGGAGGAATGCCTCATTATCAAGGAGGTAAAGCACATTCCATTTCCTTACAGAAAACATTTTTTTCCCCACAAGGTAACAACAATTAGATACTTAATTGAGGAACTCCTCCTTCTCTAAAGTAAGCATGAACACCAGCCTCCTCAAACTACTGGGGGATGCAGTGGAAGAACAGAGGCATCATCCAGAAGATCTGTGTGTCTTCATCTATGTTATGGTATGTCCCTCGTCTCTCTCTCCTGGTGAGTCCTGTTATTTTGTTCACCAGGCTCCATTTCATCATTTCAAATGATTTGTTCTCCAAACCTGGGCTATAGTAACTTTACACTGCAAAACAGTTCAAACTTTCCAAAGGCATGCTCTTTTTTTTTGGTTTTTTTTGAGGCACCCCTCAGAAAACTGCTGGAACCATAAACATTTTAGGCTTCACAGCACTGGGAGCTCTGAGCCATCCAAGGTCTTCCAGGTTGGCTGCTCTAGGACCAGCAGTTTGAAAAACCACCTGGACTGAGCTCCCAGATTCTGAAACAGAAAGCTGAAGGACTTGAGCAAGGCTCCCAAATGTTCTGCTGAGATCCTGGTACAAAAAGCAATGTTTCTAGAATGCACAATTTCTTCATACAGACAGCTATAGGCCAGGTAGTCCCAGACTTGCAGACAGCTCTTATGTGAACTGCTTCCTGTGGAGCATGCTTCATTTTGGGAATGCCACCAGAAAAAATAAATTAACTGAAAACCTTTAATGAGTGGCAAAGCCTGGAGTGTGGTAATCTCCACATTTAAATCTCTGTCTCATGTCCTTTTGAGATACTTTGGTCTCTATAGAGAGGTTTACACCAAACTTCAACAACTTAACATCTTCACATTGAGGGGAAGATCACAGGAGGATGGACAAAGCTTGGCCCTGTGGAAAAACTGCAGCTTTTGCTCATCCTGACTCTTAAAATCTGGAAAAAACATTTGTGTCAGCCTACTTTTTCTAAAATTTCATTTCAGGCCCATTGCTCAAGGATGGAACACAATGACACCTGAGGTGATGAGGCCACCTGGAAAGGCAGCTGGGCTGGGGCTGTGCCCCCTCAGGTGAGTGGGGAGGTAGCCCTGAAAACAGCCATGTAAAACACAAAAAAAACCAATAAAACATGCATCTGCCTGTGAAAATGTGCTCCTTATTGCTTATAACTACATTTTAACTCTTTGATGAGCCCCTCACAGGGAAAAACAGCTTAACTCCCACAAAGGTTTATAAATCAACAGCTGTTTGCCACGTGTTTTTTTTTAATCAAAGATGCCCCTCTTTGAGTTCCTCCACTCAATGGAGGGGAGTGATGGAATGGAAGGGAAAGTGATGGCAGGGCAAACACAAGAGGAATCCTGCTACTCTCTTCCCCTAGGCAGCTTGAGGGACCAACCCAGTGCCATCCCCTTTTTTGATGGGACAAAAACCTAGTGCCAGCACCCATGGCGTGAGATGCTTCCCACAGGACACTCTGTGACCCTGGAAAACAAACCAGGAACCTCCAAGAACCTCCTTGTCTTGCACTTTTGCTCTGTCCTCCACATATGGAACACAGCTTTTCTCCACCCACACTCCTTGTACATACCTGAACAGCAGTAGCACCACTTTAGTCTTCCAGTTTTGCTGCATCATTAAAGCTTTAGTCCTTGCCCTGATATTCTGGTGCTTTCAAATTATAGGGGCATTGGTCAAAAGATAGAAAAGGGGGAAAAAATGTTTCTTTTTTGTCCCTCTCAGAATGATCAGAATTGGAATTAATTTTATCCTGTGTAATGTTTTGGCTTGGTTCATATTTTTTCCAAGTGAGTTCATGCATTTCTACTTGCAGAAATAGAAGGTCAGGAAACCAGTCAATCCTCTCTCTCCTAAAAGGGGTGAATCCCTTCTAAGGAGTGAATCATCAGTGTATGGAAAGAAAACAAAATGCAAAAATACCTTCTGTGGGACTGTAATCATTGCTGCATGCAATTACAAAATGGACAAGGGGACTTTGGATGCCATTTGTTTGCATGAATTTTTAGGTAATCTGTTTAATTTAAGTGATGAACATGGGAAAGAAATTAAACCAAAACTTTCATCTTCTTGCTAAAAATAAATAAAACAGTCTTGCTTTCAGCAGTGTTTGTCTATGCAACACAAACATTTGAGCAGACTGGAGGAGTCAGGGAGGAGGACAGGGCAAGGACTCAAATCACTTTTTCATAAAATAAATCTAAAATTGTCCTGGCCCTCATCTAATTTTCCACATGTTAAAAAGGAGATATGTGTATGAATATATGTGCAAGCCATTATGTTGTTTTTATTAGTCATCTGTTACAGAGATTAGTTCCAAGAAAAAGTTTTGGATCCAGATCTGAACTCTCTGAGGAAGGAGAGTATCCAGAATTGAACTTTTGATTACTACTGGCATAAAAATAATTTGAATCCAGGTTTTTGATTCATTGACTGAATTTGATTTCCCTGATTTTTTTCATACAAGAATTTAGCATATCAGTTTAAACATAAACACATCTAAACTTAATTCCGCTGGAATAAAATAGAAAGTTTCAGTGTTTTTTTACCGTAGTGTTTCCTATCTAATGCTTTCAACAAAAAAAATCTTGGTTCAAATGTTTCCAAGTATTCTTTTTAAAAAAGCAATAGGCTTTCCAACTTATTGCTGGTACCCAGTAGTGTTAAAAAAAAAAAAAACAAAACAACAAACCAGTGAACAGTATAGAAGCCTTAATTTTAAAGGCTGAATTATTAACAGTGTATAATTGTCCTTCCCTATGAGAGGGACTAAACTTTAGTAGTCAAAACCAAATGCATCCAAAACTATTAGATACTTTAAGTCCTAGTTGAGAGGTTTAATGAAAATATAACCAGGACTCACTTGCATTTCACACATAAGGTCATTTATTAGACCTTTATCACAAAATGCTATCTAGTAATCAATGCCAGGCATTGGAACAACTAGAAGTCCTGTTTCAAATACAGAACACAAGTTCTAAAGACATAAAAAACTCAATCAATTTCAAGCCCATATCATGATTTTTTTCTTGAAGCCCTATTTCAGTAATCCTTATCATTTAACTTCTGGAGGATTATTCAGACCTCAGTGGCATGACCTACTCTCCTGGAGAAAGTGGAAGAGGAATGAAAGGTACTACTTATACCTTCCTTTACTTAGCACAAAATTCAATGTAATAATACACTTAAGCTGTTATATGGTTACCATATGTTATATGGTAGAATTACTTCACATAGTATTAACAGGTAGATCTACAGACAGAATATTTATGCTTGTATCTACACTTTACTATGGCCTGTATTCATGAGATGGTAAATAAGTAAAGAGATGAACACTGGAAACAGCATTTGAATGATTTTCTTCTTTTTGATTAAGAAAAAAGGTCTTCTCCATAAGACCTATGATGAGAGACAAGACACTCATGACCACAGCAACAGCAATGCAGTGGCCTGGGAGGTCAGAACTGGAAGGTGAATTTAAGACACACTAGAGATAAAGCTCTGTCATTCCAGTTTGGTCTTCCATTTTTTTTAAGCTCATTCAGCTCTAGTTAATAGAAAATGTACACGAAAATCCAGATCTCATTCTGTAACTGCTGGAGAAAACTGGGCACATTCAAGGTGCAAAACGTTGCATCCTTTAAAGGATCTCATCCTGGTCAGGAAAGTCACGCTGAGTATGTGCCTGCTCTCTCCACCGGCTATAAAGAGATTATAATGCGAGTGGTGCAGATAAGGATATGGTATTCCAAGATGTAAACACCTAAAATTAGATGACATGAATGTCATTCCCAGGGTTTTTTTTGCTTGATTGATCATAATACAAGTGTAAATAATCTGGCACTCAATTAATAAATGTATGATTTCCTCAAGTACATGCTGTGATCCTGGATGAAGAAATCTTCAAGGGCTATCACTGGTACAAGCTCAGGTGTATTTCAAGCTGGGAAATATTAAATTAGTATTTCAAGGAGAATCTGCTGCTGACCAAAGGCATTGAGAGATTGTGAGAAAAAGGACAAAGGCTTTAATAAGACAGTCTAAACAGAAAGACTGGCTACGAGCATCTGGCTATGGAATCAAATGAAATTTTAGGGAGACTTCAGCTCAAGTTACACCCTACAGCAGTGAACAATAATTGAAGAAAAAATGAAAATACTGCCAGGTTCTCCTCTTTGTATTTGAATTTGTATTTGGAGGAGGCGAAAAAGGGAGGAAACAAAGAGTTACAATTTTTCCAGGAATACTAATTCCATAATACTAATTACTATAAAAAATGAGTGCTCCTTCTGCTGTGACACAGTAAACCCTTCTAAACCCTGTTACTATCTCAACACTCTCCTACTGACTTCTGTCTCCTCATGAGGAGAGCAAATGTGTCACTTTGCCATTTCTGATTGGCCCTGACATGCCAAGGCTTCTGCATGTGCTGGATCTGAAATCCGTGACATTTCCATGAAATAGAAAATGGACATAGGACACATCCAGAAAGTAATGTACAAATCTATGTATATATATTGCCTATGTACAAACATTTACAAAGGCTGTGGCCTGCAGATGAAAACTAATGAGGGCCTGAAGCCTTCAATACCTGTTTTCTAGGGCCCCTGTTACAGTACAGCCAGACTCCTAAAATCTTTAAATTATAGCATACCACAATGAAGAGCAAGTAATACTTACGACTATAAAAATATGTTGGAATATAAAATTTGAATACAATAAAACTATAAGTATTGCTTAAAGTTTACTATATCATCAGCCAAGTACTGCATTTTTGCAGCAAAAAAAGACCAAGTAGTTATAAAATTCTGGGTTTGCAGTGGGAAGGCAGTGATTTTTCATAAGAGCAAACACTCTGCCAGGGTGCTGGTAAGTTGCTCAAGGCATAATGTTTAGTAATGTCTCCTCTCATGGTGGGAACTCTGATCTGACTGCCCACCACAGTATGGTTACAGATTACATGGCAATCTATCAACAGTTTATAATAGAATAGTTTGCAAATGTTCCACAAAGAACAGAGTGCTTACACATGTGTCTGTTTACTCTGAGTTATTTTGAATACCAAGAATAAAAAGCTTAACAATGAACAAACCGAAGACGGATTGTACACAGTGAATGTTTAAAATATTTCATTGAAGCATGAAAGCAGCTTTTCATTCTGCTGGCAGTGGCTGAATCTTCCTAGGAGCTGTATTTGGAGTTGCAGCTGACAGAACTGATGTTGGGCAGCAGATTAGTTGGTAGACTGTTAATTTAGCTAAGAGCAGATGTGGATATTTATTTTAGGGAGGGTTGTAAAGCTCAGGAGCAGAAAGTTTCTGGGTATGCTTGAAAAATGCAGGCAGAAGTAGCAGGGATTTCCTGCCTGAGCAATTGTTCCCTCACCTTTTCCAGATGAATTACTTATGAAGAGAAAAGTGATGCCCATACTCCTCATGACTTGGGAGTATCAAGTTCCCATCGTACAATACCCCCTCTCTGCTACAGACATCTTTAACTCATGTGTCAGGGAATCCAGAGTGGCAGTACCTAAACAGCACCCTTGAAATCCTAAGGGACAAGAAGAGCAGCACAAGTAAAAATGAGTGGGTTAATTTTCCTCTCAGTTTGAAACATCTGTGCCCAGTTTACAGAACAAGATAAAATCTGCTGTAGGTTTCGGCCTTGCACACATCCCTGGAAGTGTTGGACATGGTTTGGAACAACCCGCTCTAGTGGAAGATGTCCCTGCCCCTGGCAGGGGCATTGGAGCAAGATGATCCTCAAGGTCCCTTCCAACCCAACACTGTGTCTATGATAAGAGCCATGCAAGGTTCTGGCAAACTCGTTTATAGGGGACCATTTACTCCTGCAGCCTGGGATGAGACCAAGTAACACTGTAGGAAAATCCAGCTATCATTGCAATAAAGTAGCACAGAACACCATTCCCACTTCATACAGACTGGGAAGAAAGCATGCATCACATTGATTTACCAAGTAAATCAAAATAAAAGTTTTCAGGAGCCAACCCTTTAGAAATGACCTCATTTCTTAAAAACACAGGAAAAAAGCCAAAGCCATGTCAGAGGCTAGATTCTACAGTTCAGTCATCAAGTAAATAAATCTCTACATGTTCAGAAAGAAATCCTATTGGAGGAGGAAACTGACAATTGTTTTCTGGGAAAATTTCTAAGTTGTTTTGAAAAAAAAAGAAGAGTTCTTACATGTGATGATAATGTTAAATGAAAACAGAATAACATAACAAGGTAACACAGTAAGCACATTTACTTTCCTTTCACATAAATGCACTTGCACACCACCACATACACTCTCATTTTTTAACAAAAGTAATTTCAATAAATCATTAAAAATGTTTTTCTCCCTAAAAACCTTGAATCTCAAACACAAATCCAATCCTAACAATGAATATTAAGGGTTTGGCCATTCCCCCCTGCAGGAAAGCTGCAGCTGTGTAAGACATTCCTAGAGCTCAGCTGTTCAGTGTCTGTTCTTGCCACACCCATACATATATATCTATCAATCATATAAGGGCCATTCAAGATTCCCTCATTGCTCTAGTGCACAGTCAGCCAGGGCAGCTAAATCTGTGTCTGCAACACTGACTGTGATCTTGGTGAACAGTAGCTGAATGCTCTAGTGCAGCTTGAGGGTGCTGTGGTGGGTGACACCCCAGCTTTTCCATCACCCATTCTGTCTCTCTTCTTTAGGGTTTTTTTTTCCTCAACACAAAGTTATTTAGAGGCTTCTCTCAGGCAGCAACAATTCAAGCAATTTTCTCTATTGCTCGCTCGCAATCCTGATTCAGCTGTAAACAGATTCCCAACTGAAAGTTCATGCATAGCATTTTTTGAGTTACATTAAAACTAGATGGATGCAGACTGACATGCACTGATGCTAAAGACTCCAAAGGACCACACTATTATTCAGGTATTTTTCTGTGGCAGAAATTTTGGAGATGTTAACCCTACTGAGTCAAACAAAATTAACTTTCCAGGGTGTCTGAATTTGGAAACGTTTTCCAGTTGGAATTACTATTGCAGAAACATGTGCTTACCTGCTAAAGGAAGAAGAAAACAGGACTGAATAGTAAACAGGGAAGACTCTGCAGCAGGTTTCCAAGAGTCAACATGAAAATTCTTGGCAGTCAATACAAACTGGTTGAAAAAAGTCAGGCCCTTGCAAAAAAAGTCACCTCTGCAACAAAAGATAAACAAAAGATCAGTATTGTAAATATTGCTATTCTACAATATGTTTCAAGAGTGCACTAATAAACCCATAGTGACACACAGAAGTAAAATAAGCACAATAATCAGTGCTGTTCTACCTCATTGCTGACTCAAATATTTCTTCTTGCATTTTTCCCTTTTCTGTTTTATTTTCTTCATGGGGAGCAATTCACTGGCACCAACATTAAAAGCTACACTTATCTCTAAAGAAGGCAAGAAAACTTCCATGGGAACAGACAGTGCAAGCAGTACCGTGTCCCAACATTTAAGGAGGTGACAGAAAAAGGTTTGAAATATTCTGCATGATTTATTGTGATTAGCTTTGGAGAGCAGATGTCCTGAAAGACCCAAGAAAGTCTTAAATGCATCATTTAGAAATACTGGGAATTCTTTCTTTAAGGCTTCAAATAATGGGTAGAATATCACTGCCTGCCCTGGGCTGGTCTTGAAGTGCCCTCTGAGGTGACTATGAACACAGTTAACAACCCCAGAGTCGATAAACAAGTGAAGCACAATTAAGAATTATGTGACTTCTAACCCCAACAAAAACGCCTTCATAATTTAAATATTATTTTTGCAAATAACTGGTCAATAAATATAGAACACTATTAGGAAACTCATATATGTGTGTGTATGTACATATATATATATATGTATGTGTTTGTGTATACATATGTATGTATATATATGTGTATATATATATTATACATATATATATTATATGTATGTGTATATATATATTATACATACATGTACACATACACAAACATATACCATACACAGACACACAGTAGTATTCACATGCATGCACATTCTGATTACAGTTGCACTTTGCACAGTCATTAGTACCAAGTCTAACACAGTGCTAAATTTGACTAAAAATACGCGGATGTCCTTTTTGGTTTAGCTCATCCTGAGTATGAACCATTCTTGCTTTTGTTTTTTGACATTTCATATTCACTGCATGTGTTTAAAAATACGTATTTTAAAGTTAATCTTTCCCATGCTTGAAAGAACTAAATAATCCCCTTATACTCCCCCCTTTGTCTCCTCCACGAGTATCAGCTACATTCTGTTACCACTTATTTTAGGCAAATTTAGAGGTGTTAGTTTAAGTCAGAGGGTTGGGCAGAGTCAGTGCATTTTGCCCGTAATGCATTCAGGAGCACAAACACAAGCAGCTCAGCAGAGAGCTGCAGAACTGGAGAAATCACTCTCAGCTTGGAGGCTGCAGAGCCTTGAACTGGTGTCCTGAGCACCTGGGCCAAGGTAGGGACAGCAGCCTCTCAGCAGCATGTGGGAGATAACACGTGAACAAAAACGACATGAGGGATGCAAAAACAAAAGGTACAAACATAGTCATGCCAGAGCAACAACAATTCCTGTGGATGAGTATATGAAAAACTGCTCTAATTGTATGAGAAATTCCACTCATGTCAGAGTTGACTTACAAAATAGACCCTGGGCAATATGTGACTGACAGCATCAATATTATTTAGCTAAAAATAGATGACTGAGATGCTTATGCTATCTGCTTAACACCAAACCGACTGCTTTGAAACTTTCACATAACCTTTCTGCAAGAAATGCAACATTTTAAGAAATTTTCCCAACTGACATGAACAGAGATTGGATGTAGGGGATTTTACAGGGAACCCTCCAAGCCAAGGCATGGGTTCTGGCCAAACCCTGGTCCTGGCTGGTCGGGAAGTGTGGCATCAGATCTGGGAGTTTCTGTGCTAAAAATATGATCAAGCCACTTTGACTTGCTGATTTGGGCCCATAAAAGTTGGAGCCACTTTTGGGGTGAATTTGGAGACCTCACCTGTGGATGGAAGCACTGTGTAGGATTTTCCCAATTGCTGGGAAGTGTTCTCTAAGTCCTCACTGTGAAATGGGGCTCCCCAGAGACTGTGGACTCTGGGTGATGGTGACGTATTTAGGCAATTGGTGATGCATCTTTCTCAGTCACTATCCTCTCTCTTGTACAGTAATGCTTAGGTGTCTTTCCTCTCCTACTTTTGCTTGTTGCTAAAGCCAAGTGTGTAGATTTATTGGATGTATCATTTTACTTTTGTGCTGACTTAAAATTCATAGAAAAATAAGACCATTCTTTCCACTGGTGTCTGTGTCCTTTAAATTGACCCAGCAATTGGCAGAACACTGCCTGACTTCAGACAGATATTATCAATAGAGAGCACAATAAAATGAAGTGCTTATGGGTATGAAAATACTGCTTTGTTTGGAGAACATGCTTTGACATTTCTATGCTAGCTGATTAAAAAAACCCCTCCACTTTATCAGTGATAATTTGATCAGCCAGGATAATAAACCTACCTCATAGTGCTATTCTTTAGGATTTAAGGGGGTAACTTCAGAATAAAATTCCACTGCCTTTTTTACTTAAACTGATCTAACTTTGATGATTAAAGTTCAGCTATTCCATCAATGCAAGCATGAAGTATAAATCATCTTTTTTTTATTTTTTTTTTATTTGTGAAATACATTTATGTTGCTTTTATCTAATATTCAGTATATCCTAAACTACACACAGGTTCAGGAGAAGAGGAGAATGCCTAAAAAAAACCCTAACCATGATGCTGCTGCACAGAAGTTCTAGGAAACTGTAATTAATTATTCCTTTCTCCAGCTGAGCAATCAGTGCATCCTTTGGCAGATAAAGCAAATTAAGAATTCATTTGTCATCAAGTATTGATACCATCCCTTAAACCAAGCATTTCCCAGAAGAGGAATTTCAGAATTGCATGACAGTTTTCTCAGCCACACACTGCTGGCTTACCCCTCCACTCCAAGGATAGCAGCAACTCAGGGTTCTCAGAAGAACCTCTGTTAATGACCCAAAATTACCTTCAGGCTGTAGCTGTAGAGACCTCCTGACCAGCATGGAAAGAAACATGACTCCAAAGGTTTTTGGAACCTAAAGCTGCCACGAAATCCAGACTTATCTCAAACTGCTCTGAGCAACAGGGCAGTACAATTTCTAGGTAAATTCTACATGTGAGGCAGAGGAGGAAAGGGTGTAGTGTGGTTAGTGATGCTGTTTGGGAATTTCTCAAAACCAAAATGTTACTCCTGGCAGAGATGATAGTTGTCCAAGTGTTATTGGACATAAAATGTTATATGCATTCAAAAATAAAGAGCAAAGCACAGGATCGCTCCTTACAGGTGCGTTACAAATAATACAACTGCCCTCCTTTTCTAAGTGACTGTATTATGGAATTAACTTATTTGTGTGAGTGAAATTGATTTCTCATACAACATCAACTTGCTCAGTGAAGGCCATACCCATTCCTCCTCAGTACTGACAACAAGAGCTGCCATAAATCAGTATTTCAGTGTAGCTGATAAGAGTCACCCTGCTCATCAACTACTGCTCAGCCAGCTACAGCCTGAGAAATCAGTCACACAGACTCTTAATTCTGGCTGCTACTGGGGATGCCTTTCAATTCAGCGATGAGTGGCCAGCAAATAAGCCCTACATCTCAGTTTGAAGGCTAGGGGTCTGCCAAGGAAGGTGGGAACCTCCCTTGGAATGGAGAATATGACCTCCTTCCCACGGAATTATTGTATCTTTATATTTTATCTTTAAGGGGGTTTTTAGGCAAAGATAAAGGAAAAGGAATAAGAGATCTTTACTAGTATGCATAACCAGGCAAACAACATCTGTAGAAAGAATGGACCAAAGCCCAGACTAAAAGTGATGATGAAGATAAACACATGCTCTAAAAAGGCAGACCCAAGGAGAGGCCATGTAAAACAGTTCTTAGAAAAGCTTAAATACGTATAGTTGTTTATAAATATGCAACAAGCTGATGCAATAGAAATGGTATATAGAGGGTGTTTCCAAAACAGCGAGTATGCTCTTGGCAGAATGCCAAGCATCCAGCAGTTTCAACCCTTTGCTTTATTGTATTTGTCTCCTATTGACTTTTTTTTCTTATTAAACCTTTTAAAATTTATCAGGAAAAGTGAACCTTGTTTTTCACACTGAGGCACCAGAGCAGATGCTGAAAGTCCTATTTTAGTGAGGTAGGGTGTTAATAAGGTCCCAGTTCAGTGGCTGTTCTCATGAGCAGGGGCTCACCCCATGGCAGAAGAAGCAGGACAGGGCTGGGCTTCAGCAGCAGCAGCGAATTCCCTCCCAAGCAGCAGCAGCCTTGACCACTGACCCCTGAAGCCACCAGAGAGAGCAAGCAGCTGCTGCAGCCCTGTCTTCTTCCAATCCCATTCTCTTGGTATGCTCTGAGAGAAACCCTCAGATAAGGGAAGTGCAGTCAGATGCCCTCTTCCCCTGAATTTTGCCATTTCTTTTCTCTCTCTTAAGTACCTGGTCATTATTATCCCTTATCAAGAAAATGGGACAAAATTCCATGAAAGGAAGAAACAAAAGGAAGAATCTTAAACCCCAACACCCTATCATTTCAGTGACTGTATTCGACAAAGATGCAAGCCAAGAATCAACGCTCTGGCTGCAAATGATGATTGCAATTAAACCCTAATCAGCCTGGAAGGCTGATGTGATTAGGGTCTGTTGTGTTAAAAACCATTGTGGCTCTATTATGGACCTTTACCTACTGCAAAAATTTAATTTGGGACTGCAATGACAGAGCAGTGTATCGATAGCTGGGGACTGAGAAAGCTTTGGTCACTACTTAGAAAATTTTGCCAGCTCAGCTCAATCAACCACAAGCGTGGCAAAAAGTGCATGGGAAGAATGAAATGAATACAAATATAAAATCATCAATATGAAATGCACCATCCATACTCTTGGCTTTATTCTTCAAGTCACATGCATGTAGATTTTCCTTCGGGTTAGCTGAGCTTTATTTCAATGGCCTTTTGTATTCCTGGCATTCCCCACCCCTGCCATTTAACTAGTCAGCCTACAAGTGGTACCAACAAAAAGAACCACTTGGCTCTGCCTGTGCTTGGCTTCCCAAGCACCATGGTTCACTCTTCTTTCAAACCTGTGAAAGACCTTTTCTTCTCTTTTTTCACCAGCGATAAAAAGATGACAGTACATCTTCTGGGCTTTACATCCCTAATCTTTCTCCTTCAAAACAACACTTTAATGGAATTCAAGTTCTTACTATAAATTCAAATTGCAACTAAAGGATGGATTCTGATGATTTCTGGCTAGAGAAGATAGAAAAGCCTCTGCTGACTTTCCCTGGGGCAACATGGTACCTCAGACAAATAATTAGATTGTTTTTAAGGCTGACATTTCATAGCAGATTTTTTTTTCCTGACAGCCTGTTTCTGTTGCATATATTCTGTTGCATGTAGTGGAACTTCATCTGCTTTTATATCTCTCAGGACATAAGCTACTGAAGATCAAAACCTAAAGGAAATAATTCTGAAAATCCTTTGTGCTACTCTTAAAAAAGCCAGATGAAAAACTTGTAGAAAGGTCTGCATTAAAAAGTGGTGTTATAGATGACAATATAGTATTAGCTTTTGCATTTATGTATTAGCTTTTGCCTATTACTAATCACAAAGATTTCAATATGGTACAATTTATATTTCCTTTTAACTACTTTTTGATATAGTATAATGTCAGTTTATGTATGCACCATATAGTTTACATAAATAGTACTGTGACAAATATATCTTAGGCCATAGCATAATATTAATATAGAGAATGTGAAAAAGGAGATTCACTCTCCTATTAAAATTTAAAATTTTGTTAAAGACAATAAGAGACAAAGATAATAAAGCAAGCATTAACAGCCAGGTGCTTGGCATTCTGCCAAGAGCACACCTGCTGTTTTGGAAATACCCTTTATATGCCATTTCCATTGCATCAGCCTGTTGCATATTCATAAATGATTATGCGTATTCAAACTTTTCCAATAACTGTTTTGGGTGGCCACTCCTTGGGTCTACCTTTTTAGAGCACACTTATTTCTTGACTTGTGGTTTTATTCCTCTTCTTATCACCTTTTAATTTGGGTCTTGACTCCTTCTTTCCACAGACAGTGAGTGTTGATAAGCAGCAGGGTCCCCATCATCTGTTCTTTGGATGTTATCCCAACCAAGCAGACAGTTCAAACATACTATACCAACTATTACCACTAGGCCTAAATTTTTGCTCATAGCAGAAATAAAAACTATATTCATACAGCAAAGTCATTTTAACATTATACATATAGCATTCATCTTAACACTTGTGAAAAACCAATATTATACTATGTATCTATAACAAGACTGTGAGGTTAAAATGCTTTTATTCATTTAACTAACTCAAAGAATAGTGTAAGATAATTAGGTCGTTCCTCACATTTGTGGACTGTTAAAAAGGACTTCAATATGATTTTGGCTTTTGCATTTATATATTAGTTTTTGCATTGATCATAAGTATTTAGATATAGTATCATACATACCTTTAGCTGTTTGTTAGTATAACGTAATCTACCAGTTTAAGTATGTACTGCATAGTTTATAGAAATAGTAGTGTGGTGAATATGCGGTATTATAGGCCTTAACTAAACACTGGGTGTTGAAATACTTCTGTGTAACCAAAACAAACGGTGTAAAACAATCATGTTACCCCCCTTCTCCACTGACTGAATTCTCCAAGTGATAACTGTGACACAAACCAGAGCACCAGAGGACAATTAGAAAATATGATGTTAAGTTTAAAGAGGAAATACTAAATCCTTATCAGAGGATGTAAAACAACAGGATGGAGACACAAGAAGGAATAATATATATTAACTTGATACACAGGATGTCATGCAGATAAACCAGAGTATGAAGACACCAAACCAGAAGAATTCCCATAACATCAAACACTTCACAAGAATGTGTGAATAATGTATGGACTTTATGAATATGCATGTATCAGCAATATAACAGTATAAAAATAACACTATTGGGGACTACTGGTGTGTTCTTTGGCTGTTTGCCAGGAGCACCCCAGCACTGGACTTTTGTCTCTTATTTTATTCCCTATTAAACTTTTATAAAATTTTGAAGTGTTCCATTTTTAACAATGTCAAATTTAACTCTGGAGACAAAGAAAGCTAAAACATACTAAAAACAAAAAGGAAAATTTAAGGGGCTGATTACAGGATTAATGGTCTAAAAGCATCAATATATATCCCCCATCATATCTCAGATGATGACTTTTTCAATACTCAAGGCTCCGACTTGAAAGCTCTCTTCACACTCACAGCTCCAGGAATTCATATTTAGAATCTCTCTCATTCTTCACTTCCCATAGACTGACTCTTAAATATTAAGGACTAATTGATCACAGGAACAATGATGCACAGGTCCCTGCCAGCTGCTTACATGGGTGAGAGTGGTGATGTTCCACTTTGCAGAGAGCACCAAGTGAACTGCATTTCACAGCACCCGAAGTTCAATTCATATTCAGCTAAGTGAAAACACTTTGCAAGCAAAGCTTCCAAATGCAACTGCATCACTGCCAGCATTTTCACACTGCAAGCAGGCTGTGAATTTAATCCCAGAGGTATAAGAGTAACACATTTTTCAAGGGGGTAACTACAATTTAACAAAACAGATAAAAAAACATCCTGATGGCAACATTCCTCAAATTCATCAATGTCTTTATATACTGAGGTTTTTAAATCTTTCTGCATTGCCTTAGCTCTGCCTTAATGAAAATCATAGAAAAATACTGAACAATTTCAGCAGGAAAAGACTAGAAAATCCTATTCATAGTGTGCATAATTTGAAGTTAAATTCATCTTTGATGTATTAGTGCCTCGGTTTACAGGCTGCCCATTTACAAGTCTCACATGAAAGTCAACATCCCACAGTGATTTCAATAAAACATTAAAGCTTCTGGTTAGCTCAAGGAGAAGATGGGTGGATGCAGCATAACTAGACACTAAAAGTTCCCTTTGAACTCTCCATGAACTCTTTCAGGACAAACAGAAAGGTCTCTCCTTTGCTTCCATTAAAGCACTTGAACTCATGAATTTTTGAAGTAGAATTTAAAGGGTTTTACTGCTAGAGGATGCAGTGAATGTAAACAAGGTCATTTTGTAAGAATTTCACTTGAGAACCTGCTGGGTCTCCTTTGCTGGCTCAGTCACTTTAGGAATCTCAGAGACAAAAACTGTCAACTGTTTTCCCCCTGAATTTGAAAACTGAACAAACCCAGGCAGATTTTTTTGTGCAGCAGCCTAGCACTACCTCTGCAGCAGTACTTCTCTGCTCACCACAACAACAAAAAAAAAAACCAAGAAAAAGGCATTCCACTTCATCTTCCTTTGCTTTTGACTGAAATGCCAAATGCTAACATCAACATTTCTTATTGGTGCTCTTCCTCATTCCCAAGAACTTTGGGAGGTGGGAAAAGGGAAAGGGAACATGTCAATTTGTCCTCCTATTTATAAGCAATTCCTGCATGGTGGGCAGGTCCTGCCCAGAGTCATCCCCACCCAGTGCTCAGTCTATCTGCTGAGGTGTCAGACCCCACATGGAAAACATCTTCAGGAATAGCAGCTTCATATCAAGACAAATAGCAACCCTCTAAGGAGATTAAAACAGTGATGATTCTGGGCAACTTGGCCTCACAGCCAGCTTAGAGAAACAAATGTCACCCTCCTTATCCAAGCCACTGCTCCTGGCACGGCCAGCAGCAAACAAGCTTTGGAAGGAACATGAGGAGAGGGGGAGAGAAGCATCTGACAGCAGAGCAGAGCCAAGAGTGACTTCCAGCACAGCAGGAATTTATAGTCTGCATGGCAAAAAGGAATTACTAAGTCACAACCCACAAACCCACTTGACAACTTTATCTCTTTTCACTCCTCTGTAGACTTTGCTGAACCTGCTTTAAGAATCAGCAAGGTTATCATGAACATCTCTACTCAAACTACCAGGCTTCTGGCACATTACCTTTCAGGAATTTACCTCTCACATGGCTCTATTTTCAGAGCAGAGCTGGGCTTGCTTGCTTCCAGAGTGGGGATCACAGAGCCTGACAATGCCAGCAGTAGTACCAGATAGAGGCATATGCAGAATCTGCAGTGGAGTTTTACAAGAGATGCTCACAAGGCCCCAGTGGCAAACAAAACCTCTGAGTGGATGGCAGGGATTGGGCAAAAGGAATGGTAAATGTTGTAATTCTCAATTTCCAGTGCCACTATGACTACAGGGAAACTTAAAAAAAAAATAAGGAAAAATAAAAAGAGTTCAATCCTTACGTGGACAGTATTCTACCATCATGAATCCTGAAAACAGAAGTTACTGTCACTTGCATTTAACATATGAGAGAAACAGGGGGAAAAAAAGAATAAGAATATTAAGTAGGCAGTTCATCCTAAGCTCATTAGAGATGGCTTTTAAGTCTGCAAAGAGAAATTTAAGAAATGATGCCATTACTATCCCTTCTGCCCCTCCTCCTGCCCTACAAAAGCAAGGCTGTCTTTTACTGTTGCTGTTGCTGTGTAAATCCAGTGGTATCAGTGGTATCAGAACTCTGCTGCCAAGGGAGATGAAGCTTCACTGAAACTGCCAGATGCAATAGTGAGATACTTTCTGCTCCAACAGCCTTGCAGATTTTGAAGAAAAGCAGCAAATAGCTGGAGGCAGCAACTTCTTATATTTCCTCTGACATTTCTACCACATTCTGAGACTCAAATTCTGACTCTGCATGAGATAACAACTGCTTAGTCAAAAGCTTCCCCAGGAAACCCAGAAATATGAGAATACAGTCTGCATCTGCTGCTGTTCTCAGAGCACACACTACTGCCTGAACCCCTTGAGAATAACAGGAGAAAAGGATATAAAAGAAGCTTTTGTCTCCTCTCCAGGATGATATACCTAGACATCAGAGAACAAGTTACTGTGGGATGAGACAGAGCAGGTTTCTCATCTTTCAGTTCACTAAGTCTGCGGTGGTTTGAGTATAAGGCTTGGACTTATACAGAGGTTGGCAAGTTCATGGCTCCATTGATTCTCCATAACTGAAACCAGGTGGAGGCTGGATAAGCTGTGCACCAAAGTTAGGACTTGGTGTGCTGGAGGCATGTCACAGTCAGTTCTCTGTGACTCCAAGACCGATCCAGCTGGGTGCGCATGGCAAAATGACGGAGTTGCCCAAAAAACTTTAATGATGCTAAAATAACAAACTGCAGAGACCACAGCTTCTGAGGGCAAGCTCCAACAGCCAAGAAGTGTGGTGAACTCAGCAATAAATAGGGGTACCTGAGGGCAGTGGTCCAACTGTGAACACAGACCAGGGACATGACCTTATATGTGACAGGTCCCAAACCAACTGAGAGCCAGAACCAGAAACATGGCCTATTATGGAATGATCCCAGTAGCATCCTAATTTCTGTCCTTTCAGTGTCCTGCCTCTCAGGTTTATGCCTCCTGTACAAGTCATCTGAGCCAAGCCACTATCCATCTCAGCCAGTTCAGTTCCCATAGAGGCAGTATGTAGAAAATGGTTTTGTGGGAAATAAACTAAAAAAAAAAATTGCTGAAGAGAAGTAGCAGCAATTACAGGGCTAGCACAAAAAGCACTTGAATTCAACTCAGCTATCTTTTTTTGCTCCTGCCATCACTAATTTATAATCCTACAGTGCAAATATATGTGATATAAAGACTGCTATCCCATCATGACCTCTCTGAAGAATTATGAGAGACACCTCAAGCCCCATAACCACACTCAGATTCTCTGTAATGACTGAGTTGCAGAGCTGTTCTCAGGGATCAACAACTGCCTGAATAGTCCTTCAGGCTCAAGAACAGACACTTCCCAGAGATTCATCTCTGGAAAATCTTTATCATCATTAGTAACACCAAAGAGAGGAGTATCCAAAACTGTGCTGTGCTGGGTTTTTTAATTTTTTTTTAGGTTTCGTACACAAAGTATTCTTCTATGAATGTCAACAGTACTGGATCAGGACCCAGGCTGTCATGAGACCACCTCAAAGAACCTATGGCTCTGGAAGAGGAGAAGTAAACCCAACATTTCTTGCCCTCTGAATCCCTCAGATACCTCGAGTGCCCAGTTGATATTTCAACAAAGGTATTTACAGCCATTCACAAGAACACACTACATCTTTGGAATTTTTGTTTCATTTTGTGTCTGTTACTTTGCAGTTCATGCTTGCCTGTTTTCCACAGCACTTGATGCAAAGAGCATTTTCTTCACAATTAAAAGGAGAGCATCTTCCATATACCCCTGGAGCTGGGACTGTTAGAAACTGTGCAGCCCTGGATAGCAGACAGACCTTGAGCTAATGAAGCATTTAAACACATCCTTAACTAATTTTAAGCGCAGCAGTAGCACCACTGTAACTCCAACTGGCCATTCCCCTTTGTTTCTAGATAACTTATCAATGTTCCAAAATTGACTGTGCTTCAAAGACACAGGATTTGATCCAGAAAAAGCATGTGTGCTGAAATGTTTGGCTCCCAAATTGTAGAAGTCTCTGAAGAGAAGTGCAAATTGAGAAGGAGAGGATTCTTAAGGTTTTGAAGCAGCTAGAGGCTTTGCCTCAGGGTAGATTTTGTGACCAAGCTATTTAATAGTATTAATCTTCAGCTATTTGTGTTCACAATACACATCATTTGGCTGTCTGCACTGAGTGGAAGGACAGCAACCTGTCAATGGCAGAGCAGCTGCACCACTCCAATCAGACAGATGGTGAGGATGTAGCTCAATTCTTTCCTTCCTTTATTTCCCTCCCATCATCTTATTTTATCCAGCCCTCCTCTCCCCTCCAGTTCTTGCAGCAGGGGAAAGGAGATCTAGTTGGACATCAGTGTGCTTAAAGAGCAAATTATGTTTTTGATCCAATTACTTCCTGAGGCTCTGTAGCAATCTGTCCTTACCCCAGACAGAAAGCAACTGCTGTTGCACAGCTGGTCTGGCGCCAGCAGTGCTGGCAGATGAATGGCAGGCAGGTGTGATGTTGGTTTGGCTCACGAGCTGCAAAGAAATCAAGGAAGAAATCCCTGCCTGCTGCAGAGGGGAGTGTGATTTGGAGGCTGTTCCTGCAGAACAGCTGGTAGTTTAATCAGACAAAAGCCTAATGGACAAGTCTTCTAATTCTTGGATCGTGGCAGGTGGCAGTGGGCATTTATCGGAGGACTGAAGGAGGCCCTCAGATCCTCACTGACATCTAGCTGCCATGGTTGTGGGCACACAAACCTCAGGATCATCTTGAGGGCAAGACTGGTATTAGATGAATGGAAGATAAATAACCTTACCACAAAAAGGTGGTAATAAAAGGAACCCCAACTCATCAATATAAAGAACAACCTAAGACTTCTTCCCCATTTTCCTTCACTTGATAAAGCAACAAGTTATCTCGGATAACCACCCAACAGTTGCCATCTTGGATGAAGTTCTACACAACTTCAAGCTTTTTAAAATAAAACCTTTTTCAGTCTGGGTGGTGGTGTCTTTTGCTTCCCCATTTTAATTTTCCAGGTTGACCTCAGAGACTTTCACTGTCATCTTGTCATTCCTACCAAAATCTCCAACACCACTGAAATTTTCACACACTAATGGATGAGTTTGATTCCAGCAAAGAAGTTATGACCACCTGAGGGAACACAGGCCTCCTGCTACTAACACGGCAGTCTGTGAGCTTTGTGAGCCTGTACAAAGGCACATGGACAATAAAAGATATTCACCCTCAAGCATCAGCCTTGCACCAGGCAAAACAGAGGAAAAGGGCTGATAGAAAAACAATACCATGTGGAGAGGAATGTAAAGGTGGATGTATTTTGCAGACTAAAACATTATCCAAGCTCATAGGAACCCTTCAGCTCTACCAGAACAGTTAAATGCATTTATCTAAACCAGTTTAAGCTTCTGCTTGGACACCGTCACCCTGTGCAAACAGATGACAAGTTTGGTGGGTGCAAACAGGAGGTTTAAAGCGATCACCAGCCTGGGGATCCCTCCCCAGAAGGGGAGCAGCCACAGCAGAACTAAAACAGCCACCCTCACTGAAGCATGTCCTATCCACAGGTGAACCTGAGCTTTTTGATTTTACCTCAAATGGCTCTGTTCTGCTGAGCAGACACATGCAAGACTAACTGCTGGCAAAGGGGCACTACCAAACAGCCAAGGCAAAAGGGCCTCTCCATATTTTAACTGGAAGCTGTAGTTTGCAAAGTTGATGGCAGTGCAGCACCTTTGCTGTGCTTTATCTGAGTCATCCACCAAAAGCTTCAATGCAATTTTCTGATGGGAAAAGAAGAACACAACCCTTTGAGCTTTTTAAACACTAGTTCCACTGCCCTGTTGCAAGCAGGTGACAATCCTGTGCAAGTACTAGAAGTCATTTAAAACCTGAACAAAACTGCTTCTTCAACAAAAGATGATACAGCTGAAGACTTTTCAAGCTTCCATGAAAACAGAGGAAACACTAGAAATCTGATATGACAAATAGCTAAAGAACAACACAATTTAGATTTTTGATCCAGTGGCACAACCCAACCAGAATATTTTGCTACATATGAAACCAAACTCTGGGAAATCTTACAAAATTACAATAGTAAAAATTAGGTGATAACTGAAGAGAAGGAAGAATCTGGGTATCAAGGTATACTGGGAAGCTTGTTGAATCTGTGATGCTGGACAATACCAACTGGTAAGAGCTCTGAAATTCACGAAATGCTATTGCCCAGCCTCTGAACTAGAGAGAACTGCTTCTCCACTCCTTCCCAGCAGGTCAGAGAACAATGCTGGAAAGCTGCCAAGGATCCAGGCAAAGCCAACTAAGAGGGGAAACCCCCCAGAAACTAACCCCAAACCTGAAAGATGCTCAAAAGCCTGCACAAACCTAAGAACCATTTCTTAGACTTTTAATTCAGGGAAAACTCTCTCTGACCTTCAAGGGCAATCACACCTCAGTAAAAATTAACTGCAAGTCAGGCAAATTTTTCCCCAGCCTTTATTGAACAGACTCCTAAGCATTTACCAAATAGCATAAAACTAGTTGTATTGAACGGTTTAGAATTCCTATTTCTTGGGGTTTTTTTGCATTATTCTCAAACTGTGGAACCTCAGTCATAGACTCACAGACCAAAATCTGACAGAGGTAGATGCTATGGGAAGGCAGCACAAAGAAAGATAATTAAGCAGTAAGCAAAAAGAGAAGCACGTGTTCTCCCAAGATACGTTCTAGGCACAATCATTTATGGGTAACTAAAGAACAGTGAAAGAACAGATTTTTTTCCACAAAATCTCACAGCAGGAAGCCAGATGACTCAAAAACAAACCTTAAAACTCCTATATCCCTTCATTTTCAAACAATGAAGGAGAAAAAGGCATCACAAGATATCACAAAAGGCTGGTGGACTCCATTTATGCCATGCTGAGTCAGCATCTCACTAAATAGAAAAGCAGCTTTTTTTACTCCTCAGCAGCACTTTACTTAAAGGTAATTAAAAAATTAGTTCCCTGACTCAGAATTAATTCTGAAGCCTTGGAAGAAGCTGAAAGACTACTATGAATACTGTATGACTGCTATTAAATCCTGGGTTTTCCCTCCATTTGTTTACTCTACATACATACCAGGAATATCCTGATTTTCCAGAAATACTGACAGGATGATGTTTGGTAGCTCTCATCTGCTAACTAAAGGGCAGGAGGAGACAGACTTTCTAAAAGGTTACATTTCTGTCATGACAGTGATGCTCAAGGAAATGAAAAAAAAAAAGAAAAAAAGCAGACAAACAAAAGGAGCCTCAAAAGTGAAAGACAAAATCAAACCAAAGGGAACACTTCCTCCCTCCCAGTCCTCCACAACCACTTTCTTCAAGGATGGAGTAGTCTGTAGGCAGGCCTTCAAGAGCTGATTTAATATGCTGCCTATCTAAGGTGGTGGGATTCGACCAGATATCTTCAAGTTTTGCTAAAGAAAAAAATGCAAGAGCCCCTCTTGCCCTGCCTGTCTTACTACAGTTAACAGAAACAGGTTGGGCTGGATCTGACACAATATTAAAAAAAATCTAACAGAATTAAAGAAGAGTGTAGGTGCTCTTTATTTCCTTTCATAGTCATCTTTAAGCCTTGAAAACTTCAATCCCTCTTATACGTATTTGTTTCTAATCTTTTCCAAATTTGACTTTCACCTTGGGACAAAGCTGAGAAAAAGGAGGCAGATAAAGGATGGAAGAGAATGTGAAATCACCTGCAAAATGAGAGATTAACACAGATGCCTTTGTGGTCATGGAAAACATACAAAGAAATGTGACAGGGGAGACAAGCCATGAAAGCACAACTACAGCAGACTGCAGAAGGCAGTAGGCGAACATACCTGAGGGAGTCAAGGACTTTTGATTCAATAAAAAGCTGTGCTTGTTTCTGTTTGAGCACAAATATTCTATGTGGAATCAGAGGACCTCCAGGCTCAGTATTCCCATAAGAAGAAGCTCTTCCCCCAAGATGGCATTAGCCAGACTGGCTTCAGGCCCAAACACAAGGGCATTTTGGTGGCTGAACCAGAAATAACTGAAACAAAGGCCAAATTTCTGTTCTCCACCAAAGGTGGTGGATTGAATTTGTGAGTTTTTAAACTGCTTTAACTTCACGGTGACTTCAGAAGACCCAGGTTTTCTTGGGAATCCTTTCTGTCCTTGTTTCCTGCTGCCACTGTCGCCCACTGCACGACCTTCCTAGGACAAGATACAAGGTCACAGCTGCATCCAGCTGTGCTGTGCCAGTATCCATCTTTCACTGAGGTACCAGAGAGCTGCACTGTACTTCACTTAGGTGAGGTACAGTAGGGCTGGCCAATCTGCATCTTTCCCTAATTTAATTCATGCATAAAGGATGTAGTAAATATTTCCCTTGTATTTCTTCAGGCCTGCAATATTTGCTCTTATATTTAGTACAAAATAAAAGCCTCCAACATGACCTAGTACCTTTAAGTAAAATGATTTTATCTTTTAGGCTGTTGCACAGTTCCCTTCAATAAAATGGGCAACAGACAAACATAACCCCAGAGAGTAATAGGTTTACTGTAGTAATTTACAGCTCTTGTATGGAAGAAACTGAAATGTAATCAGAGACAGTGGGGAAGAAGGAGGGATGGGAAGCAGGACAGTGCTACAGGATTCAGCTAAGCACAAGGATAGCACTGTCAGCATGGAAAAGATTCAAGGAAGAGGGCACATGGTGCTGCTGGATCTAGAAGCTCAGTAGTAAATAATCTACACCTTCGGCTATTCTAAATGCACAAGCATCACTCAGCTTCTCCACACTCACTGATTTCCTACCCAAGCACTTCTCCAGAATTCACCCAAGTCTGCAGAAGTGCAAGCTCCAGTCCACCGCACCCCCCAGCAGCTACAATGCAAGACTTTGACACTGAGATCTGTTTGCACTGGGGCTGGAGTCACTATTCCCAGACATCTCTGTCACCACCCAAAAAGCCACAATCCTTTAACTTCCTCACAGTAAGCCAAAACCATCTGTGTTGGTTTTGCATTAATTGATATTTAGTAAGAAGGAAGAAACCACCCACAGAAATTATTTTTCGGACACAAGCTGCTGAGAGCTTCCTCTGTGCCTGGAAAAACCCAATACATGTCTGGTTCTGAGAACAGGCAACTGATTGAACCATTTAGAAGTTGGATCCACCTCTGTGAGAGCCATATTTTACAGACAGACAAGCCCAGGAAAGCTCTCTCTTGGCTTCCAGCCTTGAACAGGTAACCGCTCAGCCCATGCAGCCTGATGGGGCTGGGCTCTGCTGCAGTGCTGGCCCCTCCTGGGAAGGCCTCCAGGCCCTGTTCCAACAGGGTGGCCAGGGTCCCTTCCCAGAGGGGCTGAGCCCTTCCCGGGGAGCTCGCCGAGCCCCTTCCAGCGGCGCCACCAGGCTGGGCCAGCCTGCGGCTCGGCTGAAATCCTGCTGCCACGGGGTTTTGCCAGAAACTGCCAGGCAGAGGGAGGGGAAGCCATCAATCTGTGGTGTGCTGCCTCTGAGTGCTGGCCTGGCTGCTGAGATCCTGACCACCCTCCCCCAGGGCAGCCACCGAGAGTGACGACACACAGTAAGACAACATGAAGACGCCAAGTCAGTGAAGAAGGAGTCAAGGCTCAGATGGAAGGAATGAGGAAATGCTTAGTATTGAGGCTGAAAGCTCTTCTGGAAGGCCATGGAGATGGACTATAATACACTAAAATATCCCCTTTAATTCAAGAGGAAATATGGGGGGCTGGAGTGTTCAAACCGTAGATGTGAGCAGAGGTATCCATGATTAAACAAAACAGACGCTGAAGAGACTGTGATCCCATGAGAAGCTTGAACAAAGTGATAAAGATCCTTTGCCCCCAGGGAGAGAAGAACAAGACCTCTCTTCCCAGAGATGAAGATGATCTCAGAAACAGATGAAGAGAACCTTTGGTTTTGAACAGCTCATACTTAAAATAATACCCCATAAGTTGACATGGCCCATGAATGCAGCTGTAGGAGGCTGTGAAAATGGGAGGAGTTTCACAATTGCAGATCTTTTCCTGGGCAGCTGCTGTTCATGGAAATGTAAAGCCCTGAGGGAACTGTTTCTTGGGGGGAAATCTTCATGGCATGGCAAGAGAAAGCTCCTCTCCCTACAAGAGCTGAGGAAAGACTATTGTAGAGTTGGTAACTGATTTAAAATCCCAGGTTTTGCCTCTACATTGTCAGTTGGGAAAGAAAGAAATCAAGCAAGGGGAGGAAAACTGTTCTGAAGGTTTTATTCTGATGCTTCTTATTCTTTTAGTTCTGTTAATAAAGTTTTCTGATTACTTTTAAGTTTTGAGCCTGTTTTTCTCTCCTCCTAATCCATATCTCACAGCAAGAAATGAGTAGGTGCACTGGTGATTTTAGCCACACTAAACCCACCACATTATTTGGTGCATTGGCCAGGAAACTCAAATTGGCTAAGAACAAAACGGAATATTGGTCTGAGCAGGATCTGCAGCTCATTCTCATATCCTAAAGATTTCTGTTACCAAGGCAGGAAGATAAGGGCTTTGCTGTAGTCAGCAAAATAAAAGTGTTTTAAAGCATAAACAAAGCAAGTCTCTCTTAAACACCTTCAAATATCCCCTATGACTTTGCAAATCCTGACCAAGGGCACCATCTTGCACTTTATTCCAGCACAGCATACTGCTGCTCAGTGGTATGAACTGTCTTCAAATTCCACTAAATCCACTGTTTCTCTCCTGTTCTTGATCAGCCTAAAGAATCTGCTCCACTGCTATCTCACTCGTAAGGCAGGCAGGAGACTGTGCATCATAGCAGATACAGGAGTTTAAAAAAAACCCAAAACCACCAATAAGGGACAACCAAAGCAAAGGCTTTTATTTGCTTGTATTTGGAATTTTTGAATGCATGCGCAGAGCTCTGCAGCCAGCCAAAGCAGTAGCAATGAATACCTAAGCTCCCTCATGCCCCTCCATAAGGTCTCCTAATCACTGTGGCCATCCCAAACCACAGCCTGCCTCCAGACTATATGGGATGCCATAAGGAGTTGGGTCATACCCAAAGTTCAGATCACTGCCCCAAGTTATGTATATATTGTTCAGTAGGGCTTGTGGACAGAAAGCCATTCTGAGCTCTTCAAGGCTCTACCAGATATATCTCACCAGGTTTTGCAAAGCTCAGGTGGATCAAGCAGGAATCCAAATAAATGTGGCAGCTATTCCATTGACCTTCACTATGCTGTGCAGCATTCTCTGCATTTCCTATACCAGCATGAAGCAAGGAGCATCCAAGGGTATTGCTGGAGTCAGAGGCACAGAAAATATCCCTTCATTTGTGCTGACAGGCTCAGACACTCGAGAGAACACTGAGTTTAACCTGAGACCATGGAGAAAGCTCCCAAAACTGAGCAGAGGAACTGAGAATGGGAGTGTATAAGTTAGAATTATGTTAAGCCACTGGGTGAGAAAGGTAGAGTTTGGAGTTTTAGCTATATTAGTAAATGAAGTACAAGACAGAGGATTTAGGGTGGTGGCTCTTTCTTCTCATTCTTCTTATTGATCTTCTTCTCCAAAGGTTTTTGGGTAATATTATGTGGTTAGATGGAAGAATCTGCATTGCAGGACACAGGTGTTTGATTATTGGGTTGTAAGTGAAAGTAAGTTACTTGGCATTTCATTATTGGGCAGGTTGACACTTAAAAGACCTTGGAGAGATACTTCATCTCTCCATTTTGTAGTTAGCCTACTGTACATAGCTCCTCACAGTCTGTAAATATGTAATATAGATAAGGAAGAATAAACAACAGAGCCCTAACACAAAAGCAATCTCTCTCGTTAATCTTGATCCTGAGGAAGAGAACTGAGCTATCACTGTCACACCCTGACAGGGTATGTCCCAGAGCTTAAAGCTGCATGCACACTTCCCAGCAGCTGGGATCACTGCAGAGAGGCCATCCAGGATCTGGCCAGACATGCCTTCTCCTGGCTGAAAAGAGTGGCAGACTTCATACACATTTTCCACCAGGTGTATCAGTACAAGAAATACATCATCTGAATACATAATGTGTGCTTCTGGGAGTCATATTCCACTTAATTCCCCAAAAAAGGTTACACCAGGCCCTAGGGAGGACACACTGCACACCCAGCAGAGCAGTGGCCACTTGTTTAAGAGTAGTGGCTCAGCTATCATGCTCAGTCTGTAAACTCCACATGTCTGCATGTTTATCCAAGTACCTCTGTGTCCCTGCATGGAAAACCAAAGGAAAAACAAGGAATGCTTAAGAAATGCTAGCTTAGTTTACAGCCCTGACATACATAAGCTCTGCCTCTGAACCCCTCCTGCAAAAGGAGAAAAATTGCACCCCAGGCTCAAGTCTTTAAAAGAGTTCAGAGTGCTGGACACACAGGAGCTTGTGCTCAGCAATACAAGGCAATGCAATGCAATGCAATTATTTGCAAGTTGCAATTCCAGTTGCAATTCCAGTGTTTTTATCATTCTTCTTGTCATAACAGACTTTAGGACAAGAAAGGAACCTTTCTAGTTTGACCATCTGTAGGGGAAGCAGGACACCCTTCTTCACCAGATTACACAATATTATTTTCATTTTTTAAGTGCTTTTCTTCCCCTGTTTAACACTGTGAATGGAGAAGCTGTGGAAAGAAGGCAAACAAACAAGGAGGCTAATAGGAGGGACACACAATTTTCAAGCATTTATCAGTCCACCTGCTTGAATGAGAGGAAAGCATCACAATTTTGCCTATGCGTGCAGATGATAGTCTTTATAAACTTAAACTCCTGCATCTTCCAACAAACACAAGAATTTTTTAAGCAACCGTGGTGCTTAGTTTTATTTATTTTTTTTCCCTGAGCTGGAGGTTTATTGTCTAAATGCTGCTGAAGTGGCAATTAAGTGTCTCTGAGGTCTGAGTACAAGGCAGTTAAGAGGAATCTCCCTCATTTAGCCATAAAATTAAAGTGTTAATATGCAAGACACAGAATGCACTTTGTTATGTGTTTATACTCCACCTAGCAGAGGGTGGTCTTAATACCTCAACCCAGGGGTTTAAAGGCAGGAAAAAAATCACCAATAAACAATAGATACTAAGGCAGATAAATGAGGAACTGGATCTATTTGTTAAATAAGCATGACAAACACTAATAGAATTAGCATCTATGGCTTATAACTAAGCCTACGCAACTCTAGTTTGCTGTGTAATCAAGTGTGTTAAGAACAGATAATCTTTTGCTATGCAACAACAGGATCTGGCCTACTGTTTAAGACTGATAAAGCAGGAACTAGTGCTCTAAAAACTACCAAAAACTAGATCTTTAGTTTAGACTGTGGCCAGAAGCCTTAACGGAGGGTTGGATACCAAGAGAGCCTGTGCAGGAACCAGGTTCATCCAGAGGACATCGTGAGGATGACTACTTACTTCATCCAGTGACCCCTGCCCAAGACCACCAGGAGACAGTGCACAAGTGCAGACTGAGAAAGAGCTGGTTAACATACGAAGCAAGAGGAGGCAGACATAGGTTTTGAATACGTATAGGTGATGTTGAAACTTTCGTAAGTATGTATGATCGTAAGTGTATATAAAGACAGCATCTGCTCTGTTTAGCACGCGCATTTGTGGTGGAGCAATCCCCCATGCATCCAGCACTGAAAACATACCTACTTTACAGCCTTGCTGGTTGTGGAGCCTTGATTCCACATGTCAGTTGGTGAGCCAGGCAGGAGAGTCTCTGTTTGGCTACGGGATCGGCTGTGAGCAGACATCCTAGGCACACCCTTAGCACTTCCTCGGAGGAACTTCTCTCCAGCCACTCACTGCAGGAGCAGAGAACGATTCCCTGTGGCTGTGGGACAAAACAGTATGTTTAATAAAGAGGGCCAGTAAGTCATAGGGGATATCCATGCTTGGCTGGGGCCGTCAGTAAAACGACCAGAGGCGTCTGGCGTACAGTACAGTCTCTGCACAGGAAGGGGGTACCCTGTATGTGGTGGGAATTTGCTGACCAAAGAGCAGCTGCTAGCAATCTTGAGAGTAGATTGAGTAAATCCAGGTCACCACTGCATCCCAGCACTGGGAGCCAAGATGGACATGCTAATGATTGTACAAGAAGCAGAAGAAGGGTAAGCAGAACATTTCAAATGAGTACCTAGCTAATATTCGCAGCTGCTAGAGGGGTACTACTGGAATAAAAACTAGATGTTTAATTTGTACATGCCCCGGTATCTTATGTGAAGTTCTTAAAATGTTTCACGTTTTTGTGTCTGTGTGTGTGTGTTTGAGATGCAGCATCACTGCAAAGTGAGTGGGAGTCCTAATCTGCAGTTTCATGACCCAGTGAGGGGCATGACCAGACAGACAAAGCACTTAAAACATTTTGTATGGGTGCATCCAGTACCATAAACAGTTTTAACATCAGGAAACTGTGGATCCAGGTTGCAACCAACAACATATTAAGCTAGCTTTGAAATTAGTAAATGTGTATCTGTGTATGTGAATAGCTGGGAAGAGGACTAAGATAAGACAATAATAAAGTGTGTAAAAAGTTGTGTGACAGCTAGGGGCAACAAGAAAATCCCCAAAGGAAACAAAAGGAATGGGGAAAGGCCAGAGTAAAAAAGTCCCACTAAAAAGCCCTTTAAGCTGCATTTCATTGGAAAGATATAGTTGGCTCAGAAGCTACAGAAAATAAAAGACCTTTCATTAAATATTGCAACCTGTGGTGATTGTTGTACAAATTACAGGATAAGGCAAAATAGCCACTTAATAGAACAATTGATTATAACACTACTTTGCAGTTAATGTTGTTTCTAAGGAGGGAGAGAAAATGGGATGCAGTGTCATATGCATATATGATTTTTACCCTCCAAAACCACCCAGAGTGGCAGAGGTACTGTGGGATTGTGCCACCACAAGTCCCTCTTGTACTCGCCCTTGAAAGGGATGATAACAAAAAATCTGAAGTGGTGTTGTTCAGCATGCAGTATTGGCCAGTGGTGCACTAGAACAGATAAAATTCACCAGGCACAAGTACAAGATTTAACTGATTTGCTTATGACTCCCCCTCAATCACAAGAACAAGATGCAGACTCAGATGAAACCCTCACCCCCGAGAAAACCCTATGTCTTTCCACATCAGAAATAACTCAGCTCCAGCAGTCACCTCTCTGGGAAGGTAGTACCTGAGAGAGGAACAATGTTAATTAAGGTACCTTTTTCTACCACCAATTTAGAGGCATAGAAGAGAGTTGCCAGGGACTACCGGAATGATCCATACCCAAACACTTCAAGTTTATAGTAAAACAACACAATCCTGATTAGAAAGAAATACAGCTATTATTAGAATATATGACTGAAAGAGAAAAACAATTAATTCTAGAAACTGCAAGAGATTTGGCTAAAATTAATTGGAAAACCATGGGAGAAGACATTGAAAAATACCTCCCCCTCCAAGAGCCAAAATGGAATGCAAAATGTCTGCGCATATGGAAGAATTACAGACATACCAAGGGTCAAAAGGAATGGAAAGGCCCATTCCCAAAACAATAAACTGATCAGCGTTACACACAATCAAACAAGATCCCTCTGAGTCACCATCTGAATTCCTGAGGGATGTGATGCACAGCAATACACTGCTAGACCCTAGATCAGAGGTAAGAATACAACAATTAGTTTTTTTGTTCCTGGGCCAGTCTAAAGGAGATATTAGGCACAAGCTTCAAAAGCTGCATCCTACAGAAAGCAAAACCCTGGAAGTGTTGCTAAATGAAGCATAGAGAGTGATTAGTAACAGAGGAAAAAAGTACAAACAGGGACAAAGAACAGTGTCCCCGCTCACCAGGGAAGAGAGAAAAAGAAAACCCAGATGGGAACCATCTCGACTAGGCAAGACCAATGTGCATTATGCAAAAAGTTTGGACACTAAAAAAATTAATATCAAGAAAAACCAAAAGATCAAGAGAACCAGAGAAGAAGAATAGTGGCTCCTGTAGAAGAAGACCGACAGAGACCTGAAGAATCCACCCTAGTGGATCCACTAGTTATAATGAAGCTAAAAAAACACAAAAGAAGGTAGAATTTTTGGTTAACACAGGAACAACATACTTGATTTGAACCAAGATTTGATGCCCCTGAGAAATTACTATATCACAGTAAAAGGTGCAACTAGCCAAAGTAAAAAGGCATATTTTTGTGAACCTCTGATATATAAACTAGGAAAACAATGAGGCGTCCACAAATTTCTATATGTGCCCAACTCCCCAAAAACACTTTTGAGATGAGATTTACTAGAGCAATTAAAAGCAGTAATTAAATTTGGAAAGGGGAAATTACTCTGAAGGTAAGAAATCAGTGATATATACAAATAATGAGTTTATATCTAGCTAGTGTTCCTACAGAAGAAAAAATGAATGAAGAAATCACGAACGTGGTATACCCCAAGGTATGGGCCACTGATGTGCCCGGAAGAGCAAAGAATGTTTTGATCAAAATCAAACTCAAAGAAGGACAGCAGCCGGTCAGAATAAAACAGTATCCCCTGAAAAGGGAAGACAAGGAAAGAATTCAGCCAGTAACAGAAAAATTTTTACAACTGAAATTTTTAAAAGACTGTGAGTCCGATTTCAATAGCCCCATATAACCTGTCCATAAACCTAACAAGTCAAATTGAATGGTCCAGGACTTATGAGCTATTAACAAAATAACTGAAAATCTCTATCCAGTAGTGGCAAACCCTTATACCTTGTTGACCATATTGACACCTGAACTAACCTGGTTTACTGTTTTAGACCTAAAAGATGCCTTCTTTTTCCTCCCTCTCCATAAAGCCAGCCAGAAAATATTTGCATTCAAATGGGAAAACCCCAAAAGCAAGCGTAAGACACAGCTTACTTGGATGGTGTTACCTCAAGAATATAAGAACAGCCCCACTATATTTGGCAATCAGGTAGCAAAAAAATCTTGAGTCCTGGGAGGCCTCATCTAAAGAAGAGAAGCTGTTACAGTATGTAGATGACATCCTGACCACCACCAAGACAAAGGACACTTGCCTGACCTAGACAATAAGTCTGCTAAATTTTGGGGGGCTCCAGGGATATCGGGCATCTAAGAAGGCCCAAGTAATGTAGCAAGAGATAATTTATCTAGGATATGAGATCACTGCTAGACAAAAAACTTTGAGACAAACCCCAAAGCCACAAACTGTGAAAGAATAACAAACCTTTTTGAGAATGACTAGGTGGTGCTGGCTATAGATCTACAACTATAGACTGCTAGTTAAACCCCTATATGCACTGACAGCCACTGAACAAAAACACCTTCAATAGAATAGAGGAGCTATACAAACCTTTTAGTCACTGAAAAAGACTCTGATGTCAACTCCAGCCTTGAGACTCCTAAATGTGAGTAAACCATTCTTTCTCTTTTCTTATGACAAGCAGGGGATTGCCCTAAGAATCAGAGCACAGTTTCTAGGCCCATATCGCTGAGCAGTAGCTTACTTTATCAAACAACTAAATGCAACAGCAAAAAGTTGGCCGGGATGTTTGCAAGCAGTCACAACCATAGTACTAAACATCCAGGATGCCCAAAAATTTACCCTTGGCCAGAAAATGACTGTGTTAGCATCCCATACAGTGTCTGCAGTACTAGAGATGAAAGGTGGGCATTAGCTTTCCCCACAAATACTTTTAAAATACCAAGCTACAACAGTAGAGCAAGACAATGCGAAAATTGTAGTAAATAATATTGCCAATCCAGCCTCTCTCCTTGGTGGAAATACAGGAGAACCAGTGTATCATGACTGTCTAGAAACCATCAAAGCAACATATGCAAACCATCCAGACCTGAAAGATAGTCCAATAGCTCACAGATAGAAGCAGTTATGTCCTAAGGAGTAAAAGAAACACTAGATATGTCATTACCACCACTCAAGGCCTTTTCCCATCAACACCTCTGCACAGAAGGCAGAGATAAATGCTCTAACCCGTGCTTTAAAACTAGCCCAAGGCAAAACTGTGAATACTGACTCAAAATATGCCTTTAGAGTCATACATGGGCAGAGAACAATCTAGAAAGATAGATTAATAAAGTCACAGGGCAAAAACATCAAATATGCAGAAGATATCCTAAAACTGTTGGAGGCAGTCCAACTCCCTGAGAAAGTGACAATCATGCACATCAGGGCACACCAAAAAGTAAGCCGAGGATTAGAAAATGTAAATAAGCTAGCGGACAGAGAGGCAAAACAAACAGCCAAAGGAGAGGTAAAAACAGAAGCTTTGATCCCTGATGGTCAAATCTCCCTAGAAAATGATCCAAACTATACCAAAAAAGAGCAAAGCCTCATTGAAGACCTAGACAAGTCATATAATGAAAGAGTGAGCTCTCACCCCACAAGGGGAATTGATCATTCCCTCCCATTTAATATGGTCCTTAGTTAGGGAAGAACATTAAAAAAAAGGCACTAGAGGGCAAAAGCCCTATACAAGCACCTAAACTAAAAAGTTATAGCTAAAAAGTTACACACCACTGTAAAACAGGTGACTCAGCAATGTGATCTTTGCCTCCAGACCAATCCCAAGAATACCCTCAAACCAAAAATGAGCCAAATTAAGAAATGCAATTAGCCTAGGGACCTAGGGAAATTGATTTTTCAGAACTCCCAAGAAAAGGGGGTTAAGATATTTACTGGTACTAACTAATACCTTTTCAAGTTAGCCAGAAGCATTCCCTACCAGAACAGCCAAAGCTCAAGAAGTCACCAGAATAATAATACCATGTAGATATAGATAATACCATGCTTTAGAGTTCCACCAATTATGTCTTCTGACATAGAAGACATTTTATCTCAAAAATAGTGCTTTTGATTTTACTTTGCATAAGTTTCATTTAATTATTGTTTAGGCTTATTTAGACTTTTAGAGTAATGAAATATATAAATGTAATGACCACTATGCTTAGAGCACGTTAAAATACAATAAGAAGTAATAGCAGTATTGCCTAGAAGGCAAAAAAAATTGCCTATGGTATAGAAAAGGGTGGGCTGACATAGGGAACTATGCCTACGCAACTCTAGTTTGCTGTGTAATCAAGTGTGTTAAGAACAGATAATCCTTTGCTATGCAACAACAGGATCTGGCCTACTGTTTAAGACTGATAAAGCAGGAACTAGTGCTCTAAAAACTACCAAAAACTAGATCTTTAGTTTAGACTGTGGCCAGAAGCCTTAAAGGGGGGTTGGATACCAAGAGAGCCTGTGCAGGAACCAGGTTCATCCAGAGGACATTGTGAGGATGACTACTTACTTCATCCAGCGACCCCTGCCCAAGACCACCAGGAGACAGTGCACAAGTGCAGATCAATGATGAGCTGATTAATGTACAAAGGGGAAGTAGGTGGGCATTGTTTATGAATATGTATAGGTGATGTTGAAACTTTCATAAATGTGTATGAGCTTAACTGTACATAAACAGAGCATTTGCTCTATTTGGCACACACATTTGTGATGGAGCAATCCCCACGCATCCAGCACTGAAAACATACCTGCTTTATAGCCTTGCTGGTTGTGGAGCCTTTATTCTGCGTGTCAATGGGACTTCCCATATGCTACAAAATGATTACAAAGGCCGGTTTCAAAGTGTGAATGATCAAGAAACCTTCACCAAAATTCAGGAAAAATCTCAATACATTCCAAGGGAAGTAATAGCTCTGCAATTCAATTACATCTCTGTCATGGTTTATTGTATCTTGGGTTTTAGTTAAAGAGGAAATCCATCAGTAACGGAAGTGATTCTCTGTGAGGACTGCTAACAGCTTCCTCCAGATCCAACAAAACCAATTAGCCGCTAGTTCCACTTAAGAAAGCTAGACTCATCTCTGTGAAGACATGTGAGAATGAACAAGTCCTAGGAAGCTCTCTCTTAGTTCTGGCTTTTGAAGAGAAAAGTCTCCCCCCTACCCCCGGTGTTGTGGCTGGGGAGGGGAGGCCGCAGGGCCCTGGCCGACACTGGGCCAGGCTGCAGCTGCCATCATCTTGCTGACACGAAGCCCTGCCTCACCGCTGGCCCGGGCTGAGTCACGGTCCACCAGGCCCCAGGAACAGCTCCAGGCCGGGCTGGGCCATGGCACGTGTTGCTGAGATTCTGCCTGGCTGTTTCCTGCCGCCACTGAGTTTCACCAGCAATCACTGGACAGGGGTAGGGGAAGACATTGGCCCATGGCATGCTGTCACTGAGGTCTAGCCTGGATGCAACCCCAACCAGTGCTGCCGCTGAAAAATCCTCCACCATAAACAGCTCCGGCCACTGCCTAGCAGAGATCACAGGACCAACAATGAGAGGTAAATTTCTGATGCAAGGCCCAGGCAAGATTAACTCTTTCAGTGCTGTAAAACTCCCCAGAACAGATGAAACTTACAGGCATCAAAAGGAAAAGACAACTTAAGAAAACGAGATGGAGACACCAAGGTCAGTGAGTAAGGAGTCAAATCCCAGAAGGGAGAGGAATGAAGAGATACCTTAGTCTTAGGCTGAAATTCTTTTGTAAGGCCATGGTGATGGACTGTGAGACAGTGAAATATCTCTGTAATTCATGAAAAGTATGGGGGGATGGAGCGTTCAAACTGTGGACATGAGCAAAGGCACCCATGCTGAAGCAAGCAATGTTCAAGTAGTTGTGATCGAATGAGAAGCTTGAACAAAGACAAGAGTAATGAAGACTGTTTGCCCCCAGGAAGAAGAAGAAGTTCCCAGAGATGAAGATGATCTCAGAGATAGATGAAGAGGACCCTTGCTTCTGAATAGCTCATTAAAAGCATACCCCATTAGCCAAAGAATGAGCCCTCGAAAACAGCTGTGGGGAAAGATGCAAGTCAAGGGCAGGGACTTTCACATAGCAAACTGATTTCCATCTCCCAGGTGGCTGATTTGCTGTGACACTGAAGCCATGAATGAACTGTTTCTTGTGGAGAAGTCTTCATAGCACGACAAGAGAGATTTTCTCCTTAAGTGAATTGAAGAAAGATTGTTTTAGAGGTGGTAAACTGAAATTCACAGGTTTTGTCTCTTTACGTTGTCAGTGAGAAAGGAAAAAGGAGGTTGGGGATGAGAGGTGTTCTGAAGGTTTATTATGATTTCATTTCTTTGGCTTTTTCTTTAAATTTTGTTAATAAAGTTTTCTTTATACCCTTTAAAATTTGAGCCTGCTTTGCTCTCCTCCTAATCCTATCTTGCAGCAGAAAATGAGTAAATAATTCTGGTGAGTGCATAGGCATTTGTACAGCATTATACCTACTACATTAAATTGATGCATTTGCCAAGAAACTCAAATTGGTGAAACAAAACCACTACAATCTCTCATTAAACATTGTTAAAAACTCCATGAAAGAGAAACTAAGTTAATTGAATTAAAATCAGATAACAAATATTCTTTTGCATACTCTTTTCCCAGAAAAAAAAATTAAAAGAGATGATGACAGGAGTGTATCACCAATGTTAAAAACAGCAAAAGAAAGAATTTACTGTACATGAGTACAATAAGCTAAGCATAAACCTTATATCTTATTCATGGCTGGGATAATTCTTCAAATCAAATATTCAGGTAAACTGAGAAATGATGACTAAAACACAGTATACTTAGTACATGGGGAAAATTTACCGTTTAACCTGGATTAGTATTTTCTCTCTATGCCACTGCAGACAATTCTGGTGGTCATACAAGCACACACTTAAGCTGGAGTATCTCCAGGAAATAGCTTAATAATGATAAATGAACAGAAGTCATGCAGAATAAAATGGAAAATCAACTCACACTGGAATTATACACAACACAATTAATTTGGGAAGCATGCTGTAATGCCAAATTTGATTCATGCAAGCAAATCTCACTAATTTGGGCCAACATCTGTCTTCTTATCTGAACTTTCCAAGTTGCTTCTCAGTTACACAAAACTGGTGTGGATATTTTATAACAGCAAAGTCTCTAAAATTTTCCAACACTTTCTGTCGTCAGGGATACCAGAATTACCACAAGAATGTATTTTTCCTGGCACTGTGAACTGGACTGATTCAGACTTCACTGATAGATGTCCTGGTTTGAAGGCCAGGTATCTGCCAAGGAAGGTGGGAACCTCCCTTGGAATGGAAAATGTGACCCCCTTCCCTCAAAATTATTGACTTTGAAATTAAGGGTGTTCTAGGCAAAGATGGGAAAAGGAGCAGCAGTTCTTTGCTAGTATGTACATGTATAATGAGGCAAACAAACAGAACAGGAACCCAGTGCCAGCCCTCTCTCGGCCGCAGGCACTTTCCCCTTGGGTGCAGTTCCGGGCACGGCCGGCAGGGGCGCTGGTGGCTCCCGGCCGGGCAGGGCGGGTGCGATGATTCCCCCGCGGCTGCAGGGGGCGCTGTGGCGCGAGCTCAGCCGCCTTTCTGCACGCGGTAATGGCGGGCGGGATGGAAAAGGCGCTGCCTTTGCAAACCCACGGGGGCAGCCGGTCCCGGTGCCCCTCTGCATGGCGAGATGGGCTGTAGCAGCAACCTCGGAGCCACAGCTGGAACGGCAGCGACGAGCAGACCCCGAAGCAGCAAATTAAATGTATGAGAAACTCGGCAGCTGTAGCAGGAGCCACGGGTGTCCCGGCAGGCAGGGGATGTGGGGTTACAGCGCAGTGAAAAACCCGGAGCAGTGGCAGAGAAGCGGTGGGGCTGGGCAGCGGCAGCCAGGCTCTCGAACACGGCCAGGAGAGGCTCCCTAAAAGGGGCACTGGAGCTCAGGGTCCTGGGTTTTCCCCTGAGGCTCCCGAGTAGATGCTGGGGTCTTTCCCAGTGCCAATTGGGTGTTCAATAAAGTTCCAGTTCACTGGCTGCTCTTACGAGCAAAGCCTCACTCAGAGTACAAGCAGTAAAAGACAGAACTCCACAGTGGCAGTCTTCCTACAGCACCTGCAGACTGGCTGTCTCCTCTCCAATCCAAGAGAGAGCAAGCCCCAGAACCCAGCCCCTCACACCTCAGCCAAAATTTCTGGTATCTCTGCCCTTACAAGAGAAAACTCCTCAGCTACAAGAGTGCAGCCAGCTGCACCCTTCTCCCCACCCAGGCCACTTACTTTCTCTCAAGTACCAGTCATTACCATCTTTTAGGCAACAGATGGGACAAAATTCCAGGAGAAAAAGGAAAAAAAAGGAAAAATCTTAGCCTCCAACAACAGGATACACTACAGGAAATTTTTACCAGTAACTTTATTTAGGAGTAGTGATTTTGTTGGGCTAGTCCAAACAAATTATCTGTTACATCTTACAGAAGCCTTTCCCTAGTCCTCCACAGCAAATATGAAAATAAATTTTTAAAATAAATTAAAACAAAACCCCAAAACACCACAAAGCCCCACAAAACAAACAAGCAAAACCATGCCAACAACATCATGGTAACCACCAGTGCAGCAGTCAGGAGTGCACTCTGCACCAAAGTTCTTAGGGCCCATATTTTAAAAACTAATTGCTACTATAAACCCAAGTTACACCTATGTGCACAACAGTAGGTATTCCTTTTAAAGGGAAATTAGGCAAAATTAATTTACCTGATTATCACCAAATCAAATCAGTTTTCTGTTATTTCTCTTGATCAGTGTATAGTAGTTAAAAAAAAGAAAATAAGTAGCCCTCCACTCTTCCTGGAGAGAAGCTTTAACAGATTGTTTTATAGAAAGAAAAGTTAATATAATGTTGAAAGGAAAACTAGCCGTAGTGGCTTTCAGAGGAGCTGGATGAGCACATCCAAGCTGGCTTAACACAGTTTCTGAAAGTTGCTTAACATATCCCAGCTTTCTGATTTCCTTTGCAACCAAGACAATGAAATCTCCGTTTCTTTTCTTCTAAATCTTCACTACAAATGGATGATGCAGGAAGTGAAAACCTTATTCCAAGTCACCAGATGTGTAACTTTTGCGACTCAAGTCACACTTAATTAAAAGAGGTTCATCCTTAAACCAGTATTGTAAATGGTTGTCCATGTATTACCCGCCTGCCCTTCAATAAACCATTGGAGACAAACTGTCCCAAATTTTTTAATGAAGTCACTATGAATCAGAATAAACATATTCCTCCCTATCGAGCAACAACATACCATCTTGGAAACCTTATAACTCCAACAGTTCTGCAGGAAGAGCATGTCTAAGTTATATAAACTCTCAGTTTATTGTGGGTTACAAGAAATTTAGTGGAGGAAAGATTGCCTGTTACAACATCAAATCACCCAGGAGACGTAAATTATCATACATCGCACTTCTCAGTGGTCTGATCAGATTTTTCATAAAACAGCCTACTTCATATCTGAAGAGAGAAACAGAACATATCGCAACTACGCAGTAACATGACAAAACCCAGAGCTGCACAACCCTCTGAAATGGCTCTTCACATGTTAGCAACAAGTTGTGCCTATTACTGCAAAGGAAGAGGCAACTACTGCCCAAGACTATCCATTCAGGTTTTTTGCCAGTAATGGCTGAAACTTAAAACAGGAAAATACCCCAAGCTTGTTGCTTTTTGGCTTTTCTTTAAAAGGGAAATTCAGCATGGGTCCAAGAACACAAACTAACAAAGTCAATGCAAACCCAGTAATATTTCTAGCCCAGCCTGTTGTCCTCACCACTGGAGTACCTTCCATCACTTGCCTCCTCCCATGTTCCCTCACTGCATGACCAGAACAGAATTCAAGACGCTCCAGCGTTTGTTTTACATAGTAACAGCAGACTTGCCGGATACCAGCAAATGCTCATGTATTTCCTGAATCAGAGGCTAAAGATGGAATGAGACCTATTAATTCATCTGTACCAATCCAAGCTACCAGAGAATGACTGCCCTTCCAGCAGACTACAGAGGGGGGCTTAGCAGCCAACTCCCAACAGAGGAGCTGACCTGGAAGACTAAAGAGCTCTGTTTCCAAAACCTCCACCCTAATCCCCAGGCATAGCTCAGCCACGGAAGATGTGACTCCTAATGAACAGCCCTGCAGAACATTTTTCCCAGCTCCATGTGAGTGTTACACAACACCAAACAGCGTTACCACCATTCTTCATGAAAGATTATTTAGCTTCATTGCAAGCAGCTTTTCTTATGTTAAAGTTACCTTCTCTTTTGCAGCCTACATCTAATCACACCCTCTTGCAAAGGCTAAGAGATTATGTTTCTTGAGTAATCATACCTGAAATCAATGGAGTCTTTGCTTCTCAAATAATCTGTATTAAGTATTTTTAATCATCGCTCAGAAATCAGTCACTTTACTCTCCTAGTCAGCTCTTTCTGTTCCCTCAGAAACTTTCCAAGGGCAAATACCTTACAGTTATGCCAGGGATCCAAATGCATCCACACAGCATACGTAAAGCCTGTTATTTTTCTATTCATAACTGGGATATCATGGACCACTGTGCTGTCCGAACTACTGCTGCACTGCAGCAGCCACAGCCAAGTACTGGCCCTTGACTTGTTCCAGCCCTGTGAGTGCAGGTACTCTTTCACACCCCATACACACATTAACCTATCAATCATTTTCTTCTATCTTTCCAACCCTCAGTCTTCTCCAATTGTTCTGCATCGTTGGTCTATCTGCACAGGGACAGTTTATTGCCAATAACTGCAGGCACCCAAGTTTGACACATGAAAAAGTAAAACCCACCAATCTCTTCTGATGCCTTTCATGGTCCCTTTCATGTTCCTTCCCCAGTTGCCATCATCCTGGCTTCTACATCTCACTACTCCTGAGCAGAAACATGTTTTACTCTTGTACAGGGAATGCATCACTGTCACAGGATTGTCACAGACGAGCAGGCCTGACTCATGCCTGAACATGTCCCCAGGTAAGTTACAGGGGACCCTCAGCCATCCCCATTCGAGCTGAGAAGTAAGCACATCACTGGCCAGAGATCTGGGTGGAGAGAGATCCCAGACAATGAGCTATCTAAGCCCAGGAGTTTTGAATTGAGTATAAAAGTGAGCTCTGCATAATAAACGAGGCTGTTTTGTCTCATGAGCATCTGGTTCATGAGTTGTGGAGTTTTCTTCCCCCCACCTATGACCAGCACACTACATATCACCACATTCCTGAAAGAGCTGCTACTTAGTCTGCTCACACTAGCAACATAAAGGTACCTCTGTGGTAATACCCAGTGTCTTTGGGATCACAACTGTGCCCCAGTCCACTCATCAGCCTCACAAGCGAACTGAATTTCAGCCTGAGCAACACAAAGGAGTATATTGTGGCTATCTGATGGGCAGAAAGGGATTTGGACTTTACAGTTTCTGTGACTTTTCAAGCAGTTGTGGGGTAGTGTGACAGAAAGTAAACGTCTTTCAAGTGAAAATATCTCAGAATAAAATTGACACCCCATTTGTTTTCAGAAGCAGTCTTAATTTCAGATCCATAATCATTAAGAGAAACGATTTTCAACTCAATTGTCTGAGCACAGGAATGCCCAGCACCACTGTGTGGCGTTTTCAGATAGCTGTCAGGTTTCATTTAGCATTCTGTACTGGTCCTATGGCTTGGTTCACCTGAAAATTTTAAATGCAAATGTATTTCCAAGATGGCATAAGAGAACAATATCAGAATTTTACCTCACATGACAGCTCCTCATTCAGGTCCATTCATCTCCCTTTTCCTCATTCCCATATACACAGATTTGCTGCTACTAAAAAGAAAAAGGCTTAAACAAGAAAATCTTCACCTACTATTTTTTCCTGTTGAAAGATTTACTCTCACACTCTTCTGTTTAAACAAACTTAAACCACAGCTTAAATAATGCCTCAAAATTGCCAACAGCTCTAACTTAGGACACAGAGCAGGCAAGGAATTTCTTTCATAGCAGGGAGTAACAGCACTTAATTCAAATCATCCCCATACATTATTTTCCATCTTTGAAGAGCTAAATATGTGCTAGCTAATTAATCACTCTTTTAATCACACCTCAAACTCACGGTCTTTTCCTATGAAACTGGGGGAAAGAGAACACCTCTGAAAGGATGTGCTGCTGGACAAGCATTTGTCATTTCTTCTCTTCTTTATGCTCAGGGTCAATCAGTCCCGGGGCCACAGATGCAGGCAGATAATCACCAGCTCTTGTAATTCAGCGGTTCCTTGGGAGGCTGACAGGGCTATTGGAAAGGCAAATTTTTCACTGACCTTTTTATGAAGGCATTTATTGAGCAGTGGCATTGAACCACTTCAAACAGTGTTAAATGATCAGAACCAGACCTAATAGTTCTCCCCTGGTGTGAAGATGTTGTCACCCACGTGTGAGACCAGACACTCATGTAAATGGAGGCACAAGCTCAACACATCTGAGCAGCTTGTGCTGAGCTACATGGCATCAGAACACATTCTAGAAATTACAGTGCCTTTATGGTGCAGCAAAACAAGCTCAAATTTTCTCTTTAAAGAACAGCTTTTTGATTTGCATTTGTGATTTATTATCAGACACACACACAAAAGTGATACTTTAAAGGAAAATAAATAAGTAGGGCAGGTCATGAATGATCTGAGCAAGCATGAACGATCTGAGCCTCCAGCTCCGGACCAGTCTTTCTTGCTGCAGTTAATATCCATATTTAACTCTACTGTTGAAAGAGAAAATACTATTTTTAGCTATTACCTATTACTTTTGTTCAGAGATTAAGTGCCACATACAGCTCTATTACTGTATTTACAGAACTATTTATCAATCCCAATGGTTTCTACATCACAAAAAAAAAAGTAAATTTTACTAGTGTGCCTTATTGTGCCTAGATTTTACAACTGTAATTCTATCAGTTGTAAAAATTAGAAGTGCCTCCAGAATGGAAGTGGTAGGAGTGGTGACTGCAACCCAAGGATCAGATTTTTTTAAGTGCTCAAGGTGTGATTTTCTTACGCACTGAAGATTGAGAATTTGGCTTACAAAAGACACATCTCCCTCACTGTCTCCCAAAGCACTCTGGATATAAAACTTTGAATATTGAAAAGAAGACCTGAAAATCTAGCAATTAACTCAGGAGACTAAATACAAGCTAGGAGTGTTCAAAATTTAGCTCTGTCTTCGGTGATGGGTAAATACTTCTGGAAATTCCTTTTACACTCTGTCTGCTCTGCAATGTCTTTTTCAGTGAGTTCCACTGGGACTGTGTCTTAATTCCATATTCCTTCCAGAATTTTCCCCTAATTAGATTATTAATAAGATACAGTGAGATGAAGCATTAAGTCAATCAACTATGTATATTATAGATATGAAATCCCTGTCAATACATAATAATTTCATAATAAGAGGAACTAGATTTATACACTGTATTCACCTGACTCCTAGAATGAAGTTTTAGCTCTGCTTTGGCTACAAAAGTTAAAAAGACAAAGAACAGTTTTGCCAGACAGTACCACAGCTCTAAATTCAACAATGTACTAGACAACAAGTGGGTCCATTATTCTATAGCTGGCCTATGGGGAACTATTACTTTAATTAAAGTTGTAAGAAAGCTGCCTAATCATCACCTTATAATCATCTTTCCCTAAAAGCTAACAGGTGTGAGAGACAGAAAAATGACAAGAATTTATTTTAAATGAAGCATCAAATTTAGCTTTAGACCTATCTTTTATTATTTGTCAACATGCTAGTAAATACAAAACCTGATTGTTTCCTGCAATGACTTGCTTACAAGTACGCTAGCTGGAAATGATAAGCATTAGGAAAGTTAACAATTTCCTTTAACCTTTTTTTTAAGGCTGTTCTTTCTTGTTGCTTCTGCAATATCAAAACGCAGGCACACATCCAGCCTAATGCATTCCTGAAGAACACGAAGACACCCGACCTTTACCAATGATCACTAACCAGCTGCCAAAACTAACAGCGACCGTGCACACACACACACACACACTGAAAGGGACAAGCCCATCTCCTGCAGGAGCCATCGGAGACTGTGCACTTCAGGGTGGAACACGCAAAATCATTCTGCAAAAAATATATTTTACTCATGCATGAAGATCTTAATTGCGTGAATAAAGCTTACAGCAGTGAGACCACAGGAACCACATTTACAGCCAACTCCAGTTACCTGAGATCGCTATTCCAGACTGGAAGAGAAGGAGAGCAGTGTCTGCACAAACACTGAACATTCACGCAGGGAGTAAAACCTGCGAGCCCAAGCTCCAGCGTTCCCAGGGACCTTCCGAAAGACTGCCAGGGCTGTGTCTCACCGCAGCTCACAGCCATAAACAAAGCCAGGAGCCCCCGACCTTCCGCCGCCGCCCGGCCCGGGGGGTGCTCGGAGCCGCTCCCCGAGCCCCCCGCACCGCAACCCACGGCCGCCGCGGCGGGGGCCGAGCACAGACCCACGGCCCCTTCGCCCAGCTCTCCGGAGCGAGCCCAGGGCTGACAGACCCGGCGGCGGCATCACCCGCTTCCCCCGGACCGCACGACCCCCACTCACCGCGCCCGACCCCGGACGGAGCCTCCGAGGGTAGAGGTGGAGGCGAGGCCCGGCCCGGGAGGGTCGGGGGTCCTGAGGGGCCACGACCACTCCCCGAGCTCCGCCCGGGGCAGCGGCTGGCGCACAATGCGCGGCCGCCGCAGCCACGCCGGCGGGGCGGGAACGGGCGGGCCGGGGGACGGCCCCGCGCCGCCGGGAGAGGCGACAGGGAGGAACCCGGCTATAAACTACGACCTCGGAACCGCTAGATCCGCCCAACCCCAGCCCGGCAGGGCCGCCGGGGACACCCCTCAGCCCCGGAGTGGGTCGCGGCGGGTCCTGTGGCACGGCAGGCCAGGCAGCGCTGGGCTTGTGCAGCCCCTGGTTTGTTCTGCGGAACGAGCCCGGCCAATGGGCCCCTTCCCTGCTTCAGCCACACAGAAACAAGGGGGCAGCGGCCGGGCAGCGGCACAGACACTTCGTGCCTACGAGAAGGGTGCAGGGGTAGCCAGCAGCGCATTCAGGCGTGTCAAAGAGAAATGATGCTGCTCCAGATGCTCCAGTGCTGGAGGAGCTGGAAGGCCACTAGGTAGCATCACATCTTCTCCCATTGGCACACAGATGCGGGTGTGCAGGGGTCCCGGAGCGGGTTTGCCGGAGCACACAGTGCAGCGCGGGACTGGCCGCAGTGTGCTTCACGGTCTCTGTATCATCCAAAAACAGTGGCTTCCACAGGGCTGGAAGGGGTAGTTTTGATCTGAGTTACGGGGTTTTAGGTATGCCTTGCAAGGGTTTAAACCAAAGGAAGTTTTATAAAATCTATCCCACCTTGACTTTCAGCCACATCAAGTCATAGCTTCTTGGTTGGGGTATCTGGCAGACACTGGTCTCATACCTCCTTCAGCTGTCATGCCTTGAGGGAAGAAGCAAGTTCAAATGATAGCTGTGTTTGTGTGTTAATGCCACTATATCACGTCACAGTACCATAGGTTTCAATCTACATAGTCGTAGGAACTGCTCGTGCTTCACTGTCTTCCAGTGGAAGCTGGACATCGCCACTCTGTAACAATTTAATTCAGGTTTTCCAACTAGAATGACTTTAAGTAGTGATGGTATATGAAGGAATATAATAGAGGAGAAGTAAGGATCATACAAAGGAGTCCTCCTTGGCAATGTTCAAGGCAAATGATTATACTTTAAAAGCAATTGTTTATCTCCTGACTGCAGCAAAAACAGCAGCAGTGTATGAGTTGTTATTGGGTCATAATATATACCGGCCACATTAATGATGCCTTTTGTGATTAAATGGTGAAATAACCAAGTTCATGACTAAATAGTCCAAGCCATATGAGACATAAAACTAAAATCCAGCATAAAAGTAAGCTAAGATTTTTCATCAATTTAAGTGACACAGAAATCTGAGGAAAACAACTTTGCCCTTCCAAATCTTCTGTGGAGGAATGAGAGGTATTTACCTGGTTGCCTTTGTCCGTGAATGCAAGGAATCTTAATCTTAGAATTAAGGAGCAGTTTCTTCTCCAAATCTGGTATTTTTTCAAACAGTAGGTCCCTAGGACAAACTGAAGCCCATGGAAGAGACATTTTCATCACTGTCTGTTTTCTTCTTTTCTTTTATTTCTTTTCTTTATAAAATCTAAATCAAATTATTAAAACACAAAGAATCTGAGTTGGGTCTTTGATCCATGTGTTACAGAATCACTATTGGGCCGTACTTTTTTGGAACAGGTATGTGAATTTGTCATCAGAAGCCCCAAATGCATTTGTTTATTTGACAAAGCAAAAATGCACAGGTTACAATCTATCTGGATGTTTTCCAAAAGCTTTGCTTCAAAAACTACAAGTAAACAAAAACCCAAGAGAAATTGGTACTTAAAATGAACTTCAGTGATGACAACAAGATCATAACTAGAGCTGAATGAGCTCTGTACTGCTCTGCAGCTCAGCTGGCTTCCATCAAAACTAGCATGGGCACAAAACTTCTGTTAGGAGCTTCTTGTGGGATCAGAGCCTCACTTTGCTGGATTAGTTTGTGATTATGCTAGGTAGGTGAAATACCACCCCAATATGGTATCTTGGTGTGAGAAATATTTAGTTTTCACAGCAGGAAAAAACACCAAAGAATTCAAATAAACCTTGGTGCCAGATGGAGTCTCATGAGTTAGAATACTTTATAAATTTATAAATTTATTTATAAATTAATCCAGCTCCATTAGAAAAAATCTCATCACTAGCAACATCTTCCTGCTTGGGTCTAACCTGCATATTTACACTTCTTGCTAGTGTAAGTACAAGAGATAGTGGGCAGAGTTTAGTACAGCAGAGCTACACTGGAAACAGTTTTAACATAGAGAAAATGTTCAGACAAAGCATCAACTGATTTTACTGCTCGCTGTCAGTTCCACACAGATATAAGTGCATCAGGAAGCAGACTAGGAGTGCTATTACTGTAGTCAGCCCCAGTTCCCAGGACAGCAAAACTGCCTGGTGGAGAGTTATCTGTACATAGGAACCAAGTATTAATTCTTCCCCTGCCAACCGTGTTAATGACCAGGGCAGCCTAAATGGCAGCAGTAAAGTCCAAGGTGAGGAGTGAGAACATCTGTACAAGTCAGGCTGGGCTGCCAAGCTCAAGGCAGGTCTTCTAGAGACATGGTCATCCATGCATTGTTGGAGACTGGGGTGCTCATATTCACAGACTGCCAGAGACAGGAGATTGGTAAAGTTAATTTTAAGCAAACGTTTCCTGATGCTTCATATGCTGAAGTGCATATATTTCAGATGTCTCACCTATGGCAGCAGAAAGAGTTTGTAGGGCTTTGGGAAATGAAGGGTGAAAGCTGGAGGTGCATTTTTCAGTCCTCAGCAGTTCCCAATTAGCAAAACAAAGGCAAACCTCTTGCCTCCTGAAGTAAAAGCTGCATAACAAAGTAGTGGATGGAAGGAAATTCACACCAGAAAAAGCACAGGAAACCACAGAGCTGCAGGAAGGACGAGTTAATGAGTTAATGGAAAAAGGTTGATGTCCTGATACTGGGTAAAGGCTGTGGAAAAGTGCCATCTCACACTGTGGAAAAATATGACTGCCAGAGTGGCCTTGGTTAAGCCATAGCATGCCCACTCCAGGCAACTTCATTCCACAGGTATTACTGGAGGCAGGTACTTCCCTCCATCTGCAAGAACAAAAACTCACAACCAGTAATTTTTTTAAACTCTTGAAGCAAGAGCAGACACAGCTCAGTTTTCACCAGCTAGCTAAAATTAATATAAGGCCAGATTTACTTTACTGGACAAGTTACAGTGTTTGTGGGCACACTTGTTCTACATGTCCCTATTGTTACATCTAGGGGTTGATGTCAGAGAGGCTGAAGATGGGAAGCTCAAGGGATGTCAAGACAAACTATAATCACATTTTAAATAGGGCTTGTACTACAAAGGTACAGTCACAATGAGTGGAAAAGGGATCCCACCGAGCCAACCAAGGCAGAAGTATGTGATTAAATCATTTTCTCAACTGTAGGACAACTGAAATAAAAACCTCTAACTTCTGGTTCTTAATGGAGCTGTAGGCCTTTGGTTTTCCATAGCCTGAATAGCTTAGAAGTTGGATGCTTGTCTCAGGCTTCTTCCCTTCTCTAGCCACAAAGTAAATTACCACCTTAGCATGGAAGCCTCTCTATTGTTTCCTGGCTAGTGAAGTTGTTCACTGCAAAAGTTGGGTTTTTTTCACCTGAAAAGGAAAAATCACTGATTAAGGATGCCTTCAGGCAACTCTGTCTTGGTTTTTGCTATCAGCCAAAGACAATACAAGTATTTAGGAATGGAGTGGAATTTTGATTTGCAAAGGGATAATAATTTGTTTTTCTGTAGTGTCTTTTATCCAAGAACACCAAATGCTTCACTAATGTTAATTAATTGGCTCTGTCATAGCATCTAGCTGAGATGCTGATAACTATTTTGCAAAATAGCTGCAATAGCCAAAACATCAAAATGCAGGTAAGGTTACTTACAAAAAAGAGGAAGTATGAGTTGCTGCAGGGTGTGCAGCAAAACAGTGATGTGTCTAAAGCATCCTATATCACATCTATTGCTTCTCAGAGGTCCAAGAACTTTCCAGCATCAAGGTATCTCCAGGTGTTCTTGTAAGTTAAGCATAACTACAGCAGTGGATGCCTGGCACCATAGGTTCAATGCAAACAGGTTTGAGCATTAGAATCACTTTTTATTTTAGAGTTCTTTTGGCTAACATTGGAGGATATATGAAATAAGCCAGAAGTTTCAACTTGACAGTCAGCAGAAAAGGAGAAGAAACTGTAGTTCAGCTGGCATTTCAAAACCCAGCGTCTTTGACAATGCAATTCAGTGCAGTGTCAGCCTGAGCAAAACTCCTTGTAACAGCGCTGTAGTACTCTTCAGAGATGCAGGTTGGGATCTCTGTTCTTTTTGGCACATAGCACTGCTTCACCCACTCAGTGAAGCTGGCAGGGGCCCACAGTCACAAGCCCACCATCCCAAACAGGAGCTGACTATGAACCACAGTGGAGAGAGAGATCCTCTTGTGTTTGATCTTGTCTTGTAAACAAACTGGGATTGGGTAATTTTTGAGTGAAGAATTCATTAGGAAGATCTGAAATTTTTGATCCCAGTCAGTGAGTCTGCCTTGAGAATATGCACCTGTAATGCTTGTACAGAATGCCAGGGACCCAAAGTCCTGCTCAAAAGCAGAGCAGCTCTAATAAAAACAAACTAACAAACAAAAACCAACAAAACAAACAAAAACCAACAAAAGAAACCAAACCAAAACAAACAAAATATAACAATTTGAAGTGTTGCAGGAGATAAAGCTGTTTCTGCAGTGCTCTGCTGCACATACTGATGAAGGTAGTTTCTTGCTCTCATGTTCTTGCCCTTCCAAATCAGTCAGTTACTCAGGTCCAGGGAATTGGTTATAGGATTTCTCTGGATATCTTTCTAAGATTTTAGGTGATTAATAAATTTGGGCTGCTGTTGGACTTGCTGCTAAGGGGTTTCCACATTCCATGCCAGTGTTGGGTGCATTTCCCTGATTACAGGAGGGATTCTTACTTCTCATAACATTAAAAGTTTAAGTGCTAGTAGTCTCTTCAGCTAAAGAGCCCACATGTATCATTTGCAGGGATTTCAACTTTCTACAAAAATACTCTAATTTTAATAACTTTTCTTTAATTTTTTTATTTGCTTTTGAACAATTTGTTTATTACTTCCTTAAGGGAGTCTGTTTTCTTTTTTAACTAATGTTTTTAATACCCTGAAGAAAAAACTTAGAGTAGCCCTATATAATAGATTTTAAATATTAATAGCAGCTCACTATTAATGGTGTAGGGAATAATATCTTCTTTAAAATCTATTCACCAAAATGACCATAAGAAATTACATTATGTCTCTGATGCTAGACTAAAAGCAATGAAATTATAAATGCTTACATATTTGCTGTTTATTGAAACAATTCTTTTTAAAAATTACCATAAAAAATCTAAAATTTCTGTAGGACTTCAACAGCATATCCATTTGTCTTTGAACAGCCACTACTTTTTCCAAATTAAAAAGAAAAACATAGTGTTTGATCTCTCCATGTATCCAGATATATTGCTCCCAGAATTACTGGCTGCCCAGAACTTTTCAGATCTGTTCTACTGTCATAGTATTGTCGCTGGTCTGTACTGGACAAGGTAAATCTGGCCATAACACGAACCAAATTTGGCTGGCCTGGCTCATGCCAGAACAAGTCCTCGGATAAGTTGCAGGGGACCCTCAGCCAACCCCATTTGAGCTTAGCTGCAAGCACATCACTGGCCAGAGATCTGGGTGGAGAGAGATCCCAGACAATGAGCTATCTAAGCCCAGGAGTTTTGAATTGAGTATAAAAGTGAGCTCTGCATAATAAACGAGGCTGTTTTGTCTGAGGATCAAGAGAGGACTTGTGGTTTCTGTCTCCAACCCACAACCCGCATGTGACATTCTACCTCACTTATCCTTTGGCTAACACTTGTTTGCAGCAGCACCTGTAGCTGACCTTTCTCCAACAGCAAATACAAATCTTATATATTTGAAGGTTAGAAGTTTTTTGAGCTTAAGCTGCTGGCCTCTAGTGGCTCTATAAAGCAGTGAGGCATCATCACAGACACCTTTGAACAGCTCTCTGTGAGGGGGAGGAGTAATAATGGAAGATCGAGAAAATTCCAGCTGTTCATGACTATTACTTCCTTCAAAAAGCAGCTGAAGACTTTGGAAGATGTACAAAACAGAATGTCAATAGGTAGCTTAATACTCCACCAAGATCCAAAGTGTGTAGGTTTTATATTTTCAAAAGACCATGTCATAGCCATGCAGATAAGTACATATATAGATAGGAATGTAGCATTCTTGCCTAAAGGACAGCTTTGCCATCATGAGCAACTCGGCTTCCTGGTCAAAACATCAGGCCATCTGAAAAGAACAGCTCTGTGTGAGAGAAACATCCTTGATTGTGGAACAAGGTACAGTTATTAAGGCCTTTTTTTTAAGGCTGATATCCTGAGAATAGATAGTTCAAAGAAATTTAAAAGAGAAAAGTATTTATCAGTACAGAAAAACTAACAACCTATCCAAATAACTGAAGGAAAGGCCTGTGTGTCATTAGAAATGCTGCCTGTAATATGATTTCTTTGGAGAAGGCCTTTGCTCCAATATGACCATTATCCAGCAGCCAAAACATACAAGATTACAAGCATAACCTTCCTGCTCTTATCTAAACCAGGTTTTTCAACCTCCTTTTAGATTTGCAATTGAAACATCTTCTAAGTGACTCTGCAGCCTCCTACATGCTGAATGTAAATCCACCTGCCAGGAGGATGGCTTTTGTATTTGTACCTTTCAGTTGACCCCTGAAAATCAGAGACACTTGGGAGCCCCCAAGGAAAGAAGTGAAAGTTACTGATTTTAAAAGCTGCCCTCGAGGATCAGCTGGAAGTTTGCTGGAGCATCCAAGTAAAATGAGGTAGAAAAGCATCCCAAAAGCAACAGCCAAAGATGAATGAGGTGGGTGGGAACAAATGTAGGGCATTTCCTGGCTCCTACCTGCTCTCATGGTGGGAATCCTGCACCTACACTTCAGGCACATGTTGTACCTGCCATTCACACAAAAGCAAGGTGTGTCCTAAAGACTCCTTACAGCTTCTTTTCTCTGCACTAGAGATGTTATCTATGCCACATGCTGCTCTAATAAATACCTTTGTTTAATGAATAATATGTAGGGGATGATTCTATGATGCAGAAGACTGGTTAGAACAGCTACAAATCCACTGGAGTTTCAAAGTGATTTGTATAACATTTTTCAAGTTCAGCTGTGTCCAGAAAACAAACCATTTTTATTTTTTTTTTTTCTGTGGGAAGTACCTATTTTCCCGTTATTGTGGTTCTTTCTCACAGTGCAAGAGAGTTCATGCCACAAGAGATGCCAGTGGAACAGAGATGGAGAGGAGAAAAGCCATACAAGGAAAGGTTCATACACTTAATGTGACCTCTTAGCCAGGTCCTTGCCAGTGCCCTCTACCCCTCAGGACAGAGGAAAGCATAACCCACCCCAAAATATTGCAAAATGAGAAGAAACATTTTGGGGAGGCCGATTCTCAGTGTTTGAGGTATACAATACCGTGATGGAGGTGTCAATTGCTGTGCAAAGATTGAGGCCCTCAGAGGAGATATGCAGAGACCAGGCAGAGGGGATGGAAAAGCACCTTATCTTTATGGTGAGCTGATAAGTCAGTCCCATGATTTTTCAAAACTTTCAGTAACAAAGAGAACAAAGTGTCTTTTACAATTAAAAATTATTGTCAATTCGGTCAGATTGCTAATTCATTTTATGAAAATCATGAGTTTGTGTGATGGAATTCCAGACTAGACCTAGCTTTTATACAAATCTGCTGACCTTTTCTTTCACAGGGAGTTCCTCAAAGAAAAGCTAGAAGGTGTTCAAATTTAGTCTTCCCTGCACCAAAAACCTGACTTCATGACTTTTTAGATCAGATGATGGCAAGTGTCTAGGAGTCACTTGGACAGAAGAATAATTTAAGAGGTTTATAAACAAATCTCTCCCTGTCCATTATGTCCTAGAAAAGCAGACCATTGCTCTCAACCTGTCTTTTAGGATTTTTTGGTGGGTTACAGCTATGCAAACTCAGCTCTTTAAGGCATTTTCTCTTACATAAGGAGAGCTTGGAATGTGCTCACAGCTTTGCTCAGCAGCTTCTCATTTCCCCACTGTGCTGCAAATTGCTGCTTTGCTGCTGCTTCCTCTTGGTTTACCCCAAGATCCAAATATCCTTTCCCCTTGGCCAGATTCAATTGCTCCCTAAAGGAAGGAATATCCTTGCTTTTTTCAGAGACCTCTTTACCCACCTATTCTCCTCTTACAGGGAGATAATCTACAAAGCAAGATCAAAATGCATACTGTCACACAGAACTGTCACTCTTAGTCAGCAGATGGCAATAATAATTGTTACTCTCTGATCACCATGTAATCCAGTGACATGACTTGACTTTCCACCCTTTGCCTGTGGCAGCTTCCAAGACCAGCATCAGCACCAAGAAACTTACTTTCTAGCCTCATTAATACCCAAAGGTGGCCAGAGGGGTGTGTGCAGAGGGGATCAGCCATTAAGGCTACAGTGCAGGAACAATTGATATGCAACAGATGAAGATAAAAAGAGAGGACATCATCAGATCCTCCCACAAGCTAGACTTAATGCATCTGAAGAGGAATTTGCAGCATCCCAAACTTGGAAAAAGGGCATTTCTAAAGAAAGACTCTTGGTTTGACAGTATTTTAGGGGTGGTGGGTGTTAGATTCAGTGTTGAGACACAGAATTTGTCAAAAGATTGGGAAGATGCTTCAGCAAAAAAGCCCCAACAAGTATCTGTTGGGAACAGATTTCCTTTTTAGATCTGATGGAAGATATCAAAGAAGTCAACTTTAAAATGGTATCACGATATCTGCTGACAGTAAATGTTCTGGGAGTGTGCTATAAAACTAAAACTAGACTTACTCTATTAGATCTTACTTTCTGTCACAGTGGGCATCAGATAGGGCTGCAGAATCACACCAGCACAATCCACATTTTTTCAGAAGGTTGCATAAATGTATGGTCAGTCATTGTGTGTGTGTGTCTGTGTGTGTGTGCGTGTGTGTGTGTGCGCGCTATGCATGCCAAAATTATTGTCAAAAAAGCCTGATGACTGAAGAGGTAAAGAACAGTCTCTTCCTTGTTCTGCTAGAAGTTCAGGATTTCAGTACTTCAGAGCACATTTTTTTCCAGAAAGCTCCTTTATTTAACTTGTGCTGTACTTGTGCATGAGAAAATAGTTGCCACACAAGCATCCATATCTCAATTATACTATGGAGATCTCTGGAGCACTACCATGACAACTGCAACGTTGGTAGAAGCTGTTCCACTTGCACAAGCACTGTGTTGTCTCATGACCAGAGTAGTCAGGAATTGTCTCATCTGTTGTCCTCAGGAAAAAAACATGTCCATGAAAAGATCATTCTGCCCAGGGGAAAAGGTTCTTGCTCAGTCCCAGCAGTGCAATTTCTGCAAGGTGCCCTTGAAGGAGCAGGAAGACACCAGAACCCCTCAACGCCCCTCCAATAATCAAGAGTCTTTCCACACTGAGGAGGCCCTTTCTGCAGTCCATGGAAAGAGTGTGATACAACCATGTGTAAGACAGGCAAGGTCAGCAACATTTGAAGAGAAGCACCTGAAGCAGCCAGGCAAAAGCTGCCCAGTTCTATGGGATGGAGTTTGATGACAAACAGACAATGAAGGACAAAGCCTATGGATTCTTGCAGGAAAAGTCTTTATAACACAGTACTACCTTCACAAGCCAGCATGTCTCAAAATTTATTTCTCCTGCACAGGCACATTATTAATGCAGGCAATAAACTCCTGGGACTACCAAAGTACTGTCACCTTCTGTCTGTACTCATTTAACCCACTGTGCCTCCTGTGGCTCTGCAGCTTTCCAGTAGGAGGGCTTGTGGTTTTATTTTTAAAGATGCAGTTAACTAACTGTCTATCCAGCTAGTTAGGCCCAGAGCAAGAAACCCTATAACTAAATGAAGACCATTCATTTCAGGAAGTGTACACACCCAAAATTGGCTGAAACCAGGGGCTTCTGTCAGTTCCACCCATCTTGCTAGCATTTTCACCCAAAACCACTAAATTAATAAAGAAAGTATCTGCAAAAAGCCTCAGCTGCACACAACTTCACTGCAGAAAATTATTCCTCACTCAACAAGAAAAGGAAAGTGAGTAAAATAATGCAAGTGATTTATATCATTCCATTTCAACAGCTTTTCAAAGGGCTGTTTGGGCATGCTACAATTATTCATTTTTTAACTGTACCTCACAACCATTACAGATCCGTGAACTGTCTGGCTGAGTGTGCTGGTTTTGCATTAATTGATATTTAGTAAGAAGGAAGAAACCACCCACAGAAATTATTTTTCTGAGAGAAGCTGCTGAGAGCTTCCTCTTTGCCTGGAAAAACCCAATACATGTCTGGTTCTGAGAACAGGCAACTGATTGAACCATTTAGAAGTTGGATCCGCCTCTGTGAGATCTACATTTTAAAAACAGACAAGCCCAGGAAAGCTCTCTCTTGGCTTCTGGCCTTGAACAGGCAACTGGGGTAACTGATTTAAAATCAAAGGTTTTGTCTACATTGTCAGTGGGGAAAGAAAAGTGGTCAGGCAGGGGGAGGAAAATGGTTCTAAAGGTTTTATTCTGATGCTTCTTATTCTTTTAGTTCTGTTAATAAAGTTTTCTTTATACCCTTTAGGTTCTGAGCCTGTTTTGCCCTTCTCCAAATCCATATCTCACAGCAAGAAGTGAGTAAGTGCACTGGTGATTTTAGCCAGTGCTAAACCCACCCCATATGGTACATTGGCTGGGAAACTCAAATTGGTGAACCTAAACCACTACACTAAGGTACTTCTCGCCCCTGATATCCTCCCCAGCCCTACAGAGACCCTTCACAAAATCTCATTACAATGTGTGTAATTCTCATAATAAAAGAAATTGCTTATCCACAGTGGCATTACAGCTGGAAAAATGAGCTGGGGGAATCCTGCGGGCAGAAGCGCTGACTCAGCTCTCACTACATCCAAATTCAGCATTTTGTAGCAGGTGGCCACAAAACATGGAGACACAAGGTGAAGTTTGTATTCTCAGAACTTCCTCAACCTACCAAACTGTGAGCATCAAGGTATCAGTATTAGCTGCTACAACAGGGATAACACTGGGGAAGAACAAAACACTTGAAGTAAGAAGAAAATGGCCTTGAAAAACCTTTCTCTTGCCATATATTCATTAATTCACACAGCTACAATTAAGCAGACCTATGGGCAAGCATGAGGACTCAGACAATTTGATTGTCTGTGACACCAACACTGGAGAACATACCTTTTGAACCCATTTTCACTTCTGAAACAGTGTTAAATAACCCCACTGTAAACAAAAGTTCTCTCTTCCTGAACTACTTGGACAGTAGATCACAACCTGTGTTATGTGAAGGTTAGCAAATGTTTAATTTTCCTCCACACAGCAGTTTTGCATATCACTCACTGGTGTTTCTGCTTCTTGATCTGGACTTTGGGTAAGCATCCTCTAATGAGCCCCTCTGCTAATGCTGTGCAGTTGTCAGGCATACATGAAAGAACTGATCAAAATCAGATTTCTTCTTGAGCTTTAACTGATGTTTTCCTTAATTAGAGCATTCTTTTGTTTTTTAATTCTTTTTTCCAAACGTCAAAGCTGGTTGCTTCAAAGGATCATTTCAGTCACCCCTGCAAGAAAAGAGAAAATTGATTTGAAAGATTAAAGGGAGCATGAGAGAGGGAGTGCAGACAGACAACACAGAACAAAATATTTACGAATGCCTGATCCTACCATAGTGACTTGCAGAAGAAATGGAGAGAACAAATAAGATTTTTGCATCTAAGACATAATCATGACAATATATCAGAATAGTAAATGCAACTTTTGTGACATCCATGAGAGATTTTTTGTGAAGTTCCTCTACTCAAATAAGGCAGATCCTGGCAGTTCCCGACTCCAGGTATCATATTCCTGATACTCATTCCAGCTCAGAAGAGCTTCAGAAAAGCCAATTTTAATTCTTCATTCTCAGATCTTTTCTTCTTTGTCACAGAAATTTAACTTAAGCAGGATAGGCCTTAAATCACAATACCTCATTTTCCAAATACACACCACATAATGTATTAAAACTTTAGGATAGAAATCTATTGTTTGACATATTTCTAATATTTTCATGCTCTGTAGTTGCTCCAGTGGATTTCTGTTGTAGTTCATATTGACAGAGAAATGTGTTTATGTAGAAGAATTCAGAATAATGAAGTCCAGTTGCATTATTGTACACATATAAAATATATTAATCTTTCTTCAACCTAGGCTACAGTGAATATCCGTGTTAACAGCCAAAGCTGTGGACCTGATGTTTCAAACAGTTTATAAATACAAACTCACTGACTTCAGTGGGACTCTGCATTGAAATGAGAGTGTCTTTACACAACACTGCACCATTCCATACCGCTGTATCCAGAAGGGAAAATTCACACCAGCTTCCTCAAGCATTCAGCATAAGCTGCTTCCCTATTTGGAGCAATGCTTATGTTGCCTATGTAGCTAGTGAGTAACAGAGGCTGCATTTCCTGGTTGGGAAGGGATGACCCAAAAAACTGACTTTTCATGCCAAAAGCAGACAAAACTTTCCTAAAAACATCCAGCTAAAGTGCTGTGAAGGACCAGGAAATTTTAAGGCACTAAATAGATCCAGACAGTTCCTTGTTCTTGTAGGAAAAACCTATCCACTTCTAAAAATCTTCTTAGAAAAACATACCTGCATTGTATGGCATATTGTATGGTATATTTCTAATCTAAGTCTGGCATTTTCCAAATACACAGACCACAGGAAGAGACAAATTCAATGGTAAAAATTAAAAGACTCAAAGGTCATGGTTTCTCAATTTTCCCCTTTCCCATTTACAAGCCAGCAATTTATCTGCTCGTGACCACATTTCAAAGAGGCCAAAATCAGGTATAAGAATGAAATGTGTGACTTGAGGACTGGAAAGTCTGTCCTCATTCCGTCACAAAAGATAAGCACTTGAGCAGACCTGAGAGTGATCCAACAATCTACAACAGCGGAAACCTGTGATAATAAATGCATAATTAACCTAGTAGCAAATAGTTCTACAAAATGCATTGATTGGAAGTTGAAAAAATTCATAGCTAGATGAAAGACATCTCTTTTTTTGAGGTATCACACCATTTAAATGGTGACCAATGAGGAACCTACTACACAAGCATCACTTCCCAGGTCCAGCGCTGCAGTGACCTAAACACACTCCAACCCCAGACACACAACTGTTACATTTGGCTGAGTTACCTTTTTGGATGCATTATAGGTGTAAACATGTGTGTGCAGTCACACAGGTACGTACCCAAAAATGCCATGTGAACCTTGCAAGACTACTGCTTTACTGGCTGTAGCTAAGGAATACATGTAAAGTACACTACACAAAGTAATAAACTCCATAACCATCTGTGCCTCATTTCCTTGCTCTCTCCTGTTCTTTAGTTGGGACCCAGGATCTCCTATTCAAACATTTTCTTTTGACCCTTTGTTCTTTTTCACCTGAGTATTCAGGTCCTCCAGCAAGATCAGTGGCAAAAGTCTCAACCCTTGGAATTTCTATTTCAGTTTATTGTCTATTGACACAAGCTTCTGATCATTAATTGACGCCAATAATTTGAGGGGAAAGTGTACTAGAGACCTTTTCATCTTTCTAAGGGTGGGCATTGTAGCAATCTGAACATAAATCCATTACACATTCCACACCTTGCTCCTGTCAACTGGTTCACTTAATGTTATAATACCTGCTGCAGACTTTGAACCTCGGCCTTTGTCTTGGTTTGAAAAGACAGGTGTCTGCTAAGGAAGGCAGAAACCTCCCTTGAAATGGAAAAATGTAAACTCTCCCTCCCCTCTGAATTGTTATAATCTTGAAATCAAGGGGCTCTCAGGCAAAGATATGGGAATAGGAATAACAGTTCTTTACTAAGGAAATTAAAATAAAAATGTCATACAAAAAAAAACCAAAACACTGATAGAGTCAGAATACAGCCTGACACCGTGATGGTCAGGGTGTTGGTAGCAGTCTGATTAAATGGTGGCTGCAGCCCTGCTGGAGTGACAGATGTGGTTCTGTTAAGGCAATGATCCTGTAGAAGGGTGTAGTTTTCCTCTGAAAGTCCAGTGCTGGTGTAGATGGGTCCAGCCTTCCTCTGGGAATCCAATGGAGAAAGGCTGCTGTGGTGTTCCAAGTCTCAGATTATATCCAGGTAGGAATGCTTGGCTCCTCCCCCTGGGTGGAGCATCTCCCAATGGGATGATGTAATTTTATCAGTCATGCAGTGAGACTCAATGGCCCATTAACAGAAGATATCCCCCAGTTATGAGGGATGGGTCAAGAAAGAGATAAAGAACACTGCCCCACCTGGTTTTCACAGATGGTAATAGAATACATACTTTTGGTTACATGTTGAATTGCAACCCAAGACAGTCCTGTAAAACACATAAGCAAGAACATCATACCAATACAGACTACTCATTAAACCTTAGCATAAAAAATACAAACTTTGTTCCAAGATTTGTGTAACTGCAATGTCGTTCCGATTGGGAACGGCTACAAAGAACGACACGAACTCTCAAGGGAGTTTCAACACGAGAATTCTCTGGTTTATTGCTTCAGGCCTGTCTTATAGACAGATACGTGGAAAGTACAGAAAGGAAACTCTTATTGGTTAACAAAGTGCTACATCACCATCATTGGTCAGGGGCACTCTGCCCCCCTGACTCTCTCCTGCAAGGGAAAAGAAGAGGACAGATAAACAGCACCTGGCAGTTGTTTTCTGTCTCTAAGGATTGTTTTGAAATCCTCCTTTGAATTCCCAGGCTAGCTTCTCAGGCAGGACTGAGAGGCCATGGGCCTGCAGTTTCTGCAGCTCCCTGCAGCCTGTTCCAAAGCTAGCATCCATACTGCAAGAATTTCTAATATGTCTGTAAGCCCAACAGGGCTATATCCAGTGCCCAAAGGGATGGTAAACACTGTTCATTTGATAAGCATAAGCCTTTCCTCTTTTGGGGAGTAAAATGATGCACAGAGGGGTGCAGCTGTCTTGGAGTTTCCTCCATGTACTATAGCATAAACTGAGATCTCATCTTGTCCCATCACTTGCAACTCCTTAACCCTCACCTCAAATTCTGCAGGGTTTTTTCTCTTACTTCATCAAACCCTCTCCCTCTTCACGAATCTACACAAGTCCTTACAAAACTACTAGAAATGCAAAATATTTGCTTGCATTTATAATTCCAAGGAAAAAAGAAACTGAGGAGAGCAGCTATGGTGTTCTATTTAATTTCTTTTCAGGCAATTCTGGGCACAAATGAAGACAGATTCCTGATTGGGATTCCTAACATATGTCTAATCTTTACATCTCTTTGGCCTCAGAAAGATTTGTGTAGAATGTACAGGATAGTTTGCTAGTTTTTTTCCTTCTGCTTGTCTGAGGATATCATGTGCTCATCACAAATTAAAAAAAAAAATTAAGTGGGAGAAGCTGCTTAGATTATTGAAGTATTAGCTATGGATGTGAAAAAAAAGAGGCCTTCTGATCCATTCTCTTTCAGCCAAAAAATAGGCTACAAGACCTTAAACCATCTGCAGCCAGGGTGGAAATTCTAATGATATCACAATGAAATAATCATTGGCTCCATATTTACTTGCTTCTCTCTCTCTTAAAGAAGGAGACAAGTAAACAGTAAGAGGCTTCAGAAATAATGTTTAACAGAAATAAATAAATACATAAATAAATCTTCATACTTGAGAACTCAAACGCAACAGAAGAGAAACCAATTAAAGTACTTGTCCTAAGCCTCCTCCACACCAAAGAAGGCAGAAACACTCCTGTATTTCTTTACTTGGCATGCCCATATGGCAAGTGACAATCCTACATTTTTGCCACACTTACTAGTTCTTTACATGCACCAGGTTTTGCTTTTCGGTCTTCTCACAGACATTCTCTGAGGCAGCCCTCTTTCAGACAGATTTGCAGATGAAAGAAACAGGATATATATTAAGAGACCCACATCACTTCATGCAGGGGTCCTCCAAACTCTCCTAAATCAATGCATTCTTCATCTAAGATGTTTATCATTAGATCATGAAAAAAAAACCAAACAAAAAAAACTGAGGAAAGCAAAGAATAAATATGATCATGAATGGGAATACTGATACTGATCTGCTTGCAGAGTTGAACTGTTCATGCCTTGGGATGCAGACATGACCTGAAGACATGCCTCCTTATCTGAACAGAGGCAAGTGTGAGATAAATGAAATCTAGGTAGTAATAAAAATACTGGCTGATACAAAACCTTCAAAAATTCCAAAAGAAAGGATTGCTTTTTAAAAAATGAAGAAAGTCTTATGTTTCCTGTTTGAAATTAATATTATAAAAGATACATGTTTTGTACAATGAGCTCTCCAAAAGAAATGGCATACACTTTACACAATCTTTCCTTATGTTGTCTACTTGTATCTTTGACTTGAACTTGCATTCTGGAAAATTTAATTACAAGTAAGTAAATAATTACATTGGTCACTTGTTATTAATTCTTTTTACATATTCTAGTCTCCTATTCAAGGATTTAGGAGCAACTCACCAGAACAACTGCCTTTAAACCTATATTAATGATTTCAGTGCAACTCAGTGGTGTAGTTAATAGTATTCCTCACCTATTTTTCTTCTCTTGGCTGTATCCTCCCACTATTTTCACTGGCTCTAATACAGATTTTGCAGCCATGGGCTGAATCAGATCAGTTTACAGAAACAAGAGAAAAAAACTCATTTTCTTTGAGATAAGTGGGGTGATGTCCCTGACAGTGAGGCTGCTGACCAGCACATGGGATGTAGAGAGGCCAAGGAGGACAGAGGACAAGGCTGCCCTTCTCCTCAGCACATCAAATCCAAGGGTGGATACCCAGGGAGGGAATGGAAATTATGTGGCCTGGGTACCACTCTTTTTTGTCTCCATGAAAGTAGCAATGTAAAACCCAGGTACAAATCTTTACATCAACACACCATAAAGACAAGGCTGCAAAAGCTGCAGAAGGGATTTGGTGAGCAGTTATGAACCACAGAGCCAGTGCTCTAAATTGAATTCAGTTTGTGAAATATTTGGAAGCCAGAAGGAAAGAAAACAAAAACAAAAAAAAAAAAACAGAGCCAGGGAGGATTACTTTGGAATGCAATACAGTGACTATGACTGTCAACCTATTTTCAATTATAAATTCCTTAAGACATCTCATATTTCTTGTCCTGTTTACAACAGAGCAAATTAAAGCAATGAGTAAAAATTGGAATAACAACTATAATCACAAAGAAATAACTGCAGATAGGTTGTCAGGGACAACTCAGTGACAGGTATGTCTCCCATGTAAAATGCCAACATGTTTTAAAAGGGAGGAGCTTTAACACACTATGAAATTGAAACAATTAAACAGATTAAATATTCACAACAATATGTAACTTCTGAGGAATAGCAACTCTGATAGGCCTTAATTTGACAGGGTGAATAGGGATGCCTTTATGCATATACTTACCAATACACCTATTCTGAAGGTTTTGGAATTGCAGTCTGTGATCCAAACCTGTATTCATTTGGTTGCCACTATGAGCTAAAAGACACCTAGAAAATACACTAATAGAGACTGTGAATTATAGTAAAAATATTAAATACCTTGGTTTGGGTCACAGAAATAATGGTTATAACAAACCTGTACTATTGATGATAAATTCCCATGTCATTAATTTATAAATTGAATGATATAATTATGGGTCCAGTGCATTTCAGAAGAGTTGCATTAAAAGTAAATTGCAGCATCTGTTTTATGAGTGACCTGCATGCAACATATGCAGTTTTTTCTTTTGTTTAAAAGAACCCAACTTCCTAGAAATGCCTTTTTCCTTTTCAGACTGATTTTTCTGTTCATTATTGCTGACCAAGCACATTCTGAAAACTCCTATATAAAGCACAAAGGCACCCTGACAATAGACACCCATATGTACCTGAAAATTCTACATGATTATCTAGTCTGTGACTTGCATTAATTATTGCTAATTTGCACTGGAGATTTCCAGCTGTCCAAAGTTAGAGTGCTGAAGAAAGCAAAGATATTTTATCCATTCCTCTTAAAAAAAAAAGAAAGAAAAAAAACAAGTGAAAAAGCAAGGCTGGTAACAGGCATCCATGAATAATTCAAGTTTACTGCCTTGGCTGAAATTCAGACGATTTCTGAATGGGCAGCCTGCCTCCATCCCACAGAATGATGATACTTCATCAAAATAAAAGCATTCCCAGGACATGGAAAGGTATGAATGGCAGGCTAGTTTGGCTGTGGTTGCACCAGCTACATCGTATTTCTTTCCTGTATTTTCCTGTATCTGTACCCATGAGAAGGAATGAACACTAGCACTGTGAGAACCACCGAGCCAATATGGAAGGCCTGTAGATTATCTAAATATATATATACTCCAAGGGTAAATGTATTTCATTGCATTTTGGCTGGTGATAGGTATCTGTGAGTTTTCAAATTCTCATCTTCCCCTCTAACATTTTCCAATTTTTGGGTGCTCTATGAGGGTGATCAGGCTGTGGATTAAAGTTTTGGAGTTGGCTGGTGGGACATAGCCCTCTGCTGAATATGTGAATGTTACTTTATACTGTGTAGAGGAACAGTGGACTAGAAATCATTTGGTCCACCTCTTCAATGGCAAAAACAAAGATGTCAGAACAGCAAGTCTGGCCATAGTTAGCTCCCCAAGGCAAAAGCCAAATCAAACGCAACACTTGGGTGACAAAGGGACTCTAAGTGGTGACCACACTGCTTGACTCAACTCACTGGAGGAAGTGAGGAATACAGAAGTTCAGAAAGGTAAAAAAATATTTCAGGTAACTGAAAAATATAGCCCTGCTGAGTGAAAGTAAGCTTCAGTCTACATACAGGAGAAGAAAACCTGGATGTGGTTGGTATGAAATTTAGAATACTGCAAGCTAGCACAACTGTGGCTCTGCATCACCCTTTTGCTCACTTCAGTACATCAGCACACTTCTCTTCTCTAACACTCCCTTTATTCCTATACTTACAGCAAGTAATGAAATATTCCCAGCATTCAGTTGAATGGAGCATTCTGCCTTTCTGACAATGTCTCCAACAGTCATTGGCACTTCCTCCCAAAAAATGTCTGGAAAAGCATTTGGCTATACATCAAATTTAACGTCTGCTGTCACTGAGACAGCACAATGGCTGCTGCTTTCACTGCTCATCTTGACTCCCATGGTCTCACATCATGCCTACAGCAGACCTCCACCACATACATGGGCCTGCTAATTGCAACACACAGATGGATTCACTTCATCTTCTAAAGTGTAAACAGTTACTTGGAAGGCAAAAATGAACAGCAGTGGCATGAGAAAAAACTACAGTTTTGTGACTCGGCACAGAAATGTCATTTGTAGCAACAATATTTGTTGTAACTGAATATATGGAGAGTGGAGAGAATATTTTTGCATTGCATCAACATTAATAACAACAGTGATACCCTAAAATATTAAACCAGGATGACTTCTTCTGAGTCACCTATATAAGAGTTAGTCAGCAAAACTCAGCAGAGCTGGCTTGAGTAGAAGTAAGTGTGGGAAGATTGCTATCACAGTGACAACAGCTGACAAGTCCATCACTCAGGCAATCATATTTTTTCTAGCATGATAGGAAGTGTAGGATGCTTTGAAGTTTCATCATGCCACAAATTAACATTTACAGAAGCCAAGCCTCACCATGACATACCATCTTCAAATAAAGATCAGAAGTATCGCATGAGGACTGATTCTCCAGAGCTTTTCTGTTAGTAGGAATTGGTTGCAGAGAGGGAATTCAGGCCATTTAGGCCACAGTACTAAACATGACTGACCTGGAGAGTTTACAGGTGAAAAGTAGAAGCTGATAATGATCTACATAAAGGGTTTGCACTTGCTTCATTGCTCATGAGGTGCTTGGCACCTAACCACCCTTAACACCTCTGACCATTCCTTTCTAGATAAATTGTTTAAAAGCTTGCCACAGTCACTGTTGAAAAGCTTTCCCTGAAGGAAAGTCAGTTGTAGAATAAGCTTTGTAAGCTGTACTCTTAACACACTTAACACAAGATTTTGCCAGGCCTTCATTAGAGACAACAGCTGTAGATTAAGTTTTAAAGCATCATTAATACAAGAGTGGTTCAAGTGTTGTATTGTGTTGTTAATTTTGCTTCCCATGTTGTTATGTTAATGGTTTGTTCCCCTCTCCCCTTTGTTTTTGTTGCTAGTTTAACCCAAGTTGTACCCTCCTACCCTAATTGTCAATCCTTGTACCTGCCTCTTGTTCTTGAATGTTCCCTGTTCCTCCCCTCTGGGAGGAACACAGGCTGTCACTTGGCTACTCCTCCCAGCTCCTAGAAAGTTCAGGGAGGGTCTTCAAGTGATAGGGCAGAGAGAGGAGGTTCCTGCCTGAACCTTCCTCATTGATTCTTTCCAATGTTCCTCTGATCCCTTCACACTCCCCCCTTGTTTCCCCTTGTTTTCAGATCTGTCCCCTCCCCTGGTTCCTCCCCCAAATTTAAGTTGCTGTTATCCCACAGCTTTGGGGGCTCTCCTAGAGCAGCACCCCTGAGGTCAGAGGTGTCTGTGGGGACTCAATAAACCTTCTCCCTTCAAGAGAGCCTGACTCCTGCATCCTCTATTGTAGCTGTGGTCTATTCCATCAAGCTGCTCCTCTGATTCCCAGGATTTGGAGTGGTGTCCCCCTGCAGGTCAACAGTGTTGAACTAGCCCAGGTGGGTGGAGTGGTAACTCCAAAAGGGACACTGCGACAGTTCAAGTCTCACACAGAGATCTGGAAAAGTTCAGTTGAACATTCTAGTTCTAATGATTTCCTGTTTTACTTGAGAGCCAGTCCCAGTCTCCATGCCCCCAAGGAGACCAAGCAGCCTGATGTAGAGCACCTAATTCCTCGGGTACAACTGTAAGCATCCCACTCTTCTCTCCTCTGGAGAAAGAGCTGCTTTGATCAGGCTGCTTCCTTTTCCCAACCTCACCTGTGGGGAACAAAGTGCTCTACACTTTGGGACTATCAAGTGGCACTTGTTATCGAGACCTGTTCCAAGATATCACTGGTTTGATGGTGTGAACTATTTCTCCTGTGTTACTCCTTATTCTGCTAGCCCTTCTCTCCCAGAAGCACCACCAGCTGCACATCCCAGAGACAAAGCAGGTCCCAGGTCAGGTTTCCAGGAACCCAGGAATTCAGTTCATGGGTTGAGATCCAGATCAGAGGTGGCAGTAGCAGTAACTGGATCACCATTTCTCCAGTATAGCTCAGTTGGGAACAAAGACCTCAGAGCTGAGTTTAAATAGCACCCAAGGGTGTGGGTGAAGGCGCTAGGGGAAACTGATCAGGGTAATTAGGGTCTATTTTTGTCCTCAGTGCCCTTACAGAAACCTTTTCCAGTACAGTAAAATTTCAGATTTTCCTATCTTCCTCCAACTGCTCAATTTTGGGCAGATGAAGAAGACATCACTTCTCTTTTAGGCTTCTGCTGAGGAATATTTACATTTTTGTTCATCCTACCATCCATTGATCTGCGCTGACATGTTTTAGAAATGATTGGTATTGCTTAGCAATGGACTAGTAATTCTCATAAAGAGAAGATAAAATCGAAAACATTCCTTATATGCTGACATGTAATGTCAAGGCTACCAGCTCTAAGATAGATTTGTTTCTTCCCTGAAGTGCTGCAAACTGAGTGCTGCTGGACATGGAGTACAGGAGCAGCTGGACTGTGCTCCTAGTGGCCAGTTCTAACTGGATGAAGAGCTTTTTTCTTATCCTTTTCCTGTGGGTTGCCACTCTGTTTCAGATTTAGACCTACCTCTATCACCAGGACTAGTCAGAGAGTACAGCACCATCCAAAACATGACTGAAGAGCCCCTGTGTCCCTTCCTAATGCAGCAGGACAACCCATGTTCTCGATGCATCCCTGTGGGAACACCTTGATGATGCCCTTCATCTGCTCCAACCATATCTGCTCCCTGGATGCTGTGGCTGCCTTTGTACCTGAAAGGCTGATGTTTGGGCAAAGTCCCTTTGGCCACAGAACTGCTGCCACTGTCACTGGTGGGAAAACAGGGCAGCAGGTGAAGTACGTGCACTCGCTGCTCCAAAATGAAAGATGAAAGTGCTACCAACCCCTAATCTGCCTTCCTGACCACTGTGAATGGGTAAGAAGAGCTTAACTCTAATGCTAAGATGAATGACAGTGTGCCCATAATGCAGTGGCAGTGCTGGGAGGAACTAATGCCATTAATTAATTACCATTAACATGCAAATTATTGATTAAATACCTTTTATAAAGAAGTTTTTATCTCTTTTTCATCTCAATTTTCTGCCTTTTCTGTAGCAGGAGAGGAGAATAATGTGCAGTTTTTGTCAGAGTGGCTTTTCTTTAAAAACCTGTTTTCTCCTCCTTTTTTCTCCCTTTATTTTTTCACTTTGTTTAGCAGTGTGCTAAGATTGGGAAAGGATATAATGGGGAGATAAATAGCATATGAGAGAGGGAATAATAGACAGAAGACAAAATACCATTTCACATGAAAATTTTTGCAAACTGTGATGGACACACAGAATTACTTCCTTTCAAAATTTGTAGACTGAAAAGGGCTTTAAAAATGCCCCATTTAAAAAAAAATACTGATTCTTTTCTACCAATTTTGTTATCAATATTTCCAGGGATGCATTTGTGTAATAATGACTTTTTAAATTATAAAATCCAGTGAGAAACAGCCTCATCTGATCAGAACTTCTGAGAAAGGTAGATAATGTCTTCATTGTGCTTGGGTTCCTATGTCCCCAGCTGTCACTTTTAATAAACGTGTCTCAGATCAAGTCTTACAGGGTGTGAAATACAGGAATAGTAAAGGAGGTGAAATAATCACTTGGTTACTTTTTGAATATAACCAATCCACATGAAATATTGCATTGTGACAAATAAAGAATGGATAACATAAAGGCAGTTACATTTTTTAATAAACCAGCATTAAGGTACATAAAAGCAATATGAGTTATATTTGCATGAAAAGCAATATTATTATGCAGAGTTACACCACAAATACCAAGTATGCATTTCTTCTCTTTACAGCAAGGTATGTTCAAAGAATCTATGACATATGAAGCTTGCTTAAAAGGCCTAGAGCCTCAAGCAGCATAAATAGAGCTGCCTCCTTCCAATTAAGCTGTGTCAGATCTTATCACAGACAGTGTGACCTGTATTTTTATGAGGAATGAATAAGTTGAAATTTTCTGTCTGCAGTTCTAGCATGTTGTCATATTTCTGCACAAAGAGCTACATTGTGATTCAGGAGTTCTAAATCTTCTGAAGAGACATGAAATAAAGCTCCTGTGGTTGATGCTTCTTACTCAGGATGTTTATTAAGAAGTCAGGTACGAACCAAACCACTGTGGCCCTTGTCACTTTCCACTGAGTCTCCCCCTGTGTTTGAACTCTGTTAAAGATGTATGTGATGACATTAATTAAAGTCACATTTCTGCTGCACACATGTCTGTCCTGCTGCTTTTCAGATGAGGGTAAGGAATTGTGTGCAGGGCTCTGCACAGATGCACTTTTGACTTTGTTTGTGCACCTACTCACTGATCTCAGCTGACACAGGACTGAGCTCTATTGTCAGTTGTGACAGTCCTGCCTTCTGTGTGCTTCAGCACCTTTCAACATGAAAGATGTTAAAAGGTATAAAAAACCCGTCCCTAAATTATTATGGGCTCCTGAGCAGGGAGTCTCCCAGGAATAAAGGAATGAAAACTGGACTCTCCTGATTTGGAAAATAAAAAAGATGTGACTTGAAGGGTAGGAAAGTCCAAGCTAATCTGCTGAGGAACTGCAGAGTAGGTTTGCCTGACACTGCCATTGCAACTGGAACTGCAACTGATCATCTGAAATTTAATGTGAGTGGCTGAGAGCTTTTAATATGGATTATTGCCATTCATACAGAATTGCATAAAATGCTTTGAAATGAAAGCTAATTGAAGCTAAAGGGAGCAGCAGAGTAAAAAAATGTATTCTATTCCTTACCAAAAAGATTGCTCAGGTTTTTTAGTCTCATTTGAGTTTTAATTCCAAGTTTTGTTTAACTACAACTGCTATTTCTAAACCAACCAATTTCAGACAGCATTTTAACAGGCATTGAAATGTTGAGCGTATTGTTTATGTATGCACAAGCCATGAGAAGCACCAAATGAATTCCTACTGGTGAGGAAAGCAGCTTACATGCAAAGCAGCCAAAGACATTTGGCTTTGACAAAAATGGAAGCATATCATTAGACAAGTCAAAGCTGGATATTTTTCCCAGCTGAAGGTATGCAATTCCTTCTCCCTTTTCCCACAGCACCTCCATGTTGACTTAAAAGGTTTGAGTTGTGTGGAGTGGCATTTGCCATGTTTGTGTAACTTTTTAACTACTGCCCTGGGTCCCAAGGATTAAGGAAGATCTTTCATTCAAGATCTAGGTCTGCTCATCTTCAGTCATCAGAAGTGATTTTGGTGCATTCAATTGATATACTCAGGTATTTTCTTCTGTGATCCTGGCTTCATGGTTCTGTCCTAAACAACACATTTTTCCTGTCTTGAGGAGCTATGATCTACCTCATCTTAGTTGCTGAGATCGAAGTTTCTCAGCTGGCTCTCCTTCTGGGGAGAGTGAATCAGTGGATGCACAAGTGGATGCCTGTCCTTTCAGAAAAAGTGAAAGGATTGCTGAAAGTGAGAAAAGGGAAGGAAAAAGACATCATAGTTGCTAAGTTATTTTTCCAGATTTTGTACGGTCTGTATTTGACCAAAACAGGCACAGTCACTCTTGAATGTAAAAATAGGGCATAGAAATAAGAAAGTCAGTCTTTGGTCCAAATGGAAGTGTTTTGGCAAACAGGGACAAAGCAAATATATGAGAAAGATGTTGAAGATAAGGTATAGCTTTAATCCTAGGAACATTAACCATGCTTGGAAAAGGATACCAGAAAGATAATGTCATAGAGCTCAAGCCATGTATTAAACAAACTCAGCAACATATGGCTGAAGGTACCACTCTGCTGAAAAGAAGATGATTTCCAGGGCAAGATGGGTAATCTAGCCACGGGCATAGAAATGCTTTTCATTCAGAAGTGAAAATATTAAAACAAAGATTCAGGAAGTGAGAGTCATTGTGGCTTTAAAAAGCACACAGGAATGTTAAATTCTTTCTGTATTTTCCTTAAACCCCAAACAAGTGTCCAAATCATGTATATGCTTTTAAATGTGATCAGTCTTATTATGTTCTCACACCGTACCAAATTGAAATGGCCAGAAAGTTGAGCAGTTTGGCTTTTGCCATGGCTCCTTTTGTTACTTGATATGATAGCTAAGAGGATTCAGAAATAATGGTGATCACAAAAAAAGTCCTTCCATTGCCTCACTGCTGTAGGACAAGTATTTTATATCGGTCTGCATATCTTCCTGGATTCTCCTTTTCTGGAAGCACTCCTGAATAGCTCAGGATTGTTTTAGCTGTATTTGCCTTGGGATAAGTCACCTGCACAAGCTATTACAATACATACATAAGAAAAACAAGCGTTACTGCTTGCTGCAGAGGAAGAAAAAGAGGCATGAAAGCTGCAGGCTGCCATAGTTGAGCAAATGGGGGCCTATCCAAGAGCAGCCAAAAGGAACTGGTCACTACCAGACACTAACAAAGAGAGCAAAATTACACATACCCATCCCATTTTCTCCAGGGATTGATAATGTTGTAAGTCCTAATCTGCACTACCACCAAGGTTCAAATCAAAATCAATTAATCAAATTGATTAATTTTTAACCAAAAAGTGGTGTCAGGGAGTTTCTTCATCTGTGCCAAATGCTTATGTTCTTTTACTAAGCCCACAGTCAGGCCTCTGTTATCTCCAAATCAGGCCAGCACTCAGCTTTGAATTTTCACCTCTAAGGGAACATGAGGCACCATCTGCCATACTGTGAGGCAGTTGCTGCGCTCTGGAGAAAGCCAAGGCAGTATCTTGTATCAGTTGCTATTGAAAGGTGAATGCCATCATGGACACTTAAGATTGCGGCTCTCCAGGCTCTTCTAAGGAACTCTTTGTTGTTACTGCCTTGATCACCTCAGCCCTTGTCTTTGGCTGGAGATCAACCTTCCCTTGGCCCAACATGCACTGCTGGCACTGCCTGTGGGACCTCTGGCACTACCAAGCTCTGGGGCTTGAAATACATTCATCAGCCATGGCCACAGCAAGCCCATCTATCCTCATGTAGCCACCTGGCCTTGTGGCCATACCAACCCTGAGACGTGAGGTTTAAGCCCTGATGTTTACACAAGGAGGTTGATGCATCTATTTAGCGCATGACATGACTGGCTGGGTTACTTTCAGGTTCCTCCTGGGCCATATCCACCCACAATGCCAACAAAGAACAGGCTTTGTCCTGCAAAGCAAAAGAACTGCAAGTATGTCAGGTACAAGCCTCACTTGCTGCATCTGCATCCAGGAGCAGTGAAAATGTTTGGAGGAAAAGAGGAGAGTGTGATAGAATTATATGAGAACCAGGCAAGGAAATGCTCTGAATGCCAAACATTTGTCTCAGCATTAGGGTAGACAAAATGGCATTGTTATTATTGCAATTATTGACATATTGACAATATATCATTGCACACACAGCCTGATGGAGGTATTGATGCTCTTTGCTTTACCTGACCTGCATAAAGACCCAGGAGCTCCAGTCCCCCTAAGTCCCACTGAGGTGGTACAAGGAGATCTTTCAGATGAGTCCTTGGGCCATGTCACTTGGTTGAGAACAGTGCTATGTCCTTGCTCATGAACACCACTGCAGTAAATGCTGAGGGGAATGTTTCTTACCTCCCCTGATGCCCAGTTCCAGTGTAAAGCACCATGTTACTCCAGGCCATTTCATTTTGTCATTTATGACCATGATTTTGAATCTTACTCCTTCTCCCTCCTACTGCCCCAGGTTTATTTCTCAGCATATGCAGAGACAAAGGCAGCCTGTCTTCTGTATTTGGGTTGCCTTTGGCAAACACAGCTGCTTTTCTAGCAATCAGAGAGAGGCAAGGGAGATGCAGTTTAGCAGGACCCTCTTACTTTCCATTCCCTTTGACTGCTGGAACAAGAGACAGGAGCTGGAACAGCTCAGTGTTGGACAGCTGCCACTCTGGGTCATCGTTCTCACCAGGGTGTAGCTATCTTTATCCAGTAAAGACAGTAAAAAATAACTCATTGCTCAAGTCCTTTTCCCAATATCTCTCATTCTGAAATGATGCAATGAAATGACCTCACATGATTGTCTGGGGAAGCCCTCTCTTTTCTGCAGCCTTATTTTTACATGGTATTAATTCAGACTAGGTGACACATTATGAAGGCACTTAATCTCAAGTCAGATTGGCCCAGTGACATTCACTGCATTTTTATTTATTGAACACTGGAAGTAAATGCACATTTGTGTTATTCAGACTGGAATCATATTAAAGAGTTGGGGGAAAAAAAAGATCATAGCTCTAATGGAAATAAATTGAGCCTTTGTCACTGTTAATAAAAAACTAAGATACTATTTTTCACTTATTCACTTTTAGTAACAGAGCAATCCACAATAAAACCTATTCTTGTGTTTGCAAACATCTGAACAACTCTTCTGAAAACCCAAAATTGCTTACAGTGCATGCAGTCTCACTCTTTTTTCTCCACTTTTGCATGTGCCTTGTGATCTGGACAAACAATTTCACACACAATTTCACAGTTCAGTCATTCTGATTCCAAAAAGAATACAACTATACTTGCAGCCTTATTTGTTCCATAAATTTTCTTTTCATTTTTCTTTAATTCTAATGTTCTTAACTCTTCCTCAGGGGGAGATCTGTCCTGGCATAGCATTGAAGTCAGATGCATATTGTGCACAGCAAATTCCAGGACACATTTTGGCTTGCTGACACTGAGGCAAACAGGCTCTCAGAACACAGTAAGTAATTTCAAGTTAAGAATAATGCACACTTGTAGCCCTCTCTCACTGCATGCCCTGGTAAAAACTCTGGAAAAGCAGTGATACAGGGGGGCTGTGGGTGTGTCATGCCTGGCTTGGTTCCCCAGCTCCAGGGAGATCATCCTGAACTCTGACTCATGGGAGCATGCTCAAGGCAAACAGGTGCCCTTCACTGGGAGTGGGGGCTGACAGCTGCTCTCCTGGGGACCCTTGTCCTGTGCCACTGCACATTCCAGAAAGGTTGCTCCTGCAGAAAAGTGAGGGGGTTGGGGGATCTTGCTTAGGGTCATTCCCTATCACCTTAAAGTTCATGACCAAAGACACTAATGGTCCCTGGTCCAAGGGCCAAGGACTGACCCCGAGGGGTCAGTAAGCAGCCTGGTGGGGGGGTGAGCCCAGCATGGGCTGTGCCATGCCCTCACCCCTGCAGCGTGCTTTTGGAAAGCCCAAAATCAAATGTTTCTTAGTTAAATTGGATACCTCAAGAAGCCAGGCCTTTTTAATTTTTGCTTTCCCTAAATTTAAAAGTATTTTTTCAGGGCAGTAAAATCAACATTTATTTCATACAAAATATTGACTTCACTACTCCTACTTCAATTGATGAATTGATTTTTCAAAGGCATTTACCTAATCATAGCTTTATAAGTAAATCCACAATGCAGTTGGATATAACAGATCTGTATAACAGATCTAGTTGAGAACATCTAAAAACAGTACTGCTGAAATTATGAAACAGCTAGTTTGGAGATACCTTCTATTTTCTATTCAAAAAACATGTAAGAAACCCCCTGTTCTGGGCCACTCAGTAAACAGCCTTTAAATACCGTCCTGAAGAAATGGTTGTTGATGACTCTACCAAGAAATTAATGGAAGAAAGACAAAATTCAGCAACTCAGAAGCACATGCACATTTACCAAGTAAAATCATTAGCTGATGTTATTTTAGAAATGAGTTTCTACAAACACATGAAAAGTGTGTTTTTTTCCCTCAAGAGGCTGTAAGTGCTGGTATAAGCAGATATTGTCCACTTTATTCTCTTTACCATTGCTTTGGTGCTCGAAAGTCACACCAGCAATCAGAGAAAGGAAATCCACAATAAAAAAAAATAAAAAAAAAAGTCTGTGCATTGAAAGGTTGGAAATAAACCTCTGAGATCAAGTCCAACCTTTGACTGATCAACACCTTATCAACTGGACCGTGGCACTTAGTGTCACATTTTTTGTTCGGTTTTGATCAATTCCCCAGGAGCTTTTGTGGGAGAAGTACTGGTCTGAATGAGAATCTTCTGTAGTTTCTGATCCTCTTTTTCCCCATGTTTTTATACAAGAATGTGATAAATAGTGGTGCTGATCCCTCTGAGACTTAGTATCATATCTTCCTGGCAGCCCTGCTAGTCTTCTGCTGGCAATTGATCACTAAACAACACTCTCAACCATCTGTCTCCTAAGCAGTGTCCAAATCTGATGATATAACTGTATTTTTTCTATAGTAACTCTTTGGCATGTTCTCCTGTCAATATACCTAGGTTAGGCCAAGTTACAATACTCCTCCAACTTTTGGGAAGGAGAAACAGTTTTCCCCTTGAAACTGTACAAGTGTTTTCATTAATTTACTTTTTCTTGTCAGATGAAGATAAGTAAAATAATGAAAACACTTGGACAGTTTTTGTCAATGTTCATCTGACAGTGTTCATCAGTGAACCATGAGTTTGAGTTGAGTTTGACTATTGGTCAGTCATTGTGAACAAAGGAATGACATCCTGGCTGATGCCACCACCAACCAGAACAGTTCTACAGGACAGACAGAGAGACAGCTTTTTGGTAGTAATTTTTAAGAAATGGGAGGTAAGTCAGATTCTCACTTCTGCATGTTTTCAGCATCCATAACAGCTGTGCCAGTTTCCTTCACATCTCAAAGATGTCAGCCAAACAATTTCCCCAAGTATTTCTGATATGTATCTATTCTTTAAGCCATTTGATGCATAGACACCTGTGGTCTGCTATGCAAATGTAGGGCAAAAGGGTTGATGGGCAGGTAAGGAAACAGGTCAAACCACTTTACCCAGCTTTCCTCTTGCTATGGACTTACTGTGCACCTGAAGATTCTGATTTTGTTGTGCATAGCTAAAATCAGGTCAAAATATGTATCCAGGTTTATATGAATACAGAACAATAAAAATGCTGCTGCTGGTGATGATGATAATACCTATTTTCACAGTCTATGGCACCTCAGTTGACTTCTTCCTGCTCACTCTTTTAAATGCCATGGGATAATACAGCTTTTTCCATTTGTTGGTAAAATAAAAAGGTTTGCAGAGCTCTTTGGGCTCCCTGTATAAACTGCTGTTTCTAGTCCCTTCCCCCAAAATGGCATAAAAACTTAAAGGAAAATACATCAAAGTACTGACTGCATAGGACTTCCCTGATTTCTGTCAAAATCATATTGTTTTTTTACCAACAGAGAAAGAAACTTCATTACAGCTGGTCCCACAAATGCTCTGCTTTCCATCTATGGAGAAATATATACATTTTTATATATGACATCTGCAGTACAGAGGAGTGATAGATGACCTACATGGCTTTAGATGACCCACTTGAGCTCAGTGAGCTGTGGGTGAAAACAACTAGATAAACCATTTTTTTGTAGATATATAACCCAAATTACATTATACATATAAATGAAGCTGTATAATCTGGGAACTACACTCAATATTAGCCACATTGGTCCAACAGAATAAAACAAAAACAGTGCAAAAGTCAAATGATAAATCAGAAAAAAAAAGAATGGCAGTTGTTCTGTGGAGGTGAGAGATACCAGTTTTGTGACTTCTTATAAGAACATGGTGTTTCCACAATGAAAAATTTATCTGTGCAGTCTCAGTAGGAAAATCTTGATTTTGAATTGTAGGAAGATAAAAATACTATCTATAAATACTTTTGCATTAGATTGCCTAATACAAAAAGCATTGTGATGTCACATCACAAAAAAGGAGAATTTGAAATGTGTTTAGTAAAAGGAAAATTGTTGCAATTTCAGAGACAGGCAAGAAACAAGAACACACTGAGTTCATGCAGCAACAGCTGAGCTTTCTCGTTGGGTGCCCCCTTTTATAGGGGTTTCCAATTTACCGTGCTTACAAATGTGATTGGTTAAGGGTCTTAACTCTGCCCAGCTCACCGTTCAATGATATGCATGCATTCATGGTTCAAAAGGATTGGCCAGAGTCCTCTGTTTGAGTTTGAATCCAACTTATCATTAACATACCCAGGGACTTGTTTACTTCTACTCTCTAACAAGCTAGGCTGGTCCAGCTGGTGTCAGTTACAGTTGCTTTATCTGTGCAGTTCCCCGTTTCCTGTTTAAAAAATGCAAAGTGTTCTTTGTCATCTTGTGTGAGATGATCTCTTACAGAAAGAATGACAAAGATAGCACAATGGCACAGATAATAAACCTAGTTCAAATAAGACTTTTCACCCAACTCAGCAAGCCTAGCCCCTCCCAGCCAGTGATGCATATATTGGTGAAGATGTAATGTAACATTCAGACCCAGGAGCTGTCAAACGGGATTACCAACAACACAAGTTTCCAAAATGGCATGCTGCAGCCTCATTACTTGGAAGTTACAACTTTACAACTTAACTCTACAAACATGAAACATTTAAGCTTCAGAACTATGGGAAAACCAACAGTTTGGGTTTGTGATTCATATCCTTAAACAGATAAAATCTTAGGTCCTCATATATTTAAATATATACAATCCTTAAATAAATTGTCCATGAATAAATTTCCATGATGATTGCAATGATGAAAAGTTACTTAAAACTACAGGATGCTGGGAATTTTCTAATAGTGTCAAGTGATTTAGGGTATAGACAGCCTCAGACACTCCACTCTGGGGTCTCACCCGACATTTCACCTTTTCTGTTTAAAAAGAATACATTTTAAAGTGCTATGTGTAGGTTCCACAATTTTTAGTTTTGGGACTCTAAATAAGGCTACATTTACAAGCTGTCATTAATTTAAGGGGACATGTGGCACAGCACAGGGATCTAGAAGCCTATGCCTTGGGTTATACTCTGCATAGCACATTTTTTCTTTGAAGGATTTATGCATAATCATCGAATTGAAGGTGACAAAGCTGAGTGTCACACTGCCCTTATTCAGAGTTATTACAAAGTGTGTCCAGTCAGCTATGAGGGGGTAAAGTCCAGGTAATATTATTTGGAATGCTGTACGAGTATGATGTATGTAAGGCTTTCCTTTTACATGCATATTTAATAGGTATCCTTTTGGTGTTGTCTCAATCACTTTGGAAGCTTTATATTGTAAGTCTAGCTGGATTGCTACAGCTTTGTTAATTGTCAGATACACCAAAAATAGTCAACAGCTCCCATCCTTGAATAATATGTTTGCACAATTTTAAATGACCAAGAACAGAACCTTAATTTAGATTTGGAAACCTCATAATTGAAACTAAGATTTTTGGAAGAGGAAAACAATACCTTAATGTTTCTTTTTCTTTGGAGGGTAATATCAACCTGTAAAATTACTGTAAGTTTTATACAGAAGAAAGTTATTAAGTTAAACTACAATCCTTAAGTATTACACAATATTATACTGAAATTTAATGCATATTTGAAAAGGATCCAGCATTGCTAATCATATTGAGCAATGACATAAACTGTCTGAAGTCCAAATAAAGTGTAGATATAAAAATGAACAGGCACTAGGTATTACTGAATTGAAAGAATCTTATATGGAATGCTGAAAAACACCTTCTGATAAACATTTATTCTTTTAAGTACGTTAATTGTCCTCAAGGGTCTAAACCATGTAAACCTTGCTGCATGGAAGCAGCCTGAATCATCTGTTTGTAGTAGGAATAATAAAGTCCACACCCAGTTCTGAATGAAATTCTCCTTGATATTGGAAAACCACAGGCCATTTTCCCGCAGTGTAGCCACATACATAAAGACAAGTGAAAAGTCCAAGAGAGATGGCATCAATGCCACAAAGCAAACCTTCATTATAGTTGTGTAGGTCATAGTCAAGTCTAGGGGGTTCTCTGTTAACTTAAACATAACTTAACTTAAAGCTTATGGTAATATCAAGAGTGTAACAGTATACCTTTCTTCCTGGTTTTAAAAACAGATAGATTTTTCTTTAGGGAGATTGTCCAGCTGTATTGATTATCCACCCTGCCTGTGGTGTACTTGTCTTGTTATCGATGCAGAGCAGGGTAAGTGCGCCAGCGGGCTGGATGCAGCGTTAGGGCTCCGGCGTTAGGGGCCCGGGGTTAGGGCCCGGCGATAGGGCCCGGCGTTAGGGCTCCGGCGTTAGGGGCCCGGGGTTAGGGCTCCGGCGTTAGGGCCCGGCGTTAGGGCTCCGGCGTTAGGGGCCCGGGGTTAGGGGCCCGGCGTTAGGGGCCCGGGGTTGGGGCCCGGGGTTAGGGGCCCGGTGTTCGGGGCCCGGTGTTAGGGCTCCGGCGTTAGGGCTCCGGCGTTCGGGGCCCGGGGTTAGGGCCCGGGGTTAGGGCCCGGCGTTAGGGCTCCGGTGTTAGGGCCCCGGTGTTAGGGCCCCGGTGTTAGGGCTCCGGTGTTAGGGGCCCGGGGTTAGGACTCCGGCGTTAGGACTCCGGCGTTCGGGCCCCGGCGTTCGGGCCCCGGCGTTAGGGCTCCGGCGTTAGGGCTCCGGCGTTAGGGCTCCGGTGTTAGTGCTCCGGCGTTCGGGGCCCGGTGTTAGGGCCCCGGTGTTAGGGCTCCGGTGTTAGGGCCCGGGGTTAGGGCTCCGGTGTTCGGGGCCCGGAGTTAGGGCTCCGGCGTTCGGGCCCCGGCGGCAGACAGCGGTTGCTAGGCAACGTGACTCGTCGGAGGAGGCGCCGTGTTTGAGTCGCGGCGGGAGCGCTCTGCTCTGCTGCTCTGCCTGCCCCGTTCAAAGGGGCTCGGCTGAGCTGTTGCCTCCTTTGGCCGCTGCAGGAAGCAGCAATGGGTACTGCGGCTGCAGCCGGAGGACCCCCCCTGGCCCCGGGGGCCCGCGGCATCGGCTCACCAGCGGGGAGGCAGCGGGAGCGGCGCGGATCGGGGCCGTGCCGTCTCTCCCCCGAGCGGCGGCAGCACCGCAGCTGCGTTGCGTTACAGGCGGGAGAAGGGCGCTGTCTCTCCCGGTCCCAGCGCGGCGACTCTTTAGGGCTCCCCAAGGGGGCGGCTCGGCGCGGCTGGACCCACCAGGGTCAAACGGGACACTGCAGCGCCTCGGTAGCGGCGAAGGTGTCTTCTCCAGTGCATGTCGTGTCCTTTGGTGGTGTATATTGCAAGGGCAGCTCCAGCTCCGGTAGCCGCAGCGCGCACCGATCAAATGGCCACGCAGGCGTGCCTGGGACAGCTGCAGATGGCTCCGTTTCTGCGGGAGCCGGGAGCCCGTAGGGTGCGGTGGCAGAGCCTGTCAGGCGCGGTCACCGAGCCTGTCACTGCGGCTCTTGGCAGCGCTTGGCAGCAGCCAGGGGCAGCTCCATATCGGCCGGGCGTAGCTCCGCAGCAGCTAAGGACGGATGCAGGGGTTTCGGTCAGCACGGCAGGGCACGAAGCGGCAGTGCAGCCAGGTTTCAGGGGTCTCGGCCGACACGGCAGGGCACGGAGCGGCAAGGCATGGCGGAATGGCAGGATGCCCGTTTAGCGTGGCGCGGCAGCACCTCGATTCGGCTGCAGTGCGCTCCGCCAGCAGCGCGGCCCGGCCCAGCGGCGCCGTCTCGGGCAGGCCATTCCTCTGGCACGCCGTCCCTGCCCGGGGCGGCGGCACGGCTCCGGACGGCAGCAGGGCGCTCCGCGGGCAGCCCGTCCCCAGGCGGGGAAGCTTGGCGGCTCCGCCCGGCCGCCTCCCCGCACGCCCGGTGCGGTGTCCGCGCTTCCCGCCCCTCGCCCGCTGCCCTGTTTTCGGTGGGCGCCGCCCGCGGCATCCCCTCCGCCGTCCTTGAGTCCTGCTCAGCTTTTAGTTGATTTAACAAGTCCACAACAATGGCTTTATAACATTGATGGCTGTCTTGTTGTCAATGTAGGCTGCTGTGAATATATACAAATTTTTAAGTCCAGGGCGACCCCTTCAGACACGTCCAGTTCGTGGCTCTCGCACCCCGGCAGCAGGTCTGGTAGAGCCCGCTCATCATAACTTATCCCTCTTTTGTTAAAAAGGAAATTCCGTACCTTGGTGACTGGGTCTTCACGTACCGAAGTCCTCGCACCCATCCCGGCGGCATCTTCTCCTTAGAAAAAAAAAAAAAAAGAAAGAAAAAAGGGGAAGTCCGGACTAAACGTGGCTCTCCACGCCAGTCTTCCACAACTCCCCAGCTGCCCGCAGCTCTCCACGCTGCTCTGCCGGGACTACGGGGCTCTCCACGCCGCTCTGCAGCTCTCCCGGCTGCAGGCAGCTATTCCCTTCTGCCCCTGTCTCCCCGCTCTACCCGCAGCAGCTGTTGGATCACATCGACGGTCACCAATTGTCACTGATATTGCCAAAGAGGACACCGAGTTCATGCAGTAACAGCCGAGGTTTATTGTTGGGCACCCCTTCTTATAGGGACTTCAAATTGCCCATGTTTACAAACGTGATTGGTTAAGGGTCTTAATTCTGCTATGTTCAGCTAGGCTGGTCAAGTTGATGACAGTTACGGCTGCTTTTATCTGTGCAGGACAGACCAGCTGTAGCTGTCACAAAAAATCAATTAAGCCAATGTTCTTCCTAAGCATTTGTCTACTTTTCTAAAAGACTAAACCTATCTTTGTTTTGAATTCATACTTGTATCTGGACATCATTCATAGAGCTGAAAAAAGGACAGGAAACCCACAAATTACTGTAATTTTGCACCAAATACCAAAACTTATAGTTTTAATTCAACATGTTAGAGAATTTCAACTCCACCAGAAAGTCAGCCCTATTCTGTTTTGGGGACTGAAGCACTTCTCAAAGCTCTTTCCTTTTGGCATGTTATGTCACATATAGGTAAAACCTTACAAAAGAAAGGCCTTGTAAAATCATGGCTCAGGCCTTGTTACTTTGGCTAAGTATAGCTAGCAGCTAGCCTGACAAGTTCCCATGCAAAAACATCTTGAGAATGAAAAGTTTGTTAGCATAAAAAACTATTCTTGGGGAGAAAAACAAGTGCATCCATAGTAGCAAGGGATCTGTTCCATGAGAATCAGTGGGAAAAGTATGTAACCATTGTTATAGAGAAAAGTTTTGATTGACATGTACACTCACCATTACCACCCAGTGAACTGAGTTCCTAACCAGCTGGGATTAAACACGGTGCCTTCTGATAACCATATAAATATAAGCTGTGTGTAGTAAAGATGGGGCTATGATGGAAGAAGAAACAGGTGTCATTGTCCATCTCCACTACGACATCTGGTGAACTCCAACGTGATATTGATGGGCTGCAGGACAAGGTGCAGTCGAGACGGAGCCCGGTGAAGCTTAAGAGCAGCGGGAGAAGCTGCTGGTCCAGACCTGATTTTGACACCTGGAGGGACGGTGATCCAGGTGAGCCACCAGGGACATAATGGGAAATAACTTATCAAGCAAAGAACAGATGTTCTATGTACATGGAAAGTTCTGTTGAAAAGAAAAGGTGTTAAGACTCCAGACTATGCCCTTCATAGAATGTTATTGTGGGAAAAATCACAAGATTTTGATGCAAATACTGCTTTTAGCATTAGAGCATGGAAAGAAGTTGGGGAAAGACTGTGGGATGTGGTATCAAAAGGGTTTGGAATGGCTGCAGGTTCGGCTGCTACCTGGAGATTGCTTTAGTTTGCGAACAGCGAGAAATAAGACTATAATGAAGAGAAGGACTCCCCACCATCCAAGAGAAAGCAAAATGCTGACACAGCTAAAAATGTAAGGTTGTCAGTGTTTGCTGGATGAAAAAGCCACAGAACTGTATTGGTCCACCGGGCTGGGAGGCCCCCCTGGCTCATCAGAGCTCTCTTGCCTCCTCCCAAGCCCTGCAGGTCTCAGCTCCCCCTGCACAGCTCAGCCCCCTGGCACCTGTCAGAGAGCAGCTGACCAGCTCCATCCATTATCAGAATGTCTAAAAGACACATTGAAACATGTTTGTTAAAGTTAACCTTGTGATTTTAATCAAATGTAATTTTTAACAGGAGTTACTGGAGAGATTTAAAGTTGTCTATGTGAATATAACATGGCAAGATCTACCATCTTAAACAGAAATGCTGATAAAATTTATAAAATATATAAAAAGTAATAAAATGGAATTAGACTAAATTGGCACTGTTTCTTTGCTAGGTTATGATCTAGAAACTTATATACCTAAAAATATTTACAGGTGGATAATATTTATGCCCCCTTAATTTGGGGGACCCTTCCTCGCAAATGTTTTAATTAAACACTAGTAGAATGGCAATTAATCTTCAAGCCTGGACTGAAGAATAATTACCTAGGTTCTATAACCTTGGATTTTATCTACCACAGTTATTTGAAGCTTAGCTATAATTGGTACATGGAATTCCACTGCATGGACAGTTTGTCAAAATCTACACTGTTGTCAGTTTTCTGAGTAAAGCTGCACTTTGAAAAAACCTAGTAAGAGCTATACTTACTGTTGACAATTACCATGATCTATGCACAAATCTAAATTACATACAAATACAATATACCTATCACACCTTAACAGTCGCTATAGTAAATCCATGTTGCTGCTATATTATTTATTGATGTTTAACTGTTATATGATAGATTTTTTGTGGCTTTTTTTAGTGATATTGTCAGAATGAGTTGAATTCTATTGTATCTGGAACTTTTAAAGAAATACTTTTGGTTCTAATTTTACTTTTATTAAACTTAACTGATACTAATTTTCAGTTCTGTTTTAGTTTAACACAAATTCAGTGTTGATAAGATTAAGCACATTTAAGCTTCACTATTGTTAAATCTGAGTGATGTTAAGTTACGTTTTGTTAATTTGAAGCCCTGATAGGGCAAAAATCTATTGAGTTAATTTTGCTGAGTTTAATTTCTGTCAAGTTTGAGTGTTACTGGGTTTGGACATGTCACAGAAGAGTGAGTGATGGTTTTACATTATGGCTGTTTTCGATTGTAAACTGTTCAGTATTTTCTTTTGTTTCATTTTACTGTCATAGATACATGAATGTTTGGAAAATATCTCAACTTCTTCAGATAGTTGTGGCTGATATATTTGTAAAAGGAAGAATTACAGATGACCTCCCCCCAATAAGTCACAGCTATGTTTTAAGTGTGATAAATGCATGGGTTGGCTAGTCAGGGGAGGGTCCTGAGGGAGAAGGAATGGAAGATACTGAAGGAACGATTCAGAAGGACTGGAAGGCTGACCAAATGGGAAAGAGACTTTCTGCTGTGAGGAATCTGCTGTAAGATCAGTCTGGGTCTGCAGCTGGTCCCTGCGGTTGGTGCTTGCAGTCAGAGTCGAGCTAGGTGAAAGCCCGCGGTCAGAGGCTGCAAGGAAATGCTTGCAGTCATAGTCTAGCAGGAAATAACCAGCAGTCAGAGTCTGCAAAGGAAACCTACAGTGGGAGTTTGCTGCAGTTAAAGTCAGTGACTAGTTAGAGTCAGGATGGCTGAGTTGTGAGGAAGAATGAACCAGGACCTTTTCATGTTACTGAACAAGAGTCTGTCTTGACCCATTTCTGTCTCAAACACAAGGTCTGCTGCAACTACATACTGTGAATTTACTGATTTTATAACAGGCATTATTCATAAGTTACTATTACTGTCTTTATAGCCAGCTTTTCATATGGTTTACCATTTCTTTTTGTAATTATCTAGAGGACACATGTCATTTTCAGGATTCCTTCTTTTTTGTTCTTTAGCTACAAATGTGTTATCCCTGTTTCAGGTTCCAAAAGACATTTAGTGATGTCAAAGTCAAAAATTACAGCTTATGGACTTTGTCCTGCCTAAACAGCACAATTCCTGAGTCTCAGCTATTTGGACTTTAGAGCAATGGTCAATTATTTCCATTTCCCTAAGAGACATTGGACATTATTCTTTTGTTCTCTCATTCTGCAAAACCCTGTGTCAATGACATGATGGAATTTGATAAGTTTTTTTAATTGTAATCTGTTTTTTATGTGTCTCATCCCACATCTAATAGATAACCAGTAATAATCCTAATAAGATAATGACCTTACAGGTGAAAACCATTTTAACATCAGGATACATGAACCATTTGCATAAAAACAAAAAAAAAGGGACAATTGTCACATATAGGTAAAACCTTACAAAAGAAAGGCCTTGTAAAATCATGGCTCAGGCCTTGTTACTTTGGCTAAGTATAGCTAGCAGCTAGCCTGACAAGTTCCCATGCAAAAACATCTTGAGAATGAAAAGTTTGTTAGCATAAAAAACTATTCTTGGGGAGAAAAACAAGTGCACCTGTAGTAGCAAGGGATCTGTTCCATGAGAATCAGTGGGAAAAGTATGTAACCATTGTTATAGAGAAAAGTTTTGATTGACATGTACACTCACCATTACCACCCAGTGAACTGAGTTCCTAACCAGCTGGGATTAAACACGGTGCCTTCTGATAACCATATAAATATAAGCTGTGTGCAGTAAAGATGGGGCTATGATGGAAGAAGAAACAGGTGTCATTGTCTGTCTCTGCTATGACAATGCTAGTTGGTGGCTGGTACTTAGGCCCAAAAATATCTTTTCAAGTTGCTTAAAGTAAAAATTTTAATTCATTTTCAAATAATTTTCTTTTCAAATTCATTTTCTTCTCAAAAACTCAAATGTTCATGAAAAATAATTTCAAGGGGAAAATTAAAGTAATTTAGCTTCATTGATATTAAATCTGACTATTATTAGACCTTCTCATCTTCTCTGAGAACCCATTCAAACAAACATTCATCCTGCTGCAGAACAAGAATGCATAGAGATGTCGGAGTCAGAGGCACAGGATATGTGCCTTTATCTCTGATCCCTGGCTCTGACATCCAAGAAAGCACCGGATTTCACATAACACCATTGAGACAACTGTTTAAGTTGAACAGAAAAACTGGGAGTGTGAGTATGTAAGTTAGAGAGTTTTCTTAAGTCACTAGGTGAAAAAGTTAAAGGTTTTAGCTCTTTTATAAAACTAAAGACAAGACGGAGAATTTAGGGTGTTGTCTCTTCTTCCTCCTTCTGCCTTCTTCTTCTTGGGATTTTTGGATCATCATAAGTGATTGGATAAAAAGTGCTGCAGTGCAGCACACTGTTATCAGGTCATTGGGTCACTAAGAAAAATAATTTACTTGGCATTTGTTAATTGGATAAATAGACATATAAAAGACCTTGGAGAAGTTCTTTGTTAGCCATTTTGCACCTCTCTGTCTTAGGGTATATAGCTCCTTGTGCCCTGTATATATGTAATATAGATAAGAGAAGAATAAACAACAAAGTCTGAACAAGAGAAAACTACCTCTCTCTCATCAATCTCAGTCCAAGGGGCAAAGAACCCAGCCACCAGTGTCCCATCCGGACATAGAGATCCTCCAGATCCTAAAAATCTCATTGCAAACAGCTTGTTACCAAAATTTTCACTCATCAGGCAGCAACAGAAGTATGTGTTATTGATTCATTTTTCATCTTTTTGGGAGCATGCAAGTCCAGCAGTTTTGGAAAATGGATCAGCTTCTCAGGGCACCATCAGCCTGAGATGTTGTTATCCCAACATCCAGCATACCCTCAGCTTCCCAGTGAGTTTCTGAAAGCCTCAAGGTCCTTCAGACTCTCACCTAGACCTTCTGACATGTGCTGGCAGAGGAACACCCTCCCATCCCTGGGCTCCTTGGAAAAGAGTTCTCTTGGCACATGTGCTGTGGAGAAAGCTTAGCCACCTCTTGGTTAAAAGATTTTTCTATGTTTTGCTGCTTTCAGAAGGACTAAATGGATTAGAGGGCTAAAAGGAATCACCATCAATAATTCATATTTTATAACCTTAAAAAGTCTCTTTTTCTGAGGTGGAAGTATGGTGACAAGGTTATTGTACTCCACCATCCAATCCAGACAACAAATGCAGTTCTACCCGTTGTTTTCCCTCTTAATTTTGCCTTTTCCCTTAAAGCAAAGTGCAAATTAAAGTATTCAAAGGTTGAATATAATGAGGGTCTTATTCTCTGCTACATGAAGAACATAATCACCACCTCTTGAAAAGTCTTTCACTGACCAAGGTTTTGTTACTATGGTGACTTCTGTCACCATTTGCTTTGGTGTTTGCACTATGACAGTGTGCCAAAAGATTTAAAAAAGAAAAAATCCACTCATTCTGCCACCTCCTAAAGGAGGTTTTCATTCTCCTATATTCTGTCTTGAGGACAACTTATATAGGGGGGAAATGGTGTTCTTAGTTTCATAATAATCCATTTGTAATGGAAAAAAGATATTTCATGTTAACAAATCCTGAGCATCTTTATCCTGCTCCAGCTATTTCTCTCAGGTATTTTCTTTGGCAGACACAACATTTTCCAGGGCACACGGTGTCAAGTGGGACTCTGTAAACCCTGAAGGACTGGTGCAGCAAAGACAGGGCAGGCATTTGTACTCTAAAAAAAAGGAAAATAGAAGAACAGAAAGATCTTCATTAGAAGAAGGGTGTTTGAGCAGTACAGACACAGACACAGTGAATCCATCTGTGTTGCAGCAGGGAGATGTGGGTCTGCTGGCAGATTTGACAGAGGTATTATGACAGGTCAGGTCAGTTCTTTGGTAATCCTGGCACACAGCTGTGACTCCTCTTTTGATGTAAAAATTTTGATAATATCAGTGCAAGTTTTCCCTGTAAAAATGCAATGGACAGGGTAGAAGCAGTTTTACTGGTATACTATAAATATCTACTAGAAAATATTTTTATTTTCTGATCTCCGTAACTGATGCTTATTACAAGATGTAGGAATAGTAGTACGTATTTTATGGCAGAAAATAATCAGAAGGAAGGACATACCACTGAGCAGCCAGGATGTTTTCTTAGATGTGTCTCAGCCATGCACAAGGCCTCACTAAAGGTTTCTGTTTCAGCATGTCCCTGGAGATCCTGTCCAGGCTGTCCTGGCTGCAGGGTGGCACAGCCACATGTGACCCCTGCTGTTCCAAACTATGTCATCTGCCTCAAATTGGGGATGGATCTCCTGTCACTCTTACATGGACTTGGGCTGTGCTGGTCACAAGAGAACCAGCTGTCCCACAGAATCATGGAGACACAGAATCATCAGGGATGGAAGAGACCATGCAGTCCAACTGTCCACCCAGTACTGCCACTGGAACTCCTAAATCACTAAACCACATCACCCAGTGCCAGGTCCAGACACCGCCAGGGATGGTGACTCCAACACATCTCTGGGCAGCCCCTTGCTGTGCCTGAATCCCTGAATAGTTAAAACAAAAATTTCTTGTAACTAATCTGAATCTTCTCTATCTCAGCTTAAGGCTATTTCCTCTGGTCCTGTCACGGCAGGCAAGGCAGAGAATGGCTCCACCTCACTTCACCCTCCTTTAAGGGAGGTGTGGACAGCAATGAGGTTCCTCCTGAGGCTCCTCTTCTTCAGTCTAAAAATGTCCAGCTCCTTCAGCTGCCCCTCACCAGACATTTTCTAGACCCTTCACAAGGCTTGTTTCCCTTTTCTGGACAAGCCTCACTTCAGTGTCCTTTCTGAAGTGAGGGGGCCAGAAGTGTACACAGGATTCAAGGTGTGGCCTCACCAATGCCCAGCAGAGGGGTCAGCCACTGCCTTGGTCCTGCTGGCAACCCACGGCTGGGACAGCCCAGGTACCTTTTGCCCACCTGGGCACACCTGGGCTCATGTTCAGCCATGGCCCAGCCCAGCTTCTGCCTGCTCCCAAGGAGGTCCCTTTCCCTCAGTCACTGCTTTTTGCCCCCTCTGAAATCACTTCTGCTGTGGCAGAGTACAACAGGATGCTGTGAAAAACCCATTCCCACTCCAAATTGCTGTGGCTGCTATGAACAGCTGCCCTCCAAGCAGCTTTTTCAGCTCAGCAGAACTTTCTGAATTTTTTTTTTTTTCAAAGTTGCCTTTCAAAAATCAGCAGCCACCTTGGAGAAGAGGTGAGAGAGAAGAGCTAGTACAAAACCCAGATATTCCTAGGCAAAATTCAGATGTCCTGCAGGTATTTTGCTTTATCATGACAAGAAATCACCCATGTGGTGCCTGCTTGCACAGGCTAAACGAGGGAATGTCCAAACTGATCCTTACACTCTTAATAAGAAAAAAACCTCTCCATTTCTGTTCTGGAAAATCTGATGGAGGGTTATTAGATGCTTTCATAGATTTAAAAGTGACTGATAAAGTAATAGGAAACAAAGGATTAGAAAACAGATTAGACTGGGGACAAGTTAATGGAGAGTTCATACATCAGGGCACTTAGTATTTATCAATAACTTGATGGAGAAAATGGGGAGCAAGTTGGCAGACAGCAGGGAAAGCAGAAGCAAGTTTGTTTCACTTGAAAGGCCACAGAGAAGAGACAAAAATATTTGCAATGACTACAGTTAAGAATTAAATATTGTTGAGAAGTATGTTATATCATAATTGATATTAATATATTCTTATTTGATCTATTGGGGAATATTCATCAATGGAAATTGAGGAATTCCACCCTGTGAAGTACAAAATAATATGTTGCTTTGAGGTTTTGTTATTTTGGAAAATATTTCTGTTTAATTACATTACCAAAATACTCTATAGGCACCATTTGTGGGATCAAACAAATGCAGGAGAGAAAATGACCCCTTGTGTATCAGACATTAGTATATATTAATATGTGTCCCAAATATTTATCTGGAAGGCTGGAGGCTCAAGTGAAGGACTTAGTGTTGGTTTCAACTCCAAATTTACCTGGATTCTCATAGCAGATGAGATCTGATAGAGAAGAAAACCAAACTACAAATAAACAAATAACCACAAAGCAACATCTCCCAGAAGCTGTGCTCCCCATCCTACCTTATCAAAAAATAGAAGGTCTGAATTGGTACAGTCTTATGTTTCAGGAAGAAGTCACTGAAATGGCATTTGAACTGCTATACTGTATATTTATTTTTTTATTATGAATATTCATGTAAAGCTTCTAAAATCCCTTTATTTACATAAAGTTTGTTGGGGGAATACACCTAAAAGCTGAAATGTATGGTTTGAGTATTAGGGCTTTAGAGAGTAATCCGAGGTATTTTGTAGATAATTTGTTATAAATTATTATACAACTCAGCTCAGCTCTTTAAATGAAGATGAAATGCTTACAGGATTTCAAGCAAGATCTTGGCTCCTAAAGTTAATATTTGACAAGACAAGTTCATGCAGACACAAAGGAGGGCAAGAATCTGTCTTGTAAAGAAAGCACAGTGTTTAAAATCCTTGCTTTTGAAAGGGGCTGTATTATTTGCAATTGTGACTTTCAAATTGGGGTCCACAGATAAATCTGGAAATAACAGAGATTTAAAGGGACCTGCAAAGTACAACTGTAAAAGTGGTTTATTCTTCACAGTACATTTGCCCACACTATTGTACTTTATAGGATTTCACAGATAAAAAAAAAAAAATTAAATCAATGGTTTAACAAAAGAAAGTTAAACAGAAAAACAGAAAAAGAATTCCATATCTTTTCCAAAACATGCATTCTCATGAGGGGTTTCATCTGCACTCTGCCAGAAGTATTTTTAGGAGCATGTTTTGTAAATAAAATCACTACTTCAACAATAATATGACTGTAATTTCTCTTTAGGCAAATGCCATTGGAGAAATGTTATTAATGCTGAGGCAAAACCACACCTCTTAAAAATCAGGAGACGTTTTCCAGAGAATTCCTTCTGTATATTTGCATTTCCAGCTTCCTCAGCTCTGCTTGTTCCTCTTCATTGTTGTTCCCAAAAAGATTTTAGTCACAGTTCAAGAAACATGTGCAAAAAGTCTGAGGAGAAAAAGAAATTTACCCTTTCAAGTGAAAATCATTAAACTACACACTGTAGTAACAACAATTTTGAAAATTATTAAAGCATGGGTCAGACTAAACAAAATCATTTCTGCTTCTAATTAATATTAACCTATTTCTTTTGCATTTTCAATTCTAAGGCTGCTCACATTCAGCCCACTTCTTTGTCAGATAAAACCAGGTTTGCTTGCACTTGCCATGGCTCAGTGCCCAAATAACAATTTTACAAGTTACAATGAAATAAGAGAGGAGCCCCAGGGCCATGCAGCACCTCAGTGGCTAAGGCAGGATCATAAACAATGTCCAACTAATAGAATAAGTAGAGCAACTCTTACCCTTATCCAACCTCTTGCTACCTTTGTACTGCAAAAGAAGGGGTAAGAACAAACCTAGCTCTAACACTCCTTATATTTCATTGTGGCATGTACTTCTGATCTGCTAAGCCAGTGGGTTGAAGGGGGTATTCCCTTCCAAAATAAGCTCAGTACAGCAGCCATTGCTTAGCACAGACCTTGTTTCTCAAAGCCAAGTGATGTCCTGACAATATGTTCAGCACAAGTTACAATTTTAACTAAACCCACAAAAGCAAACCTTCAAGTACAATAAGGAAATACCTTTTCAAGATGGATAAAATAATATTTGAAGATACCTATGTCCTGCAAAGGGTCATAGAACTATCTAGGTTGAAAAAGCCTCATCTTGCTCTCTTAGTTCTGCGAAAACATCCGCTCTGGGCTTGTTCTCACTGATTATTTGTGTATTCATGAGAGTGCTGGCCTGAGGATCTTAAATAAATACGGTTATTACTAAGTATAGCAGGTAGCATATACATTCTCTAATGAATATTTTGAATGTTATACAAGGAAAGAGTATCCCGTTTTCTCTATTTGAAGATTTATGTTTTTCAGAAAACTTCTGTTATTGTATAGCCTAAACAAGCCTGACCTTCCATAACAGTATCACTGAGCAGATGGTGTGAAACACTGTTTGACATCCAATTCTGACTCAAAGCTGTAAAATCATGCACCCATAATAATAACTTTTTGTGTCAAAGCTGTACTGAAAAGTCCTGCTTTTCCCTCAAAGCTATCACATATGCCAGCCATGCATATTCCATTAAGGGAATGATACTTCAAAAAACACTACTGGGGAAATAATCATACAAGTCTGCCAAATGTGGCTTTTTAAATTTAAAGCAAGTATGAGAATTTGATCTAACAACAAATTCTTATTCCTGTAGAAACTAGGGTAAGTCAGTCAGTACTTAGTCAGGAGCCAGATTCAGAGGAGGGGATGTTAGTTTTTAAGCAGTAAAATTGGACTAATTTAGAAGCTTTGTTAGTATCTTTTTAGATTCTATATTTTGTCTAGAATATACTGCATATACTGCATTAACTGCATATAACTATATATAAAATACAATAATATATCTACATCATATGCAGAGTGGTATAAAATCCAAGTACTAAATTAAAAATTAAATAATCAGAGAACAGATAATTAAGATAAATGAAATAACACTTTGTGGCCCCGTGACTAGTTTGTGATAATAGATTCTGACACAGTATTTTGACAGCAGTATATAAAAAATGTTAAATAATCCTATTAATAATTCTATTTAACAACACACAGATGGTAACAACAGTCAAAAGATGACTAGCTCTCAAATGAATTCCAGTTTCAAAATCACACTCCAGATTTCTCCTCTCTTGTAATTTTCCTGCTCTGAACAGCAGTAGTTTAATTACTGAAACCCACTCTGTTAAAAGGGAAGCAGCTTTCTTCACCACACCTTCCCTTGCCTTGCGGTCCCCTTCATGTCCTTCCCTTGCCCTTTTTACCACTCCATTGCTTCACATTGCTTACCCATCCCCCACCATGATATCTGTAGCCAATTTTCTTGGCCTTGCCTTACCTGCTCCTCCTATGACTCACATTGCCTTGCCTGTTCCTCCTTCCCCTTGCCATTCCTACCTAACCTCATGTTTCACTGCTATTTGTGACCTTCCCTCGCTTTGCCTTGCTTCCCACACTTCCCTTGTCCTTACAGCTGTCTCAGTGCTCTCCCCTCACCCTTCCTACCACTCTATTGCTTTGCTTTGTTCACCCATCCCCCAGCTTGACTTCTCTACCTCTTTTTTATTATTTTTGCCTTGCCTTGCCTGCTTCTCCTATGACTTTGCCTTTCCTTCCCTTTCCTTGTTTTGCCTTTCAACCCAGCCTTCCTCTTCTTTGCCATTCCTGACCATTGCTTCCCTTAATGACTCTCAGTACCCTTCCTACCTTCCATTGCCTTGGTCACCCATTCCTCACTTTTTTCCTGGCCTTGCCTCACCTTTCCTACCCAAGCCCGTATATCCTTGCCATTCCTGAGCATCCCTTGCTTTGTCTTGTTCTCTAGCCCTGGTGTTTATAAGTCTGTTTTTGAAATGAGTCCCATTGTCCAACTCAATTCTTTCAGCGTTCCCATGTCACCACAGGATTTGTTTTTCAAGGCCCAAAATGGCGTTCCAGGCAGTGGCATGAGGCACAGTATTGCTCCAGCCATCCAGCGGAGAGCTGTGAGCATTGTGAGCATGTAGCACTTGCTACTTGTGGCCATGTGATGCAATTAATCTCCCAGGCCTCCCCATACTTACGTTTGGACCACCACCCCCCATACCACAGGGGCTTTATCCACTTGGACTTCTTGATCCATGATGTTTCACAGTCATGGATTACCTAGGATATAGTATCCATGGTTAAGTCCACCCCTCAGTCATGAGTCCAGCAGTATGTCTCATCTCTTTCCTGATGGCCCAAAGTCATGAATCATGAGCCCCCCAAGACAGAAATAACTCTCCCTTGTGTTGCCAGTCCAGGCCTAGCTGTGACACTTTAATATTTCCAGCCCAATCCACCTGCTCCTTGGTGTGATGCACCTCATTAGCCCAACTATTAGGCACATGATGGACTTTCACATTCAGCTTCTCTACCTGGACAGAAATGTCTTGCCATTATTGTACCGACCAGATGGGTTTCCCTCTGCTCTGCCAACTGGTCTTCTTCCACCATGCCAGCCATTCCCCCAGAGTCTTCGCTATCATCCAAGAGCCAGTGTAGAGGTAAAGTGTTGGTCACTTCTCTTGCTTAGCACTATCATAGACAGCTGGATGGCTTTCAGCTCTGCAACCTGAGTTGATAGACCTTGTTCCTCAGCAGCTTCCACAACTCACCAAACAGCAGAGACCCTGCTCAGCACTGGCAAGGCATGCAAAATGTCCTCGCTAAGCGCCTTTCTGAGTTTCTGAAGGCTCTCTTCAATCCTCTCTTCCAAATTCTGCATACACTCAGCGAGGTCTTGTTTTCATGGCTGAGACTTGGGATCCTGTCAGGGTGTGAACAGTATCTTCATATGTCTGGAGCCTTCTTGTCACAGTACCCACATTTTCCTCATCCCATTGCAGCATCAATAGGAAGTGGGAGTATGCTTGTGGCCCCAGTCATGCGAGTTTCAATCGCACTGGGGGTGTAAAAGTTACAAGGTCTGGACTTTAGGTGCCTTGGTTGTTATTTGAGAAAACAGTCTCTAGCACAGCCAGGTCTCCCATGCATTGGATTCCTTGCTCCATGGGTTTCCAAGGGCCCTGCTGGAGCTGGCAAGGCCAAAATTCAGATTGCTCATTTGAAATTCAGTACAGCCAAGGATTACTCCCAGATGAAAGAGGCCAGGACAGACTGGTCTGCCCAGCCTTGGTCACATGGGCCACATTTAATCTGCACCTGAACCACTGGGTGTGAGGTGACAGTCCAAAGGGACACAGGGTCCCCAGGCAGTGGCAAAGGAGAGCCACTTTATTGTAAAAACCAGGCCTTTTTAAGCAGTTAGGCCTGTATCAGTTACATACTTTTAAATCATAAGAAACATGATTCAACCAACAACCACACACCACAATGTGAATGTGCTATGGTTTCATAATTTGTTTTTCTACCTCTAATTCAGATGAGTCACTTTCCCATAGTCCTTTTCTGCTTAGCTGAAGTAGCAGGCCTGAGCCATGATTTTACAAGGCCTTCCCTTTGTAAGGTTTTACCTATGTGCAGCAACTGGGGCTATGTGCTTTCCTTCCTCTGGAAAAGAGCTCTTTATTGTCCCAGAGCCTATGGGAAAACGTGAGTTGTACATCCAAAATTCAAGACCTGTAGGAATTGGTCCCAGACAAAATCTGACCAAACAGATGGGTCTGGCTGGACAGGGCCTCCCCTGAGCTGCCTCTCATCTGCTCTTGACACACTGGGGTCATGGAAAGGCCTTGAGAGTCCTAGGAGTAGAAGGCAAGGCAAGGCAAGGCCAGGAAGTGCCAGGAGGAAAGGGGTCTTGAATTCAAGTTGGGGGAGGGGTGAACAAGGCAAGGGAGGAGTTGAAAGGCAAGGCAAGTAAAGTGGTGGCTTTGTGAGACAAGACAGGGCAAGGCAAGTGAGAGGTGGGCAAAGCAGTGAAAGTCCTAGGAGAAGGAAAGGCAAGACTGGACCTGAAAATATGGGTAGGGAAGTCAAGTAGGGGGATGGGTGAGCACATCAATGCAAGGCAGTGGAGGAAAGAAAGAGCAAGGGAAGGCAGAGAGGCAATGCTAGATGTGGGAAAGCAGGGCAAGCAAAGGAATGTTCAGGAATGACAAGGAAATGTAAGGTTTGGTAGGAAAGGCCAGACAAGACAAGGGAGGGATAAGCAAGGCAATGAGTCTCCTAAGTGGAACAGGTAATGCATGGCAAGGCCAAGAAAAAAGTGATAGGGTAGTCAAGGTGGGGGATGTGTGAGCAAATCAATGCAGGGCAATGGAGTAGTAGGAAGGGCAAAAGGTGTACATGGATGAGTGAGGCAGACAAAGGATGGAATAGTCAGGTGTCGATGCTTCAATAGGGATTTAAGGGGTTTTCCAGGTCTCAAGGAGACATGAGCAGTTGTGGTTGTTGGTTGCTAGAAAAATATTTATTGTATAAAAGCATCAGTCTCAAAAGCAAAGAGTTCAGAGAGTTAACATCCTTGCTAAAACCTTTTGGCATAAAGTCCCGAATCCTGAGCAGCAACATTCTGGTATAAAGTCCTGATGTTCTGGGCAGCAGCTTCTCGGCATGGAGTCCAGGCTGCAGAAGCAGTTTGATGGTGCTGCTGTTTTTCTTTTTCATGTCTGTGTGTGTGTGTGTGTGTGTGTCTGTGTGTCTATGTGAGTGATCCCCAATACAGGGGATTAAATTCACCCAATCAGCTAAAAACACAGTTCTAAAACAAACTTTCTACTAATCCAAGCTTAATTCTAACATACAAAAGCAGTGTCAGTCCTTAACTAAATCCTACATATAGAGTTTTATCTGTTTACAGATATAATTCTATCTGTTCTATCTAGAAATGTAAGCTATGTTCTTACTATGTTTTCATTGTGTCTGGGGCTGAGTTAAATCTGTGAAGGGTATCACTGAACTTCAACCTGGGTAATAAGGCTTTTCACTAACTAACACAGACTCTTAAGGCATTTAAGCTATATTAGAACTTCCTTAAATCTAAAACCTACACTCTTACTTCATGTCTACGGTTTAATATATTTTAATTATTTTCTTTCTCTGAGGGACTCGGAGAGACTTTTACTTTGGATTCCAACAGTCGGGAATGGCAAGGAAGTCCAAAGATAGGTAGGAATGGCAAGGAAATGCAAATGAGGTGTAGGCCAGGCAAGGCAAGGCCCAGGAGGAACGCAGTGGCAGGCCAAGGGTAGGGGATGGGCATGCAAGGTAATACAAGGCAAGGGAGGGTTAGTAAGGCAAAGCAAAGAAACTGTTGGTTTAACAAGGCAAGGTAAGTGAGTGTTACATCATAGTATTTCTGGTAGAGAAAACCTGGCAGGACAGACAGGTCTGGCTGGCCTTGACCTTGCATGGGCTCTAATCTATTCCTGAAACCCCGAAACTCTATGAAGGCAATGCGAGGAGCAGGAAACAAAGCAAGAACTGGAAAAATGGTCTAGGGAAGTCTAGGTGGTGGATTGGTGAGCAAGTCAATGTAAGGGAATAGAAAGGATGTGGAGGGGTCAGAGAGGCAAAGCAAGCAATGGTCAGAAATGACATGAAAATTCAAGGTTGGGCAGGAATGGCAAGACAAGGCAAGTGAGGAATAGATAAAGCAATGAGAGTGTTTGGAGGAGCCGGCAAGACAATGCCAGGCAATGTCATGGCAAATGCAGGGGAATGACATGGAGCTTGAGGAAAGCAATGAAAGGTTGGGGTATGGAAGGAAAGGCATGGGATTGTCAGGAAAGGCAAGGAAATGCAAGGTTCAGGAGAAAAGGCAAGGGAGTGTAAGGGAGGGTTGGGCAAGGCAATGAGGGGCATATGCAAAAAGCATTAGGGAAGTCACAGTGGGGGGGTAGGTTAGCCAGGCAATGCAAGGCAATGGATGGGAAGGAAGGGCAAGGGAAGGATACAGAGGGCTCAGTATTGCAATGCAAGGTGTGGGTAGGAAAGGCAAACAAAATTGAAAGTAGGGCAGGCAAGGCAATGCCAGGCCAAGGAAGAAATCATTAGACACATCACAGTGGGGTATGAGCATGCAAGGCAACAGAAGCTAGGGGAGTGTTAGGCAGCACAAGGCAAGGTAAGAATGTGCTAGATAGGCAAGGCAATGAGTGTCATAAGAGGAACAGGTAATGCACAGCAGTGCCAGGAAAAAGCAGTAGGGAAGTAGGGGATGAGTGAGCAAGTCAATGCAAGGCAATAGAGAGTAAGGAAGAGCAAGGGATCGGTATTGCAATGCGAGTTTTGAGAAGGGAAGGGTAAAAAGAGCAGGCCAAGGAAAGGCAAATGTTTTGTATTACCCTGCATGAACAATCCCCAGTATATCTTGCCTAACCCTTTCTTCCCTGTCCTTGCTTTGTTTTTCTTCTTTCTGAGATTGACTTGTCTTGCCGACCCATTACTTTCCTTCCTCTGCCCTGCCTTGCCTACAGTTTCTGGGCCTTCTCTTGCCTACTCTATTGACTTTCTTTGCCATTCCTCTCCATCCTCTACCTTGTCGTGCCTTGCCTACCCGTGTCATGCTTTGCACTGCCATTCATACCTATCCCCCACTTATAACTGCTTAGGCCTCTCTTCCCACATCTTGCCTCCCCTTCTCTCCTTCTCCTTTGACTAGCCTTGCCTTTCCAATCTTTCTCTTGCCTTGCCTTACCACTCCTCCTGCTCTGCCATTGTTTTGCTTTGCCTTTACCTTAATTTCCTTTATTTGCCTTGCCTACCCCTACCTTCCCTTGCATACCCCAACTTAACATTGCCTTACTGACTGCTTCCCCACCTTGCCTTTCCCTTCCTACTTCTCACTTTCCTTGAATAGTATTGCATATCCATCTCTTGCCTTGACTTCCCTTCCCCTTTCTTTTCTGTCCATGCCTTGCCTGTCCTGCTCTTCCTTTGACCTGCCTTCCTTGCATACCACTCACTTTTCTTTCCTACCCTTTCTTTGTCTTGATTTGAATTGGCTGCAACTCCTTTTCTGTGCCCTGCCATTTATTGCCTAGCACTCCATTCCTTCCCTTGCTCTGCCCTGCCTAGCTGTGTCTTGCTTTGCATCCCTTGCATAGCCATCCCCTCCCTTCCCTTGCTTTACCTCTTTGACTCCAACTTTAATTGCCTTATTGACTCCTCTGTGTTCTTTCTTTGCCCTTCCTACCACTTCATTGCCTCATATTACCTTGCTCACCCAGACCCTACCTTGATGTCCCTTTTTCCCTGGCCTGGCCTTCTCTTGCCTGCCCCTCCTGTGACTCCCATTGCCTTGCCTATTTCAGACTTGCCTCACCTTGCAAACCCATCCCTTGTCTTGCCTAGCCCTACTTAGCCCTTCCTTCCCTTGCATTGCCTTTCATACACATCCCCTGTCTTGATCTGCCTGGGAAGATCAAGAAGAAAGGAGGCTTTCTTCCCAGGCTTTGCCATGCTTTGCCTTCCTTCCCTTTGACTTGCCTTGTCTTTCCTACCCCTCCCTTGCCTTGCATTACCTTGTACACCTGCCTTGACTTGCCTGCCCCTTTTTTGCCTGGCCTTGCTTTGCCTGGGCCTTCCCTCACCTATCACCCCACTTGCTTTCCCCTCACTGATTGCATCTACCCTACCTCTCCCTTGACCTGTCTGGAATTTCCCACACTTCAATTGCATTGCTCTGCCTGCATGTAAGGCAAGGCAAGGGGCAGTAGGCAGAGCAAAGCAAAGCAAAGAAGCTGTGGATGGGGCTGGGCAAGGGAGAGGTAGGCAAGGGAAGGCAAAGCAAAGGTAGCCAGGAAAAACTAGGCAATTGTACTGAGGGCGAGGAGACATCAAATCACTCAGGGTCATTTGATGATGAGGTACCATGGGGAGGTAAACTCTAGCAAGAGATTTCTTATAGCTCCTCTCTTTGACAAAGAAACCAAATTTAGTTCTGCACGTTATGTGGTCTTAGTGGGTTTCATGGATTTTCCTAATAGGCAGTTCTATGGGCTAGAGCTGTTGAACTGTTGCAGTGGGAAGGCAAAAGCCAAGCTGTTGAGCTTTTCATCCTGGTACCTTTGGAGTGTGAGCAGCCCCAGGTGCTGTTCAGTTTAGATCCTCACTCTGTGAGACTAAAGGATTATGATGAGATACATAGGGCTGAGAAGGAAAGTGCAGGTGCCAGGGGCTGTGCTGCCAGCTCTTCAGCTGCAGCTCAAGTTGTAAGCAGTTGTAAGAGCTTTCTCAGCTGGCACTTTTGTGAGCTCTCTTTGTGCCGGATGTTTTCAAGTTTGTAGCCAGACTCTGCGTGAGCAAAAGGATTTCCTAGGGCAAAGCAGTTTGTGTTGCCATTTGAGTGTGGTGCAAATGTGAGTCAGTCCGTGGAAGGGGAAAATCAGTGAAATCTTTTTATCCTGACACACAGCGGATTGGAGAGCAGTGACATTTTCAGCTTGGCTCTGCCCTTGGGGTGGTTGAGGGTGAGGTGAGGTGTGTTTCTTTCGTTTGCAAGCCGACAGAGCCATCGTGTGGTTATTGTAATGGTTGTTTACTTCTTAGTTTTATGTACCATTAAATTCTACCTCTCTTGCAGTCTGACTCTAAACAGAAAGCTTTTCAGCTACATCTCACACGGACAAATGCGCCAAGACAAGGATCTTAATCAAACCATGCACCTTAGGCACGGAATGCTCTTTTCCATTGTGTCATATGCACTGTACAGTTTCACTCTGCTGCTCTGCAATTTTCTGCTTGGCTTCAGGTAAGGTGACACACCTTCAGACTTGCAGAGACCAACGTGTCCATGTCTTTTCCTATACAAATGTGTTCTGTGTGAGAAATAGGCTGACACTTGGAACTCTGGGAGAATGAAAAGGTGTGATGCTTCATAAGGCTGAGAATGAACCTGTGCAGCACCATGCTTGTGTGTTCAGTGTACAGGCTGCAAGAGGAGCATGGCTGCCACTCACTTGCCTGCCAAATTCACATTAGCACTTGTAAGGCCGAATGTCTGCAACAGCCACCTGTGTTTTTTCTTCTACAGCCGTTTTCCATGGGAGAATGCCAGAAGTTGGGAACGACCTGAGGGAGTGGAACAATGACAGCATGTATTTGTGAGAGGTGCATAGTCCCAGTCTGTTGTGTGTGGTTTTGGGGTTGCTAAAAGAAGGAGGTAATTTAGGAATGTCTTCTGTCCTGACACTTCCTTCTCTATGAAATATAGCTGCTGGGACTCGGCAACACTGAAGGTGTGAGAAAGTGATTGCTCTGTGACTATCAGTTTTCACAGGGAAGAGGGAAGGTCAGCAAATGCTTTCTTGTCCCAGCACATCTCCCAGTCTGAACTACATCTGGAAATGCATTGCTTAAGCAATGGACTCTGCCAGCTTGAGAGAATGGGATGCTAGCTCTATAGTTGAGAAGGAAAGTGCAGCTCACTAAGTGTGTTTGGCCTAGTTTACAGCCTGCAATGGGAGAATGAACACCAGCACTGGCTTTCTGCTGTTGGACTTTACTGCTGGATGTTTGGAAGGGGTTTGGGATCAGCTGAGTGTGAGGGTGTATGGTGGAACATAGAGCTTGCAGGAAAGTGCATATATCCAGGGATAGGATGTAGCTCAGTAGGTATGAGTCACCTGTTGAGCAGCTGATCACACAGAAAAGGTTCTAAAAGAAAAAGGCCATGCTGGAAATTGCTTTTCTTTTCTTTTGCAACCTATTAACTGCACAGCCAAAACGAAATGATTCTTCTTCCTTCCCAGCCAGCTGAAGGATCACATTCTTTCAGTCTCCAAGAGCCAGGATCTACAGTGGAGCTCTTCCATGAGCTGCTCCCACATGAATAGGACCAGGCCAGAAAAGCATTTGGCTTTTGCCTGGGCACTGTCAGCGCTCATTAAAATAACCACACGATGGCTCTGTCGGCTTGCAAACGAAAGAAACACACCTCACCTCACCCTCAACCACCCCAAGGGCAGAGCCAAGCTGAAAATGTCACTGGTCTCCAATCCGCTGTGTGTCAGGATAAAAAGATTTCACTGATTTTCCCCTTCCACGGACTAACTCACATTTGCACCACACTCAAATGGCAACACAAACTGCTTTGCCCTAGGAAATCCTTTTGCTCACGCAGAGTCTGGCTACAAACTTGAAAACATCCGGCACAAAGAGAGCTCACAAAAGTGCCAGCTGAGAAAGCTCTTACAACTGCTTACAACTTGAGCTGCAGCTGAAGAGCTGGCAGCACAGCCCCTGGCACCTGCACTTTCCTTCTCAGCCCTATGTATCTCATCATAATCCTTTAGTCTCACAGAGTGAGGATCTAAACTGAACAGCACCTGGGGCTGCTCACACTCTAAAGGTACCATGCATATGGAATGCTAGCATAGATTGAGAGGGAGTGGTAAAAAAAAAATAAATTATTTAATAATAAGCAAAGGGTCTGGTGCCTTGGAGTCCCATTGAAATATCAAAGCATGGGGCGGTTTTGCTGGACACAAAATTATTAAAAAGAAAGGCAGATCAGGTGCTTAGCATGCAAGCTTGTCTGTTTACTAAGGCATTAGTTATGCACTGCAGCACCTGCTGAGCTTGTAAAATAAGTTGTCTAGGTGATAAAAGGTCTGAGTCTCTTTTTAGCAGTTCAAACATAGGACTTAGCTCTGCATTTAAAATCCTTAACAAGGAGCACACCCAATTGATTTTCCCCAGAAGTTTTTGCGCATCATATAAAGTGCAAATGTTTGTCTGAATTTGCAGAGCTTGGGGAGAAATTGAATGGGCTCTAATGCTCCACCTGAAATACCTCAAGGGAGGGTGTTTCTGTACCTTTTCAGGAGCTATGCAAAGTCCTGCCTGATTTACAGCTTCAGTGACAAGGCTAAGGCTTTCTCTATGACTTCCTGTTGTTCAGCTGCTACAAGAATATCATTCATATAAAGGTACAAAAGAACATTAGGCATCTGTTGATGAACAGGATTAGCAACATACCACTGGAAAATAGTAGGAGAGTTTTTTATGTCCTGAGGTAAAACGATCCAGTGATACTGCTGTAAGGGTGCTTGCATGTTTGTGCTTGGAACTGAAAAAGCAAATTTAGGTGCATCCTCAGGGTGCAAAGGAGTATCAAAATAACAATCTTTTAATCAATAACAGTCAAGTGCCAGTTTTGGGAGATCATGATAGGAGATGGGAGACCAACCTGTAATGCACCCATGTCCTCCATAGCTGCATTATTTTTTTGAAGATCGAGGAATAAACACCACTTGCTAGCTTGTTTATTGATAACAAACACAGGAGAATTCTGAGGACTGGTAGAGGGGACAATATGCCCTTTCTGGAGTTGCTGTTGGACCAACTCCATTAATGTGCACAGTTTTTGCAAAGGTAGGGGCCACTGATCTACCCAAACTGATTTTCTGTTTTCCAGGTTATCTTTAAAGTGTTGCATGCTTCAATGGCCCCCAGTAAAAATCTGATTGAATCCTAAAACCTCACTGAGAGAGAACATCCGTCCCCCATAGTACCATCAGCACTGGTAACACAAATGGTTTGACTGAGGAGAGGTGTCCCTCTGGACCTTTGATCTGTATCAAGTGGCAGCTTTGATAACTGTGGCTGCTTCCCCCAGTGCCTGAAAGCACCTGGGGCACTTCAGCAAGGGCCCACTGTGGGGGAACTGCAGCCAGGGACCATTGTGGGGGTCATTTAGCTTGAGAGAGAACTGTAACTTCAGCCCCTATGTCAGTGTCTATGAGACTGACAGGCGTTAACTTTAGTCCCTTTAAGGTCAGGGTACATTAGCATGGGGCATTGTTCTCATATAGGTTGTACCCAGCATACTTGGTGTGTTCCAGTGGTCCCAAATCTCCCTGTTTGTGTTACTTCTGTGAAAGGTGTGTTCATGGTTTGGGGAAGTAAAATCAATTTTGTTGTTTGAGTTCCTTGGGAAATGGTGCAAGGTGGTCGAGGTGTCCAAGCCATGATCATTATCCCATTGTCAGAGTCTATAACCCCAGGGAGAACAAACAGTCCCATCAAAGAGGTGGATCACCAGCCTAAAAGCAATGCATGCATAGGCTGCCCTGGTGGCCCAAAAACTCCTCTGGGAAGCAAATGAACAGATTAATCAAGTAACATTGCTGTGATGGTGGTGGCCAGGTCCAGTCCGGCGCTCCCTGCTGAAGTGGGTTGTAGATCTGTGATGGTCCAGCAAAGGCTGCTTGTGGTGGCTGGGCTGAGGCTTGCTGTGGTCTGCTTTGAAGCATTGGCTGGGGCATTTGTGTCCATGGGTGGTGCCACCCCCACGCTCCAGTTTCAGTTTCCTGATATCAGAATCATACTGGGAATGACACAGATTAGCATAAAGCCTTCCCTTACGGCACTGAGGGCAAATACTAGGAGCTTTGGATCCTGCCTCTCTTTTTTTTCCACTGAGCATCAAAAATAGCATACTGAGTTGGGGTTAATAATAAGTCTGCCAGTCCCTTGAAATCATGAGGGGTCATAAGATGAGTTGACTACGTGGAATGTAAAACATGGAATGTAAAATAGAAAAATAGAGAGACTCTAGTCCTTGTTCTGTAGCTGTGAAGTGTAGTTCTTTAATTTCTGAATAAGGGAGGGGTTCCCACTGTGGGTTGTTTCCCCATGTGGCACAAAACATGACTGGCACGACTATTTTTGCTGCGATATCAAAATCCCCCTCCTTAAGAGCCTTTTTCATTGATCACTCCCAGTTATCATGAGGGTCAGGAGGGAATAAGTCAGGCTCAGCATCTGATCTATTGGTCCTGGGTCAAAGGGATCCCCCTCCTCCATGCTAGAGCCACGGTATTGGCTGCTAAGGACAGCGACACAGGATGCCTTCCCCTCCTTTGACTGGGCAGAGGGGGTGTTGATGGCTGGGGCTGCTCTTCAGTATCACAGACACCAGTTTCAGCTGGGCAGGGAGAGTCAGAGTGGGATAGGGGGCCAGTAGGATCTGCAGAGGATACAGCCTGAGACTGCTCTTGCTTTTTTAATGTCTCAAAAATCACCCTCCAAGACTGGAGCATGCGCATTTCTGGCTCATGTCTGTAGTAGCTAAATCATCGAGCTTAGCCCCCACATCATCCCAAACAGCACTTGTAGAAATAGAGGAGGCAGTGATGTCAGGACACTTAACAGCCACCCACCTAAGAATGAGTTTTAAGTCCAGCTTTGGAAAGGTTTTGCCATTTTGCAAGCAAAGCAAGCATTAGTTCAAAAACATGTCTCTCTTCTTTAAACATACTTTGTCCCATGTTCCCTCTGGCTCACCTCCTTTGTGGAGAGATTATCTGGGGCCCACTCCTGGTTCTCACACCAGCACTTCCAGTTCCAGGGAGCTCACCGACTGCCACGCAGATAGGCCGGTTCTTGCTCCTCATACAGGGCACCAATTATTGGTAACTGAGAGACGGGGACATCCAAGTCGAGATCACAAACCAATTTTATTGAGTATACAAGGTGTTTATATGGGGTTGTACTTGTATGGCATTTATACAGGGTTCTATTTTTGGTTACAATTTCCCATTAGTTATAAATTCTTTATGACTTCAGTTACCTGGTAATCATGACAAAGTTTCACAACATATCTCTTGGTCACTTCTACCCCAGGGAGTATTTATCTGTGCCTGTCTCTCCCATGCTTTCTGTTTGATTAGGCCTAAGACACTAGGCTCCTTTATCAGTTCCATTGTGCTCTCTGTTTTATTCCCCATACAAAGGTGCTGGAACAGTGTTACTGGCCAATGTGCCCAGGGCACTAGGTCAGATGCACACAAAGACTGAGCGCAGCTGCTTACCTTTTCCAGAAGAAATCTACTGCCAGAATTTCAGACAGCCGCCCCTGAGAAGTGGAAACCACATGCCAGATTGAATTTCTCAGGAGACCACCTTCCAAAATGGATACCATCTCCCTAACTGTCTAAACTGAGGTGGTGCTTCCACACCAAATATGCCAGGGCAGAAAGTTGCTGCTGCCCTTGACCTTCTTATCTGTGCCTCAAACAGTGGGGCTACGTGCTTTCCTTCCCATGAAAAAGCATTGCCATTCTTCTTCAGCAACTTACCAAGTAAAAGATGCATACCACCCCCAGTATCAAATACACCAAAAAATTGCTCCCCTACCAAAGTTGTCAGTACAGAAATGTCTTTCTGGAGGTTACCTCCATGTGGTACTTGCTCCGCTGACACTGGGATAATGTCCTTTGCTTCCCAAGGAAAAGCACTCTGAATCACTTGGCCTTGCCTTGCCTTCAGTACCTTGCCTGGTTTTTCCTGGCCTATCCTTTCCTTTGCTTCCCTTGCCTTTCTCTGCCTACAACTTCCTTGCCTTGCCTTGCCTTGCCTTGCCTTGCCCTGCCCTGCCCTGCCCTGCCCTGCCCTGCCCTGCCCTGCCCTGCCCACCACTGGTTACCTTGGCTTCTCTGCGGGCAAGGCAGTGCAATCCAAGTGTAGGCAATTCCAGGTAAGTCAGCTGGAGAGGTAGGCAAGACCAGTGAGGGGAAATCAAAGAGTGGTTAGGCAAGAGGAGGCCAAGAAGTTGTGGGCAAGGCTGGGCATAGGAAGTTAAGTCCAGTGATGGGTAGGCCAGGCAGGGGCAGGAAGGGCAAGGCAGGCCCTGGAGGAAAGCAATAAGCAGGTCAAGGGTGGGTCTTAGTCATGTGAAGGAATGCAAGACAAAGGAGAGTTTAACAGGGCTAGGCAAGGAAATGGCTGAGTTGCCAAGGCAAGGCAAGGCAAGTGAGAGGTACATTCAAGGACTGCTTGCAGGTGAAAGTGGCCAGGACTGAGTGATCTGTGCAGCCTTGATCTTGCATGGACTGTCTCTAATGTGCACCTACAACACTGGGAATACGTGCTTTCCTTCCTAAGCAGAACCGTCATTCTGGTCCCAGAGCCCAAGGGTGAAGTGTGAGTTGCCTGCCCAAAATCCAAGACATGCAAGTACTGGTACCAGATAAAAGCTGTCTGCACCGATGGGCCTGGCTGCATGTGAGCTGTCCTGGGCTGAGGGTACAGAGAAGGGTTTCAGAGTCCTAAGAGGAGCAGCAAGGTCAAGGAAAATCAAGGAAATTCCAGGAGAAAAAGGGCATTACATGCTAGGTGAGGAGGGGTGAGCAAGGTAATGCAAGGCAAGGAATGCATTCAAGGGCAAGGCAAGGCAAGTGAGAGCTAGGAAAGGGAGTAAGTCCTAGAAGGATGAGGAAAGTCAAGGCTGGACTTGGACAAATGAGTTGGGAAGTCGTGGCAGGGGTTGGATGAGCAAGTCAATGCAAGATAATGGAGGGAAGGAAGGCCAAGGGGAGGCTACAGAGGGGGCAGCAAGGCAATGCAAGGCATGGAGAAGCAAGGCAAAGTAAAGGAATGATCAGAAATGACAAAGAAATGCTTTTTGGTACCTACCAGGCTGAGGAATCCTGCTCCAACTGTCCCTGCAGTGGCCAGGATTATCTGACCCTTTATCCTCATTGTTTTTAAAGGGGGCTAAGGTGGGGAGGTTTAAAAGGTAAATGAGAACAGGAAATTTCCTTGATTGTTTGGACATACTGGGTTAGAGAGCAAGGAACAGAGAAGAAAAAGAAGCCCCGCAAATACTCTTCATTTCTTAAAATGGCAATATTTATTTGTTAAGATAATTAATTTCAGATAATGAATAACATAATAGTTTTGAAAAGCTTCATCAAAATTAAATTAAACAATGAGCCTGTCCCTTCTGATCATGCTCATTAAAACTTTGCAGCTATGAAAAAAGGCATGGGCTACTATAAAATCATTATTTGTTTCCATCCACTTGCACAACATTATAAATAAGACTTTCCTTATAAAAATCACGTAAGATGCTTGTGGCACATTTTGTAAAATGCAACTAGAAAAAGACAAGATACTGTTAATAAATAATACATTCAATAACAAAGCAATTTTTGCTATTGAGAGACATCTAGACATTTTGGGGTACGGTCACCATGAAACCACCTGAAAAAGGGACATTCTTCAAAGAAGCACTGCACAGTACTTGAAAAATGAACAAATTCTACTGACATAATCATAGAAAATACATTATTGCAGGGCAAAGAAAGAGATTCCTTTAGTCCTTGGAATAGTGTTGGCTGACAGCAAACATTTGCTACATTGGAGAGTGAATTAGATCGAAGCCCTAATCACAAGACTCAGAACAATACCACGCTTTGGGATGTTTAACACACTCCACACTAGTACCTTTGCCCCTGAACATGCCAAAAAACCAAGGATTTGAGATGTTCACCCAAGTGCTCCTGTCATTTGGACATGATATCCAGCCTGTAAAGCTTACACACATCAGAAATGAGACAATGAGTATTACATGCTGGGCACTGGAGGTAAAACAAATTCATGGAATTATGCAATTTCAGAGGCATAATGGTTTGCATATCTACTTTAAAATCACCTCAAGACATCAAACTACCACATTACCATCACATTTTTTCAATTAATTGGGCAAGAGAAGAAGGAATGCAAATTAAAATACTAGAATTTAACAGCTAACACTGACATCCCACATCACATGGCTCCTTTGGGAATATGGTGTGAGAGAGCAAAAATGGCAACTGTGCCCAGTCTGTAAAGAGCCAGGAGAAACTGTCTGTCCTGCCAGGGCTTTGCATACCAGCATTCCTGTAAACCACTGATCCCAAATCAGCTTGTTTCATCCAAACACTGAGCTCCTTCCCAACACCTGTTCAAGTTTTGGTAGCACCACTGATCCAAGCACCGCTTTCTTGAGCACTCTACAGGTGATAGGTCACAGAAAGTGACAGCCAGGACCTTGCAACTACAGAGAGAAGCAAACAGAAGCTTTCAAGTAGTGCTTCCTGGGCTGCTTGCCTTCAGATAACATAGTTTGTTCCCAAAGTAAAACCAGGGAGTTGGGATAACCCCAGTGATATTCACTGGTCCCCTGGCTGAGCAGATGTTCAAGATGACTGAAACTCCAACAACAAATACTGATGCCTTGTGAAATCACTGACTTCTTGTCAGAAGAACATTACCTCAGTGAGGTAAATGCAAAATTAACAATTTTGAAAAACCTTTGCACAGCCCATTTCTGTTCTGGTCAAGCACAAAACTTGCCCAAGCTGTGGCTGTGTGTACAAGAAATGGAAGGGAATTCACAGTTTTAGTTTTCACTTCATCTTCTAGCCATAAGCAGCAAAATGTAACAAACCACAGTCACTTATCTCCTGGCACAGGCACAGACTATTGGATGCAGGATGTGGGATGTGGACAGGAAACATGCAGCATGGCTTCACCAGTGAGCCTGACTGATCTCCCAGCCAGTGCAGCCCCGTGAGCCCATGCCTGGGAATAAATGAGATATGCTGGAAATACAAACAGATTGTCCCTTACAGTGCTGGAAAGAACCAGATTTAACTTAAAGAACAGAGCAGTTTTTTTGTTACCATCCTAATGGTAAGGGCCATGTTACCAGATCTGAGTCTCAGAAGGAAAAATAGTCAGAAGGGGACGTGGTTCACTGCAAAACCTGCTAAAAGTATCATCTTTCTATTTCTCTTCCCTTCTCTTTTCAGTATTTTTACACTACAGAGCTCATACTAATAATCCATCTCAGGGACACAACATTCAAATAAAAACACATGCATGTTTTTCCATTCATCATCATCCACATGCTACATTTCACAGTTCATTAAAAGAGCAATGTACCACTCTAGATAAACATCACAGCAAGGCACCTTACATTTCCTTGGTGTCTTTGTTTGCTTGTTTTTCTCTGGAGCTTTTGGGAACAGCCAGATGGAAACAGCATTAACACAGGTTAAAAACAGGTGTCTGGTATGTGTAAGAAACAAAGAAGTTTAGTAGTCCTTGTAACTTCCATAAGACATAAAATGAAAATAAAAAATACTTGTATTGATGCAGATTTTTTTTATTATTTGAGGTAAAGGTTAGTGGTTTGGGGTTAACTTTAAGATCCACTTTGCAGAAGGTCCAGAGATTATTCATTTTACCCTGACCAACAGGACTGGACACATCTGCACACGCATTCCAGTCTGGAGAGTGGGTCTATGCTAAATGGTGGGACAGTTACCTTTGCAAATTAAGTGTAGAGGAACATTCAAAGTCCTGACTACTCTCACTCATGCCAGGGCTGCTGGCAGCGAACCCTGAACTCACTGCTCAAACGTTAAGAGACCTCTCTCCCAAAACAACAACAAAGAAAGAAAACAGAGGATTATATTATTTATATGGTTTTTTTGTGCCTGTTACATGAACAGTTGGTAACCATGGCTCAGATTTGGTCCCAAAATTTGCATGTGGTTTTAGTCCAAAATGTATCCAAAAGCTCTTCATAAGAACAACTTGTCAGGGTGGTATTGAATATGTGAAAACGAAGTCTGCTAAGTTTTGCCCCTAGAAAAAGATTGGGCCTGTGGAGATGTAATTCCAAACATAGTATTTGATCACAGCAAGGATTATTGAACATATTAAAAAGCAAATTTCAGATGGAATTTCAGTCTTACAAGAAGTCCGTGATTTGTCTGGAATGACTCTCAATTTCCTACTAGCTGCAAAATCATTAACGCTAGTTGTTGTTCTCATGTAGATCAGCGGGAAAGAATTATTAAGGATTTGGTTGGAATTTGAAAGCAAACTCAAATTCTACATCAGCTTTCAAAAGACCCACTGAACTTTGAATATATCTTTGACACTCTCACCTCATGGTTACAGAATTGGGCCTGGATAAAAGGAACTGTTTATATTACTTATATCTGTAGTTATTATTTAAATAATAGCTGCTGTATGATGTGGTGTGGTTAAATATGGAGTAGAGACCAGACAAGGTAGAGTCTTGCTAGTCTCTAAAAATGGGGGGAATTATGCCTAATTGATTTTTGCCTTTTTCCTTTTATATATATTCTCTGTAGTCTTTACACATCTATTTGTAGTTGTGCAGCCTAATATTGTATTTTAGCTAGTTTCCCCAGTACTTTTCCCTGCCCTGATAGGCAGAAACACAAAACACATTCCAAGGCCCCTATCCTATCTTGGTTCTCCCTAGAACCAAGGTTGAGACCAGCTCTTCAAGATGTATTTTTATAAACAAAGTTCAGTTTCTATCTAAGGGTGGGGGGGACAAGATTGAGAGAGGGTTGAACTGGGGGAAATTGCCTTATGGCAATTTGGTGATTTTTGTCAATTTTGCTAATTTGCTAAACTTATAAAACTGTATTCACCCTGTTGGGGGGCATGGGCATTTTGTGAATATTTTCCATAACTGCCCCTGCAGGCCTCCAATAAAGACCAGCCTTTTTTATTACCTCCTATACTAACATTATCTCAAAAATGTGTTGTTTTCTTTCTAGGTTCTTTAAGCCATCAGTATGGCAGTTACAGGCCTTTATTAAGGAGAAAACTCCTTAACTGAAGTTGAAAGCTATATTGGAAATAAATTTCTATTTTATTGAAACAGCTCATTGAGTATGAGTGTACTCAGATATACCAAAGATTCAAAATGTGATTATGTTCAGTTTAGGATAAAACCCAAAGACACCTGACAGTTTCATAAACTGGGGTTTATGAAAGCCAGAAAATCAGAAAATCAGTTTTTAAAGAGAAAAGTAACTTGTTGAGATTTTATCACTGAAAACATAAGTACTGCTATGAAAAATAAATATTGTGTACAAAACAGAAAAAAGCATAAGACCAACTTTTTTAAGAAAACCAGCATTTGAGATTAGAGTAATGCCTTTGATATAAATTGTCATTAAAAAAACAAGAGAGAATAAATAAGAACTTCTTCCTTGCAAATACTATCAGAAAAGAATTGCAGTTGAAAAGCAGGGGGAAAAGATCATCCCATTCCATCAATAACATCTAACAAAATTGATTTGCTATTGATAGCAAAATTATTTGCAGAGATCAGATCCATCAAGAATAATAAATTACTTGAGGACATCTAATTCCTAGTTACAGCCAGTGAATGGTGAAGCTTCCCAGTGTAGAAAAATCCTTTTTTCATTTTCACTTGGCTCATCCAATACACTTGACAAATTGAAGAGCTCATGGATCACTTCCATGAAACAAGGAGGTGACACAGATCATGATTTCATTCCAATTTGGGACACTTTCATGCAGCAGAAGTTTGAAATGCAGTGAGATATTTGCCTTACAAAAGGAACCAACAAACAGCATAAACAGCTCAAGGTCTGTACTTACTGGGAAAAACGACTTGGTAGATTACATAATAAATTACAGAATTATGATACTTTGACTAAATATCATAATCTGGCAGTGCTTTAAAATAACTTAGAATTTTCACAGGATTAATTCCCTCAGGTTTGAGAACAGTCAACTGGTTAAAATCCATGCAATTCTACTGATTTGATAGAGTCAGAACAGCGAAAGAGAGCAGAGAATCTGGTTTATAAATTGAAGGCAGAGAGGAGAAAACCTTCTTTTCTCATTAAAAATCCACAGCTTTTCCCTTTCTTGCAATCCAGGTGCTCCCTGGATGTAATGTTCCTATTGTACTTCCTAACAATGGGGGAGAATTTTAACACAAAAGCATAATTTCACTCAGATAAAAAGGATAGCTCATTTGCTTCTTTTCACTGTTCAAAACAGATAACCTTAATAAAATTTCTGAACTTTTTTCACTTTAATTCCCAAGCATGAGTTAATTAATTCTCACAACATCTGAGCTAAAAGTAATCTCCATTCACCTGACAGAGAAATCACGACAGGAAGAAAGACTTCAAAACTCTGGGATAAGTAGTAGTTTCCGCTAATTCATTTAATTATGAGTTAATAGAGTAACTAGTACGAGGAAGATGTAAAATGTTGCATACAAATATTGATAAACCTGAAGTGGTTTTTGTCCCTCTATTAAATTTTTATGTTTAAAGCCAGAGGAAAGTTCAATGTAGTGCAGAGAAAATTTTAAGCAGCTTGTGAACACAGCAGGTTTCGCCCCATACAAGAAGAACCGAGGGAAAGAGAAGCAAAAGAATAAAGATCTAACACTGACAACTTGGGGTTCCCAAGCATTTAAACCTGTGTTTCCATCCCTTTACCAGAAATACTGTGTCCTTTTGTGCTTTTATCTCCTTTCTGATCTTTGTCTACTTCTTTGGCCACCACCACTAAATGGCAGCACCTAAACAGTCACAGATTTCAGAAGAGCTGAACCTCTGTCCTGAGCTTGTTTCTTTCCCCTTTTTTTTTAACTACATCTGGAGTGTAACGGGTGTTTTTTTAGGTCTATGGGACAATCTAGAATTGGAAGCTTTGCAGAAGTATGGACTTGAATACAATGCTAGAAGTCAGAATAAGCTGGAAACCAGGAGAAATTCACATATCTTTTAACATGGTTTCTTCAGTTTTTAGTGCATTTTAGGAGAAAAAAAAATAGGGGGTATTTTTCACTTGAAAAGATTTTGCAGTTTTTTTCCTCTGAATGATTTGAAAGTAATTCTTCAAGATACTAACCAGCATCTGAGTATAAACTTCAGGCTATTTTGTTTATATTTGTGTAACTGAGTGCCTATGTATTTTTTAGGGAGTCTCCAGAGACCTCTGAAAAGGCTAAGAGCTCTGATTGACTTTCTGCTCCATTTTCAATGCAAGGTGACATGTATGAACAAGAAAAAAAATATTTCCTGTTTCTGCCTTTGCATGGAACAATTATTGGAAATGCTTATGGAGTGGGAGTTTCAAGAGCACTGAAAGCTGAGTTAATCCAGTATTACTTCAATGGGGATTTCATTATTGGTAGAAATAAAACCACAATGGCTTTTGCACTCTGCAGCATCAGAAGTCACCTTCCAGTGATATGCAAGTCTCATACTCAAGAGAAGATGGCTTTTGGATACTCAGATAAAATGATTTTTATGTATATGTTTTGTAACAGGCCAAACCATGCAGTGTCCAAATACACTAAAGGACATTATTTCCAGGCATCTCCATGCTCATTTAGTTTTCAGTACAAAGTCCAGGCCTTTAAAACCAGTTAGTACAATTGATATGTAGGATCAGAGTCCTTGCAGGGCCCTCACAGAACGAAGAAATATCATTCAGCAGTGGGAGACATCAAACAGGCAGAGGCTGTGGCTAAAATATCTTTTTTCTTTTTTTTTTTTTTTTCCTGTCAGTCCAGCACACTCTGTATCATCTGCCCAAACTTCACAGCTCAAGAGGCAGGAGTCACATGCTCAAAGGAGTCCTGCCAGACTACTCCAAACGAGCATTTTCCTGAAAACTGGATTATCTTCTGGAAGTTTTACTCTGCATACAATGCCTACCCAAAAAGAAACTTGTGTTCCTGAAGAAGGAGTGTTTATTTTCAGCACATGGAGAGTTATAAAAAAAATAAAAATAAAAAATCAAGCATTTCCTAAAAAAACCACATGCACAAAGGAAAAAAAAAGAAAAAGTTGTGATTATGGCACTTTTGCAGAACACCAAATTCTTTGTTGAATATATCTGAGTAGAGACTCAAATTGGTATCTCAGTACTCCAGATTATGCATTTATTTTCAGTGAAGAATTTTCATTTACTGTCAAGATAATCACACAATAACAAAGCTTCCTGCAGAAGGAAGATCCCTTAAGTTGTTGGTAAGAATTCAGCTTGAAATGTAATTCTGTAATTGTTTTCTTCCAGTAAACAGAAAATAATGCAACTCATCTCTGCTATGGGTCCCATCTGACTGAAACAATTAATTGAATATACAATTAGAAACCAGAAGGAACTGTCCAAAAGGCACTCCAGTGTTTTATTGGCCACCATCTTATTCATAAACCCAGAGAACAATTCCTAGTGGCGCTGCTTTTTTTAACTCACTCTGGGTTCACTCACAGGAGTTAAATCCAGGACAAAGTGGGGGGAAAAAAGGGTTTTACTTGGAAGGTGAAGATATCAAATAAATAACAGTAAATTCCACATGGTTGGAGTGCTAAAGGTTCCCTTGCCTTAGAGGGTCCCAGACAGGATAAATATTCAGCTCAGCAGAAAGCTGCCCCCCTCCACAGCAGAGGGAGTACACAGTCAATAATTGAAGATGCAGCTTTAATAGGCCTTCCTGAGACTTGCCAGGGATTTCAAGTGCTGCTAGAAGCAGCTTGTCTCCGAAGGGATGAGCTACCATCATTTCCAGTAAGCCCAGAACTCCTGACTGTGAAGCAGGACAGGGTTTACCATGCCATGGGTAATTATCTAGGATCACAAGCTGGTCATGGAGCTGCATCCCCTGGTCCTGAGCCCAGTCAGGTGGGCACTGGGCAAAGCCACAGCAGTGGCCACAAGGAGCAATCAGCCTTTTCCACCAGGGAAAAAACTCCAGCTCCTGCTCTGTCTTGCACAGCTGAGCCTCACAGCCACAGCTGGAGTGTTTTCACAGTCCTGCAGAGAATTCAGAATGGTCAGAAGAAGCCTGAATCTGGCAGTGCCTCTCTCCTGGCTGTACTCAACCAAGCATTTTCAATTAGCAACACTCTTTTTACCCCCACTATAACAGTTGAAAAGCAGAGTGGAATTCATTCTAAAGCACATGCATTAAGCTGAAGAGCCTGAATACACAAGGGCTCAGCCTGCTGCAATAAAAACTGATGGAAGTGAATAATCAGGGAAGAATGAGTAGCTGTTTAAATTCTCACTGCTGCCAAAAAATTATCAGCCAGGGAGCATAGGAGGTTAAGCCTCATGTTGGCTCTTTGCATTCCACTTACGGAAACAAATTTGTTAATATTTAAAAGAAAGAACTCCAAGTCTTTCACTAATTGTTATGTTCAGAAACTACAAAAAAACCATAAGATAGATTCCAAAAGATAAAACATGGAAATTCAAGAACACAGGTATTATTTTACAACTATTGCACTGAAAAACATATCCTTCTTTATCCTCTTTCTCTTCTCCAGTGAGGGAAGGTAAACACCTGGCTGAAACTGATTTGGTTTTTTGTTTTGATTTGGAGTTATTTTGAACTCTTAGTGGATATGTCAGCAGTTTAAAAGAAAAGCTTGTTCAAACAACAAAACATACTAGCTGCCTTATGGCTGGATTTTTAAAAATCACACTTCTATCCCCAAAGGGAATGGTGATCTGGAAGGATAGAGAAGACAGATCCTTTAGGACAATGGCTGGGGGCAGAAACAGAAGTCCATGTTAAGAGGAGGTCACTGCACACTAGGACAGCTACAGTACCCAGAATACCCCTGAAACAATCATGGAGCTGGGGAATAGGCATTTCTGGACAAAGCCTGATGAATTTTGCTTACTTGGAAGTATCAGCTAATGCAAACTCCACCATATGAGTTTTTGAAGGAGGCCATGGTTCAAGATGGTGGCTGGTTAATTCATTTTATATCTGTGCTATGATGCGAGTGACAGGAAAGAACAGCTTGTCCTTCCTATTACCTGGACTTCTTCCAACACTTACTAATCTATTAAGCTGAAGAAGAATCAGAGAGGCAGCAAATGGTGAGATTGTTGTCACCTCCTTCATTTTCCTCACTTCTAGATCAAAAGTTCCCTTAGGCCTTAAGGGCAAGGGTGAGCTCGATATTAAGTTAGTATTCAGGAAGCTGTTTCCAGGAATGGTTTTCCATAATTACCACATTTCAGGACACTGAGTTTCAAAAAGCAGATGCTTTGCTTAGTTTCAGCTCTCACAGAGGTGCTAACTCAGCTGCCTAGATAACAACATGAATTTTGAGAAAAATAACAAAAAGATGAAAGTAGTCAAAAAAACAACCAATATTTCCATATTCTGTAAAACTTCAGCTGTAGCAGAGGCTTAGACCTTTGACTTTAGTAGCTGCCTCACACCAAACTTGTTATCTTCATTCCACCAAAAATATAAAAATACAAAATTCATAAGCAAGAGTTCTTAGCACTGTAACAAAGTCTGTGCCAAAATTAGAGATGTTTTTATTCTCATGAGCACACCTCCCAATCCCTTCTCTAGGATTTTGCTTTGCTGGTTGCTGTTTTGCTTGTCAGATCTAGAAAGAGCTCCAATAGGCTTCCTAATCAACAAAGAGGGAATGTTTTATAGTTTTGTCAGAAGCTCAAAAATTGGTCTTGATTTCCTCAAGAACATATACAGCCCCAAAAAGATTGTATCAAGAGGGATTTCAGTGCATACCTTACTTGTAAAGGTATTTAATTTATTCTCCTTACAAACATGGGACAATGATTCCTATGCAGGTAGAGCAATATTCCAGCATTTCTGTCCCTTGTCAGCTCTATGATAAAATCAATAACTATGAATATTAACAAATCATTTGGCCAGCCTGAACCAGTTTTTTTTTTGAAGATGAACTGCAGTAGCTTTCAACCTGGCAGATTTGTGCAGCTTTAGCTACACTATCAGGGAAATTCAGGGACTGGCAGTGAAAATAGAAGTGCTGCAGGAGGGAATTTCACTAATAAAGGTTTCAAAAGTCTTCACTAAAAATATAGCAACACTAGAAAAGACCTCTCCCAAAAGTGGATAAACTCTCAGGCCCTTCCATGCAATGCTGTATTTCATATGAATGATCCTACACATAAAGTGCCCTCTTCTGAGACATCCACAAGGCTAGATCCAAAACCCAAATGGATGGAGAACCTTAACTCCCAACATTTCTGTCAGGTAACAGCCATTCTTATGCTCCCGGCTGCTTGGTTTTGTCTTTCTGACTGTTCTGGCCATGAAAGACTTGCAATGCTCTCCTGCATCCCTTTTTACCTGCTGGGCAAAAGGCTGATTCTTGGTTAGTGTTTCCATGGACTGGCAAGTCAGCTAAACCAGATTTTGCCTCCAAAAAGTGGCATTTATTTTTGTTTCTCTCATTTTCTCAGTTTCCAGTTTTCTGGAAGTTAAAGAAAATTGTTTACTCTTGAAGCCATTACTTGCTCATCAAATGTGGTTGCCTTTGTACTGTGTATGCCAGTTTTACTCACTAAATATAAATGTGAACAGAGACAGAATTATAGATTTCTCCAGTATCAACCATACATCACACACAGACTGGGTCCCTCCTGCTCCCGTAATTCCTTGGAAGTTATCTCCTAGCAAACATCAGGACTGCAGACACCAGAAGGCCTCAGGTTGAGTCTTACAGAGGTGGGGAATACAACACCTCCAGATATCCAGGGCACTGGTTTAACATGAACAAGCCAGACCTTATGAAACACTGGACAGAGTTTTCCTATAAAAATGCTTTTTCTTCTTATCCAATTATTTTCCCAACACATGGAACACATAATTACCAAGGGGTTGGAGAGCTGTAAGAGAGGTTCAGAAGTAAATTTCTAAGTACTGGTAAAGATACCAAAAAATGACCAGCAAAGAGGCAGTTCCCCTCACTCTCCTTGTTCCCTCACAAGGAAATGCTGGCATCTGCTGAAGTGCCATTTTTAGTACATCATATTCCAATTCTTGTTTCCACAGATAATGAGATCTAGAAAGCACTAAAAAGCGCAAACTTGATGCACTCAATAAAAACCAAACAGGCACCTCTTTGACTCCAAGCAAGGCAGCTCAGTCAAATCCTGCCACAACAAGCAGTAAGGAAAATATTTTACTTTTAAATCCTTCCTCACCGAGTCCCCACATCATAGATAATGCACTAATGAAATGAAATTAATTATCAAGTGATGTTCCATCAGTGTGCTGACTGTACTTTCAATTAAAACATGGAAAAAGACAACATGGGCTATGAGGTACATTCAGATCCTATCAGAACAATAACTAAAACTCAAAAATCCCCACATTACCCTTTAGCATTGCCCTGTAATCCTATGAAACAGTGCCCACTTCATGCTTGGAATATCCATATTCCAAAAGAAATTTTTTATTATGAAACATAGGTTTAAAAAGAAAAATATTACTATTTTTCCCCAGTTTCCTACACAAAGAATTGAACTATTCATATTTAAGGGAGAAACATAGATTTAGCTTTTTAAAAAAAATCGTTTAGATCTACAGAACTTGCAGCTGGTAGTCTACAAGGAGAGACCTTAACACTTGAGAAAACACATGCCCCCAAATAATAGAACTTCAGAGATAGAACAGCATAGGAAATTCTTGTGGAAAGTTGATGACAGTTTTGTTGTTCCAACACCTTGACTAGATTTTCAGTAATAAGAAAGAGAACAGTGATCTGGATTTTTCAAGTTAATGGTGGTAACATCTTGCAGCTTAAATTACACTGCAGACTGAGCTGGGATTCTCCTCTTGTCCTTCAGCACTAAACCAAAGAAAACAAACAAAACAATTTCTCATTTCCATGGTGAGAGGACCATCTGCTGCCCAAGTAATAACCCAAAATAAAACAGTCCTTCAGGCACTGTGCACACTGACAGAATTCACCACTATGAGCAGGGCTGCCTTACATCAGGCATGCCCTTCTATTTTTTCCTTTTTCATGCTGGCTCTGCAGTTTTCAGTGCTCCCAAAGGCTGTTTTATTTCCCAGACTCTCTTTAAGCAGAGACAATCTCATGTGAGAAGTACAAGTCTTTAAGGCTAACGTTACAATCCAAGCAGAAGAGCAAGTCACACACAGAGAAACAGTTTTTGAAGCTTCGACTAATTTTAAATGACACATTCATTTCTGTAATTTTCCTATAAGCACATAAAGAACCTCATTCTGCATTCCACTGAACCCCTCAAACACCCTCAACAGTCCATGAACATCTGGAGTCCAAATGAATACAGAATTAATCCCTAAGGCTGGACAGCAAAACAGGTCAGGAACCATCCCTGCTATGAAAGTCACTGTGGAAATCTTACAGCAGGTCACTGAAATCAGGCTGCACTTCACTGCTGGTTTTATAACATGTTTTCTTTTCAGACCAGTTTGCCTTAACCAGCTCTTGCCCACAGTACAGCACTGGCATAGCTGTGAGTGCAATGACCTGAACTATCCTGATAAAACCTACAACACATAGGTCTATCCATCCCCAGTAGCAAGGCATTCCTATGACATTCTAACCAGATTCTTAGCACCTTAGCACTCTCCCAAGAGTCTTCAGAGAGCTGATGGTACTCAGCTCCTTGGGCTTTTAAGCCCTTCCTTCCCCTTCCTCTTGGGGGGAGGAGGAGTGACACATTTAAAAAAAAAAAAAAGAATCAAAGGAAAATAAACAAAGATTCAAAGATTCAATGACACACACATGCTGTCCTACACACACACAAACAGAGGAAATAAGCAAGGAAAAAGGAAAGTTCTACAGGGTGCTGATCTGGAATGAAATGGAATTTGGAACAGACAGTCGTATTTGGCACTGTTAGCAAAAGCTTATGAGTGGCCTGGTGACTCTCTGAGCCTTAATGCCCATTTTACACTTGTCACTTAAAAACGTCCCTGGAAAGTTCAGCTGTGCTGCTTCTGACATTGTTTTCCCACTGCTGCTGAATGGACTTGATGGAGAGATACATTTCATCCCCTCCCAGTTCCATAAAGCACTAAATAAGGACATATTCCATTTGGCCTTCAAGTAGCATTTTTATGGTCCATGCAGATCCCTTTAAAAACAACCGACATAAAACAGAACTCTCTGCTGGAGAGCATGGAAAGTAAAAACTACTGTATCTCCCAAATTGATTCCTATGATTCTCAGGCTGAAGGCTGGATTAGAGGGTCCTCACATGGTTCTAGCTGCATTCTCAGTACCCCACTTTTATGAAGAAACCAAAGCTGTAGAAATTCCTCCGGCATGGCATGGAATCCGGAGTCAGGCAGGACATTGTCATAGTAATGATGGCTGATAAACTTGCCGTGCAGGTCCACTGAGAACGGCCAGAAGCCGTAAATTGTTACTTCCTCACACAGACCAAGGGCAGCGCTGACCAGGAAGAGTCCCGTGGAAAGGCGTTTGGCATGAATACCTTTGCTCTTCCAGAACTTGCTGATGTCCCGCAGGAAGTTGGGGTTGGCAAAAAGGACTGCCTGCTTGGCACCGAAATCCTCCAGGGTGTAGTAGACGCGGAGGGAGGGTCCTGTCCCTGTTTTCATGGAAAAGGCTGGCATGTAGATGTAGCTGTGGTTATAGACCTTCACGCTGTCCACAAAGGCTTTTCGGGACCACAGCAGATTCTGGAACCTGGAAAATCACAAGGGAAAATGAGTTGGTCACACATAGGTTTTCCCAGATGTCTCATAATCCTAAGGGCTGCTCTCCATACCCATATTTACAAATCACTGCACACCTTTTCCAAGCCCAGAGAAAGTCCAGACAAACTTCTGGCTGTCTGACACTGCCTCTCTTTTGAAAAGAGACACCTGAATAGACAGCTGAAAACTATCTGGTATCCTGCTAACTCCAAAACCTTTCTGATTTAATATTTTTAAAAAACCCAAATGAACACTGACAATATTCCAAAAGACTCAATTCTTTTTAGCAATATTTTTCATCTGCCCAAAAATAAGCTTAGATTTTTCAGGTACGGGAATCTATAAAAGAAATCTTCAAATCTGTGTTGTTCTTGTTTCCTAAAGGCAGACTAAAATAAGAAGCCAGGTTAGATTAGGAGGGCAAGGTATATGTACAGATTATTCTTTTGATATGAAAACAGCATATTACAATTTGTTTAATTGCCAGTAGCTATTTGCTGATGGCTGCTTTATTCCTGATGCTTGACTGACAAACTACTCCACAATTAGTATCATGGACTATAAACTTTCCTTGTCATATGTTTCCTCCCCACCTTCATCACTTAAAATATCCAAAGCCCTCAGAGTCTGAAGCTTACTACACTAAAAACCACTTTTGCACAAGCCTCACACACTCCTTTCATTGCAGCTAGGCTGGTCCCCTGAGTGTGATCCCTAATTTTTCCTCAGCTCCCAAATGTCTGTGTTGCTGCCTCCTCTCCCAGTTTCCTGCAGCCAAGACAGATGTGTCATGACTAATTCCTTAGTCACACACCAGAAGAGCCAGAACAAGAAAGTTAAATCAGCAGCACTGGAATTTTTTTTCCTTTCTGTTGTGCAGGCAACAATAGGTATAATAGTATGTTTTTAAATGGTTATACAGAGATCAATTTTATGTATAAACCTCTTTGAAACTATAACAAGAACAACACAAGCAGGTTTAAATAGAGTGCCCGATGACCTCAATAAGCATTAAACAAAATTTCAGTTGCAATGATTGGAAACAAAAAACCCAAACATCTCCAATAGCATTGAAATGTTTCATATGCCAGGCTTTTTTGTAGTCTTTGTTTCGGCAAAAAAAAAAAAAACCCTTGAAACAGTCTTGATAAATTGAAAGGTTTTGTTGACATTTTTAATATGAAATATGTGGTCTCTTGATTTGCTGCAAGAAGTGTCTTGCAAAACTTCCTGCATGGTGGTATTAGAATGAACCAGAAGTATTTCTGGTTTGAAATCTGAAGTCTGTCTGGGTCTTCACTGCTTCTTTGCTCTGCGTATCTGCTCCTACTGCACGGTGCTGTTTGCCTATGGAGACAGAGCCACTTGCTTCCAAGCAAGATATCAATTCAACCCCAACCTACAAACCAAAAGCCAATAATTTCATAACTTACTGTATTTGGCATTCTTTTCTGTTGAACCAGCCAAGACACAGCTTAGTGTAGAAAGCCAGCCAAGACCAAGGTGCCTTGGCAGAAATTCATTGTCTGCCTGTACCTCTCCACATGGGCCTATCCCTCCATTACTTTCAGACCTGTGACTGTTCCCCAAAATAAGCTTTACCAATGAGCAGCAGGACAACCTGCAGATTACCAGGTACACGAATTGGCTCCATCCTACCAAGCTTATTTTGTTTCCATCAGGACACTGTCACTGAGGGGGAAAAAACAAATTTAAAAAGAAACTTCAAGCTTAATACTTTCAATATTCACCTAAGTGCTCAGACCCCCAGTACTCAAACATTGTTCCAATATCCCTGATCATTTTTGAAAGGTCCTAAGGCAAACAACAAGCTTTCAGTCCCCATTCAGTCACTGGGCATTGCAGGCTCAAACTTCCACAGTAAAGGGGTGTTGAGCAAACACAAGCTTGATGTTGTGGGGTCCTTGCACCTTGGCTGAGGAGAGGCCAGAGGCACGCTCACTGTCACTCCTGAAGCACCATGTCCTTTCCCACTTAGTGGGAAACTCTGTAACTGTAGCGGCCAACAGCTGGCCCGAAGGTCTCACAGTTATAATTAATCCCAATTTTATAACTGAAACATTACTAATTAAACCAGTGCCTTGATCATGTAACTCGACCAATTGGGGAGCAGGTGAGACGCGAGCGACTATTGGCTGGTTGGCCGGCGGGGGACAACTGGTTCAGCCAATCAGAGTTAACCGCGCAGACCTCAAAGCTATTTAAGCAGAGCTGCACGCGATAAAACCCGCCTGTTGCGCACGAACTGGGGTGGGTTTTGTTACATTCGTGTCTCCAACACCAAAGCGACAATGGGTGACCGAAGCGATGCAACAAGCTGCCGCGGATATTGTGGGGAGACAGAGGGCAGCAGGGATTGCTGCCGGCAGCCTGTAGGGCTGCGGAGAGCGGCGGGGAAAGCCGCGGATCCCGGCGGAGCAGCGGAGAAGAGCTGCAGAAGGCGGTGGAGAAAGCTGCGTGGGTCTGGACCTCCCGTTTTTGGAGTAGAAGACGCTGTCGGGGAAAACATCTGAGTGTGGGCTTTGGTGCAGGAAGACCTGTTTATTAAGGTATGGACTTTGCTTTTAAAGAAACTTGTGAACGTATTAAGGCAGTTACAAAGCGAGCATGACGCGAGGACGGCGGTGGGGGCGGCGCCGGCAGCGAGGACAGGGCACGGGAGCAGCAGCGGGAGGCATGGGCGCCGCAGCTGGCGCCGACACAGACGGTCGGAAGAAACAACCGGGCCGAGTTGCGCTGCCGGCCCGGGGACCGTCATGCGGCTGCAGAGAGCCATGCTGCTGGTCTGTGCTGGGATGCACGGCCAGCGGAGCACGCCGATCGCGCTGAAGCCCCGCCTGCACCCTGCGCGGACGTACCTGGCTGCTGCCGCGCCGTTGTGTCGGACAAGTGCTCCGGACTGCTCCGGATGGCGCTGGCCCTGAAACCGCTCCTCAGTGGCCCGCGGCTCCTGCCGGAGCAGAGCGCCCTGCTCCTGCACCGCCAGCTCCTGCACGGCCATCTGAACAGCGTGTGCTGCAGCCGCACGCATCCCGCGTCCGCGCGGATGGGCTCGGCCCGCCGCCTCCCGGAGCCCAGTGGCTCGGCTCCGAGACCGCGTTTGCGACACAGCCTCCGCTCGGCATGCCCATTCGCCGCTGTGCTTTGTGGGCAGACCCTGGAGACAAGGGGACGCGAGTTTTCACGGAGGAAAAAGAAATGACTGAATCATGGACTGAACTGCTGCGAAAGCCGCAGCGGAGACGCCGCGGGCACCGCCCGCCGTGGAAGCAGCTGAGAGGGAGTTCACCCTCAGGCGCACGGGCTGGGAGGACAGGCAAGAAGCTGAGGGAGGCACGGCCATTATCCGGGACTCCTGTGGCTTCCTCCTGCCGCGTTGCCGGCACAGCTCCCCAGCCGCTACTATCGGTAGCGCCTGTATCATGTATGGCTGTAGCCGTGCATGCGACCACCCGAGCCGCCGCCCTCAGCATCGGGTGCGCAAGCGCAGTGCCCGAGCACACTGACCCTGCGGCCACTGCAGCCATCTCTGTACGCTGCGCCTCGTATCGCCGCTCGGCCCGCCCCTGCCCGCACTTGATTGGGCAGCCGCCGCTCGGCCCGCCCCTGCCCGCACTTGATTGGGCAGCCGCCGCTCGGCCCGCCCCTGCCCGCACTTGATTGGGCAGCCGCCGCTCGGCCCGCCCCTGCCCGCACTTGATTGGGCAGCGCGCGCGGAACCCGGAAATGAAGCTGCGCTCGGCACCGGGAGCTCTGGCGCGGAGTCGCCAGCGCTCGAACCCGAAATATTGATGGAAGGTTACAGGCACTGTGCACTACGAGACACCACACCGTGCCGCATCCACAGCTAGGGTTCGAGGAGCCCGAGGGGATTTTTTCATTAACAGACTCACAGTATCCCAGTGGGGAGAGTCGCGTTACAGCGCCCTTGCTGTCCCACGATAAGACGCGGCCATTGGCAGTTTAGTATCGATTAACATCTCTACGTGTGATCCCATCAGCTTTTGGAAGCGGATAAAATTAACAGCTATCGCAGATCTTAACAACGCTGAAAGGATTTCCGTGCCTACGTTATCATCGGGTGGCCAGCAGCCTGTGGAGGGAAGGTTAAAGCATTCCCGGTGCTGAGGGGCGACAGGACCACACCCGACAGGTTAAATCCCTCGGAAACTTTCAGCAAGCATTTGGACACCCACCAGGGGTGTCTGGCTGACTCCAGGCTCAGTGATTTAGATCATCTCCTAAGTGAGAACATCACATAATTATTTTACTGTATTTCCTCTGGGAGCAGTTTTGGGATTGTTCTCCCACCTCTGGGATGGTTGGGTAGCCCTCCGGGGTCAGTTTGTCCTCTCCTTTGGGATGGTTTGGCTCCTTCTGAAATCTGTCTAATTCACTTGATACTGGCTAGTATTATATACCCATAGAAATAATCTATTGTAAGTTATTTATTAATATTTGTAGTAATCTGCAATAAAATAAACTTCCTCTGCTACTACACAATTGGCTGCTGCTATTATCTGCCATACTAATGATCGATACTATGTTATTGACTGCTTATCATCGTCATTGCTTGATATATGTACATCTTAATTTTATTAATCGTATCTACTTGCTATTGTTGATTTTTTGCTAGTTGTACTAACCTGTAATAAGGTAGAGAAATTTAGAGGATAAAAGTCTCCATATTTTTGTTTGTTATGGAGTCCCAGAAACCAAAGTCAAGATCCCTGCGCACCCATGAGGTAGCCCATTAGGTTGTGACATGTTCCCAAACATGTGCTTAGCTTCCCTCAGCATGCTTCATGGAGCCATTGGTAATACAAGTGAAACTACAGTTCAGGATGTGACAAAATGTTTTGCTGGATGCACGTGAAGCTGTAGAAATCAGTAACATCCCACTACAGACAGGACTGCATATGAGGTTCAATTACAGCTGCATTAATCAAATGGCTTGTCACCCACTGAAGATACTTGTGAAGAGGCTGCTTTCTTCATTCAGATCTGTGGTGCTGCAGGGTTTGGCTGTGGAGCACTGAGCTACTCACAAGGCCAGAAGAAGTAGGTGATCTGAGCACTTGTCTCCCCAGAAGCTGGGGGAAAGGGATATAAAACAAAATGATGGAATTAGGTACTTAGTTAATTCTTTTGCTTTTTTCTTTCATGAAAAAGAATCCTCCTGTCTGGGATATGGTTTCATAAATACTGCTGACTTAGGTTATTCTGAGGATAATAGATTTTCCACCTATTTATTGAAACAGAAACATATCCTTGTTTACTCTCTTAAGAATGGTGAAAATGTATTCTAGATCATATGGTTCTAAGGAAGTAAGGATAACTTGAAATTTCAAAACTTCAGAGTTTTTCAGAAACTTTCAGAATCTGGAAATTATTAGCCTTATAATGGATTTCTTTTCCTGAGTAGATAACCCGTTGGTGTCTTTGTTAGTGGCCCTTAATTTATGCCATTTACTTACCCCTGTTAATTATTTTCTAAATGTCTGTCAGTGGGAGTGTATATGGATATGCACGATTTTCCTCAGATTCAACAGCTTTGAATAGTCTCATTTTGTTAGCTAATATTTTTGTTATTGTAGTTTGCAATCAGTTAAGAGTAGTTGACAAATTCAGGATGTCATTTTTTGCATCTTGAATTGAGTTTTGTCTCACATCTTGGCTGAGTGCAGATATTAAATAATTCCTCAAAATATCATAAGTAATTACTGCTGCATATGGGGACCATTTAGGGATGTTCATGCATGAAATAATGATTTCTTAAAAGTATGTTGTAAATAAATAATTGCATAATAGCAAGTCCATATGAGGAAATACCAATCACGGTCAGTGAACAGGGTGTTGTGTTCATGCAAGTGGCAGAAGTGCATTACAAATGCTGATTAAGCAGTGAAACAAAGTAATAGGAAAGCACAAAGCTGAATGCCACTGTAAGCATATTTATGTGACCTTTCTATAGGATCTTACCCACTAAGTGCTGCAGGTGAAGTGAGAGGAGCTTCCACCTGTAAAGTTATACTTAATGAATACATTGGTGTTTTAGTCACTGGAGGTCCAGTGAATTTCAATGTGTTAATCTTCATAAAGCAAAGCTTCCAGGTGTCTCCATGTTGTAGGCCTTGCAAAGCAGTCATTGAAAGGCTCTTTAAAAAATGCAAAATATTCAAGGGTGGTTTTAATTCCATATTTTTTTTCCTCTACATAATTTTTATTTCCTTCTTGTGGATATTTAAAATATCAGATTTGGCAAATTATGTTTTTCTAAGTGCAACAGCTTATTTTACCCACTTTAGGGAGATCCATGATATAACACATGTTCCTCTTCAAGCTTAATACTTTGATCAAAAAATATTTGTAAATAGAAAGCATTTTTCAACCTGCTGCCACTGTAAGTGGTAGAGCTGGCTTCAGCTTCCAGCAAATCTGATTTTTGTCAGGCAGGTGTAAAGGAATAGCCCTTTGTCTCCTGTTCTAACCATTTTATTCCCTGTGCATATCTGATGGACATATGCAGACAGGCTGACAGCAGATTTTTTTATCTACAGGCCAGCAGAAAAAATTAAGTAATAAAAGTAGAAGTCTTAAGAGGAGTAAGTGTACAATAAAAAACTGACAAGCCCTTAAAAAGCTGAAGCAAAAGGGGAGCTCTTTGATAATCCTGGCCTTTGTTGGCCTACATTTTCTTTTTATCATAGAACAAATATTGAAATTAAAAATCCTTATAAAAGGTTTGTATTTCTAGAATAAGCGTACTTTTTCTTTTCTCCCTCATGTGCTGTTTGGAAAAATCTTAGGTTTTATTAATGCATCTATATATTTTCAACCTCTGGGCTTGCTGAGCAGTGAAGGAAGTATGACCAACTGGAGAAACTGTTCACCAGAACCATCTCCTCCTCTCTGGCACGGTATTGGTTTGTCACTGCTGAAAGTGGAGGCTCAGGGCTGTAAAGCATTTTGGTGCTGATGAGAAGAAAGTATTAAACACAGTCTCCTATGAAATGGCTTTCCAACGATTTTCTCACACTTCCTTAAATATTACTGAATATTACTAAGCATTACAGAAAGACAATGCAGTTATTTGACCTACTAAGGGCTTTGTGCCATTCAATCCAAGCCAGAACTTGCCCTTATTACCTCTTACGTATTAGAAGTCACACAAATAAAAAATTCGCCAGGTTTCATCTCAGAGGGCAATGTTTGTTCAGATTACCTGGCTAGCCCTGCCTGGACAGCATCTCAACCAGATATTTCTACATGAGCAAAAAGCATCACATGCCACCTTCCATCAAGGAGTTTGAGCCCTACAGAGGTAATTTCTATTGTGAAACACAGAGGCTCATAATACAGTCAGTACTTGTACTGACTGCCAAGGCCACACTGCATTACTGCAAATGAGACTTAATCCCCGTGACCTGAGAGCTCTGCAAATTTGGCAAACTGATGTTACACACATCCCTGCATCTGGCAGATTAAAATATATGCACGTCTCAAATGACACCTCATCAGCCACACAGGCCACAGCTGGGGATACCATCGCACATTGGAAATCAACCTTGGCTGCTTTAGGTATCCCTCATACCATTAAAACAGACAATGGCTCTGCATACATTTCAGAAAACATGAGACAATTCCTACAACTTGGGAGAGTGTTGTACGCTCCCCCAAAGTACAAAGTACAAGTACTACAAGTACACCACACTGGTATTCCCCACTCACCAACAGGACAAGCCATCGTGAAACATGCACGTGGAACTTTAAAATGAATACTTGATAAACAGAAAAGGGGAATGTGTGGTGAATCCCCAGAGAGCAGAGCAGCAAAGTGCTGTTTATACCCTGAACCACTTAAGAATACCAGAAAATTCCCAGAATCCAGTATTAAATCACTTTGTGATACTAAATCACCTAAACCCAAAGTAATGGTAAGAGATACTATCACTAAGATCTCTTGGATAGGTCCATGGGATCGTCTTACTTGGGGGTGAGGGTAGCTTGTGTTTCCATGGACAACAGAATGCGATGGGTACCGGCCAGGTGTGTTCGCCCTGCTCAGAACCCGAACAGCACCTTTCTGATGACACCCTAGCAGACATTGTGTTGCAGTGATTTAAACAACTTGTGCACCTGCTACGTGGTGAACTGGGACAATTTATTTAAGGATTCTTGTCTATTTAAGGACATTAACCACAAAACCAAACTAAGACAAATTGTTTATTTTCTTGTGATTCTAAGGTTGAATCGTAAAGTTGTGAAATTGTAACTTTTAATTTAATAAGCATGGGGCATGCCACTTTGAGAGTTTGTATGGCTGGTAATCCCATTTGACAACTGGATATGATTGTTACATCTCCAATGATACAATATCATTGTGTATGTCAGGGGGGATATATCAGGATATATCATTGTATATACCAGGGATATATCACTGGCTGAAACTATATCACAGGCTGGACTTGTTGAGTTGAGTGGAAAGGTTGAGGTTTTTTATTTGTGTCATTGTGAATGTTTCATACATAGTGCAGCGTTTGTCATCCTGTCTGCAAGGTGCCTGCAGAGGATGATACTGCTTTTTGTATCTAAAAACAAAAAAGGGGGAACTGTGGTGGCCAACAGCTGGCCCGAAGGCCTCACAGTTATAATTAATCCCAATTTTATAACTGAAACATAACTAATTATACAAGTACCTTGATTAGGTAACTGGACCAGTGTGGACCGTTGGGGAGCAGGTGAGACGGATGGGGATGTGAGCGGCTATTGGCTGGTTGGCCGGGGGACAACTGGTTAGCCAATCAGAATTAACAGTGCAGACCTCAATGCTATGTAAGCAGAGCTGCACTCAATAAAAGTTGGCTGTTGCACATGAACCTTGGTGTGTTTTATCATATTCCTGTCTCCGACATCGAAGTGACAACTGGGAATTGCAGTCTCAAACTTCCTTCCACAGTAAAGGGGTGTTGAGCAAACAGCTTGATGTTGTGGGGTCCTTGCACCTTGGCTAAGGAGAGGCCAGAGGCACGCTCACTGTCACTCCTGAAGCACCATGTCCTTTCCCACTTAGAACTAGTCCACAGATTTTACTTCAGAGGGCAAATAGTTTTGGTCATTCTAAACCTGCATTTTCTGGCAAATTTACCATTAGAAAAGCCCCCCACAGCTCAGGATGAACACATTAAAATTCCTCAGTCTCAGAGTGTCAGAGACTGTCTCTGAATATTAATTTGATATCATTGCCACAATGTTTGCAATTCTTCTGGATAAATCTCCCCAGATACCTTAAAGTATCAAGAAGTAAACAGCAGTGCCATGAGACAGTTCATGGGAGGGACTCCATGCAGAAGGGACAGCAGCTTTTGTCACTGTACTGCAAACGATCCTTCAGGAACATAATCACCTCCTGGAAACCCATGCCTCATTCCAATGATCTGGATGGCAGTGCTGGTAGTTTCCCACCCAGTTCAGCAGATGGACATTACACAGGTGGCCAGAAGCCCATGGAGAAACACAAAACATGCTGGTTATGGCTGGGCTGATGGTCTAACAGCTAAAAAGCTGCTGCCCATCTTGAGCACCTCATGAGGGGACATATAGAAACAAATGAAAATTTCTGTTCCCTATTTGTAAAAACGGGAGTGCTCTCTGGCATTCTGACACTTCACAGGCTGGATAGAAGCTGAGAAACATGGGGACAAATGCTGTGCATAGGCAAGTTTCTAGAGATAGAGCTGGAAGCTCAAGGGTGTTTTCCTTTAACTCCCAATCCAGACAGGGAATCCTGCAGACTTTGAAGGTACCATAGACACCCATCCCAGCAGGCAGTGAGATGGCCACTCCATGCTCAACAGAGAGACCAGGAAGGCTTTTCCCTGAAAGCTTTGTAATGCCACAGGAGCACGACAGTGTTTGTCTCCTTCATGTCCTGGCATAGACGTCACCAGACTGGTGCAGCCCTTGCACCCACACGAGCACAAATGCCTTCCCTTGTGCCAATCCTGACCCAGAATGAGGAGCTGCTGGTTCCTGGTTAGTGCTGTCCTCTACTGAGCATTCAGTCCTCCGAGTGGCACAGCCCAGAAGCTGTGCAGCTCCACCACACAGACACAGCTTCCCCAAAGAAATGCATCAGATGATCAAATGCTTTGCACAAGAGTGCATCTCAGGCAATGTTATCTCCCCAGCGCAGCTTGGAGCAAGAAACAGCTGAATGACTTTCAGGGTCCTCCCCTGACCTTCTCCAGTCAAGCTCATACAAACATGTGGTGGGTTGTTAGCATTTGGATAAAACTGCAGCTGAAATTTTCCAAGCCTTGAGTAGTACCTGGAAACTCCACAAGCAGCTTGGGAATTTGCAATGATGTGTTCCAGCAGCTCCACAGCCCAGAGAGGCACAAGTGGCTAACCCTGGTGAAAACAGATTACATACAGCAGGTCCAGCCCAGACACTTCTATTTCCACAGTGGAAATCAGTGGACAATGAGCAACTCAAATCATCAGAACCACATTTTTTCTGTCAGGTTCCTAGGAAAGATCAACTTAAAATTAGGAACTTTCAGCAGCATGTGGAGGCAGAGTTGCACAGATATCTGAGAAATCATTTCCTTGATACCAGCTGGAGAATTCCCTCAAATGCTCTGCTCTGCTTTTCCAGAGAGAAATATTCATCCAGGAGAAAACTGCAACGGCACATTGTCAGAACAATCGAAGACTTAAGAGCGATAAGTGTTTCGGGTTTTGTTTTTAATCTGGTTTTAATGTTTTTATTGATGTTCTTTAGCAGATATTCAGGGACAGGGCTGCTCTCTGGTACGGACAGACAGTTCTCAGTAGCCATAAGGAATCTGCAGTGACATTGAGCTAACCTTTCTGTGGATAATTATGGCAGCATTCTCCTGCATCTTGGTTTCTTTTTGATCTCCCCAGAGAGTCACTATCTCATGCCTGTGACGATTTCCCAGGCATTGACTCTGTTGGCATCTGCAAAGTCACAAGTTCAGCATTCTGGATTAATTTGGAGTGGATTTATCAGAGCGGAAAAAAATAAAATTATGTAATGAGGAGAACAGCTCAGACACCTAAGAAATAGTGTATTATTTTAAAATTATGACAGACAGAGCTCAAGGAAATAGAGCAGAAGGCTCTAAGTAAAGACTTATGTTTGTCATGTCCCCATGAAAAACAATAACCTCACAAAAACTATTTAGATAATTTGATGTCAGCATTAGCCAAGAATGATTTAGCAATTTGCTGCAGCTGTTGGACTCTGCTTACAGCTGGGGTCACAAGAAGTCACCTTGCAAACACACATCTGAGCCTCCTCTGCTGTGACAGAGGGGTTGTACTGCAGTAATTTCTCAGAGCACTTTTCAAACAGCAATACTCTCCTTAATGCCCTGCTCTCACTCATATCCAGGTCTCCTGGATGATGTGCCCCTCTGGGGCTTGTGCAGACAATCTTACTAACATGATGCCTTGAGAAGGCTGACCTAGACAGAGTAAAGGAATAAAGTAGGTATTTATTAAAAGGCCTTAATGGATACACCTTGAGCAGTTCAAGAGCCTGGCCAGGGCTACACCCAAGATGAACACAAAATGGTTGATCGGTCACAAGGTCTCACGCTTTTATAAGTTTTGGTTCATTTGCATATTGGAGGTAATTGTCCAATTATAGCTTTAGGTTTTGAAGTTCCATCATCCTTGTTTTCTTTCTTCAATTCACTGTTGTTTATACTTTTTGGGCCTGGAGCTTGTAATGGTTCTCTTTGGTCTCATGCTGGAAAAAGATTGTTTTGTCTACCTACCCTGTGAAGAAAACCTACTAACACTTAATATGAAGCTCAGAGTTACGCACTAAAGCCGCACAGAATCTGAAAATATGAAAGCTAAAACTTAAGGCAACAGACACACATACTGTGTCTCAATTAGCAAGTAGTTTTCATGTGGTCATTCCACACGTGGACACTTCTGGCATGCTTTAGGTGCAAGGCAGACTTTCTATTTGTCCACACAGGGAGCCAGAAATGACTACTTAAAGCACTCTAAAAGGACCCCCTTTCTTATTTTATCCCAGCTTTCCCAACTACACAAGCCACTGTTTACTCACCTTATGTTTGGCTACCTGATTTAAGAATTAATTATAATCCCATTAAAGTCAATGACAAAACCACCTCTGATCCCCAGTGCTCTGTCTAACCTCATTCCAAACACCTTCAGCAGCAGGGATTCTCTCCTGTTCTCTCTGTGGGTCCCTCCACAGGCACCATGGTCTGGGAGCTGAGAGCTCATGGCATGAGTGGGGTGATGCTATTCCAATATTTTCCTTCCCCCTTGCCCTTTCTCCCTGCTGGCTCTTTATGGACCAGATGCTTGCTCCTCTCAGGGGGTGACTGACTCCCAAACTCACTCCAGCTCATCCCTTCCATGCATCCTCCAGCCTGCTGAGACCCGACATTGCTTCTTCTTATGGACAGGGGCTTCCAACCTCAAGGAGCCTGTTCTTCTCTGTCCTCTCTGATACCAGTAATTAAAGAAAAATTTGCCTCATTCTCCTTTTTATAATTTTTTTTTTTTTGAATGGTGCTTTCCAATGCAGGGATTCTGGGTATTTCCACCATCATTTTTAAATACCCAAAAGCAGGGAAAAACACTCTTTGCAGTGACTTTCTGGGCTAATCTCTTTCTTAACAATGGACTGTCCTTAGTTCATGACCTTAAGAATAATTTGATGCATTCAGAAAATCCAAAAAGACATGGCAGAGGTGTGTTTTAATCCCCATGAAGATGCAGGCTCCTTCTCTGACTGAATTAAACATTAACTACAGCTTTTTTAAAACCTCCACTCATTACTGCTCTATGGTCCTGGAAATAATATATATAGTGCCAAGGGACTGGCACTATATTCCACTTTTCAATGGAACACACAGCTATTCTGTACAGCAAAACAATGAAACATTAAAATCAGTGTTCACTGGTATTTTGGGACTGTGTGTGATCCCTATTCTGCCAACTCGAATTAAAATGTGCTTTTAATAGCTACTCTTTCTAAAACCAGCAGAAGTTGGTCCTAACATTAATCCTTTCTATTATCTGACAGCTTGGATCTTAGCTTTCAGAAGATGAGCTGCTCATCTTAGTCTGACTCCTTGAAAATTGTGGCTGCTGTAGTCACACACAAGTGGAAATAATAAAAAAGGACAGGCAGAACAGCATGCATGTAAATTACTTGTATTGTTAAAATTGCTGCCTGGTATTTCTAGGTCTTCTGAATACTTCCAAACTCTTACAGCTGGAAGTCAGGAAGATGGGAAAGTAGGAGAAGCAATGAAATCAGCTAGGAAAAATGCCAAACAACACAGAACTAAGTCTTATATCTTTGGCAATGAATTTCACTGGACTGCATGCCAGAGAGAGCTAAGAAACAACCAGATCACACATTTCCTCAGGTTTTAATGGAAAAATCACAATAAAACCCAGACAGAGACTTTAGGAGATTTACTTTGGATTAAGACAGTGTCCCTAAGATTGTCTGTTGTGTCTTTGGGACAGCAACAAAACAGGAACAGAATCATCTCCTGGATCTTTCTCTCAAATATGTTCCAGACACAGGTCTCTGTGGATCAGTGCCCACAGGAGCACTGCTGAAACACAAGGCTAATAACATCACACTTTCCTGATTGTGCTGGCCTCCTGTGCTTTGTAAACCAAACATAAAATCTAGCAAATGACTGTAGTTATGAAAGACCTATTAATAGCTGAGAACACTTTTGCTGAGTTGTTGAGTTCTCCCTTTAATGACATTACATCCTTCACACATTATTAATTTGCAAGTATCAGTGAAGGTGACATTCAACTACATCTTCTCTTCAGACCTTTGGAGTTCTTGCCAAAAAAAAAAATGGAAATAGAGAGGAAAACAGCCATGTTTGAACATGTATTCTTTTTAAAGGTGTTCTCTGCTACATTATAGACTGAAGGAAGTAATTTAAAACAGTAAATGCTGAAACAGTGATTATGGCAAGACCTCAAACTAGGATGGCCTCTCTTTTGAGTATATAAGCACCCTTTTTAAACTTTAGTACATGAATCACTGGTGTTATCTGAGATCATGCCAAAGCTGCAGCACAAATCCCTCTTAAACACTGTCAACTAGAAGCTTGGTAAGGAAACCAGAAGTTCAAAGCCCATAAGAACATGTGGGGAATCTAAAATATTTAAAATGGGGTAAAATAAATTCACACAACTCTAAAATACATTAAAAAAAATCTCTATTATTTCTGTGAGCTGCTCCCACTGGGCAACCTCACCTGCACTCCTAAGGGGACAAGCATTGCAACTGAACAATGAACTAGTGGCCACCTGAGTATAAACAAAGGAGGTGACAAATTGCTCTGGATCCAAACATGAGGCTGAAATTACAGAAAAAAGAGAGAAACAAACAGCTGTTTAACAGACAAGGAAGTCCCTTCCAATCCTTGGCACACAAAAGCTCAGGCCACTAGTAAAATTCCTAGAAATAAGCTAGGAGAATTCAAACCAGCCCAAGGACTGCAGCTGTAGACCTTCAGAACAAAAATCTCTTCTTCCATCTAATATCAATTTACAGAAATCTTGGTGCTGTTCAGTCATGCTTGGAAGCACTAAACGCTCCTCAAGGCTTCCAGCAGGGTCCAAGGTGTGTTGATTGCTTCACACTGTGTCTTTTTTGAAAGAGACCCTGAAGGAAGACTAAAACCAAAACCAGTATATTTTCAACTGCACATCCAAGTATTTTCAGCTCAGATTTCCTGATACTGGTGTAGTTCGTCAATGCAGTAACCCCAGTGAATCTTACTTCCAAATATTTGCCTAATCTGTTATCCTTAGCAATACTTTCCCTCTTCATGATTGCCTCAATCCCTTTTAAAATTTCAAATATACTCTATCTCCTGGATATCCACATGCACCTGTTCAAAGACCCTCCTAAGTTTTACAAGAGCACATACATTTATCCAGGTGTTCACTAATATTATCTGCTACTATAGTCTCCACCAAATCAGCTAGAAGAGATATCAGGCTTACAGATACATTTGAGCTATTTTTAATTTGGACTGGTTTTAAACACTGATCCCATTTCTAACACCCTCCAGTCTTCAAGCACCAAGGCAGTTTTCAGTGAGGAAGTACATACACTACTCTTCTTGCATAGGTGAGCCCAGTTCTGCCTATAAATTCACATCCATCTTGTATCTATACCATAAATTCACTTAAGATTATCTCAGTCTCAGCCTGATGATCTCGTGTCTTCCACAGTGAACAAAGATGCAAGTAATTCATATAGCCTCCCTTTTATACCTGTTTTTTATAGCTGGCCATCAACTAACCATACACACTGTAGGGAGTTAGGTATCCTTTTTTTTGCTCCTCCTCACCTATAGAATTTTTTTCCCCATTAGTTGCAGGGAAACCTGGCTGCTGGTACTTATTGGGTGCTTGAGAACACAAAGAGTTTGGCTGGGCCCGGGAGGTAAAAGAGAGGGTGAGTGTAGCTGCAGGGAGTTGGTCTTCTTCTGCTTCAGAGCAGGACAAACTCGGAGCTGTGGTTGCTTGGAAAAAAGAATTCACCATAACCCAAACAGAGCTCTTCTGCTGCTTCTTCTTCATCTGTGGCCCACCCTCCTCCTGCACCCCGTGTCCTGCTGGGGCATGTGCCAGTGCCAGGCACTGCTGTGGAGCTGCTGATCCACCTCAGCCACCAGCCCAGGATCTCTGCTCATCCCTGCTGTTCCAGCTGAGTGTTCCTCAGAGCCCTGCAGGAGCACCAGGACTGGCTGCCCGAGGGGTTTGTGAAACAAAGCCTCTCCTCCATCCCATCCTGTCTCAGCCGAGAAAGCTGTCACGGGGTCCCTGGTTCTGTTTTGTTGTTAAAGCTGTAGTTATTGTTGTTTGTGTGCCTTGTTATACACACTAGTAAAGAACTGTTATTCCTATCCCCAGATCTCTGCCTGAGAGCCCCTTGATGGCAAAATTATAATAATTCAGAGGGAGGGGGTTTACATTTTCATTCCAAGGGAGGCTCCTTCCCTCCCTAGCAGACACCTGTCTTCCAAACCAAAACACTCACACAGCAGGTGGAGGTGTTTTCTGCTTCTCTTTGGCTTATGTGGTTTCTGGAAAGAGGTTGTAGCACCAGGCTTTCATCCCTCTGATCAGCTGTCCTTGGAAACTTTTTCTACCTGCCACATAGATAAAATATTTCATCAGCCAGAGTTTATTATAGAATCAATTTCCTTTGGAAACAGCTCCAGCTTTTGACTGGATGTTTCTGTTCCAATTAACCTCCTTTTTCTCTGTTCTTTAGTGATGTCAACTTCCTGTTACCATTTCTTTCTTAAGGCTTGACAGATGCTCTTGGCACTTTGTCCAGTATGAAATGCTTAGGAGAGTCCATTATTTTGGGTAGATCATCCAGATGGATTTTCTAAGATGCTTCTTAGTGTTTAAGGCTGAGAATGCCACTTAAACTTCAACACAATCAAACTGTCAAGGTTTCCCATCAACTCTTAGTACAGCCTGTACTCAATCTAAATTGCTATAGCTACAACTTGACCAAAATAATAGAATAGAATCAAAGTACAGATAGCTGAAATATGCTGGAGCTTTTTCTAACATCTTATTATTTTGATATATGTGGAAGTTCTAGTTTCTACACCTTTTTACCCTTCACTAACTTCATTTAAAGGAGACAGAGTGCAAAAGAAGTAAAAAGCAAACTTTATATATAAGGTTGCAGGAAAGAAGTGCTACTTACTAGGGCAAAACTATACTTTTGAAAGCCATTGAGTACTTTAGAGCCCTCTACACATTGCCTTAAGAAAGTGCAGCAGAATATTCAATTCCCTATTTCTCTTAGTTTCCAAATGCCAGTGAAGATTCAGTGGCAAAGATATTTATATTATTTCGGATCAACTTGATGTTATAAGTGATCTTTTCGTTGAACTTGGGTGGTTAATTAAAGTTGTTATTATTGGAGAGTTAATTGATGTTATGAATTACCAAGTTATAAGGGATAAAAGTTAACTATGTTTAATTATGTTGTGAAGTTGTTAAGATGATGGTTATTAGGATTGTTAAGGATTTTGGAGTGTTCGGGGTTGATATTGGATTGGGGTCAGGGGGACAGAATGGGGGATTGGTAACAAACAGAAGGGGGCTTATGGGGGCATGGAATAGAACATTCAAGAACATGAAGTAATGAAGATGTCATCAGCACCATGAGTAATGATTGGAAGAAACATCCGCCAATCATTCAACACCCTGGGAAAATGATTGGACCAGGATGAACTCGGCTATGGACCAATCAGAGTCCAAGAAAGCGACCCATCCCGAAGAGGATCCAAAACGGACCAATCCAGGACTAAGGGAGGGTATAAATGAGGGTGTTGTGGGGTAGAGGGCCTTTTTCTGTTGGGGAATTTGTTGGGGTACTTTGTTGCTATCCTGGTTTGTAGCGTGGGGCACACAGGATTAGCCTGCGTCCTCCTTTGGCTGCAGCTCAGGCTTAATTTACCTCAAAAAGTCTCAAGCCTCGTTTATAGCACTTGATAATTGTGTTCAGTGGTTTCCCCTATCACACATTTAAAGATACTATGGCTCTTTTTTTTAATATTGTGCCATAACTCAGGTGTGGCCCCAGCTCCTCACAATCTGAAATCCCATAAAATAACACCTTTCTCCCTTTTGCTCTTTACTTCAGGGAGTGGTCAATCCCAATGAATTGTCAGAACTTCATGGAGCTTGACTCCAGAAGACAGCATTGGCACTTATTCAGATTTAGGCAGCACAAAAACAAGCTCATTTTCTTTAATGCTCTTTAATTTAGTCCTGAATTACAGCAGGAATTCTATCAAAGGACTTCTGACAATCACATTAATACTAAATAAGTTCCACATGCTGTATATGATTACAATAAACACCAAAGATACATATTAAGCCACTATTTTCAAGTATTATTGACGAATTAAATAGCAACAAAAGCTACCATTAGTACCTTGGCTCCCTGAAGCAGCAGTACCATATTACTAAAAAAAAGTAGGTGTGGACCTAAAAGCCAGGCAAAGGGTATTTTTGAGGAAGGAGGGAGGTACTGTCAGGGGTCTACAGCACAACTCAGACATGGATACCTTAAAGGCACCCGTTAGAGAAGGCCAAAGTATTTTTCAGAGGAGTCCAAATTATAGGCTATAAATATCAGCAGCTGTCAGCTGCTCCAAAGAACCTGAGATTTGCCATGAATCAGTGGAAGAGTCACAGCCATAAACTCCCCCTTGAGGAATAAGTCACACTCCCAGAAGACTTCCAGATACTGGAATGATCATTCAGGGACGATGCCTGACAGATCTTTATATCCCCAGCAGCTCAGCACACATATTCCTAAAGTAGCAACTCAAACTGCACAAGTGGTGAAATCCAGCTCCATGTTTTCAAGACTGGGACCAGAATAATTTGTCTGGTGATGTGCAACACTGGGAAGCTCTTGCTGAGGTTTTTATGCACAGGGTTTACCCAGATAATGATTTGGAAAGCAAATATAGTTTTTAACAAGTGACATATCTTTATGTGAATTTCTCTCAGGGCCAGAATTTCTCTTCATTAATCTGCTACTCCGGCAAGCCACAGCGCACAGTGCTGCTCTGCTTTACCAAGCTAGGCAGTAACCTTAACATGCTCCAGTAAATCCAACACTTTGCTTGGAATACCAAGTCCTCTTTAGACTGGTCTTCCTTGTTCTAAAAATCAAACTGTTTTTTCTACTTCTCCCCACACCTGCATTTTTATGTTAGAAATGACCAACCTAAGGAGTGCTGTCAAATATGACAAATCTTTATTTTGAATATACTTTGACATGGAGTAAAAATACAGTCATAAAGATCCTGTCTGGAGTCTTTAAATTGACACAATTCCCCTGGTATCAGTGGATTTACACCAGCTTTCATCAAATTAGAATATAGTTCAGTCTTGATGAAATCATATGCCAGATACTTAAAGTTTCAGGGACCACCAGCACACTGCATTATTCAAGAAGCACACTGTGAACATACAAGTAAAGACAATGAAATCATCTGGATGCACAAGGCTATGGAGATGATTCATTCAGCATAATCATTTGCATCCTGAACCAGGTTTAATGTACCAGGAAAAATGAGGGATGGCAGCAACTTTGCTGAAGCATGAAGTGAGAAAAATAAACAGAGCACCAATGCTCTGGCAAAAACAGTTCTGCATGTTGTATTCCAGAAGCCATTCCCAGTTCCATTTCCAGCTTAATGGGCCTAGGAGCATGCAGTGAAAAGCAAAACAATTTGGATGAGAGCATGGTAGTGTGCCTAAAGAATTTCCTTTCCCAAAGCCAGTCTGCAAAAGCACTGCAACCAATACACACCATCTCATTCCTGGCTTGTTTTTCCCAATGCTGCCTCTGCATTCCTAAGTGCTGAAGCACCAGGTACACACAGGGAATATGATGACCTAGTTCAGATGCATAAACCAGCCTCCCCAGGTCCCCTGGGTAAGCCCAGCAGCTGAACCTTTTTCAGCACTATCTAACTCCAATTGTTCAAGAACAGCTTGTTTGTATGTAGCAACATGTACAAATTTCCTCAACAGTCAGGGAACAAAGGATTACCTGGGTTTAGAGTTTCTGCTAGGGCTGGATCAAGGACAGATACTCTGGCAGAGCTGAGATGCCACAAGGGAACCCAATGAGAAACAGAGAGGATGCAAATAGCCCCTTGGAAATCCTGCAGTGTCAGTACTATAAGAGATGCTGACTTCAGAAGGCTATTTATGAGCTTCCAGCAGCCCTGAAATGCTTTGTAATGTCCTGTAACTACCACAGAATCTGGGATAAAAAATCAAATGCTAGACTGTCAGATGCTGAAAAAAAAATAAAATTGGTGGAAGAAATCAGGGATATCACCAGTGTCCTCTTGCCTCTAAACTATGATGATATTTGCTATATAAAAAGCTCACAGATGATCTTAAACTGCTGTGGCTATATTGCAAAACCTAATAGTAGATTTACAATTCACACCCCCGACACAGAGAAAAACTTCTTGCTCAGCCCAGATGCAGAGAGCGTTTTACTTTCAAAGTCAGGTGTCCAGACAATTGAGTACAGCCACCCTATCTTCACTCTAAGCCTTGTTCTAAAAATTCTTCCTGAGAGAACAGCAAGAACTTGTGCAAGTTGTTCCCATTTACAGGACAATGGTTTTGTACTGCCTTCCCGCGTAACAGCTAGGCACACAGTGCTGTGATACTGCTGAGAAACTGACTGTCCCCTTTCTATTCCAAGGGACCTCAAAGGCAGCAGAAGAGCTGGATTCCCAATTGCTCCAGATACTTCCTGCAGGAAAAAAGCCAGGGTGAGGCCACCCCAGGCTGGGGATGGGGCAGAGCAGGGCTGTAACCAGCTGTCAGTTCAGGGAGAAATGACCCAAAGAAGGACAGTAACTCAGTGCCTCCCTTTGAAGGATGACAGTCATGTATTCCTCACGCTCACAGGAGGGGATGAAGTATTACGCAATACTTTTTACAGCACAATCTGTGCGCTGTCCACAGTTTTTTACTTTATTTTTATATTTATGCTGACTATAGTGCTATAGGCCTTCACAAGCTTTCAACTTCCATATGCATACAAGTTCCCACTTAAAATATCCTGCTTGTCATCCTCCCGAATTTTATTTCCTTGGGAAAGCTCCCACAAGATTTGAGCAGCCACCTTCTGATTTAGTGTCCTGAACTGGGAAAAAAGCCTTCAACTTTCTTCTGAAACATTCTGCCACCTGAGTGCATGTTATATTTTCAGACATATATGTGATAAATTAGGAGCCCATTCCCTCCACATAAAAACCTCATTAAAAAACATCATTGCCATCATTCAAAACCAATTATGAAAAAGAATAAAATTCTAGAATCACAATGTACAAACCTGTGTAGAGTGGTGAGCTGACCAGCGGTGTGGCTGCTCTCCCCTGGAGGAGAAGCCCTTAGGATTCAGCTTGCCACCCTCCCCCTGAGGGAGAAACCCTGACTAATAGCCCTCACAGTTGTGGTGGGCAAAAGAAGTCACCTCCAGGCTGGCTTGCAGCCCATGTAGATTCTAGGTATCCCATTGATTCTTCCCCTTTGCCCTGCACCCAGCCCTCAGGGATAAAAACCTCTGTTTTCTCTGAATCCCTAGCTATTTGTTACAGGATTTCTTGGAGGAAAGAGCTGATTAAAAACCTCCTGAGAGATCTATTGCCAAAGCTCCATCTCTTTCTTCTGTGTCACCTCAGAGAGCTGAAATTTCACTCAAACGCCCTTCTATGGGCTCAGAGCTGGAATCACAGATGTGACTGTGTTCCTGGGCTTCCAGGACATCCTCTTCTCAGGATGCAACCCTCAGAAAGTCGCAACACCTGACTGCTACACCCAGCCACCAACATTAAAAAAGTTATGTTACTAGTTCAACATTTCTAAATATACTGCAATATTTTAAATAAAGCTCCCAAATAACTTTAAAACCAATTTGCAATAAAAAGTTCCCTATTTACATTTCTTTAACATTATCCCTGAGCTGAGCATTCACAGTAAGCCGTAACTTAAGAAATCCAATACGTAAGAATAGCTTATTACAACCATAATGGAATGATTCCCTCACTTTCCTTCCACAAATCTTCTTATTTCAGTGCCATAAAGCTTTCTAGCATCTGCACTGCTGTTTGCATGTTTGATGAAAGCTAGAAAATCAATGAAAGCTGAAGAGAGAATTTTGCTGAGGAAAATTCTCCATGCAACCCACATGTCAGGAATTGGCTACAGAAGTAAAAAAAAAAATCACTCCAATCTATTTTTCCATCTTCATTTCTCAAAGTTCTTTGAAATGTTTATAATTTTTTAATTGCTACTAAAACAAGATGCAGAGAATCAGGTACTACTTTTTATTCATTCTGGGGCACTTTTTCTGCCATGAGAGCCACTTTATTCTCTAGAATAGCACTGTACATCCTGACAGCTTGATTTGCCCCACCCTGCTTTATTTTTCAGCAGTACCATTTAGTTCTCTTTTAGCACAATGACAGCTTTTGGCAGGTTTCTGTTTCCTCTTCCAACAAACACGCTGTTGTGGAAAAACAATGAAACCAAGATGAAGAATTCCAGTGGACCAGCTTTAACCTGCCAAATTGCTCCTCATACCTTGAAAACCACAGTCCTTTCACCATTTTCTCTTTCAAATCAGGAACTGAAAACACATCATTGCCAGAGGCAAACCACTCCCCCCACCCCCAAAAAAAGAAAGGAGAGAGGGAGTAGAAATTAAGGTGGCATACTTATAATTTAGTTAACTAATTCTGTAGAAGTTCTTGCCTGTAGTAATATCCAGACCTGATGGCAGAAAACTGCCATGAAAAACTGATTAAAACAAACTTCCTCATAGAGTGGCTGAACTTAATAGGAAAGTAGTCTGTGTCATTTAGTATGATACCCAAATAAAGCAGCCAGAACTAATTTCAGTCATTCAACTTTTCACCAAAAACTACATCCCAGAGAGGGCTCTTACCATCTTCTGGAATAAAAAAAAAACCAAACAACTTGCTGATCTAGGATCTGGCTGACACTTTATTTTGTGTTTATACTTGGACCTATTTTATATTTGCTTATGGACTTTCAGTTATCACCATTGCAGACTATGTAGAAAAAGTAAAAATCAGCTAAGTTTTTCAGTTGAAAAAAATACTATCCTGAGAAGAACTTGTAAACTGCTTTTGAAAATACAAAAATTGTGATTTCATTTTTCAATTAATAAATTATTCTTCTGAAAAATGTACCCCAAAACTCAAAATACCTTTAAAAGTGGATTTTGCTGTATTAATACTGTGGCTAGGGCAAATCACATGCAAATTGGTGATGATCAATGTATGTTAAACAGGGAATGTTAATGAGCAAACAGTCCTAGTAACCCTTGAAATGCTGAACCCAGATGGAAGCCCACCCATGCTGACTCTGTGACAGGGCACACACAGCTGGATACATGTAAGGCACCTCCTGCCCAGGGAGGCAAAGACTTAGTTTCAGATATGCATTGTTAAAGTGAGAGGTGTGGCTTTAAAGCCCAGGAAGAGGGAATTCCATCCCTCTGTCTCAGGGATGTGCCCTGTGAGCCTGGGAAGAGTTGCCCCACTGGTTCTGTGTCCCTGTGGCTTCCCCCTTGCTGTGTTCCTATTAGACCCAGACCTTACACTCCACCCTGGTTCTGTCCCTTAAAACCCACCACCCTGCCTCTGTTCTAGGCTCTCTGTCTCTGGATTTAAGCTGAGTTTGCTCCTGCATTGAATAAATGGTTTCCTGAGATTAACCAAGCAGAAGCTGGTCTCGTTGGAGTCCCATGCCATGTCACCACTCACTGTAGCCTCCCTGGACTTGATCCTGCAGCTGTGGAACGCAGCATATACATCCTCCCAAGTGTGTTGTATCTTCAATGAGACCAAGTGAAAAAACACTGCATAAACTCCATGTCTCATCAGCTCAACTGGAGGTCCAAAAAAGCTCTAATGAGAGCACGGGGAAACAGTCAGAAGCAGTCATTAAAATGCAAGTAGAAATAAACAGCTTAGAGATGGTGAAACATGGAAAATGCCAATGTACTCTAGAAACAGATGCCATCAAAGAAAAGAGACTTTTTTCAAACAAAAGGGTGTGATCCCACTCCGACAGAGCCCCCAAAGAAACTCCTGTTGACTTCAGCATACGAGAACACACAGCACAAATCAAATAGGGTAAGAATTTTCTGGAAGGGAAGCTATTATTTGATGAAAGAGGACTTAAAATCCAGCTGCATCATTATCATAGCAAGAAACTCATCGGGATGAAGTTATCTAAATCTAACAAAGATTAATTCAGTATCACCCTGATATAGCTCCCAGATGCATTTTTCAGATGATATATATCACCTTAGCCTGAGGGACTGCATTTATCCTTGTAAATTCAAGGGATGACAGATAGGTATATTAGGCACCAGCAGTGCACCCTGAACATGTTATGACAAGTAATATGCTTGCGAGCAAGGAATAATCCCTTCTCTAATGCTAGGATCTTACACTGAAGGTGCTGCTTAGACAACAAAATCATTGATAGCAAAGAAGTCTGCTTTGTTTCTGCAAGTGCAAACACTGACCACATCCAAGTCCTGTGCTGTGCCTGAAGTGCTGAGGCTGCATGTCCCGTTAAAAGATAGTGATTATTGGATGTAGTTACACACACAATTTGGGTCTAGGGAAGTGTGTGTGGCACAAGGACAATAGATGGAACTTGCTGCCCAGGCAACACTGCTGATGTCATGTCTGACTCCAGTGGAATCACTCCAGGACTTTCCTCAATTAGGGCACAATTACCCCAGCAGCAGCATTTTGAAACATGCTCTCTCAGGGGAAGGAGTAAAGGAAAGGGACTTTTTTCAAGCCTTTCGGAGTCAAAAACATCCATCAGCTTCACCTAAACCCTGTGCAAGAAACAAGCCTCAATCCCTGAAGGATGACCACTCAAAAAACTTCCTTGTCCTTAAAATGCTGAGGCCTGCAAATAAATAATGAAAGGACCTGTATGGAGATGTCTATCATGCAGGAAGAAACTGGAATGATGAAAACAATTTCTCTACAGTTCAGGGAAAGCACTGCAGATGCAATTGTGGATAAAAACAAAGTCTCATCAGCACAGCCTGAAAGTTTGCTTGTACAGCACAAGTGCAGGTGGCCAAAGACCAGGTATAAGAGTGTCTGACCATTTTTTAACTCCCCAAGGCAATATCTTATGTCCTGCCTAGCAGATGACTCGGCCTTTTGCCTTTTCATAGTTAACACATTTCTTGAGCTGTTTAACTCCCCTCACTCTGGAAAAAAAAAAAAAGAATTAAAAAAAATAATACACTGTGCAAAATCATCTTTACCTTGGAGTACTTTGAGAGAGTTTTGAAATGAGGTGGCTGCATGGACTTATATCAGCCAGCAGTTGTTAACTATTCACACTGTTCATCATTGCATAATATTGCATAATATCGTAACTATTCACTTCATTGCAAAGCTGGGGTTGCAAGATAATAAGACAAACAAAAGGCAGAGACAAAAATTATGCAAAGGCTATATATACATCACCCAGGAACAGTCTGAGGTCAAACCCATGGAGGGATGCTTTGAGAGGTGTAGCCTAAAAACAGAGGGAGAAAATTCCCAATAAAACATTTAAAGACAATTATGTGGACATAAATGTTTAAAGCTAGCAATGAGTAAACCACAAGGGAGTCACAGATTGAGTTCAGTTTATGAGAGAGTGAGAAAGACAAAGGCGACCTAAAGTGACACACATTTATACAGAAAATAAACTCCTTTCAAAAATCTCTCCATTACCTTTCCAGGCTATGATTCCTGCCCAAAGGAACAGGGTTTTCATGCTTTGCTAACATCTGTTAGCAAAATCTTTTCTCTCTCTTCTTAACAAACATTAATCTAGACCCCAGAGATCATCACTGTCCCTAGCAGTCAGCTGCCGACCCAACATGGCACTGTCAGCTCCATCATCCATCTGCATCTTATTTCCAGGATTCCAGGGCCACTCAGCTGAGAGGTTAATTAAGAAAAATATATGCTGGTGCCTATATTTCAATACAATTGTTTATGGTGAATTATGACATTCCTTGATTTCTAGTTTTATCACTATTGCCATGCTCAATAAAGGTGTTTCAAATGGTTGGTATGGTATGGCCCCAATACAGGCTCTACAAGGAAAAGGTTACAGTTCAGGAAGGAAAACAAAGCAACTGATAAAACACTGTTGAGACACCAAATAATATCAATGAAACATACCTCACACACTATAACTAAAGCCTCACAGAATATGAGGCAGCTCAGGTATTTTTGTGGTCTTTTATGACCCAGCAAAAACAAAAGCCAAAGGAGTGGCTACACTCTAAAATACTTGCAACTACAGAGACATGATAAAACACATTTTTAGATGACTTTAGGAATAACTTTTCATACCAGAGCTTCTCCAACAGGTCAGGTGTGTAGCAGGAGAGTTTTAGCCCAGGTGTGGGTCTGCTGTGTTTGTGTATGTGCTGTGATAATGTGGTTTAATGATTACAGATGGGGACCTGGCCCAGCCTGTGATTTTACACATTCTCTGCTCCCATTAATCTCTTGGAAATTGCTGCATGGATGGCCAGAAGAAAAAAGATGAGGAGGAAGGAAATGTATGGCTTGTTATGGGATGTGCTCAGGTCCCCACAGGAGGGGCCCATATAGGAAGATAAGCCAAAGGAAATGCACACAGGGAATGAAGCCTCTTGAAGAAGGGCACTGTGTCTAAACACTGCATGTGGAAAAAGAAAAGATTAACTAGGAGGAAATAATGAGTGACTGACAGGTCATCACCAAAGACAAGGACAAGGCAACTGAAATAGCAAACAAAAGGAGCAGCAGAGCTTGCAGGCTCATTGCATTGTTGTTAAATGATTTAAAAGGCAGAAACAAGGGAAAAAAGCCCAGACTGTTTCTAATAGGCAATGAGTGGGACTCACTGCCATTGAAACTCACTTCATCATCCAACATCCATGCTGTTCTCCATGGAAGCATGTGGTTCCTACTAAGAGCAGAGTTTAGCAAGGAGTAAAAACATCCTTTGGAGGTCCCTGAAGTCCCTTTGCCACATCAGTGAGAGCAGCTGCAGCTCCAAGTGCAGAGAGTATCTGCCTGACCTGCCTCCCTCACACTGGAGGGAAACCAAGCAACCCAAAACTTGAAAGAGAATCTCCCATCTGATCAGTCCTGCAGAGCTTTCCTGAATAGTTTTAATGGCATAAATGACCACCCCTTTGATCCAGCCACTACCTCTCCACAGCAAAAAACCTCTCAGTACCTTCACTGTGACTGACTACAAGGGCCTCCCCTCATCCATGGCCAGGCAGGCTCAGGACATCCTTTATCATTAGGCTGATGAGGACATCTTTGTAGCTGGGCTGATGAGGACACACTAATTTTTGGTGGTTTGCTAGAAGTTTCAGGTTTTGATGAGTGAACAGCAGTAAATCCACATGGGCTGCTCCTGTTTCCCATTTCAAATCTTTTGGATTAATCTGCAGAGTGCTGAAATTCATCCATGTTCAAACAGATGATGTGACTTGTGGAGGTTTAAAATTTTGGAACATCCATTGCAGAGGAAAACTCTGGGGAAGAAAAATCAAACCTGGCCGTTACCTCAGATGCCTAATTCTGCAAGACTTGGATTTCTAAATACATAAATGAATACTCCGATTTAAGTTCTCACATTTCATTCAGTGGTAAATAGAAATTGCAACTGTGACAGCAAGAGCATTTATTTTGTTTATGGGAACACCAGCAAAGTAATAATTAAACTGAGGCAGCTCAGTAACAATCTTCCTTCCCCACAAACCTCTCCAAAGGACCCTTGTCAATTGACTTGCAGCATAAAATAAAATCTCATAATGTTTTCTGATAAATTATTTTATACCAAGTTGTGTTGGTTTTGCACAGCCTGGTTTTTGGTAGCAAGGAGGCCATGGAGGCGGCTGCTGTGAGAAGCTGCTGGAAGCTTCCACCACATCCAGCAGAGCCAATCCCTGATGGAATCTGATCATGCTGCTGGCCAAGGCTGGGCCAGTGAGAGATGATTGGTAACTGTGAATTGTAAATGTTGCCTCTGTGACAACATATTTAAGAAGAAAATCAAAACAAAGTGGGGTACAGTTTTTTCTAGCCAGAGAAGAGGAGGGGGTGAGAACATGTGAGGGAAACAACATGGACACACCAAGGCCAGTGCAGAAGGAGGGGCAGGAGGTGTTCCAGGCACCAGAGATCAGATTCCTCCACAGGCTCTGGTGATGAAGCAGCTGTGCCCCTGCAGCCCATGGAGATCCATGGGGGATGCAGAGATCCACCCACAGCCCCTGGGGATCCATGGGGGATGCAGAGATCCACCCACAGCCCATGGAGATCCATGGGGGATGCAGAGATCCCCCCACAGCCCCTGGGGATCCATGGGGGATGCAGAGATCCCCCCACAGCCCCTGGGGATCCATGGGGGATGCAGAGATCCCCCCACAGCCCCTGGAGATCCATGGGGGATGCAGAGATCCCCCCACGGCCCCTGGGGGAGGTGCCCACACTGGAGCAGGTGGATGCCTGGAGGAGGCTGTGATCCAGTGGAGACCCAGTGCAGAGATGGGGCTCTGCTTCCAGGCTGGAGCAGCCTGTCCTTGGAGGATGCACCCCATGGGAAGAGAGACCCACGCTGCAGCAGTTTTGGGAGGATTGTTTGCCCATGGGAGGGACTCACATTGCAGCAGTTTTGGGAGCACTGCTGCTCATGGGATTGGAACCACACTGGAGAAGTTCATGGAGAACTGTCTCCTGTGGGAAGGGACCCCATGGTCTCACAGGGGAAGGACTCCTCTCCCTGAGCAGTGGTGATGCACTGACCAAACCCCCACCCCCCGTCTCCCTGCATCATTGGTGGGGAGAAGGGAGGGGCTGGGGGAAGAAAAGGTGTTTTTAGGGGCTTTTTTTATTTCTCATTATCCTCCTCTGATTTAGTTAGTAATAAATTCACTTAGTACCTCTAAGTTGAGCCTGTTCTGCCCTTGGAGTGTTTTCTCCCAGTCTTAACTCATGAGCCCTTCATTACATTTTTCTCTCCTCTGCCCAGCTGTGGCAGGGGAGGGTGAGCGAGCGACTTTCGTGGGTGTCTGGTGTTTGGCCAGTGTCTAACTACAGCATTTCTCCATAGTCCCCTCCATCTCCTATTGCCTTTCCTCCTCACTTCCCAACTATGTTCATGAACTCTCAGATGTCACCACAAGACCATTTTCCAAGACTTCCTTTTTTATTTTTTGACATCCTCCACGGTAATGTACAGGTGGCTTTTACCACAAAAAGTAATGCACAGCAACATGCACACTATTTGCACCAAGTGATTTTGCTGCCTGGCTGGAAACAAGACCTCAAGACAAGGAACTGCCTTATTCCGTGTGGAGCCAAGGGTATTTCTACCTTTGCTTTCCAGGAAGCAATACCTGACAGGAATTAAAATCTACTGTTGTAACTGAGTCGAAATTCAGTGAGGAAATAAGCTTTTATCATCTTTGGAATTTCAAACCACAGCTTTCACTCTCAGATCTCTTGAGCACTCATTTATAGAACTTCTTTGATTAAATTTGTACTGAGACCAAGGAGAAGCAAGTGCAGAACAGCATGTAAAGGCCAAGCAGTTCTAATGCTTTTTCCTTCATCACTGAAATATTGCATAAAATATTTCTTTCCTGGAAGTAGATCTACACCAGAGGCAAGGCAGACACACCATCCCTTTCTATGTGACTCCGCTAAATGTGCCACACTTCTTACTCTGGCCTAGGGCTGAGGAAAGAAGGGGCTGCTTGTAACAGAGAAGGAGATAAACAAGGACCTGAATCATGTGTTTGTCCCAGGTTATCAGGTCAATAAAAAAAAAATTAGATTTTCTTTTTTGTGAATGAGAAAACATTTTTGGTTATCTGGAGAGAAAGCTCTTGATACTGAAAACAGCTTTTTCCAATCTATTTTTAGCTGGTGTGGCTGTTGTATAATTCAAGGATCAACTTCCCCCTTTTGCTGATTTAAAAAAAGCTTTCCTGTAAGCTCTACCCTCTCATTCCATGCCAGGGAACTCTTAGAACGATCATCTAAGGTTTTGCAGAGCTGAGGCAAAGAGGCTGATGCCACTTTACTGAAAAATTTATCCTCTCTGTGGAGCATTCAAAACTGTGGATTATAATGTTCCCTCCAGATATCACAGAGTGGCCTAATCCATCTGTCCTTCTAGCACTCTCTGAACAACTTCAAATTCCCTGAACCTGTGTGGTCTTTTCCACAAATCACTATTGATTTCTCACTTTTAAATGCACTTCAGGGGTGATTCCTTTTAAAATCCAGGGGTTATGATATGAAGAGACACTGATGCTGGCAGATGTGACAGACTCACAGCTCCACAAGAATAACCCTCCCAGATTTGATGTGTGACTGCAAGGACAAGACGAAAGGATGTCTCTTTAAAAGGGGATACAATTCACAGTGGAAAGCTAAACAGAAACAGTTGGAGGGATTTTCAGAATTGCTAGAGGCTCTGACCTCTGACTCAAATTCATTGTAAAATGATTTAAAATGTAATGACCTGTTCTCCCAAGTGCTTGTTCTCACCTCCTGCTAGGGGTTACTAACTCCAAGGAAAATCAGCAAAATGAAATTTGTGAAGGTTGCAAAGATCTGCAACTTGGCTAAAGTCATGCTTGGAAATTAACTGAGCTATGGAACATGCACCAAACTTCACAAATTCTATCTCAAGTAAGTAGCAAGCAGCTAGGAATGAGGCACTTAAATCCATGTACAGCATTGGGTAAATAAATACACACATAAAGCATAAGGCCCTAGTATGTCTATGGAAAGGGGACAGAAATTCCAAGTTTACCTGAAGAATAATCATTCTGAGAGTTTTCACCAACTAGTGTAAAAATACTTTTTCTGAGAAAATATTAATCATCTCTAAATGAGTTTACTATCTTTTAATCAGAATTCTTTTAAACATCAAAAGTTAAAGATGTAAAACTTTACTCATAAGCTCAATTTTAAATTGTTAAAACAGGAAATAAACAGGAAAAAGTATTTTCTTATTTCAGAGCAGAACTGAATAACCAGCTGGTGGAGATTAGGATACCCTAATGTCCTACAGGGAGGATATAAATTCTTATTTCACTTCTGCTAGAAAAGGGGAAAAGAGTAGGTAGGCACCACTGCCACACCTGAGCTGTCTAGTCTGTCCAGCTCAGCCACGAGCTCTTGGGCTTCACATGTTTTCTCTGTCTGAGCCCATGATTGCCAGGTGCATCTTTCAGTTCTCACTACTCAGCTAAATGATTTGTACTTTTCCCCTCACATTTTGACCAGGTAAAACTGTTCTTAGTAACAGTGAAGCTGTGAAACTGCGCCCGTGCTGGACATTTACATCCAAGGAAAGGTAAAGGAGCTCTTCCTCATATTCAAACTGCTCCAAGTGTCCCCTGGCAAAAGCAAAATGAAGCAGCAATAAATTAAAAATGGGATAACAGAGTCCTTTTTTTATAATACACTGCTGCTGCCACACACATTACTGACTGGCTGCTTCCTAGAGAAAGGAATGTTAGTGTTTTGGTGCCCAAAAGCACATTGCTGGTTTATGGGTAGTCATCATAATGTCAGGTTGCAAAATATGAGGCAGCCTTCCCTCCGATCCACCATAAAAATAACCAATCATACTCTCTAAAGAAATCATATGAATTTAAAGACATAGGCATTGGAAAATATATAGCAACTGAGAGTGGGTTGCTTTAGGAAACACTAAGGTTTCTATCAATGTTAATCATTGCCAGAAGGGCTGTCTTAGTCATTCTGTAGTTCATCATTGAGTAAAACCAAGAAATTACAGTTTCAGCTAATAACCAGTAGCTTGTGGTTCCTAACGAGTTGAGTTTTCCTGCAAAAAAAACCCCAGTTTCTGCTTTCAATTACATAATTGCAAATCCAGAGTAAGTGATTTTGGAGATAGAACACCACAATGAGAAGGCTGTGGGAACCAATTTAACTGAGATGGATGATGCTTTAGACCAGGTTCCTGCCACAGAGGGAATAAAACTGAAGCCTTGAGGGGCAGGGTGCTGGGGGGATGCTAATGGAGTAATTCCATAATAGGTCATGTCCCTGGTCCATGTTTGCAATTGGACCTTTGCCCTCAGATACCCCTTTACATTGTGAGGTTACCCACGTCCCCAGGTCTTTGGATGCAGCCCCTCAGACCATGCGGTCTCTGTGAACATTAATATCTATCTTTGGGCATTTCACCATACCTTCCCCTCTATTTTATCATGCTGCTTGGCTGGACCAGTCCCAGAGTTCCAGCCAGCTGAATGCGACAAAAGGCTACTAAAAGTTTGATTCAGAGTTTTTCTGCTTGCTGACCCTAACTGATGGGAATTAGGCAATATTTTTCATAGGCCCTTCCATTCAAAATGTTGAGATGCACATATAGTTAGCAAATTTACTTTCTGAAGTGCCATACAGCAGCTGCAAACATTGTTCACCAGGTAAAGCAGTTTCTCCTGTCTGAGAGACTGCAGAGGATTGGTTTTTCAGGACAGCTAAGACAGTTCAAACTACTCCTTTTAATTCATTTGGCCAAAACCACAAATAATGCTGGAGTGTAGGGGTTTTGTAATAAAAATTTTCCTAAGGACTAGGGAAAGACAACTATTTTTCTGAAAAATCCTCAGAAATTATTAACCTGCATTTTTAAGAACTTTAGTCTTGTTTATGTAATAGATTTCTGTAATAATTAGTATTTGGCTATGTTTGACTGTGGACAGCTGGAAAGCAGACACAAGTGCAAATAATTTAATGGTGAAGGAAATGGAGAATCTGTCTCTAATTAAGGGCTATGTTATGAAATGGGCTTATGAACTGCTAATTTAAATAACCAGCCTAAGTTCAGTGTTACCTCCATCACAAATGAAGGTTATATTAAAAAATACAAGTACCTTACAAGTGACTTAAATCTGTTCCTCCAGAAGTGCTGCACACGCCTCAGTTTGAGGAAAGGCAAAGGCAGCTCCAACACTAACACCTGCTCATTCAAAACGAAGTCTATTGTTTATAGGGCACTCTGTCCCATTCAGGCACAAGGGATATCATTAAGTTCTGTTGGAGAAGCATAAAGGCACAAGCATAAGCTTTGGCAGTTGAGAGAAAGAGAACAATTGCAGGAACTGTAGCTGCTCAGATGGTGAGAATTAGTGTAGCTCCCTTGGATTCCCTAGAATTATAGGGATATAATACACCAGCTGAGGATTGTTATCTATTATCTGTAACTCCAGCTGTGCTTGCATGGCTAATCTAGCCAGATCTTTGAATCAAGGCTTATATGGCATGAAGCATGCTGCTTAATATAATATGTCAAGTAGAGACTCATAATTTCTGCATCAACTCATGACTCAGAGCTAAGTGAATATGGCAGAGCAAATAAGTCAAGATCAGAGTTATTAGGAGGGCTACTAAGTGATCTAAAGCCCACTGAGTGATCCATGTGCACATCAAAAAATCATTGAAATTTTACGATTGTTGAAATTACCTGCTGCAGTGGTTTAGGTTCTCCAATTTTGAGTTTCCCGGCCAATGCATCAAGTAATGTGGTGGGTTTAGCGGTGGCTAAAATCAGCAGTGCACTTACTCATTTCTTGCTGTGAGATACGGATTAGGAGGGTAAAACAGGCTCAAAACTTAAAAGGTATGAAGAAAATTTATTAACAGAACTAAAATAATAAGAAGAATCAGAATAGAACATTCAGAATACCTTTCCTCCTGCCATCTGACTTCTTCTTTTCTTTCCCAACTGACAATGTAGAAACAAAACGTGGGATTTTAAATAAGTTACCAACTATACAATAGTCTTTCATCATTACTTGTAGGGAGAGGAGCTTTCTCTTGCCATGCCATGGAGACTTCTCCACATGAAACAATTCTCTTCTGGCTTCTCATTTCCACGAATAGCAGCTGCCCAGGAAAATAGCTGCAATCTCATTTTCACAGCCTCCTACAGCTGCATTCATGGGCCTTGTCAACTTATGGGGTATTATTCCAAGGATGAGCTGTTCAAAAGCAAAGGTTCTCTATATCTATCTCTGAGATCATCTTCATCTCTGGGAGCAGAGGTCTTCTTTTTCTTTCCCTGGGGGCAAATGGTCTTCTTCACTCTTATCTCTCTCTCCGTCTGTTCAAGCTTCTCATGAGATCACAGCAACTTCAACATCTGCTTTGCTTCATTAGTGGATGCCTCTCCTCACATCTACATCCCCCCATACTTTTTCATGAATTAAAGGGAATATTTTAGTGTATCATAGTCCATCTCTGCGGCCTTACCAAAAAGAACTTTCAGCTGCAATATGAGGGCATTTCCTCATTCTCCTTCCATCTGGGACTTGACTCCTTCTTTACTGACCTTGGTGTCTTCATGTTGTCTTCTATGTGTCCTCATTCTATCTTTTTCTCTCACCCAAGGGGCGAATCATGGTCTGCAGGTCTCATCTGTGCACTGGAAGGGTTTAATCTTGCCCAGGCCTGCAGATGGTTGTGGTGGTTTCTGCCGGGCAGTGGCTGATGGATTGCAGGCCATGCTGGTGCCCTCCCTCTGCCCAGCAGCCACTGGGGGTGGTGGGGCTGCGGCAGAGGGGGCCTGGCCCGGCCTGGAGCCGCTCCTGGGGCCCGGTGGACCTCTGCTCAGCACGGAGTGACAGCGGTGACAGGGCTTGGTGTCAGCAAGGTGTTAGCAGCTGTGAACCGGCCCAGCTTCAGCTGCGGCCCTGCAGCCTCCCGTCCCCTGCCCAGCCACCATTGGGGTCCGGCCCAGCCCCGCTAGGCCGCGCAGGCCGCGGTGGAGTGGAGCTGGCCCTACCAGAGCTCAGTTATCTCTGGAGGCCAGAAGCAAGAGAGAAATTTCCCAGGCATGCCCGTTTTTAAAATATGGAATTCACCGAGGCAGACCCAGCTTCTAAATGGTTTAACAGGATGTCAATTCTCAGAGCTAGCCAGCTATTGGTATTTTCTAGGCACAGAGGAAGCTCTTAGCAGCTTCTTTGAGGAAAATAATTTCCGTGGGTGGTTTCTTTCCTCCTTACTAAATATCAATTAATGCAAAACCAGCACACCCGTGTTGTGCAATTTGTAAGCAGTTTGTTATGAGCAGTGAACGCTCCATATTCAAGCTGTTATCATTCAAAGTCCACAGCTACTGCAAGATGGGAGGTAGTGCATGAATTCCTACCTTATAAACAGTTTATACTTAAAATTCTTTATTCAGCCAGCCTTTTTCCCCCGTCTCCTTAATTTGCCCTAGCATTCAGGGCAAATTTACAGCAAAAATTTTAAAAATAATTCTTCTCATCTCTCTTGTGAGCAAGTGTACAAAAGGAGGGAAAATCTAGGTTTGAATTTTTCTCACCAAGTGAAATGATACGCACAGAAAACCAGTGACAAAACATGCCTGGCTCTGTAAGTGAGCCACCCTTCTGAAAGCTGTCCCTTCATCATGTCCTAGCATGTCCTCTTCCTTGAGGCTGCTGCTGTCAGAGCTGCCTGAACAGCTCGCACTCACTGATCACAGTCTCTGCATGCAACCCCTCTGTCACTTTGCATGGTTCAAAACTCCTGGCAAACCGCACTAAAGAAATGGCAAAATATCTAATGAGCAATTCACAGATGAGTCCTTGCCAAGAGGCTGCAGAAGGATATTCACGGCTGGTCTGTCTGCAATACAGAGGGAACATGTGCCTTAAGGGCACACATTGCCCCCACATCAGTCCCATACATTATCCTGGCCAACTATCCTGCAGCACTGACATAGTTTTGCTTCCCTCCACGCAGATCTGGTTTTACATCTTCAGTGAGGAGAGAGGAAAATACAGTGCAAGAAAGAGGAGAAGCAGATCTAAGGTTTAAATCTTAGTTATCTACCAACACCCCCCACCACCCCTCCGCTCCCAAGCTCTTCCTGCACCTTGTCTGTGCCTGCTAGTCTACCCCATTCCTCCCCGATTTTCAGCAACAGCAATTTTCACTCTGTTTGGCTGGGAAGGAGTCACCTAGCTACTCAAGACGTTGCTGACGGACCAGCTATTCCCCATTTCCTCCACAGAAAGTGAGACTGGACAGAAGGTTTCCAAAGGCTGGATTCAGCCCCCATGCACACCCTCGGTTAGATACAATGTTACTTTACATTGAAAGCCAGAATAAATGGTTGAATAAAGCACAAACCAGAAAATGGGAATTAGATTACTTGATATTCCAGCTCAATTTAGGAATTTCACCCTCTTTCCAAAGGCAAAAACAGTCCCACTTTAGCTCTAGGCAGAAGTTATTTGATTTCTAACCAAGGTCATCAGGAACTCCACACCTACTCTAAAAAACACCCCCCTTCTTTGCCAGTAACATTACAGACAATTTCTCAAACAAATGATCTAAAGTAAAAGATCTTTCCTGACATCTGAAAGTTAGCACACAATAGAAACCTTGCTTCCCAGTTTCTGTCCTGACCACTGGAATATTGCTGCCACTATGAGCACCTAGTGTCCTTCAGGGAATGAGAAGCCTTTCTGAACAGTGCAAGACAAGTAAAATTAATACAGAAAATTCTGGTTCAGGGCTTCAGCTCTCATACCTCTGTGATCTAACATTGCCAGCAGAGACTCAGTAAATTTTCCTTTGCAACTGCTAAGCACACACAGGCAAAAAAACCCCAATTGATATCTCACACCCACTTTATTCCAAGTAAATAATTTTAAGTAATAATCACCACCACTATTACGATTTTTTTTTCCCTTGAGATTCCAGCACTGTTGCTAATGGTGGTTATTTAAGGCTTCATGTCACAAATATGTATTTTTATGCAAGGTTGCAAAGGGCAAAATGACAGGAAGGGCAAACTACTGTGGAACTTAGCTGACCCAGCAACATCCAGGAACACTGACAAAAACAAAAGGAGGATGTTGAACATCCTTCTCTGCTGCAGCTCCTCAGTGATTGTGGAAAACGAACAGAAAGAGACACATCTCTGATGGGCATCATTGGCTCCTAGGAAGTAGGATGCTCATGGTCCTGCCACTCCATGCTAGAGGAAAATTCCTTGGTAAGTTTGTCACTTGATGTGCACTTCTGCATCTGAGGAGGAAGCATCAGAGACGAGAGACAAACACTGCAATACCCTGAGTGTGTGCACAGCAATTAGCAACTCTGGATAGAAACAGATTTTCTGGCAGGTCTCATTAATCTCTTTATACAGATTTAATACTCATTAAAGAAACTGTGTGAGTGGCCAAGAACACTGTCTTCTTCACATGAGGTACCTCAGCAAATACCTATGATCAAAGACTGGGCAAAGAACCAGGGATATGTTGCTTTGGGCTTCACTGACTCACTGCTGGACTGTGATAGCTCCCTTGTGTTTCTGTTATCCTGTCTGAAAATGGGAGTTATTTTGTCCACCTTCCTAAATGCATCTCTGCACCAGTCTGTAAACAGCAGCTGGACTTGAAACTTATAAAAAATGCACCTTCTAAAGTGGGAGTGCAATCAAATCTTTTAAATCACGCCCCACAAACAAACCGTTTGGTCCCTGCTCTCCATTACAGAACCAGCAGTCGGAAGTCCTTCCCAAAGGGCTCAAACTCAAACCTTGCTGCTTGTTGTTAAGTGTGCCTTCATCACAAAAGCTCCACAGCTTTTCTGAAGATTCCTTCCTGCCTGACATAGAAAGATGAGATTCATTTGTCATTCCCTGGGAGGCTGACTGGGACAAAATGGGAGTGGACTCCAGACAGGAGACAACCTGTGAAGGAGCTGCATTTCTGAACTGTCTCTAGTTTTTCTTAGCAGTATCCAGGCCCCTTTGTGCCAATAAGAACACCTGGATTTAGTGCTGTTCTGCTTCCAAGCATTTGCTGGTCCATGCCTGCAGCCCACTTCATCCTTCATCCAACAGATGGATGACCTGAGAATAGAACACAACTAGGACTCCTGGGATGTTCATCTGATCCTTTTAGGGTTGATGGGAATAGCCTGAGCAGATGATAAGCTGCCCATCTCCTGGAATGAACCATTTAGAGAACAATGATCTTTTCTGGCTAACACAGCTGTGCTTTACATCCATGAAAGCACTTGGATCTGAACATGCAGGATGATCATACTCTGATCAGCACAGAAGCTCCACCTTTGACTCAGATTTACAAGGCTTTCCCCTGGCTATTCATCCTTCTTATCTTCCACAAATAATGTGAGCTTACAACAAACCTGACACTGTTGCCAGGTCTTCACTGTATTTAACTGGCAACCTCTGATATATATATGTATGAGTAAATTCTATCTTGTGTTACAAAGCCCAGGTCTCACAAAATTGATGACTGCAACTGCTGTGAAAGAATGGTATGTTTGGTTGCAGGGCTTTTTTTTAAAATTTGTTTTATAAGTCAATTGTTTTCTTAAAAAATGAAGCTTAACTCATTGTTTTCTTCACATTACTACTGCTCAACAAGCTCACTGTCAGGATACATATCTGGCTACTTGGATTGCCTTCTTCCCCAAACATTAGTCTGGCAAAACCATAATGGAAGGTAGGACAAATTGGCCATAAATATCTGAAAAGCAACTCTTCACCATATCAAGAGCAAGTTTAATTAGTCTAATGCATCTAAGAATCACACCCTTTCACCTCGTAGAGTGTAAGCAGATCTTTCCGTTTCTGAGCTGACCTTTACAAAAAGAAAACTGAGTCATGTTTCATGATTTAATCAGATTACTCTATTTTGTCTTTTTTATTTTTGAAAGTCTTTACTATTGTCATTAGGAGTGAGTAGGAAGGTGCTATGTCTACAGACCAGATTTCAAATTTTTCCTAAAAATCTCTAAAGGAAAACATGGGCTGCCAGGACTAGGTGGCCTTGCTGGAGCAGAGGCTGATCTCCAGGGGTCCCTCACAATTTATGCCACTCCATGATTTTGTGAATTCTCCTCAAGCTTAGCTTTAAAAAAAGATTTCAACCCAAACCTGCCAGGATGACAGCTGCTTTTGTTGTGTATTTGCAGCACTGCCAAGACTTGGATAAGTCTTCTCAGCAATGCAAATCTCCAGAGAGTAGGAAGAATTTTACAAATTACATGCTTAGATGTGGGGATTTAGAAGTCTACCTACAGTGTTTAGCCAGTCTCTGCCTGGAATGGGGTTGGAAAAGGTAACATTAGATGACTGCCTCTTATTTGGATAGTAAATACAATCACCTGGTGTAAGTGTGCATTACTGATTTACAGTACTTCATTACTGGATAGTACAAGAGAGCAGAGACTGAAACTGTTAAGAGATCAGAATGAGAAAGGAAATCTTGACTGAAGTTTTAAATTAAATACAATCTTATAAACCACAGGATGAACTTTTGCCAGGCTCAGCTCTCTATTCTACACTGTGCCTCATATCAGTGTTATTCAATGCCAACCTGCTGTATGAAACAGGCAGGGCACTGAAAAATTCAGCTAAGAGTATTCTGAGTACAAATTCACCACTGCTACTAATTAGAAATGCTGCTCTGGGCATAAACCCAGGCAGAAACACTCTCTTGTTTGTAAGTAAGGCCTGCCAATAGTAGCAGAAGTAATAATTACCACACAAGAATCAACACCCTCCCACAATATAATAAATTCATTAGAAATGTAATAATACATGTATTTTTAGAGAATCATTGGAAAGGACCTTAAATGTCATCTGTTTCCAACCCCATTGCAATGGGCAGGGACAACTTCCACGGGACCAGGCTGTCATTCTGCACATTGTTTGCTATCCTTGTAGAAAAAACAGAAAAGGTAGGAAGGTCACAGTGGAACATTCTAGTCAGAAAAATGAATTTTTTTTTTTCTTTCTAAATACAGAGAGTCCATACCCCCTTAGGCAAAGCAGTAATAGGGGCTGGCACAAAAGAAGTTAAAAACAACAGTAAGATTTTCTGTACAAAAATTTCATATAGTAGCTAAAATTTCTTGTTTTAACACTTGAGAAATCTCTTGTGTATTGTTTCAAAACTCATGTGAAATAGACCCTTAATTTTAGGGTGCAATTTGACTTAAAGTGTCAGAACCTTAAGGGTCTGATTTTAGCACCTATCCTGCCTCAGTGAGAAGTGCACTAGTGATCCAAATGCACAGACAGCTGCCAAAATCAGCAATGCCAAATCTTAAAACTGTATGTTCATATACTCAAGGGAGAGTGTTAAAATTACTCTGTTGGAGATCTTTTATAGTCCCACTTTACAGCTCCATCTTTTATTAGCTTTTAATAACACAGTTCAACATTACAAGCTATCTATATACTGATCTGGCTTTGTATTCTAATTTTTCAAATTTAAACTCATGGAAATCTGTGCTTATTTTATTATTATTCCCCAGATATTCAGGCTTTAATTAATGCAAGTAAATGCACTGAAACTTTCAGTCTCACAGGGATGACAAAACTGACAGGAGGTAAAGATCAAGTCAACACACCATCTCTTTGTATGTCCTGTGTGCTGATGGAATTCATGAAAAGTCTTTGTGGTTCCTCTTAGTCAGAAAACAGAACCAGAAACTGAAATAACAGTCATCCTTGTTCACAAAAAATCACAACAGCCTCTCACATCCCATCTTAAATGGCAGATGTCTTTGCTGTGTGTTCTCTGCATTTACATTTGGAAGAACTGAAACACACCAGGAGCCACAGACAGTAGGACTTCCTTCTTCACTAAACTGTCTCCCCTGACACCACCATCCGCCTTTTGAGGTCTTCTTGCCTTCTTGCAGAGAAATTCATGCTATTAATATCTCTAGTGGAAGATGCAGATAAACTGATGCCCCTTTAGGCCCCACATTACACATTTATTTGAATCCCTCTACACCACAAAATCCCACCTGAGGCCCAGGGAAACCATTAGAAGTACACCCTGTAATCACAACTCACTGTCTTGGCTGCTCGGAGACCACCTTCAGAAATTCAGCTAACCCAGAAGAGAAAAACAAACATTTGGGGTAAAAAAACTTCCAAAATTTGTCTGTCTTCTTTTCCTTTGTTGTGTCATTTTGAAATGCTGCCTTCCATAAATATTCTACCCATTTTGCATTTATACAGCTATCTAATTGTTCATTCTGTCAGCTTGCATACAAGTGAAACAGAGACATCCTATACAATAAAATCAGAACATTTCCTCCAGAGACATCTTAATGAACAGTAATGAGCCTGTGGGTAGAGCTGCTCAACACCTTCTTCTCCCACTTGCCTGCCTCTAAGTTTAAAAACATATTCTAGAGTGGTCAGAGCTAAGCTGTTCATAAATCAGTCAGGATCAGCAATTCACAACTTTCTGAGACAGGCTTGCAAATCTGGCTTTCATATCTTGCACACCTTGCCTCTGAAAATAGGCTTTAATCCCTGAGAATACTTCTCCCTCAATGATGATGCCATTTAACTTCTTCGTAACCTCCTAGGAAGGGCCTTCTGACTATGGAGCTATTTCTTCAATGTTTAACCATTTCCACTTTCTTTCTGTGGACTAAACAAAGTCAGAATAACTATTTTATTCTGCCCTTGATTTCCCCCACCCAACACCCTGACAGAATCATAGAATGAATAAGGTTTGAGAAGACCTGTAAGATAATCAAGTCCAGCCATCAACCACCACCATTTTCACCATTAAACCATGTCCTCAAGTGTCATATCCATACATATTTTTAACACTTTCAGGGATGGTGACTCCCCATGGCTATCTGTTTTAAAACCCTTTCAGTGAAAAAAATCTTTCCTAGAATCGAATCTTATCCTCTCCTAAGGCACTACTTTGCTTTTTTTGCCGTCTCCTAAGAACACATGGAAAAAAAATATCTCAAATTTTCTTCTGATATTGCTCTGGCTATTTATTTATAAACTCCTGCAAAAACATTTCTCAAGATCCACCTACCTTCTGGTTTACCTAAAAATCCCTTAAGTTTGTGAAGCACTACAGTGATTTACACAGGAGAGTATATTCCCCTAAAGATCTCCACATGAGCGTTTCTCTCTCCATTCATCCTTTACTTCAGCATCTATTCCATGTGCTACTGATTCAGCCTTCTCAGGTGGTTACCTCATCCTCAGCAATCCCCAGCTGTTTAATAAGAAAACAGACCCTAATTAATCCCTCTGTCTTTGACATCTATGCTTTAACCTAAAGCTTTTGGCCTGCTATCCATAAGGATAATTTCTACACTCTTGTGTCCATCTCCTGAATTTGCAGGTTTTCTTTGAGGTTTATGGGACCACATGGCTGCAGATGTGTGGGAATACCAAACAAAAAATTCTCAAAATCTTGTGCATGCAGGCTCAAACACAAAAATTAATACAGGGTTTGACCTGAGACCTTGGAAAAGTCTTCCGCCTTTAAATCCGGAAGGATTCAGAAACCATAGGTAAGAATATGGGTTTGTAGTTTTGATAAAAAAGACATTTAGCTAGTAGAAAGTTTTAAGGTTTTAAAGTTAAGATATAGAATTAGTTATAAAGGCATTAAGAAGTTTTAAAGTGTAGCAAATAGTTTTGTGTATTATTATATGATTAGCTAAGAAAATCTGCACTGTGGCAAAAATGTATAAGACAAAATAATTAACTATTAGTGTAAAAGTAAAAACGTTCTTTTGTGGCAGAAGTTTGGCTAATTAACCTTTAAAAGACCTGGTAACCTATGGGCTTGTGACCACTGACCACATCTGGTGAACACGGTGAAGATGTTCTCACACCTTCATGAGACTGTAGAAGAATAATAAATCATGCTTTAAGACATCTCCCAGTGGTCCCATCTCTCTTAGAATCCCAATAAAATGGTGCCCCGCATTTGATACACCTTGGGATGCCCCAGAGAACTGAATTAAAGGCAGCTAGAGGGAGCTGGATTGCGGGAGATATGGACCTTGAAATGAAGGGTGAAGGGGAACTCCAGCAGCTGGTGGAAGGAATCAGACCACCCATGCCTCAAGTTTGAGTACAGAGGGAGCTCCGATATCAATCCCTGATGATTGAGGAGATCAGGTGAGCTCTGGGGAATGTTGGATAAGGATGCTGTGGAAACAGACACAGGGGAACATACTCAAATGCTTACAAGTGTTGTTAATATCACACCATAGTGCCATACCCAGAATGAAATGGACAGATTTATTATCCTGGGTGCAGAAGAATTTCCCAGAAACTGACCCTGAAAAGTCTTTTACTGCATCTTTCTGGGACTCAGTAAGTGTAAGACTATGCCACGCAGTGACTCTTAGCTCCCTCAATCCCACATGTGCCTTGCCCAACCCTGTGGGAGTCCTTGTCAGCACTTCAAGCAAATGCCCCCCCAGGAGATCAGCCCCCCGATCTATCAGAGTTTGAAAACGGTGTAGATTTGGGCAGTTCCCTCAGCGTTACTGCACATGTGAAGCACAGTTGTCTGTACAACACAATGGTGGCTCCTTGCAAAAACTGTACAGCCCTCATTGCACATGCACGCCCACTTCCGTACAACAAAATGGCTGCCCCTTGTTCTCTTCTGTACAACAAAATGGCTGCCCCCATCCTCTTCCATACAACAAGATGGCGGCACTCTATAGGAAGAGTGCACATTGCCACCGTCACCATTTTGTAATCGAGACTCACCACCTCTGGTTACTTCTATTATTGCAAGGAGAGGGACAAGAGAAGAAAGGAATGGAAATTTATGAACAAAACACAAGAATACAACAGCCAGAAAAATATTTTATCCTGGGAGAAGGGACAGATTTGCAAGATGCAGGTTCACCAGATGCAGAAACAGGCCCATCAAATTTTAAGTCAAGAGAATTTTCAGGAAGGAGTTTAAAATCAATTGATTGGGATGAAGTGAGAAGAAAAGCCTTAAAGGAATATTTCGACATGGCAGAAGAACAGATTTTAGCCATGCCAGTCAGATATGGCAGACAGAATGCAAATACTAAATGGGAGCCTATGACACATGATGAAATTAAAGACTTAAGAGGGGCAATCAAAGACAGCTGCTTAGGTTCTCCGTATTTCAAACAACTATTGAAGGGAACATTCAATAACTATGATTTAGTGCCATATGACTGCAGATGTATTGCCTCCATGATTTTAATAGATTTAACAGTATAGTCTGTGGTATGTAAAGTGGCAAAGACTTCTTAATAGATTAATAGAGAATTATGCAGGAGGCCCCTCAGCACTGCCCACTTGGCAGGAGACGCACCTCATGATAGACCTGAGGATCAGATGGCGGACTTGCCTTGAGCTGTGCTCATAGACATAAAAGATGCAGCTCGACAAGCAACACTGCAAATTCAACCAGCAGGAAGCCCAGAAGGCTTGTACACAGAAGTAAAGCAAAGAATATCAGAGAGATTTACCACATTCGTAGACCACCTTACACAAGTGATAGAAAGTCAGTTGTGAGGATGACGTCGCATGTCCTCATTTGCTTCAAAGCCTTGTTTTTGCTAATGCCAATGAACAATTAGAGCTTTACCTGACCCGCAGCAACCTTGACTTAGAGGCTTGCAGGAAAATAGGTACCCCACAGCATTTAGCAATGATACAAGCAAATGTATTAGGAGAGCGAATTGAGAGAACCCTCAGTGCTATCAATGTAGATTCTGAACAGAATAAAGACAAACATATCATTGTGCAATATCACAACCATTTTTTCTTGCAGTGCTAGAAGAAAAAAATGCAGTTGTATGGTCTCATATTTCAATAGCACACTTTGAAAAAAGATACTTTGCTAATAATAGACTGGATTTTTTTACCTTATAGCTCCCCAAAAACAACGTCAGAAATGACAGTTTAAATCATAATCAGAGCCAGAGCAAGACTGCTGACCATGGCAGGCAAAGATTTTGTAGTGATTTACCTACCACTGAAAAAAGGATATTTTGATTGGGCTTTGCAAAAATCAGAAGAATTACAAATTGTATTATTGAATTATTCACATGTTTGTTCTATCTACTTTCCAAATCATAAGCTGTTGCAAGCAAAATTGAGCTTCAGAGAAAAGCCCATGTTGAGTGAAGTGCCTTTTATGTTAATAGTATCAAAATTGGTAAGAACATTTATGGATATTGAATTATTTTTTTTTAATATTTAATTTAATGTAAATTTAGTGTTGGTAAGATTAAGCAAAGTTAAGTTTCACTATATTTAGGTCTGAGTGAGCTCTTAAGTTAGGTAAGTTTTAATATTTTCTTCTGTTGAAATTAATTTCTACCAGGTCTGAGTGTTGTTGAAGTTATTTTAGATTTTGCTAAAGAATTACTTGTCCAAGTTGTAAGATACATAGTTGTTTTCTTAGAGAGATAAGACAACTCCAGCTGGAACAGCTGTGATGAAACACTGATAAACACCTGCTTGTGGATGGAAGAAGATGCAGTTTGTTGCACCCTTGATTTCATCAGAAGTTCTATTATTTGTCACAATCTCTGCTGGTTTTGTTTTCTATAGATAACATGGAAGAATAGTGATTTACTAATACTAAGCTGTTTAAAGTTTTTTACCTTGTTTTGTTTCTTGCCATTGATATATAAATGTTTTGAAAATATTAACTTCCTCAGAAGATATATTTATATTTACTTACTGCTGATATATTCATTGCATAATGTGAATTTACTGATATTTTTATGATGAGCATTATTTATAAAGTATCATTACTGTATTTATAGCTGGCTTCTCATATATTTTAACACCTCATTGTGTGATCAGCTACAGAACATGTGTCATTCTCAGGATGCTCATTTTTGTTCCCTAGCTGCAAAATGCATCTCTCTGAACAGGCTGTCTAGCTAGCCCTGTGCTGGCTTCCCTCATTCTTTAGTCTCTTCTCTTGTTTGAATATGTTTGCTATGGTTTGATCCAGTGCAGCTTCATGTTTTTTCAGTATTTCCAGAGTTAAACTTCAGAGGGAACCAACTACTGGATGTTTAAATTAGTCTTTTGCCCAACACCTCTAATAATTCGCCTTACACAGATGCACTCCAATGGTTTGCTGGGCTTTAGGCATCTCATAATGGCTATTGTAAAGAGCCTTGTTTTTAAAATGTGTTAAGGGACACCTCTCCAGTTAGAGCCTGGGCTCTGGCCACACCCTGGCTCTATCTGCATGGGAAATTCGCCAACAGACCCAGATGTTTCTGCATCAAAACAATACACAAGTCACTTTGACTTGCCATTTTAACCCTATCAATATGATAACTGGAACTATTTTCAAAATTAGTTTGGAAGTCATTATCTGGAAATTCGAGGTTTGTCAGCTGCCACAGGCTCTGGGATGATGGGACAGTATTTTAGTAATTGATAATCTTCTAATTTCACGTGTGTTATTGTGTGTATTATCTGACTAATTCCTAATTGCTGTTTCTTGTTCACTACGTGTATTATTTTGCTTTGATGTTTCTCCATGCTCATAACAAAAGACATGCATCTCATCTTTAAAAACAAAAAAAAGGGGGAGGTAGAGGCAATGCCTCAAATGTGTTTAAATAAAGCCTTATAAATTTTAAAGCCTTATAAATTATAAAAACAGCTCTTCTGCAGAACCGAATCCACCAATTACTAGGCATTTTTCCAATAGCACACAGGCAAAATTGAAAGAAAATCCTTTCATTCTGATTAGAAACCCAGAAACAGGGCAAATTGAAGGTCCAATTTCACTAATAACATGGGACAAAGGGTATGCTTGTCTTTCCACGGGTTCAAGACTGAAGTGGACTGCAGTGAAAATCATGAAGCCATATCAAGCACAGATACAGGCTGATAACTCTGAGAACAGAGAAGTGAGCAGTGACATGAACTGCACAGAGACTACAGTTGATGACAAACATCTTTTGTCCCACATGCAAGAACTGTGAACCTTGGGTTTTGTGTAAATGTAAAAAGTGAGGGAATCGTTGGTATTGTAGAGCTCTACTGGCAGAAGCGTGGTGTGCATCATGTTATGATCTAGAATCCCAAATGAAGTACAAAGCCATCAAATATTTAGCTGCAGTAGGTCACAAAGAAGAAAACAGCCCTCGCCTTCCAATTTTTAGGGAGGAATGTAGAAAGGAATTTTTGAGAGAATCAAAGGAGACTCAAATTTGCAGAGTTGAGTGCAAACAGAATAACTTAGTGCCTTACATTTGGCCTGTCTCAGAACAAATTTAGGAAAAACCAGTAAAAAAGTGCTAAAAGATTTGCTTGGAAATTACGAACGAGAAAGAAACTGCCTTAAATAATTAAATAATCAAAGAAAAGCATGGAGATGAACATTGGTCTTTAGTTTATTAATGGATAAGGCTGCAGTGCTGAGGGGAAAAAATAAAAAGATATAAACATCATCTCTGATTTAAGTGACCTTAGGGTTTGTTAGCAGATGTCCAAGGTGTAAGACATACAACTCTACGAAACAGAGCAGCAATAAATTTTCTTATGTTAGTGCATGGTGTGAAGATTTCAATGGGATGTGCTGTATGAATCTGTCTGATCATTCAGAATCCATTCATAAGAGTATACAGAAGTTAAAGGAAAGTGTGTCTAAGATCAAGGTTGATGATGAGACATGGTTAGGTAACATATTCAATAAATGGAGCTTTACATCGTGGTGGAAAGATCTTCTGAACATAGGCATGTTTTTATCATAATTATACTGTAAGTAGTACCTTGCCTGCTCCAGTGTGGAAGACAAAGCTATCAAGGGAATATTCAAAGAGAAGGGGAAGTTCTGGGAATACCAAACACAGAAAATTCTCAAAATCTTGTGCATGCAGGCTCAAACACAAAAATGAATACAGGGTTCGACCTGAGACCTTGGAAAAGGCTTCTGCTATTAAATCCAAAAGGATTCAGAAACCACAGGCAAGAACATGGGTTTGCAGTTTAGATAGAAAACACATTAAGCTAAGTAGTAGAAAGTTTTAAGGTTTTAAAGTTAAGATACAGAAGTAGTTATAAAGGCAATAAGAAGTTTTAAAGTGTAGCAGATAGTTTTGTGTGTTTTTATATGATTGGCTAAGAAAATCTGCACTGCGGCGAAAACGTGTAAGACAAAATAATTAACTATTGGTGTAAAAGTAAAAATGTTCTTTTGTGGCAGAAGTTTATAGGCTAATTAACCTTTAAAAGACCTTGTAACCTGTGATCTTGTGATCACTGACCACGAACATCTGGTGAACATGGTAAGACGTTCTCACACCTTCATAAGACTGTAGAAGAATAATAAATCATGCTTTAAAGATATCTCCCAGTGGTCCTGTCTCTTAAAATCCCAATACAGATACTGCACACTGTGGAAGTTATTTAGACACAGGAGCAAAAGAAAAACTGGGAATTCACAAAATGGCAGACTACACAGAAGTAGCCATTTACTGTGTTCTCATTATCTGCATTCAGATTGCAGGATGCCTTCTATCTTCATTTAAAATAATTAAGTAAATAAATAAATGCATATATATATATATATACACACACACACACATTTGCTTTCCAATCAGTATCTGAAAATATTCAAGAGATGCAATACTGCTTAACATTAAAGACTGTAAGGAAAGACTGGATACCTAAACAAGGATTAGGCACTTAATCTTTGGAGATACTCCTGAAAAAACCTGGGTTGTCCATACAAGACACTGAGGTTTTCCAATGACTTTGAAGATACTAGTCACATACTTAAACATAGAGCACTTGGATTAACTATTCCACATATTGGTAGTAGGATTTAGAAGCTCTCATATCAACTCCTACTGCAGGAATATAAGGATGAATAAAACCTCACTTTAATTAAAAGCATTATTTGCTCAAGAACATATATAGCTTTCCCATTTCACAGACCTAATAATGGAAAATCAGACAGCTGGCTGTCTCTCTGTTTGGTAGTGCTGGCAGACTCTTGGATACAGTGGTCTGAAGAAGACACCAGGAGGTGGGAGAGGGGGGAGGAATGAAAAGGAACAGTCTTCCTGCCATAGCTTGCCAAGAAAATGAAAATGTGTGAGACAATGTGTTAATGAATATCCCCACAGATGAGGAAGCACTGGTGATTCTGGTAAAGCAAAGATTTTGCAATTAAAATGTCATTCATAATGGAGAAAATGATGATTATTATCAAAATCCCAGACAAGAAACTTACAAATGTGTGTGTAAAGTAATGCATCCTGTATTCCACTCCAATCCTACAATAAACACACAGTAGAACTGAAATTTGAGGATATTTCAATCACAAATCCAAATAGGTTATTTTAATCCTGGTGTCTTCTATCTCTATTTTATGACAACTACTAATAAAACATATATTTTTAAGAAAAAGCATCAAACCATAATTTCATGAGATTTCATTTATAATTTCCCATTTCATCCCCACATCAATTTGCCCTTTAAATTACTGTAAGATTAAGACTTCTGTAGGTTTTCTGGGAAGTTCTTCTTAACATCTCACAATTTCTTTCGCTGATGGGGTATCACCCCTAAGTGTACCCTCAGAAAACTTTTACTGTTCTCCTCAGTCTTTCCTTCTCCCTTCTTTTCTCCTACCAGATTAAATAACTTACCCTCCAAGTTTTCATTTCCCTAACCCAGAATTTCATTGTTTTTCATCTCAGCAACAGCACCTGACCTTTCTCTTTGGAGCCAATGGTGCATTTTGAGACACCTCTAAACCTAACAGTCCTTTCTTTAAGGCTGAGGGTTCCTGGATCTCCTTCTGAGATGGGGGACATATATGGCTATGACAATTCAGAATTTTAGAAACCCATAATACACTTAAACAGGTGGAGGGGAAATAGAACACATAGCAGAAACAGTTTGTAACAGACCATATAGAAACTTAATTGACAGAAAAAAAACATTAAGATGTATTGCGAAAACTCAGCACAACAGGACCTAGGTATTGTAAAAACCTGACAAAGCAGAAACCTGTGGCTCCAGAAACCAGCCAGGACCAGATGGGTGGTTTTAAACGGGGCAAGCTGACCTAAGGGAGAACCAAACCTCCACTGGGCCTGCCCAGAGACGGGGGTCAATCAGCAAACGCTGAGGAAGACATTCAACCTTCATTCCAAAAGACCACCGAATGTGACCACCAGGAGGTGAGGCAGCTGATTATAACAGGAAGTGAGAGAAGGTGGAGATGGGCAGGCAGGGAGGTGTGGGCTTGTGGGATCAGTGTGTATTTATACCTGGAACCTGTTTTGACCAGGTATGTATGGCATTGAGGAGATATCCCCCCATCATCCCTGATGCAGTCAGCTGATGGAATAAAATGTATCTCTCTACAATTTTGACTTTCAAGTCCTGATTCTTGAAATCACTTCTTCCTGCTCATTGCTACATCTTGTGGTTAAGAGGAGGTGGATAGGAGAGTAAAAATCACTTATTTAAATGGGGTCAAAGCATGGCTAAAATACCAACAAACTGTTCCAATCACAGCAGGAATTTTTTCCAACTCTGTGTATTTCTGTTCATCAGCTAAGAAAACACAAAAGCAAATCAGAAATTTGGGAATTTTTCTTTCCTGGCTCTGCCCTTGTCCTGGTGGTAGCATTGGGCCAGTCCCCTCCATTCAAACAGTTTTGCTTCCTTTTCTGTTCAAACAAGGACAAAAACAGACGTTCCACAAGAAGAGAAATAAAGGCATCATTTATAAATGCAAAGGTTTTTAAAGAAACTTTGTATTAGAGGAGGGAAAAAATTGATTACCAACAAATGGGGCTTCAAGCAACCTCCATATACAGAAGAGTTTATCAGAGTCTTGCCTCTTAAGAAGTAAGAAATATTCCTAGAAATATTATCCCCTTGCTGTTGGCCCAGATGTTCAGAGACTCTTGAAGAAGAGCAGAAAATGTGAATTAAAAGAATTATTCTTACCACTTTGGACTTCTTATCAGTTGAGTAATCGGAGATATATTTAGACACCAAGAATGAAAAAAGAACATCTATATGAAGTATTTAAAATCTGGTGAGTAATTGACTTTACAGGGAAAGATCTTCCCATCACTTGACTTGTACAGAAAGGACAAGATAAGCACAAAGGGTTTTCCTTCAAGAACTTATTTTATGGGTGGTTTCTACCTTTTTTTTCTGATCTTTTGCAATTACCAAATAATAATGTAACTATTTAAGAACAGAATATGTAGTTTTTACATGGAGACACAGTGAAGAAGAATTCTCATTAAACTTTTTCATGAGTGTAAGCAACAGGCACAATACTGTACATTTGTTAAATCAAAGATGAAGGAAGCTTTTATCAAATTAAATTATTTCTTTGATTCCATCTTTTTATTCCTAATAGTCTAAGTCAGTTGGATTCACAGATGTCTTCAGGACTGAATCCAGGAAAGATTATTAGTTGCTTCTAAAATGTAGGGGACACTGGAAAGCAAATTTAAGCCCACTCAAAATCCATGGGAACTTAATAAACAGCAATGATATTTAACTGGCATTTCCAAACTGAGAGGCAGAATCATTGCATCTGTTAGTCTTTAGTCTCATTCCTTCATCATTATTTAATGCAAGACACTGGATGCAGCAAAAACTTGTCAAATATCACAGAGATCAAAAAGGTGAATTAATTTACTGAAAGCAAAATGTTCCCATTCAGTGATGGAAGTTCATACTTCCACACAGGCCATAAACACACAGCTCATGGATAAAATGCCATAAACACAGAGCTCATGGATAAAATACCAAAAAACATCAGCTGGTTGAGAAGACCCTGAGTGCTGGAAGTATTATATCCATATTATTGATGATGTGCATAGGTTAGACATGGCACTAGAAAGGGATACTGCTGCAAACAGCATCTGTTTGCAGATTTAATTAGAAGTTTAGACAAATTATTGTATGACATTTGCAAGAGTTGTTGAAGATTATAACAAATACATAAAATTTGCTTCTCCTAAACAGCACAGATCCAGGGATCTATTTAGAAACTAATAATAATAATAATAATAATAATAATAATAATAATCCATATCCACAAACTCCTTATATTTCTTAGTTAAAAATCTTATTCCATTGGTCAAAAATCATCACTGCCTCTTAAACATTTTTTTGTTCACTGAGTCATCCCTCTCCACAGCTATAGACTGTTGAGAATATGGAAACAACCTCTGTAAGTGATATAACCTTGGCTGAATTTTTTCAGAGCCTTAAGAATGGCTGTAGGCACATCACAGGTCTTGATACTGCACTTCTTCTTTCCTAGGAGGGGACTTACAGCAGCTACTCTTGGAAAGGAAATAAAAACCGGGACAAATATAAAATAATCTTCTGCCTACAAAGCGGTTCCCTGCAGATGAAGCCAAGCTGAGCAGAATGAACTGGAAACATCAAAGATATGGGATTGCAGTCCCTCAACAACACTTGGGGGTAGAGGGTGGGAGAAGTCACCTTGGCCCCAGGAGCAGCTTTACGCAACATTTCAATCCCAACTGCAACTTTAACACAGGCTTTGACAGAAAAGTTAAATTTTGAATGCGAAGTGGAAAAAGGAGCTTCACACAGGAGCGTGTAAGGACTGTGAGTTCCAATATTAACTGAAGAGAGACGCCTGTGAAAAATTTTAGACAAAAAAAGAAACTGGGACAGTCAACACACATCCTCTTAGACTGGAAAATTTCTACCACGGTACATCTATTGTCAGTTCTCCTGCATTATACTAATTGAAGTTAGGGTAGGACATTCCCAAAACCCAAATGAGTAGGACATTCAAAGGGTAGGACATTCAAACCCAAATGAGAACAGAGTAAAATATTTCACAAGTGAAAACTGTACTACCTGCACAGTCACATTTCCTGCTGAAAACAGAGTAGGAACTTGATCTCTAAGTTTTGCAAAACACAATGTTTAGAAATTATTTTTAAAGATTAAAACTGTGACTCTTCCATTCTAAGGTACTAAATTGAGAGGAAAATGGTGGTATTTCTGCCATAACTACTGCCAACAATTTCATTTTCTAAAGGCACTAATTCTGTTTTTAGAACCACACAGAAAATTGCTTTCACATCCCTGGTGAAAACTTTGCCCTACTCAACATGCGTCACCATAAATTATCTGGTACAGATAAATCTTTTAGAAACCATAAATGGTGTTGCAGGACCAATTCACTAAACCTGCCATAAGACATTTGAGAGATAATTGAGATGTCAAGCGTCATCAATATCAACATACTTCAAGTAAGGACAAGAGGACAGGGGAGGAATGACAATGAATAATGCCATTATGTGATGCTAGGTAACTCACAGCTTAAAAACAGATCCATCAGTCACAAATCTGAATGTCTTTGAATTTCATGAAAGTGTGGATGTATATGTAACCTTAATTCCTGAAAAGGCTTCTTTACATAGGAATGACGACAGAGTTGTAGTCATTTTTTCTATTTTAACTTTCAAGAGATAACCTTTTTTACCCACTCTAACTTAACACACAGGAGATAAAATAATTACTTTGGACAGCACACTGGAAACATCAGTCAATTATTTAAAAAATTTAAAAATTAAAACATTTCTTCCTCACCAGAGGAAGCAAAGCCCCAAAGGATGTTTCCAATTTTCAGTGCTATGAATTTGTTCTGTGTGTCATTCTCAGTTCCTGGTTGTGTATCTCCTCCTAATCAATACACATGTACGTACATTTCACAATACTCTCTCATCCACGGTCTTGCAACACAGTAATGTCCACTCCCTTTGGAAACTGACATTACCCACAATCTTCTTTCCTTCCTCTTTCTTTTCCCATTTCCCACCCCCCTCCACTCCTCCTTGTGATATCCACCCCTCACAAAGTAGCACCTTGCTCTCTCCATCTGCTTCTTCAACCACCTCCTCATTCCATCCTTCCCCTCTTGCTGGAAAACTCCACAGTTTCTCCAGTGTGGCTCCACAGTCTCCTCAAAGCATCACTAAAATTCTTTTCCTATTCTGTTCAAAAATAGTAACTACAGTCAGCTTTCTACTCCAGACCTTGGTGGAGGGGAGACTGCAAAACAAATATGCCTGAGTTAAATAAATCCTCCATCTTGAAAACTATAAAACCCTCTGTAAGGTTGTGTTTCACACTGCTCCTCTTCATTTCATCCCAAATGCCATGGAACTTATCTTTCCTTGATGAGATGTTCCAGCCATTTCATTCCACTTCATAAATCAATTAGCCATCTACATACCAAAGGATTTTCAGATTCCCTGTCTTTAGATACACTGCCCTTCGTAACTCCCTGATTTTGCCTGGCACCTGGTGCCATCCCCTGCCAATTCTGATTGGTTTGCTTTGATCTCATCCCACAAGCATTTCTGTGCCTTCTCCTACTCAAGCACTCTGATTGCAACTGGCTCTTGAAGCTCATTATCGCTCCATTTCCCTCTTGCTCGCCCTCTCTGTTCTGCTCTGCAAAGACTGTCATCTCGTCTGCACACAAAACTAGAGAACCTTTCAATTCCTGAAAGAGAGAAAAAATATTTCATTTAAATACCATCAAGCATCCATTTCCAAGCCAGTGACTTTCTTTTTAAAAAAACTGGCTTTCTACTATGTATTTAATTTCCCTGCTTTGCTTCCTTTCACAATCCTTCACCTCCCAGTACTCACATTATACATTTCTTTATGCCTAATAATTTCCTGCTCATACCCTTGGTTCTTATTTTTTCTCTTGTGTTTTTCAGTGAGCATGGCAGGGAACTATCAGATCTTGTTATTCCTGAGAACAACCTACCTCATTCCAGATGATAAACAAAGAACATGGCAATTAAAATTCAGGAAGACAAAATCAGAAAGCACTGACCTTTTTTTTCCCCTGCTCCCTCTTCCCCACTATCATCAGTGACTGTCATTTCAAAAATTTCAACCAACTCTAATAAATAACACAAATTTGTCCCAGTTTCCTAAGAAAACAAAGCTTGTATGATCACATCCTGCCAAGCAGTTCCATCCCAGCCCCTTTTACACTCTGTATCAAACAAATAATGCAAAGGCAATGAGGACTCAGAGGTTATCTCTGCTGAAACAGAGAAACCCAAATTAGCATCTTCCTTAACTGCGGGAAGCAGCAGCCAGCTGGCCCGACCAGCACAGTAGTTTGGGGTACCCATCAATATATACCTCCCTTAGCTTCCCTGCTTATACTGAAAGGATCACAGGTTTAGCCTTTAATTATTTCACCTAACACCAAACCATTGCTTATTTCACATTTTCCAGATCCCCTTCCAGAATCAGATTATTAAGAATGCAACTCTGATGCACTAATTTCTATAACACAAATGAAGCATTTTTCTTTTTGTTTACCCCCAACCAGTAAAGGAAAAATCTGTTCTCTACCTTTTCTGAATTATACTGGGGTTTGCAGTCACCAGTTGGGTTTTGGATCCAACATCCTTGCTGTATTCACTGGATAGAGGAGGAAGGTTGCACCTGCACACACAGACAGTGAAGATTTTAAATGACATTCAGGACTGAAAATCTTCAGAAAATGTAAAAATGCTGTATTACTGGACCAGGCTACAATTGTTCCCTACTGCCCCATATCTATAAGCATTTTGGTACCAGATTGTGGAGAAATAGAGAAATAAAACCTTTTGCAGAGATGAGATCTGGGAGGCTGCTAAGCAAAACCAAGGACATACACTTGACATTTCTGACAAGCTGAAAGGCTGTGGAAAAGGCTGTTACTATCTATAGAAGAACTTTTTTTTAAAATCCAAAGTCTTTAAAAGTTCTGGTTTTCACTCTGTTTTGTCTTGTTTACCATATCAGGCTCCAGACTGATAGCGTCACTCTGCACTATTAAAGGCATTATAACTGGCATTTTTAATATCACACTGTCATTATTTTATAAAATTCACTGAGAAAACACAGAGAAAAAAAAATGCATGGCTTTTTAAATATGCATGTCTTAGTTCTGCTCACAGTCTTGTTCAGGTGGGCAGGGTGATAATGGAATAAAGCCAAAGCAGTTGAGCAAATTTACTTTGGGAAGCAGAGAGTCAAGACTCAAAAAAACCCAGAAGTCAAGGGAAACATCCACACAGTGAATAGTCCTAAAAGTTCCCTTTTAGGAGCTTTTAGGGAAAGACCAAGGAGGAGGAAGCTGCAGCAGATAAAGATGAAGATACATTCAAACAGTATCCAAGCCTATGCACTGCCCCAAAAAGTAGTCAGGAGAAATCTACTCAACACATAAAAATTACACTAAAAACTGGTTTCCCAAACATTTTTCATTTCAAATTTCTCCCTTAAAACAAAGACATGAACAGTATTTGGAATGCTTATAAGGCAAAAATGAAACCCTGATTCTCAGAGACAAGCAGAATTTGGATTGTTTTTTTTTTTTCAGAGAAAGGCTTTTAGATGTTTATGTTGTTGGGGTTTGGGGCTCTCTGCAGGTTTTGTTAACTCACAAAAATACCCCAACCAATCAAACAACAACAAAACAACAAAAAAACCCTAACCAAAACCATAGTTGTGCTATATCAGCCTCTATCTACATATAAATACAAGCTCTCAAAACCTTAAATTCTTGTCATCAAGAAATGCCAAGGAAAAGGACAGCAATGTCCTACCTACATGAAACATAGATGAATTAAATCATACTCATCAAGAAATACAAAATTTCCAGGAACTTTTTGTCCTTTTCATGACTATATTTGTTAAGATGCGTACAATGTATTGAGATTTCAGTCAAGAAACAGCTTCTCACAGTTCTGCAGTAGAGTTCACTCTACCACAAATTAAGAGAAGGTAGACAATTTCAAAAGAAAACAGAAAAAAAATAATCAAAATAAGAGCTTTCAGAAACTGCAATCATTGGGGGAAGGGGGAAAGGCAAGGGCAAGGGCAAGGGCAAGGGCAAGGGCAAGGGCAAGGGCAAGGGCAAGGGCAAGGGCAAGGGCAAGGGCAAGGGCAAGGGCAAGGGCAAGGAAGAGCTAGGCTAGAAGCATAGGGAAATTTTAATTCTTGGACATAACTAATGATAACATCTTAACAAGAAAGAGTTCCTTAAAATAAAGTAAAATAAAATAAAAGTCAAAGAAATACTTGTGAAGTAAGATTTACAGCTGATTTGCCTTAGGGTAGAGACGTGGCATAAATACCTCTGGCAGATCAGAGTTTAATATAAAAGGCACACTTTAAAAAAAACCACATTTTTGGTTAATGTTAATTTAAAAGCATTATGAAGGACTAAGACCTCAACCTAGTTTTTATCATCTCAGCATCTAAATAATGACAATTCTTTCATAAGCCAGTCACAGATGCATTATTTAAACACATCTAATTCCTGTCATCACCTTACTGTTCAGGAAACACTAAGAAATGGCCTGAGTATCTACAGGAAACTGCAGGAAATCTGTTGCTTGGCTTTCCCAATTATTTTCTTGGATAGGTCAGTAGAGTGCTGAGTGTTCTGCAGGTGAGGAACACACTGAAGCACAAGACTCATACTAAAAAAACTTCATTTTTAATTCTCTTACTGGTAATCTCATACTGAGAAGTAAGTACATGAAAAATAGGAATTTAAAACATGACTTAGGACTAGTACCCAACACTTCTCTCTTAAAATAAACATTAGCACGTAGGGAAGGGGGAAATAGTATTTTTCTTCTTAGAAATAAAAATTACAAACTTGAAAATCAGAAGAGGCCATTATAACCACAATACCTAAACATGCAGACCATATGCACCTTTCTCATTGCATATGCAGCTTGCTGTGCCTCAGGGCTGAAAACTGCTGCTCTTCTCATCTCTGTGTTGGAACAACTGTGTTTGCAGAAGATGCTCAGCAGCCAAATGAGTTTAAACTCATTAAATAACCTTAGCAATTACAACATAAGACTGCAGCCATCTTCTCTCACATGACAAAGCTTATGGAAATATACATAAGTGAAATCAAAACTCATGTGAAGAGAATTAATAAACAAGGGTAAAACCTGCCAGGACATTTCACACTGCAGAAATACTTTGAAGATACTACACAAATTTATTTTCAAAAAAATGAAAAGTGTTATGGAAGTCACCATTGTGCTCTTTCTCTCTCAGCTCTCAGATTATAGAAATGAGATTTAGAAAAGATCAACTAAATTTTCCATAAATATGATTTCATATCACTAATACAACAGAGCCTGCAGACAGTGACAGGGATTTTTGCAGGACTCTCCCTATCACTTACTTCTAAATCAAAATGAGCTCTGTACATATAATGGTCGCTTTAGCCTCCCTGCAGAGAAATGAGTTTTTATGATCAAGCTAAAATAACTGCTGGTTTGGGTTTGGTTTTTTTTAAAATTCTGTTGTTTTTGTAACTGATTGCTCCTACAGCATTTTAATTTCTAGAAAATATAACCACTGCACATACACTGCAGTTTTGGAACACCTAAGGAGTTTTGCAGTAATGGCAATCAGAGCATTGCTCTCTCCCCCTGTGCTTTACATCTCTTCTGCAAATGCTCTAAGTATACACTTCCCTTTGCCTTTAATTTGTTCTATTTCTTTGTGTTAACAGGCATTTAATAATGAAGGCATTTTTGGTCTTTGAGGTGCAAACCAGAAATTACAGTAATGATTGAGAGCAAATTTGTATGGTTTTATAGTAAGTCATCAGTATCTAATTGTTAGATTTGTAGTGGGAGTTCATTATGTATCCATCAGAAACCAAAAGAAACTCCAATTCTCATCTGTTTTGGAGCATTCCTCCAGTTTCTCCTGCACAATCTTTCTCTTGTTCATGTTTATCAGGGAGGAACTAATTTCTGTCTTTCTTCCTTAAAGATTGCAGACCTAGAAAGTGCCAGATTTAATCACAAAAGCAGTAGCTGGTTCAACATCCCTCCTGACAGGTTCTTATAAATTAAGGAAGGCTGGAGGGAAAGGAAATGTGAAGAATCACAAAAACCTCACATCAAGGGAAGAGGTTTGGCTTTTCCTCAGACAGTCAGCCACAGTAAACTTTTTAGGGAAGAAAAACAAAGGAAGATTTTAGCTTGTACCAACTCCAGTTAGCCCTACTCATTCTGAGTTCCACAGGTTGCATAGATGGTACTTAGTTTCAGAGGACAAAGCACAGAGCAGGCTGAAACCCTGGCTATCAGTGCATAAGTGATGAGAAAAGCAGCTCCTCAGTACCTCCCTGAGACACTGCACAAGTCCTCACAACTTTACTGACCAGCAGATTGTCCCCACAACCCATATCCCTTTGCAGAACCAAGCCAGAGCTCCTTTTTTGCCTCTCCTCCTACTTTGACCCAAATTGCTTGTCCTTGCATCCTGCAAAGGCAGGGCAACCAGGCAAATTATCATTGATTAATCCTACCTGAACAGCTTTGGAAAGTCTGAGGCTTAGCAGGTGGAAGGAGGGACAATGTGTCATTAAGGTTTTTGTCTTACCGCATGACAAAATCTGCTTCATCTATTTGTTTGCCACAGCCACTCTTTTTCAGGATCCCACCGTTTCCCACCACAGAACATTTCTTCAGAGGCAGCTGGAAGGGAGTAGCCTAGCAAAACAAAACAAGACCAGTTTTAACAGAGGAGAACACAAACATCTTTGTAGCAGCCACTCCTGGAGAACCCAGGGAGATGTTAGGACTCAAAGTGACAGAAAGAAAAAGAGTTAGGAGTGAAGAAAAAAAAAAGTACAGAAATTAGCTGGTAAGTACATGTAGAACCAGTCAGTCTTATCCCCACTCCCCAAACCAGGATGCAACAAACCTGATACAGAAGATGATTTTCTGCAAAACCAAAACTGCCTGAAGTCCTGACACAGACACTGACCAAAGTCAGGCAGTTCACAAGCCTTCCAGGCAAGCTGCAAGCACACAGAGGAAACAAGACAACCAGGAAAACAGGAAAAAATCTATGAGAGTGATCTTCCTGAGCTGATATACAAAAGACATCTCTAGGGAAGAAAGGAAGGAACTGGGAATGTTGTGATGACAGAAGTGTACTGGCAACCTGGAGTCAGCCTGGCTCTCTCCATGTTTGTGTTGCTGGGAGAGGTCAAGCCAGAGCCTTAGGCAAAGATATTTGGAGCTTGACAGCAGCTCCTTAAACAGCCAGTTGCCCAGACACATTACAAACCAGTATTAGCATAAATTAAAATTAGAATGGGACCATTTTAGATGAGGAGATCTTGTAGCTGCTTAACAGGGCATGAGAATGCAAAGTCAAATGGTCATGGGATCCCATGCACCAACACAGTAATACATTAGATCTGTACAGCCCTCATTCCAAAGGATCTCTAAACTGTGGATAGGGTATGTTCCTGTTAGCCCCAAGCCTTTTGTGAGCTTGGAGCAGTCATGTAAGCAGCACACAGCACTTCAGAGCAGCCCAGCATATGAAAAAAAAAGGTGATGAAGAGACATGTGAATTTAAAGCAGTGTGATTTAGTTACAGAAGTTATAGCTACTGATAATTGATTTTTCTACGATACAAGAGTTAATATTCTCCTCAAGCAAAAAAATTATGCAGGGATTTTTTTATTTATCAAACCTGTCAAAGCCTGACTTTGGAGCAGAGACAGGAGTTACTGCACAGGCCTCAAAGAACACAGATTCCAGGGAGAGAGGATACAGCATCACAGAGCAATTCTCTCTGGGTGGCCTCACTTGCATGTACAGACCAACATCTGACATTGCATCATATATTCATCAGGCACTGCAGTACAGGACACAGCCCAGAAAACAGACACAGTATTACAGCACAGACTGCATTTTTTAGAACTTATTCCTGCTGTCTTATTTCTCTTCTTCCTAGATTTACTGTCTTTGTCTACCTTTCTCTGCAAACTAGACTCTGTTCAGCTTGTATAAAATCACAACCTGCTTTTTAATGAGAAAACTAACCCCTGATTAAGATATGCTTAAGCAAAAAAGTAAATTTTAGTGTCCTGAGACCCAGCCATGGCTAGGAATGTAGTGATAGCACAGCAGAGCAATACTGAATATGCAGCTGCATTCTTGTCCTACATCTGCCTTCTTAAGAACACTTTTAAACTTACAGTTATTGAACCAGGAGCACATATTGAGATTCAAAGGACATCTCATCTCTGAGGTGACCCTGATCAAATGAGAACTCACATTCTCTTTAAAGGGGTGGGAAGCAGGGGAAATATAGATTAGATACGTTCCATAAATAACAGCACCTTTCTTAAAGATACATCAAAGCTCCTTTCAAGACAGCTGGTTTTACAAAACATTGTGCCAATCCACCAAGACAGCAGACATTAATTCCTGCTTCTAAGAGTAGTGGGCCCTGTCACATAAATTCTGTGCCTTTAGACCCCTCCAAACAGACATTTAGCAGTTACAAAATGCTTCAAAATTCTATGAGTTGCAAACAGCCTTCAATATTGCTTGAGATGGCTTGCTATCTTTCAAGGGAGGCTTATTTCCTGTTCTGCTCAGAGATGATAATATCTGTTCTTGATATATGTACTTTCGTTTCCAAAAGCCGATGAAGTATTGAAACCCTTGTTCTTCTGTTAACCTGAATACAGGCTTGCTGCCTGGTGTGTACAGAAAATTCCCACACCAAGGAGAGGTAGATCTATTTTTTATTTTAGTTTGTGCAAAGTAGGGAGCATGGTGGGAACCCACAATTTGTGTAAATATACACCATTTCTACATTTTAACAAACAACAGTATCAACACACATTGGTTCCAAATGAACACTCATTTTTCATTAATCAAACCCTTATTTGCTACCTATACCTGTTGCTTATCATTCTAATTCTTCTTCCCCCCATTTACTGCTTAGTCCTGTTGACTTCACTCCTGGTGGCTCCTGTCCATACAGCCTATTAATTTCAGAATAGCACGCCCTTTCCCTTAAAACAAAGGTTAAGCCAAGCCTATAAATTTTCACAGGTTTCACAATTAAATTACTTAATCACACCTGCCAAGCTACTGATTAACAACAAAATAATTCCCAAGCTGGGATCACATTAAGGAAAAGACATCATTCCAGTGCCATTACCAGCGTGTAGGGGGTTGCAAAGTCCAAAAGATTAACTGCCTCTGTTGCCTGGTGGCATTTCAGGTGCTTTGAGCTTAATGAAGAGCAATTACTTAGGATGACCTGGGAGAAACCTGCATTTATTATCTTGCACATGACTTTTTTTCAGACATTCAAATCACAGATCTGTGTTATTGCTGAGATTGCAGGGACATTCTAGGAACTCTTTGTCCAAACAAACACAAAACTGTCTGGCCACACAAAACTTATACAAGTCCTAGATTCAAGTGTTGCCTATAAGCAACTGTGAAAAATATGGCTTTTTTTCCTCTCTCTATAAAACCTTCTAATGCTTTCCTCCTTTACCTTCCACATCACAACACTTCGCCAGGCAAATTATCAGTTCATAATTGACAGTGTGTAAATTCTCACATTAAAGGGACCCAGCTGCCATTTATGCTAAATGGTCACTAAAAGCTCAGCTGTTTTTCTCCTTAGAATTCTAAGCTAGCCTAACAAATGCTGGCTTCAGGCATCATAGTTGTAACAAAAGCATTTCCACTAATATTAGCTTTCTGAAACTCTGTTATTTTCATTGTCAACACATGTTGTTTTCTTCATTCATAAAATTTTTATGAATGGCCAGTCTTGTGGGTGGACTGGATAAAACCTGCCTCCATTTATTTAGTCTGATAGAGGAAATGTACCAGAAAACCACCAACTTATCCTCATTATTAAGCAATAATTACCATAGAATTTACAAATACTTTTAAATAGTAGCAATTTGCGTACTGGAAATTAGCAGGATGAATTTCCTTGTAAACATAAGTCAAGTGATTTATTAAATAAATTGCATAAGGCATTTTTTAAAAGGTATCTCCCAACAAAACCAAAGACAGGAAGGTCCATTGTCTCATTTTTCCTTTTTTAAACAATGAAACTCTACTGACAATCAGTTCTAGTTAATATTCATGTAAACAAAAGAAGAATCTGCACATCCCCCTGCAAATTCAATGACAAAGAAGCACACAGAGCAATAGATAAAAGACTCCCAACTGAATATGGGACTAATTTAACAATGCATCATTCAAGCAATTCACTGATTAGTTTCATCACTCATCTAAGCAGAAGTAAATCACTCTCGTCAGTTAAAAGAACATTACACATACTAACAAAAATAATTTTAGATAATGTTACTCAAAATCATTTTGATTTCATTGTTAGGTTGTTAATGCACTAATTTTTTGCCCACTCACTGCCAAAGACTTTAATCAGAAACCAAATTCTTACTAGAAAAACAGGAAAAATTACAGTATTCAGCCTCTGATTTAATGCTGATGATACAAAAATCATTAAAAACACAGCAAACATAAATTAGAATAATTTATCTTTTAAATAAGCATTTTGAATTTGAAAGAGATGCCGTGATTTTTCTGTCTCTTTTGAGAAGACAGCATCCTGATGAGAAGGGTGAAGTTCTACTGAATTTCCTAAGGAGCCAACAAAACCCTGAGAGTTCACGGTGGTTTTTCACACTGCCAGATGCTGCAGGGTAGCACAAGCTCCTTCTTCATTGTTTACAAATCATGTTCGGTCTGATGCGCCCCTTTGTTCCGCCTACAGAGCTGTCAGGACGTGACAGCTTAACGATAAAAACTCATCAATGTCAGGGAAGGCGTATTCCCAATAGGGAAATATGTGTGGGGGCTGTGGTTCTTTCAATTTTATTCACTCCTCTCCAGCCACTCACCAATTATATCCTAACCAGGTGCAGGAGCCCAGCAGAGCAAGAAGTGACCCAGTGACAGCAAGGAAACAGACACAGAATTAAGAGAATGGTTTGGGTTGGGAGATCATCTTGTTCCAACACCTCTGGGCAGGGACACCTTCCACTAGACCAGGTTGTTCACAGCCCCATCCAAACCTACCTGGCCTTGAACACTTGCAGGGATGGGGCACCCACAACTTCTCTGGGCAACCTGTTCCACTGCCTCACCACCCTCACAGAAATAAATCTCTGATTCCACATATCTAGTCTAAACCTACTCTCTCTCAGTGGGCCAGGTGGGAATCTGAATAAAATGTGATTATTACAAGAAGAAACGGTGGCAGTGACTGTGAAATTAAATAAGGAAGATATCCTCCACTGGATCTCCAGCTACCTTCTTCAGTTTATTTTGGCACTGCCAGCTAGTACATGTTGAAACCTGAAGCTCACTGAACAAAAGAGAAGTTGTCTAGGTGAGACAAGCTCCTCTGTAGGTCCACATGTCTCAGTCATGACAGGGTTTATTCAGCCCTGAAGCAGAATTCAACATTTGAGCTTATGCAAACTTTGTGCTCTTCAAAACTATGTACTTTAGGCAGTACTGTTGTCCATGAGGTTAGAACCTCAGGAACTACTTACACAGGGACACAGGGCTACAAAAGACCACCTGGAAGACTGAATACATTGCCGTGCTTCTGTAGGAAAAGCTCTGCTATCCAAAAAGATCCATGATCTGTAGAGCAGCCACACACTAAAAAGAGAACACTTTGCAACATTATTCACATAAACTGTGGAGCAGCAGTGACTAAGCTGGCAGTCACTTTTAGTTCCAGCTGTACTTTAAGTAGGAACTTCAAAATAGTGTGATCTTTACAGCTTTCTACCCAGCATGATGTCACTGCAAGGGAGCACTTGCTCAGAATTAAAAGAACATTTCAAATTGCTGATGCGGTGTTTAATTCAATAGTCAGCCTCCATACAGCCAGGATAGCACAGTGTGGGGATTATGGAAAAAATAAGGGAAAAAAAAGCACATTTGTAGATTGGATCAGACTGTATATCATAGACAGTATTTTAAACAATGAATGCTCTGACAATGTCAAGGGTATTCTCCCTGACAAGACAGAATAAATAGGTGAGAAATTCCAAAGATCTGCAAGGTTTCTGGGTCCAAACTTTACAACCTGCAATGTGTTAGGACCCCAAATTTTGGATTAAAAGTTATAAAAATAAAATATCATTTGGTGATGTTGTGGGGGTGGGGGAAGGTGTCTCTTATTCCAGGAAATGTTTCCATTTCCACAATTGGGAAGCCTCATGATGAACTTACATTGCTTTCTAAAGAGCTGCATTTAAATGTTCTGTGGAGTCACCAAGTCCCATTAAATGGTAGAAAATGGAAAAACAGTGTACAAATTCCTTGAGGAACAGCATGATCAGAATCCATAAAAACTGCCTCTGTTGGCTTCCCTTACCACCTTCTCATAGTCTTGAGTGACTCCTTTGATTTCTTTTTAAATCCTGTGTGATCAGGCTAAACCTCGAGTCATAGGACAAAGCACCAAACTCTTCCAACATCCACAGGAACACTCAGCAAATCCTCCCTTTTCCCTGATCTCCTGACAACACCAGATGCCATGAGGCCTGGGGGACACCATCATCCTCCGTATGGGATTGTCAGACCTGCTCTGCTTCACCAGCACCTTTGGAGGCAGGTACACAACAGCCTCCCTCTTACATTTCAGCCGACTCAGGTTAAATGTGGGCACTGTCCACTATTTACAGAACCTGCCAGATCACAGGCACTAGGTGGCAGAAAGACACATAGGAACAGCAGGTATTCCAGCACTTATTTCGCTGTTAATCTGCTCTAAGTCTGAGCAGAAGAAAAAAAGCTGTGTATCAACCTGTAAACACCAGGGCTGCATTAATAAAATGCTCTAAGCTTAAGCCAAAAAAAAGCATACCTTTTCAAGTTTTGATTGTGTGTTTCATGGAAACAAGGATGAACACAAACCATAATTTCGGGGCAGGGAAACTACTTTTTTAATGTCATGCAGTATAAACTTCAAGGATGTTTATCTCCTGCCTTGCACTGCACAATATCCTGGCTGAGGAAGTTACTCCCTGTAGGCACACACTAGCTCTCATGCACAAAAGCCTTCATTAAAGTAAATGTTACATTCCAGGTAGGGAAATGAAGACAAATACAAACAATATGACTGTCAAGTGACAAAGTCCTCCAACTCTGCCTGTACCTTTGTCCCTCAGTGATTTTGAGATGCACAGTCTGAGTAGCAAGCAGAAACCAAAGAGCACAGGGAGAACTGCAGGGCATCTGCTTACCTATGTCTGGTGTAGGAATAAGTAAAGAATGTTGAATTGTTATCTTGTAGCAGGGTGGGCCAACACATAGCCAGCAAGGTAGATATCTGGAAATCTTGCAAGACCAACTACTGCTCAGTAAGGGGTACTGTTTTCTTTTCCCAGTTTGACAAAGGGTTTATCAACAATTTTATGCTCTTCAAAATCTTATTAGCAAGACAGAGTATATGCAATAAATAAGGCTAGTTTCAGCTCATAAAAAATAAAAAGAGCTTGCAATCCTACTTGTAGAAAGGACAGTAACACTTATAGAAAGGAATGGATCTCTGAATTCCTCATCCCATTGATATGAATAAGCAGCTAAAGCAAAACTAATTAATCAACTTTATATAGTCATCAAAATATGGATTTAGTTAACATGAGAGGTACCAAAGTAGTAACACACTTCCATTTTGACAGTACCTCAGACAATGAAACTCTACAAGGAGAAGATCCTCTCATCAACAAGTGATCCTTGTCTTTCTGTTACCTCAGAATAGCTCAGATGAATCTCTGACATCTTTTGAGATTCACTGTTTAAAAAGACATCAAAGACAAGTAGCAAGGATGGACCTGTCCAGGAAATTTGCAATTAGAGTTTGAACGGAGTTTAAATACCAAAATTGGTTTTTCAGCAGCATGGAAAGTCTGCTTATGTTAGTATTTGCACACTTCCATTTTTTCCTCCTCTATTAATGAGAAAAATTAAGCCTCTTAAGAAAGTTTCACTTACCTTGTAGATAAGGAAGCAAAACATAACTTGTAAGACAAATTTCAGACTTTGAAAATTCCAAATTTTACAACACATATGGAGATTATTTACCATTATATCAATCTGCATCTTACACATTTAGTCTATCCTTCACACAGAAAACTACATGGCACATGATCTGGCCCATGTAACTAACATGACCTGAAAAGCTGTCATGTAAGACTTGAAAAGCAAATAACAGCACACAAAGAAAACAACACAAAGAATTTTAAGAACTGCACATTAAACAATGACACAGCTTACATTTAGAACACTTCCTTCAGGGCAGTTTCTGCAAAGTAGAAACTGCCCTGCAGTTTCACTTTCTGCAAAGCAGAGCCAAGGTTAAAAGCCCTTGCTTGAAAGACAGAAAGCAGGTCAGCAGCATCAAAGAATTTACATATAATGAGTGACTACCAATGTGTTTAAAAAGTCATGCTTGCCAAATAAGGAAGCAATTAGAGAGAAGTGCAATGCCATGTAATGTCATGTCTAAAGGTTATGAAAACAGAAGTTTAGAAGGCTAAGGAGGTAAAGGGGAATAATGACTGTAATTACAGAACCAATGAAGTTCCCATTACCTTTTTATTTTTTCTGGTAATGAAAACAAATCTTCTTGAAATGTATTTTCACATAGAGGCATGGTAATAATTAATGAATAACTGATCATGACAGATTTGTATAAACAACAGTCACTTCTACATCAATAATAAAACACTTAGCAACATAAGATTAAAATGGGGAAAAGTGCCATTTCATTATATAAGGGTAGAGCTTCCCTAAAAAGTAATAAGAAAATGTAATTTGTTGGAAGCTTACATGAAACCTTGTCCAGAGAAGTGCAGCAGAGTTGGGGAAGGGTCTGGAGCACAAGTCCTGTGAAGAACAGTGGAGGGAGCTGGGGCTGTTTAGCCTGGAGAAAAGGAGGCTCAGGGGAGACCTCTGCAAGTACCTGAAAACAAGACCCCAGATGGGGGCCAGCCTCTGCTCCCAGGAAATAAGCAAAAGGAGAAGAGGAAGCGACCTCAAGCTGTGCCAGGGAAGGTTCAGGCTGGACATTAAAATTAATTTCTTCACTGAAGTGTTTGTCAGGCACTAGAATGGGCTGCCCAGGCAGGTGGTGGAATCACCATCCTTAGAAGTGTTCAAGAAACACCAGAATGTGGCACTCACTACTCTGGTCTAGTTGTCATGGTGGAAATCATTCAAAGATTGGAATCAATGCTTCAGTAGGTCTTTTCCAACCTAAATGATTCTGTGAGTCTGTGAAAGTAATTTTGGGTCTCACTCCTCTACTGACAGTGCAGCCAGACAGGGAGGCTAGGCCTCAGAGACCCAGCCCAACCTAAGACTAAGATAGCACAATTATGCATTAGAATCTCAAAACTAATTTCACACAAAGACCTTTCCCTACTGACTCAGTGCTTCCTTTGCTTTTAACATCAGAGAACTCACATAATCCAGACCACCTCCTGCTCCAGCCAGGGCCACCTGTTGTTTCTTAACATGTCAGGACCCTAGACAGCTCTGAGGTTAAAACAAATGATGTGCCACCCTCTGTTCAAGGTTGCAATTTGGAGAAGACAATGACAAGTTTCAATAAACTGCAACTCTCTTCTGCCAGCTGATTGAACAACCATGGAAATAAAGTTTCAGAAAGAATTTCTCACAGAAAGGTGGTTAAGCATTGGAATGGACTGCCCAGGGAGGTGGTAGAATCATCATCCCCAGAGGCATTCAAGAAATGACTGGACTTAGCACTCAGTGCTATGCTTTAATTGACAAGGTGGTGGTTGGTCCAAGATTTGATTTGATGCCCTTCAAAGTTTTTTCCAATCTTAATGATTCTACCGTTCTATGAAATCACAGTAGCTGGAGTAGTAGGACATCACATTACTTTACTATTTTTAAGATATTGTCAGACCCAGCAAGTAGGTTTTGAGCTTCCTATCAAGCTAAAACAAATTTTATTTTTCACTTAAAGCAATTCCCAAACCTAATGCAAATCCAGGGCAAACATGAATGCCAGAGCAGAAGAAAGCTCTTAACACAATGGGGATGCACTGGATTGAATATTCCCTGAGTAATAAGCACTACACAGCAAGCTGCTTGAATCTAGAGCCTTTCCCTCCACTTTGTTTTTGGGGCCTACTTCAGCCCCAGTTTAATGGCTAGGCTGAGGAGGGACAGTTTCCTATCAGCAAATATTTCAGCTTTGTGACCTGGAAGAGGATAGGGTAAAAGAGCAAACAACTTGGAACATACCAGCAGGGAATATCTGAGTCCCCAGTAGAGATGAGAGGTTATTAATTAGGCTCATGCTGAACCCACTCTCAGTACTTGCTGACATATAACAATAACTCTCAAACATAATGACTGAAGTTTCCATACAGCATTTCGAAAGACATATCCCTGGGCCAGACTCATTTCCCTGGCTGAGAAAATTACTCCATTCTGCCTCTTATACTCACTCACTCTGCTGCTTTAGTTTTCATCCTTTTACCGAGATATATTATACAAGAATTGTTACGATCTTTCACCTTTTGAAAACTGATTTATCTGATTTTGATACTCCCCAAAACTAAGCTCCTAAATTTTCCTTTATATTTCTTTATTCACATGATGAATCTTATGGGAGACAACACAAGCTGGTTGTTGGCTTTTGGTAAGAGATATATAAAATCACAGAATAGCCTGGGCTGGAAGAGACCTTAAAGATCATCTTGTTTTAACACCTTTCACTAGACCAGGTTGCTCAGAGCCCCAACCAACTTGGCTTTCAACACTTCCAGGGATGGGGCATTCACAGTGTCTCTGGGCAACCTGTGTCAGTGCCTTTTCACCCTCAGAGTGACGACTTTCTTCCTACTATCCTAAGTAAACATACTCTCTGTTAGTTTCCCTCCTGCCCTGTCACTACATATAAGTGTGCCCTCTGGTTTCATCTTCCCACAGTATCTCTAATTTTTTTTTAGAGCTCTCTAAGTCAATTAAGGAGAGATATTCAAGTGTTGCTGCTCTCCAGGCATGTCTAGATAGTCTTTAAAGGGCAGACAAAAATGACTGCAAAATGACTTTTTGAATGTTGAACAATACAGTTGTGGGGGACAGTGAACCAGCCAACAATACACCTGTCCTTCCTTGGAGGGAAGAAACTATTTAGGATACAGTTTGCCACTCTCTTTAGGGAAGAAGCTTTAGCTTGCCACCTTCACAGGCGTGGTGAAGCAAAAGGCCACCTGTCCAGCATCCTTTTCAGTGCATGTTAATTCTGTGTTTCTTATTGATTGTGCCCTTTAACATGCCCTGACCTGCAGGAGATAAAAGGTCAGATTTCTGTAAGCCCAGTAGCATTCATACAGAGATTTCTTGGGGCAGAAAGCTGAATTAAAGCCTTCAAAGAGGTCAGCTTCGAAGCTCCATCCTTCTCTGTTCTGTGTTGCTGAGAGCTGAATTTCACTCAGCCTTTTTGAAGGCTAAAGCTGAATTCACTATAGCAGCTGAGAGGTGCAGGGTCTCAGCACTCCACCACCACCCCAGCTGGCTACATACGGTCTTTCTCAATTGTGTCCAGCCAAAAAAAGTCACACTTGGAGAAAATGCCTTTTCCCCTAAGCATATAATCTTTTATATGTCCTGCAATTAGAAAGCCAGATTAGATTATTTTCTCTTTTTTGTATTACTAGAAAAGATTCTACACAAGTGGACCACCTAGACCTTCCATTTTTCTCTTGGTCTTCTGACAATGCCATTCATGACACCTAGAAACAGTAGATATTAGACCACTCCACTGCTAACAACAAAGTTAGCAACAATATCATGCCCTTTTTTTTCCCACTAAATAAGATTTTTTTGTGACTCTAGAATATGCAGAGAACCAGTAGATTAAACAGATTCCTTTTAACAGCATGCCCATGGTAGTCTCACTTACATTTTCATACCTTTCAACATAGATCTGCACTCTTTTCACAAAAAACAAATGTGACTCTGTCTTGGACTGCCAGAGCCTACATACCCTCTTTTTCATTCAGCTTCTCCTTTCTGTCAGCAAAGCAAAGGCACATTTGGGTGTTTCATTTCAGAGTTAAATCCCAAAGAGAAACCTTACCAGAACAGTTGAGTTTCATCGAGCTTTTTGTATGAAAATCTTGAAGGCCTGTGCAGTTTGTAATCTGTCATAAATCAAATCAAGATTCAACTGAAAAGTTTATGGATATTAATAAATTAATGGCCTGCATTTTTCATTCATGAAATAGTTTAGTGGCAAAGCTTCCACTAAAGCAGTGAGAATTTTCAGTAAGGTTTCATTAAGCCTGAAGAGGACACTTGTAGATACAACTGACTGGCAGACTCCGCACTCCAAATATTCCAGTGAAGAGGAGGTTGTTTTAGAACACTTTGCTAAAGATAAATTCTATATCAGAATTCAAAACGGGCAAGTCTTTCACAGTGAGTTTGGCAAAGTGGTGGGTCACAGGCTACACTGTTTTGTTTAAATCACTTCTCCCACTCCTACTTAAAATTCAGACAACCAAATTCAATACATCAAAGAAATGCAAGAGCTCCACGGAACTTGCAGTAATTCATATGTAACAGGACTCCATACAGAGCTCATTCCACTACAGAACAAGCACAAACCACTCGTGTTTCAGAGCAGGAGCTCTACTCTGTCAGGTCAGCCAGGGGTAGAGATTAAACATTTCCTCAGGCCTCTCAAACCACAGATACAATGAATGCCACTCATCCCAGGGAGTGCTCCAGGGAATAACTCCACACAGTTTCATATATTGGGTGAGTAAAAGGTGAAAAAATCCCCTTTCCAAGAGCATTGCACAGGAGGATGCAAGATTCCAGGCAGCCTGTACTCATCACTTCTCCCTTTCTCCCAGCTGCCAGACACAACAACATATTCCAAAAATGAAGGCACACAGGCAGACAGAGAAAAGAAAAGGTTGTTGGTTTGTTTTTTTTGTCTGTCTGCCTTTGACAGAACAGGTCGTTATGAAGGACAGACCTCTAAGGCAAAAGCTCACAACATAGTCAGATAAAACCCCTCCTGTAATTCCTAACATGTAGCATGTGTACATATGAAGAAATATCAAGCCCTAACATGGAGAGATTTCCTTGGTAGATAGAATGTTTTCAGTTACTTCCAAAGTGCTGAATGATGTAATTGTATTTTCTTATGTATCACTCACACACATCTACAAAGAGAGACTAGAGCAACAAAAACGGAATTAGAGACCATAATATGTGGGAATAAGCAATAAACAGGGAAAACAACAACTCCGTAAATTAATGAAAAAAATACTGCCATGATTTTGTAATAAATACATGAGAAGAGAAAAGTGCTCAGTGCTGACCCAGCAGATGAGGTAATAGTCTACACAGCTGAATGGACAGCCCTGAATTCATTTTCTCTAAACACTGTTGTAATTTATATCCATTTTCACAGCCACAGTGGTGCCTTAAAGAACCTAAAGCACAAAAGTAAAGCTCAGTCATTCAATTAACAGCCCAAGCAGCTGTGAGGATAGAAAATAAAACTATTTTCTCCATAAAAACCTGTAATTTCTATAGTGAATTTTAAATTTTATATTCCATGTATGAATTTTAAATGGAGGGTAATTTAGGCTAGCATTTCTCAGCATTCTGACTGCAATTAGGATGTGTGGTATGTTTAATACCGGTTTTGATTGTTCACGGTTTTCCAGGATTTGGCTTGGGATCTATCTCCAGCAGCCTTTCCATAGCATTCTAAGCACAGAATTCCAAACCCCAGAGAACCCACAGGCTGCAACACAGCCTCTACTGCCTTATTACTGCTTTATTTCTGTTTCTTCCCTCAAATGAAACTACTGCAAGTCCCAAAAAAAGTGGGAAGAATATCAAAGTACAGAGTAAATTGCTCTTAACACACCAGCAAAGTAAAAAATCATTTTCACTCAGCTCAGTTTTGCAGAGACAGCTGTTTTATCACTCAAGTAAGTAGCTAGACATCCACTGAAGGCAAAACATAAAGACATGGCAATCAAAAGACAACTTTCAAAGTAAAACCTGTAGTTTTAAAATTTACTCTTTCTGACAGGAATTTGGAGTGCACTGCCAGTAAGTGGTAGTTAGGCATATGTTAGTGAAAGGAAAAAGACTCTGAAAGCGTAATTTCAGAGAAAATACTTTTTGAAAGGCCATGAATTCTGCTGGAAAGGCTACTCATCAAAGCCAAATGCACACCTTTCATATTTTTGCAAGCTGTACTGTATTTAACTTCTTTGAAAGCACAATAGGATATTAACATATGTGCCAGAAGATGGAAGAAACTTTCTAAATTGACAGGGAAAAAGCCTATGAAGTGACTGACTTAGACTGCTGCCAAATCAGGAATCCTGCACAATTTGTGTTTTCCATATTTACTCAAGTTTTTAAGGGGACTTCAGAAATGAACTATACCTGACCTGCTAATGAGATATTTTAAAAAAATAAATTTATATGGCTTCCAAAACCCTGATCTGTAGAACATTAAAATAACATCAAATTAACTTGAAAATTCCACAGACAAATGTCATCACAACATGCTAATTGAGAATGGAATCAGGGAATTTCTGTGATTTGAAAAGACCAAAGTAACACACAGTAACAAATGGAGAGAGCAAAGGAAAAACATAATCACAGAATCATTTAGGATGGAAAAGAACTCCAAGGTCATCAAGTGAAACCTTTGAGCCATCACCAGCTTGTCAACTAACCCAGGGCACTGAGTGCCACATCCAGTTGTTTCTTGAACACTTCCAGGGGTAGTGACTCCACCACACTCTTTACCATGTGAGGTCCTCTTTTACCACTAAATTCTACTGGATAAGACTAAAAGTACAGTGACTTGGATCATGCCAATACAGAATGTACCAAAATCTCACACAGGCATTTAAAACCTATCCTTCAGATATGGAAAACCAAACATAAAATGCATTTCATGTAACTTAATTCCACTGGAGTTCTGCTCTAGGTTGCAGATTCACATCCTGGCTGAAGTAAGAATGGCCCACAGTGGGCCATCTGGTCCCACCTCCCTGCTCAAGCAGGACCATGCTAGGGTTCATGGCATGTGAGAATTGTGTCCCAATGGTTCTGGGATCTCACTGGTGAGGGAGACTCCATGCTCTCTCTAGACAACTCCTTATATTCAGGTAGAACTTCCTGGGCATCAGTTCCTGCCCATTCCTCTTCCCATTGCTGGACCCCATGGAGCACAGCCTGGTCCATGCTCTGTGCCCTCCCTGCAGACACTGACAGACAGGGATAAGGTCCCCTCTCAGTGTCTCCTCTCAAGGCTCAACAGCCCCAGCTCCCTCAGCCTTTCCTCATCAGAGAAATGCTCCAGTCCCTAAATCATCTTTGTTGCCCTCCAGAAGCTCCATGTCTCTCCTGTCCAGAGAAGCCCAGAACTGCACACAGCACTCCAGGTGATCCTGACCAGGGCTGAGCAGAGGGGCAGCAGCATCACTTCCCTGACCTCCTGGCACTGCTCTTCCCAGTGCACCCCAGGACACCATTGGCTTTCTTGTCCTCCAGGACAAGAAAGAAAGACCCTCCAGGGCACCCCTGGCTCATGGACAGCCTGCTGTCCAGCAGGACCCCAAGGTTCTTCTCTGTGGAGCTGCTTTCCAGCAGGTCAGTCCTCAGCCTGTGCTGCTGTTGTGGCTGCTCCTCCCCAGGTGCATGACCCTGCATTTGCCTTCACTGAATTTTAAACAGTTGTTCTCTGCCCATCCTTCCAGCTTGTCGAGGTCCTTCTGAAGGGCTCAGGACTGGCCACTGCCCCCAGCTTTGTGTCACCAGAAAACCTGCTGAGTAAGCAAACTCAGATTCTGCTAATCCCTCAGGAACTGCTTGCTACCCCAACCACACAACTGAACTGAAAACTGCCTTGTGGGATCTGCAGAGGAGTACCCTCCAAGAGCCGAGCATACCTTGCTTTTATAAAAGAATACTACCTCTCCTGACAAGGCTTGTTTTATCTGTGTTCCTATACCTTCAAAGCCACAACAAAGCTATCAGAATAACATGAGAACATTATTACACAGTGTTACTACAGGGAGAAAAAAGCCATCTAGACAACAAAAGAATAGGCAGCAGCAAAGCAACTGCAGCTCCTACCTGACACCAATGATGAGCAAATCATTTTACAGTTCAAAAAATGACCATGAAAACGTGTTCTTTTCTAGAACACTTTGAATTTCACTCCAGGTGTGCAGATTACTCTGGTATTGGACTAATGGAGTAGTACTTTCATGGAAGGAGATGTCTCATCTTTATGCAGGATTCATATACCCACAGCAGGACAAAGCAGAAATGCCAGAAGCGTTACTCTGTGGGAAACAGGTGCAAAATGGGATTCGTGCTCCTTGCCTGCATCCCTGCAATGACTTTCTGTCTCTGAGGTCTGTGCTAAGCTGCATGGACCCCACAGAGCGTGCCAGCAGCCCAGAAAGCATTGGTGGGGAGTCAGTTGATCCCCTAACTGTGATTAAAAGGCCAACTAGAAAGAGATACTAACAAAGATTGAAGAATGGCAGCAGTAGGTGGGGAGGCCTGGGGGCTACCTAGGAGGGAAGAAGGCAGAGACAAAAACGTGAAAAGAAAAGAAGGATCAAGAACTGAAGCAGCAGACCAGGAAGCTGTCATCATTCTCCATCAGAGAAGGGGACACTGATCCAAAGGGATACTGTGGGTAGCAGATGTCTTTGATGAAAGCCAGCATGAAAGCATACTGGAATGAGAGAGTTTTGAAAAAATACTGATTTCTTCTCACCCTCTTACCTGTAGCAGAATTAACCACGAATACAATTTTAGTAGAATGTACATGCTAGTTCACCTTACTTTTATATTACCAAAACACCTGTTGCTATCAACAAAAGGTGAAATTACTGTTGTTTTACAACTTTTCCCCCTCTCAGTCAGCCACCAGCTCAAAGTTCAGCTCAGGCATAGAAGGATCCTGTCCCAACTGACAGGATAGAGCTTTTCTCTTACAGATCTAAAGACAAAGTGTCTATTATAAGAACTTCTGAAATCAAGACCTCTGTGAGGTCTCTTGGCAAATCAGGTTTGGTTTTGATCTGTCTTGTACACTGTCATCTCCATGGAGAAGCAAGGGTAGCAGAGTCATGTAGAACATTAGCCCTTGACAAATGTATGACAAAAACCCAATTAAGCTGGTGACACTACTTAGGAGCAGGGAAACTTAAAACCCAAACTGCTTTTCTGTAGCTGGAGACGCTCTTGAAGGAATGAAAATGCAGTTCACCAATGTGAAGATAAAACTAAGTGGGATATGAAAGAAGCAGCTCTGCTGAATAAAAAAGGCAGCCTTTTTGCAAGCTCACATATCTGTAAATATCTGGTCATTAAATCACTTGACAGAGCAGTTACTCTAGATTCCCTTCACTGCAGCTGTCCTCAGAACTGCCAATCCAGAGTGGGTACCAGCCATCACATTAAGGTCCCTGCCAGGTCAAGTTGGCCTTCCAGGTCACCTAACCCAGGGCAAATATTATCCTCAACTAGAGCTGGCAGAGAGAACCAAGTGCAGTGTTCCATAAAGCAGAGAGCTAGCAGTACTCACAAGAGGAAAGAAAAGAGAAAATATAGCTGGGACATAGTTATTGACATGCATTTTACAAACTAAATGATTGTGAAAATCAAGTTTAGATGGTTAGCAAGAGTAATACTGCATGGAGGTAACAGGCATATCAAACTTCATAGTACAGGAAAAATGGAAAGAAGGGCCAAAAGCTTGTATTTAAAAGAGTAAAACCTGGAATTATATCTTGCATAGCTGATTATTGGGAATGAGGAGTTCCTGGCAGGATCCAAATGCTAATAATAAAGCAAGCAGGCAGGATCTAATTTACATTGGAGTAGAACCATGCCAAACATTTTCTAACTTTGCCTCTACGTTTTTTATCTCTAATGAACAAAGACCTTTTGAAAGCACAAAAAGCAAGCTTCTGGTCTACTAGGAAATATTATTTATTTTGTAGGCTTCATGTAACAGCTGGTTTCAGAAAAGAGTACTCAGCCTTACTTGCTCAGTGGGAGCAGATATCAAACTTTAGAGAGAAACCAACATTGCTAATTATCACTATACAGGTTTTCTTTATAACTTCCTTATCTCTCAGATGGTCTATTCTCAAACAAACAGATATTTAATATGAAATTCGCAAAACACAAGGACTACCTTGGCACCATAACAATCTGGTGTAAATGCATGCCTGAACATGGTAGTATCTGATCACATCTAAAGAAAATATTGTAGAAAATAACGTAGCATCAGAGAATAGTTTGGGTTGGAAAGGACCTTAAAGATTATCGAGTTCCAACCCCACTGCCATGGGCAGGGATACTGTCCACTAGACCAGGTTGCTCAGAGCCCCATCCTTAAATAGTTCCAGGGATAGGATATGGAGAACTTCCTGCTTCAGTACCTCATCACCCTCATGGTAAAGAATTTTTTCCTAACATCCAACCTAAACTTAGTGCCTCTGTCAGTATGAAGCCATTCCCCCTTGTTCTGTCACTCCAGACCCTTGTAAATAGTCTCTCCCCATCATTCCTGTAGGCTCCCTTCAGGAACAGGAAGGCCACAATTAGGTCACCTCAAAGCCTTCTCTTCTCCAGGCTGAGCAATCCCAAATCTCCCAACTTTCCTCAGAGCAGAGCTGCTCCATCCCTGTAATCAACTTTGCTGTTTCTCCTCTGGACTCAGTCCAACAGGTCCATGTCCTTGTCATGAAGGAATCCTCCTTCAGTCAGACTAGACAAATAGAACTCATTCACTATATAAAAACGATGGCTAATAAAGGATGAGAAACTGGGGAAAAGAAAACAAGAAGTAATTGTTATCCAAGAAACCACAATACCAAAATTACGAGTCCTTAGCAGAATTTCACTCAGCAAAAGGGTACTGTCAGCTAAATCCTGGCCATGCTGAAATCAGCTCTGTTGACTCAGAAGTAACCAGGCTTCACTTCCTCTATTTCACCACATACTTTGTTCATCATTTCACCACTGTAGTTCTTTCTGCATTCCTATACTGGCCTGAGTATCACAGTGGCTCTCTAGGTCTCTTCCTTTTGTTTGTTTTTTTTTTTTCCTTTGTGTGCAGGAAAAGGAATAGTGGGTATAGCATCTCAAGTAAAACAGTAAAAAGAAAAAGTAAAAAGAAATAAAATAAGCCCTTAAAACCAACTTTTCTTCCCCCAGCTTCTCTCTCCTTCCCACTGACAGCACATGGGACAGGACATGGGGGTTTTGGTCAATTTGTCACCCAAGTTCTTCTTCTGCTGCTCAGGGAGAGGAGTCCTTCCTCTATGAGACCGTGGGGTCCCTTCCCACAGGAGACAGTTCTCCATGAACTTCTCCAGCATGGTTCCAATCTCATGAGCAGCAGTGCTCCCAAAACTGCTGCAATGAGTTCCTCCCATGGGCAAACAATCTTTCCAAAACTGCTGCAGCGTGGGTCTCTCTTCCCATGGGGTGCATCCTCCAAGGACAGGCTGCTCCAGCCCTCTCTCCACCAGGTCTCCCACTGGATCCCAGCCTCCTCTAGGCATCCACCTCTGGTCTGACCCAGGATGCCACGACTTTCCCAGAGAGAGTGGTCCCACAGGAGACAGCCTTCAGGAGGTTTCTGGCAATCCCTGGCCGCTGGGTAACCTCAGCAAGGGGCAGCCTGTGGCTGCAAGAGATTTCAGCTCAGTGATTCCAGCTCAGTGATTCCAGCTCTGTTTGTGAGGTTATCCTGGGCCGACTCAGAGAGACAGGAGCGTTGTGTGGTGATTCCACAGAGACAGCCTTTATTGTCCAGCAGCTCTGCAAAGGGTAGCCAGGGCTGACACCTCCCTGCTGAGCTGGGCAGAAGCTGGGGTTTTTATGGGGGAAGGCCAGGGTTGTACAGGGGGGAAAACCAATGCGTTACAAAGGATCAGCATAGTCACCAAGCATGGTGGGACAGCTCACCATGACAAGTGAGGATGGTCCCATCTAAGGGGTATCTCTTCAGGAGAGGGTTGAGATAAGCTTAACACAGCTCCCTGAGGGCACATTCCTCCAGGGGAAAGCCTTGGCAGGCTGACCTGCCTCCACATCCACCCACTCCAGTGTGGGCACCTCTTCTGTGGGCTGTGGGTGGATCTCTGCATCCCCCATGGATCTCCATGGGCTGCAGGGGCACAGCAGCTTCATCATGGTCATCACCATGGCCTGCAGAGGAATCTCAGCTCTAGTGCCTGGAGCACCTCCTGCCCCTCCTTCTGCACTGACCTTGGTGTCTCTATGTTGTTTCCCTCACATGTTCTCACCTCCTCTCTATCTGGAATTAAAAATGCCCCACTATCTTTGTTTTTTATTTTCTTATATGTGTTATCACAGAGGCATTGCCATCATCTCTCACTGGCCCAGCCTTGGCCAGCAGCATGTCCATCTTCAGAGCCATCAGGGATTGGCTCTGCTGCATGTGGTGGAAGCTTCTAGCAGCTTCTCATAGAAACCACCTCTGTGGCCCACCCCCCACTACCAAAAACCAGGCAGTGCAAAACCAACACACCTGTGAATCACCCTGTGAAGATATAAGCCTGACTTTGTGGAACTAAATCATAAATAGTGCTGTACCCCTGGATTATGATGTGTGATTGAATGCACTTCTTCATGCACCCTTATGAGTGCAAACGGAACAGTGTGAAATTGGGCGCTGATCTGGCTTTGCTACAACAGACGCCCTTTTGTTCTTGTAGCTGCTGCTTCTTGTGCAAGTCCAGCAGGTAAGAGGATGAAGATAACAAAAATACCTGACAGAGGCTGTAACCAGGTGAGGGTTTGCCTCTTGTCCCAGAAGACAACAAGCAACAGGACAAGAGGAAATGGCATCACCTTCACCACAATGACTTCTTCCCTTTGGCCACTCCACAATCTCTCATTACCACTGGACTTAAAAGGCTGCAAACACTTTGGTCACATCCCTTAAAACTGTAAGTAAGGAGGTGATAGATACTTGAAAAAAATTGGTCTATCAGCCTTCCATAGTACATTTATCCTTATCTGACTGGCTTACTAAATGTCCCATCAGCACAAGGCAGCAGCACCCTTCTATTACAGCAATATACCTGTGCTTAAACCGTTCTGTGAATCTAGATCTTGTCCTAAAATAAAGCTCCTGCCGTGGCAGAGAATGAAGGCACCCAAATACATCTGCACAACTTGGGAGCTCAAAAAAACTATTTCAGGTCTCAGAGTTAATTCTATTCTTTGGATAGAATTTGGGTCATTTCCTCCACAAAAAATGATCATCTGGATCCAGTGGTTTTCATCCAGACCTTCTGAAACTAGAGACTATTAGTCCAGCACATTTTACACTGAAGAAAATACAGCCAATGGAGACTGCTTTCATGAGCCAATATTAAAACAGCTCTATTGAAGCCACCAAACTGGCATGCAGAATCTCAAACCTCTGCCCTAACCCCACTCTCAGGATTTTATAACTAATTTTCAGCTTATAGATCAAGGGCTCAGCTAGGAAAGCGTGTGGAATTGTGCAGGCAGTAATGTACCCTATAGGAAAATATCCTGTGAATGCCTCCAGCAGTCTCTGGGACTGATGGACTGGACTACAATCAGTGAGCTTAAGCCACAGTCTTGGACTCAAGTATTCCTCCTTCAAACCATCTGCTAAGCCAGGTATGTTTTCATGAAAACTGCTCTTCTCCACAACCTATCCAGACTGGCACTGCCAACTGCCCCCAGCCCCAAATGCCCGTAACTGGCAGAAATCTCTAGGACAGTTTTTGAAAAAGAAATTATAGAAGAAAAAAGATAACATTTCTGCACTGAAAAGAACTATTTCCTTCTTCACTTGGGATTCACAGTTATATTACAAAAGTCCAAATTCACTAGGCCATTAAATATCATATGTTGGCTCAGTTCACACCAGTACTTTCCATTTCCTTACCTTTGCCTGCCATTACAGACTAACTTTTTGGCCACCACATTCCAAAGTTTGAATGATTGGTTGGTAGTTACTGGCCAGTAGACAATCTGCAACACAGATTGAATTGCCAAATTTCTCCTTAAAGACTCCAAAAGTACAAGCTCTGTAGATCAAGAAGGAGAAAGCAGCCTGGATTCTTGGTCTGAACAACCTCCATATGCAGGATTTATCCAGTGCATCCTGAGGGAAAAAAAACCACTACTGTGCTATTTTCCCTACAGCCAAAATGTCACATGGAAGCCAGTGCCTGCCACATGGGAATCATTCAGGTGATAAAAGTACTTCCAGGAGAGAACCACCAGCCCCTCCCCTCCATATCATATCAGGTTATAAGGTCTCTAAATCAATAATGGCTGCCTACATTAAGTCAATTTCTGAGCTGTGCAGAAAGATGTAATGCAGCAGAGCTCTCATTACATGTACAGCTGGGCTCACACTCCCCTCTAAGCAAGAAGACATAAAGGAACTCTTGAAAGTCACTATATAATCTTTCTACAAGATTTGTAACTTTGCTACCCCTTCTTAATAGCTTCAGCAGTGGCATAACCTTCCCTGACTTTGTTCAAGCCTGCAGACTCCACTAAGCCACACTTCCATCTGTGTTTAGGAATATGTGGGAGAAGAATAGGCGTCTGCATCTCTGCTACACAATACCTTCCGAACATAATCTGGTATCCTGCTACATTCCAGTAAAATTTACAAGACCCATATCAAGAAACCAAATAACAACACGAAAAAATAGAAGTATGTAGCGTTCCATAAATTCCTACTCATTCTCTTACCAGGTGGTAAGAGCAGGGTATGAAATGGACCCAAACTTAAGCCTCAAATAAGACAGTACAGGTATTAAGCCTATTTTAATAAGTATCTTACCAAAAAAGCCAACTACTGCAGAGAGAAAATTAATATAATGTGCTGATCACTGAATAATTCAAATATATAGTCATGTATACAGTAAAACATCTTTAAACTGTATAAGACGAATTTTAGTAAAAAAAATTAAATAAATAAAATGAAAGGCCAACACATGGACAGCATATAAAGGATAAAGCTTTTTCAAGAACAAAAAGCACCTTTCTTTCACTGCACCTGTAGGTGGAAGTCTTGGTATATAAACAAGTTCACTGCCAGTAAAACCTCTGCATTAAGGAACAATATCCTTTTAGTATCTTATCAGTTATATAAAAATTACAATAAAACAAACAAAGCAAACCTAACTGTGTTGCCTTTGGGCAGATTAAGACCCACCCTTATTTCTATTTTTACACCCCCAGCCAGACAGCTCCTATACCCTGAAGTCCCTCTGTTTGTGTTTCCCATTTCCTCTTCGAGTTGAGCCTTTTTGCTCTGTACTTTGCAATCCCACAGCATAACATTTGTAGTTCTGACCTGTAGGTACTGTAAAAATTATATTTCAGTTGTGCACCCAATGAGTAGAAACATGAGCTCTCGTATTACTTAGGAAAGAGAGTGATGGATGCTCAGTCACTTTGGATTTGAAACACAAAGGCTGAGTCAGAGCAGCTGATCCCTTCTCTGCCTGCGAAACTGACAACTCAACTGAACTCAACTGAAAATGACACTTTGCAGCCACATCCAGTCTTTCCCTTTCTCTCTGTTACAACTGGAAAGGTCAGCATCTATTTATGTGTTTACACGGACTGAGACAAAGCCCATTTGGCATGTGCATTATTGTGAGAGCTGCAGCTGGTCTGAAGCTGCACAGATAAATTTGGCCATAACACTCTCCCAAACTCGACCAGCCTCGAAGTAAACAAGTCCCCGGGTCAGGAAACGATTGGTTGGACTCAAATTCAAACAGGGGATCCCAGCCAATCCCATTCAATCCTGAATGCAGACATATCATTGGCCAATGAGTTGGGTGGTGTTGAGACCTCAGCCAATCAGGTGTTCAAGCATGGGAATTTTGAACCCCCTATAAAGGGTGTGTCTATCAATAAACTGTGGCTGTGTTGCGTGATCCTCGGTGTGTCGTGTGCCTGTCTCCAAAGCTGAGACCCCAATGTAACACATTATAGCAGATAAAATCCACAAAAATCAGGCTCACCCAAGGCAGTCTGGCTGAGCTGCTTGGCTGGAGAAATTGAGCAAGCCAAGGCTGACCAAAACCCATATCAACAGGGGACAGAAAGCAACTCCTTGGTCTGACTCAAATCACTTCAACAAGGGCATGTTTCCTATCCTTCATTTAATTACTTCAAACCAAACACATTCCAGTCCAAGTTTTTTAGCATGAATTTGATTTTTGCCATCAGATGTGTTTGCATCTTGTCTCTAAGGAGCAGTTTCAGAAACACTGTGGCTCTTGCTTAACTGACCAGCCAGAGGAGAGGATGCTCTATTACAGCTTTCCTAATGTGCCACACAAACTGGTCCAATTAAGGAGCCCTTAATTAGTAAGGGTGAAATCATAGTGAATGCAGGGGTTTCTCTTAGCTAAATATTAAGCCACATTTTTTTGTTTTGATCACCCTGATGCCAATGGCTAGAGATTATCCAGGACTGAAGGTGATGCCTTAAGTTTTAGCTTTCATATTATCCAGATTCTGTATTGTGTTAGTATATAACTCCGAACTTCATATAAAGTGTTAGCAAGTTCTCCTCACAGATTAGTTAGACAAAACAATCTTTCTCCAGCCTGAGAACCAAGGACATCGTTGCAGCTTCAGGCCCCAAAAAATATAAACAACAGCATATTGAAGAGAGCAAAATGAGAGGATGGGACTTCATAACCTCAGGCTGAAATTGTTCAATTAACCCCAATATGTAAATGGACCAAAATTTATAAAAGTGATAAAACTTTTGATTGTGACCATGGTCCATCTCGGGTGTAGCCTCAGCCAGGCTCTTGTACTGCCCAAGGTGTATTTTTGAAGGCCTTTTTAATAAATACCTACTTAATTCCTTTAACATTGTCTAGCCTCTGTTCTAGGTAGCGTCTTAAGGCATCAAAGGGAAGACTCATGCTCCAAAAGAGCACAATTTATCAGGTCTCTACAGAGAATATTTAATCTCCCAGTTTATGAAAGGCACTGTAAAACACAACTGCTTGAACAATAACAGATATATTAGTTGCTTTCCCAAAATGTAACTTTTATTTGACAATATTTAAATACCTCTTCACCTTTTAGTATACTATGTTTTCCACATGTCCAATAACTAATGCTTATCACATTTTCATTTTTAGTCAATATATGTAGCCCCAATCAAGAACAGTCTGCATATTAAAGTAGGTGTAGGGAGCAGGAAAAAAAATGAAGGGAAAAAATGAAAAGAACAAAAGGGAAAGCATCAAGAAATTTCCCTAAACCCTAACTAAATACAAAGGCAGACAAGGAAGTACTGTTTAGATAACAGAATTATTTGAAATAGAAATAAAAGCTGATAAATAGAATGTCTGTAGACCTAAAATTTACGTCCATATCCAAGACATCAAGAAAAAAATGTAACAAATGATAGCAAATATTCCACTGTATTTCTCCAAGCAGCTATTAATTATAGAACATTACTGAGAACATAGTATACTGCTACCAAAAAATTAACAGAGCACATCAAAAATCAACAGGAAGGGCAGTAATTCCTGCCTCCTGGCAACACTGCAGCCCATCAGATCCTAGCCCACATTGCATCAGGTTGTTTCCCATTTTACACACAATTTTTGGATTGCCTAGGTCTAAAATCAGTCCAACAGAGCAGAGCGCTTTCACTAAGGTAGGAAACATTGTCCTCCTAAAGGTGTTGACTTTTTTACACAGCTCTAACTTCACTTTCCACCCTGGATCTGCACAGCAGCTGGCTCCCATCTAACCCTTCCCAGAAACTGCTGCTCCTACACCTCAGCCTTTGCTAGAACCAAAGTGTCACTTCCTTCCTCTGGATGTTTTTCCTGTTATTCTTAGCATGCTATAAGGGAAAAAGCCTGCAGACTCTACACCAAACTCCCCTTCCCAACCTGAATTTTTTCTTTTCCTGAAATAATTACAAATTATTCTACTTGCTGCAGGCTATAACTGTAAGAGCAGGGAATGTGCTTTGAAACAGCACCAGCAGGATGACACAAAATCTCTGTCTAAATGAAAGTTGTTGTGAGCAATCAAGAAAAACCAAATTAGCTCCCAAAATTTAATAGGTACCCTGAATGAAAAGCACAAATCACACAGCACAATCATCAAATAATACACTGTTACCCAATACAGCATTCAGAAAATCCAGAAAATGTCAGAAAATGTCTCCATTTTCTATTTACAATTAGAGCAACATTTTCTCTGCCTTTGTATTAATGGTGGGAATTTAAACTTTAAATAAATATTTATGTGATATGTGTGATTAGGAAAATATAATCTTTCTCCTGATCACAAAGTACTCAGAAACAGATGCCACATTTCCCAAGTTTTTTTGTGGTTGATAGTTATTTCTTTTGGATTTCTCCAACACCATTTGTGATGACTGTTCATGAGAAGCTCAGTGCAAGTAGCCACTCTTGTAACTGACAGCTTCTGCAAGTGAAACTTTACAAGGGATTTGAGCAGCTGAGGAATCATATTTTAGTAATTTAAAATAATTTACTGGTACCAAAAGTGTCTAACTGCTTCAAGTGAAACACAATTAAACCAGAGATTTTTTTTCAATTAATTGTTTTATTTTGCCAGATTAAAAAGTTGAAGTTTAATATTTGGAATGTCTTTTGAAATGTATTCACTCCTTTACCCTCCAAAACAATACATGGCAGAGTGAAAAGTTACATTAGATTTAACTGCAATTTTTAACCTCTTAGGGGATGGAGAAAGGTGACCTCAGAAATTTACTTCAGTTCTTCCTTGCTATAGGGAAAATCAGATATTTGCACAAAAAAACCTAACTGTTGTGGTGAGCAGCTTTTTCCTCCCTAGTGCTAAAGATAGTCTGAAATTTGTTTTTGAAACTCCGAGGAGGAAAAAGATAGAAAGGAGTGAAAAATTATTTCAAAAAAACATTTGAAACTGGGGCTTGATGCATTTCAACTCCAAAGCAGATGAGTGCTGGTTCATGTTCCTCTCATATGGTTTCAAGTTACATCCTAGCTATTCATGTGGTTACATCCTGCTTACTCAGAGCAGCTAAAAATGACTGCAGGAATATATGGAAGCCTGGTTTCTCCCATTCCAGTCAGATGGTGAAGGGTGGGAAATGCTAGTCATGTCTTACGTTATGCCTCAGTTCAATGCTGCAGGACCAGAGCTGATGGCTGAGATTGCACACGGTGGGAAGTGTGTGTCTCTGTCCCATCAGGGGCAGCAGTCCTGGACACTCACCAACACACACAGTTCTGTGTCCTGTTTAATGAAGGTCCACAGTGATGACAAGATACATTTACAGGCTACCCATGACCTTTAGTGGGGAGCCTGGCTTCTCCTGACTGCTGAGTATTGACCAGTTTCTCTGCAGGAGGGGAAAGATGGTGCAGTCAATGAAATATCTCATTTCTGCTTCCAAAAATTTTAATTCTCAAAATCAAGGGGTAAAATGACACAGAGGGATAGACTAAGAGGAACTACTTCCAGCATGTGGAATTACTGGTTCATGCAAAACTCTGCAACATCAAATTCTGTCCTCATAAACTGAAATGGAGCACTGAATTACTATTTCCACATAAAAACTTTTCTCTTTTGCAAGCTTCTCCCTCGGTGGGTCAAAAACTTGAAAAAATAAAAGGAGCAATATAATCACTCAAAGTCTAAGGAAAAAAGAGGCAGCAACAGAGCTGATAAAAAGAAACACCAACAGCTGAAGTATTACATTAAAAAAAATAGAAGTTAAAATTAAATGTCATAACACCACCAAAACCCTTTAACCTCTTTACTTCAAAGAAAAATTGGAAAACTAATGAACTGATACTAAATTTATATTTCCATGATAAAGCATTTTTAGTGGAAAAGCACTCTGTCAGAAAATGCTGACCCAGCTGTAAGAATTTTATCTACAGACTGCTCAGAAGAAAAACTATTCTATTTTGTATTGCTCACATTCAGAAACAAGTGACATTTTACATGGTAATTTTGGACATATTTTTGTATAACATGAAATACGAGTTCCCTATTTAGTTTTGAGTTACATTATCCTATACGTTAGTCCCTGGTTCAGGACTGAGAAATCTTCTGAAATCACCAAACTGCTCAAGCCCAGCAATATGGATAGAGCCATTTTTATTTATTCCACAGGAAATATTTGATTATGTTGACATAGCTGTGGCCCTTTACATTCCTGTTACATCCCCATGGCATTTCAGAGTATTAACCATATTTTTTGAGTTGTTTTAAGCTTCTGGATAGTTTTGAAAGGAATATTTCCCAGAAAAATTGCTTGCAAGCAAGCTAATAACAGACACCATTCTTCAAAGCCAGAGCCTGAAAAATTTAGGCTAGTAATATTTAAAAGCCTAAAATTCAGGCTTGAAACAAAGAAAGGAGTAGGAAAATGTGTTTCAAAATTGACTGCAAATAAATCCTCCTTAGCTTTTAAGCCTATCAGGATTTTGTATGATAAATGCCTACAAAATTCCTCTGGGCAAAATGCATATATAACAGATAAAATTAGAGGCAGTGGTACTTGCAAGAAAAGAAGGAGCAGTAATGAGTAGCATTTATCAGAAACAAACTGCCCATCACCTCATTAAAGGGATAACATTCTAGGGCTGGAACACGACGAAAATTCCCTTTTTCCACCACCAAACCTAGAGCAGCATCTACCCACCCCCTCTGCAGCATGCTTGACAAGTCTGAGGACACTGAAGCTGCTTAGCTCATGTTGTCCCCCAGGAGTTCCTTTCTTCAGGACTTACCAGATCTTTACTCTTGATCTGGCCAACTGATAAACTTTTGGAACCAGTCTTAGGATCCCGGGAACCAGTGGAGTTGTAAAGACTGATTTCTCTCTAACCTCTATGAAGGAGGCCATCCAGCATGCTGCTCTTTGCTGTGCAAGGACGTAGGACACCACATCAGCCAAGCAGAGTGCTAGGTTTTAATTTAAAAAAAACCCAAATCTGAAATCCCAAGTCCATCACAGAACAGTGACCTCCTTCTGCCAGCCCAGGTGGGGCTTTCCTGAACCTTGGAAAGGACAAGCACACTTCGAGCACCTGTTGCCAGTGTCTTTGTAGTACAAAGTTCACAGCTCTGCAAAGGATTCTGGTTTTCTCCAATAAACAGTGCAATATAGTAGCAGCCAATCACACTAATCATCATGAACAAAACTTACAGCTACTGCTCTGCAACACACCATAAATTTCCTATCAGCATCCAGAAGAGTTCAGTCCAGCTGGGAAACCCCTTTCCAGCTGTACTGCAGGAAAAACCCATTTGCCAGGCAGGTTTCAGCATCTACTTGTTTGCTGAGCTTGCTGGGACACAAAAGCTAGGAGCAGGCTGGGGGGGGCAGAGGTCCATCATCCAGCTCATGGCAACAGGCACAAGTGACAAGATAGAGAGGACCTGGCATCCTGAACAACACAGCTGCAACAGAGCTCCTCTGGATTATGTCAACACAGGGGCTGCTCCCATCTCCTCTGCTCCACACTGCAGCTTCCCCTCACTCCTTCTCCATTAAAAGAAACTCATTCAAAGTGATAATTTTGTTTTTGAGATCTAAAAACTATTAAAAAAAACCCAAAAACAAACCCTAAAACTACTTTGATGTTTTATTTGCAGGATGAAGTTATCAAGTAAGAACTCTGCTACACATTTAACTGAAACAGCAGCAAACGAGAAGCCCTGTGTGAATGACTCAACACTGGGAGGCTGAATAAATCCCTATTATCTTGAATTTGACTGATTAAAGTAGCATGTAAATCAATTAATAAAGCCAGAAGTTTGGCTTTAAGTGTGTAGCCACATAAAATATTTGTACTCAACATACAAAACTCAATATAACAAACTCACTATTTAGTATCAGGTCCTATATTATTTAAAAATACAAGAAGCAGCCTAGATCAGCATTACAGATTTCCAGCTCTCAAAAACCTTGCACTTAACTGAAAGCACTTTTGACAGACATTAATAACCAGCCACTTCCAACATGCAAAAATACAGCAAGAATCAACAAAGTCAAGCTGGGCTTACGTTGTTTGCCATCAATGAACTTCATTAATCTGGAAGTAACTTGGGACACTTTCACACAGAACACTGTCCCATCTTGGCTACACAGCTCTGAACTGAAACAATTGTACATGAGGGATCAGGCTCACTGTGACTGTGATCCCTGACAGAAATGCAGAACTCACCCTCTTAAAATAGCCAGAACTAAGCATTTTAAAAATCAAGACAGGTGACCCAATTTCATCCCTTGTGTACATCCCAAAAAAACAGCCAGGGAAGTATTAACATTCATACAACCAAATTTTTCAAAATGTGGAAAAAAGCAGATGCTGTTTGGTACTGAGAAATTAAGATAAAATTTCTTGATGACCCTTCAGTCTATTTATACTCATTTATATCATGTTACCATTTAGTATTTTAATACTTAAAATGGAAATTAAACATGGTTACTAACCTGTGGGAAGAGAGAATAAGTTGCATTGTCAATTGTGACAGAATATAAAAATTCCCCATCAAACCAGAGGTTCTTTCCCATGGGGGAATTCATCTTTGTCATAGCAAAGAGCTGCCCAGGGTCACAGCATTCTTCCAGCAGCTTCCTGGAGAAGGGAACAAAAGAGTAAGCAGTATTAATTGGAGTCTTGTCACACCTTTGTTAATCATCACCCCTTACATCCGTGTTCCTGCTATTCTCAGTGCTCCAAAGCCACACTTCCCAGCCAGCACATGAACCATGGGACTCTTTTTTACTTACAGAAGAGCCAGAAAACCTGCTTTTATTTCAGAATAACTTAGAAATAGACAGAAAAAAAAAATCTAAATTTTCATTCAGACTGACGCAGAAACAAAACCAAGATTCAGCAAAAGTAACTCCATCCTATATAGCCCATTTTAATAGATAAAAAACTGGTCTCCAGCACATACAGAAATAAGCTCCTTTGAAAATTTGATCCAAGGTACATAAATATTCAGGTATTTATAAACATTATTTATGAAGAGCAGGCCTCCTAAAACCCCACAGTTACATACATGCTTACATATATACAACCATACTTAGGTATGGAAATTTTGGTACCTCTCTCTTTAGTTACTGAATGTCCTTGTGCTACATTTTCAGCAGTATTAAGAGCCTGCTTCCTAACTGAAGGCCAGCTTGAATCATTCCAGTATGATGGAGATTATATATAATAGAGAGAGAGGCTGTACTCGTTAGTGTCCCCACTGAAATTCCATATCCTCTTACTCCTTCATTTCCCAAAAATACTACTCAGCCTGAGTAGAAACTGGAGAGCTGGTGAGGTGGTTGAAGGTTGTCCTGAAAATTCTGTACCACAGCAAACTCAGCAATTAATATCCTAAAATACAGAATGATGAAAAGCTCTAAAGGTCCAGAATATCCTCTTTCCAAAGTCTAAATGGCACTAGGAAAGGTGATGCTCATGGATGTATGTAAAACACACACTGAAGAATTCTAGCATTACAGTGTAATATTACATTATCATATATGTTCCTCATATATTTGAAAGTAATCCCAAAGAGACTGGAACCATTTCCTGTGGCTGCACAGGAGCTGTAAGCAGAAAAATGCCAATTATTTGTGACTACTAAAATGCTTGATATAGCTGTTCTCCTCTGCAAAAGAGGAGATTTTATTCAAAAACCATAAAATTATTCACAGAAATTTAAATTTTAGCATTTTTTAAAGTTTTACTGCTACTTTTCTTCTCTAAAACTTGCTATTTGAAAAAACATATTATTTTTCCTTTTAAAAATTGATTTTTCCATAAACTCGTAATTCTCTGCAAATATGTATTATTTTTTAGACACACTTCAACTTAAGTAACAATAAATTCCCAGCAACAACTTCCCTAAGAATGTGGTAGAGTCCACAAGGCTGGAGATTTTCAAGACACAACAGGACAAGCTGCTGCATATTCTCATCTAGGTTTGATTCCCACAAAAGGTTGGAATAGGTGATCATCTGAGGGCCCTTCCCACCTTGGTAGGTCTGTAATTCTGGAACTGGTGGTTGCAGAGCTGGTTTGTCTCCCTCTGAGCAGGACACAGCAATGTGTCAGCCAGAGCAGAGATTCCCATTCCAAAAACACCAATGGCTTTATCTACAACCATCAAGGAAAGGCTTCACATCACCCTCCTGCTAAAGCGTAAATAAAGGCTTCATTACAGAACTGAGAAAAACAAATTACAGGAAATTTGAAATCTCTCATTGAATAACCTTTACAAAACATTGTAAAACAGGCATGGAATACTGTTCCAAATACAAGACTTGACAGTGGAGATTTTTCTGGCTGTCCTCAAACCAGTTTGTAGATTTTAGAAAATTATTTCTGAAGTGGAAAGAAAATAATTCTGCATATTTTTCTATCCCCACAGCAACTCTTTCAAAAAACGTAAGTTAATCCAAGATCAACTGGAGCCATTTGTTACAAAACTGTATAACAGAATTAAAATTTTCTACTGAAATTCTGCAACTCACACCTCCCCTAGAAGTCTGATCTGAGTAAAAAGCACAAAGAAATCCCCAAATAACTTAGTGGAAAATTATCTAGGGAGTGTTCTATTTATTTATTAATGAATCTTTTCTTAGCCAGGGTAGACTGAAGAGCTAAGGAACATCTCTTCATACAACTCCTGCCCTATTTATTAGATAAGATACATATTCCTACTCTTTCTCATCCCCTAAAATACCTTCTTTCAGTTCCCACTGAATCCTTCACTAATAAACCTATTATGAAAAGCAGCAGAGGTCTCCTGAAAGGGCCACAAATAGGCAAGGCCATTCATTCAAGAATGAAGCTGTGTGTATGAACACAAAAATCTTGTGCACTCATGTGTGTTCTCTGTCAGAAAAGAATAATTATTAAAAGCCTTTCTCATCCAAATCCCAAAGTTACAAAGCAAGAAAAGCTTAATAGAAAAACCATTTAAAAGCAGACTGGATTCAAATACAAACCTATAGCAGGATACTTTGCAGGATCAGGGAGACTGAACTGTTTGCTGAGTTTGATTAAAATGTACAGCATAAATGTTATGATAGAATTTGCAGAACTGCAGCAGCTTTTAGCCAGGAATCTCAGTTCACTGCAAGCATCCCTTCACTCAACCTAAAAAATTTTCTTTTGATTCAAAGTTCTCTCCAATTCAGAGAAGACGTGTATGTGAAAGGACTTAATAGTGGGATTGAAAAGGCACTGGAGGCCCTCATATCCAATAGTACTTAGGGGAAAAATCCCTTCTTGTGAAAGAAGCAGGAGAATCTCACTTCAAGCCCCTCAGATTTCAGCTGTAATTGGACACCAGGCAGGTCATTAAGCAAAAGGCAGCCTCAGCACTGAGGTCTTAACCTGAATTCACCCACAAACTTTAATAAAACTCCCAAACCACTTATTCTTCACCTTAAGTTAACAAACTTTGCAGTCTGACTTCAGTTTGCAGACAGTTAATGCTTAATCATTTTGACTGGCTTGACTCAAGTCCCAGTCAGTAATGACACAGAAGCTATTCTGAACATCCCAAATGCTGCAAACATAGTATCTAAAAGAAAAAATGAACAATTCCATGGCATGGGTTGTCAGCCAAGGGGTCACAGCTCTTCAGCTGTCTCATCTCTGCAGGTCTGGGGGGAAGGGGGGAGGGGGTGCTGCCTCCCCAGCACAGCACCATTTTTCCAGCTGCCTTGGGATGCTTTCCTACAGGGAGCATGTAAGCACCACCAGCACTGTGCGAGGCAGAGGGAGCAAAATTATTTCTCTCAGCTTTTTCCTTTTAAATCCATCTAAGTGAGATGTACTGCATTTATGTGAAAAAGATCACATTGATGGGGAGCCGCTTGTTGGGCAGCAGCAGCAAGAGGAAGGCACCTTCACAAAGGTTCTACAGGAAGTGTTCAAAAAACAAGGATGATCCAGAGCACATGGATGGGGAAAGGACAGAAGAGACTACAGCTTGATGCTGCTTCTGCAGGTCCCAGCAAATGCCAGCAGTCCCCTCACGGAACAAGGGCATTGATTCAATCATTGCACAAAAATGTTAACGTGAGACTTATTATTTCACTACAGTACGGCTTTAATGGAGCATTAAAATAATAACTGAGGCTCACATCCAAGTTTGAGATAAAAATAATTCATGAAATGAATTGCTTTAGTCAGACTCTGGTCAGCTGCCTGGATTTAGGTGGCATCATGCTAACCTTGATCTGGTGGCTGCAAAAAGGAGCCAGGATCTGACAGCACAGCCTGATATAAACCTTCCCTTTACATGGCAGTTCCTATTTGCCTCAACTTCTCTTGTTTTGCTTTGGGAGCAAATGAATCTGAGGCCCAGAAAAAAAAAAAAAAAGCATCAGCTTTGGAGTTTTGGTTGGTGTCAAGACAAAACCATCAGAACTTCACTCACAAACAGGGTTTTGTGGAGCTGCTAGAATCCAGAGCACAGGTGTTTGCTTGGGTTCACTAGGGAAGACCTGAACAGATCCATCTCCCTGCAATTTATTAACTGGTTCCATCTACATACCTCCCAGCAGAGGCAGGAAGATCTAGTAAGAGCCTCGTGGAGTCGTCAACTGAATCAACACCATTTCCCAGCATGTGCATCCCCTACTGGAAATACTTGAGGGATTAATATCAATACTGGCTCTGAAACACATCTGGCTTGACCACCTCTAACAGTCTCAAAATCTAATCCTGAAATTCTCCTCATTATGTCTTTCATGTAACATTTCCATAAATAACAAATTCCCCATGTTTTTGCAAGAAGTTTTGGCGGCAGGAGATAAACCAAGATCACTGCTTAATAATATATTGTCTTTAGTAACCCTGTTCAGAGTCTGATTTTTTGGCACTTCAGGTTTTGGCTGATTTTTCAATTATTTTTCTTCCCTCGTTTAAGAGATCCTTAAAGAAGGCTGCTGAAATTTCAGCCTCCCCTCTGATGAGCAAAAGGGTTGGAATTTCTTGCTATGAACTAAGCTTTTTACTCTTTCCATAATTCCTGTGGCTATTCTCTCTTTTTCAAGATCCACCCCTAAGTATTTAATTCTAAATAAAACCTGGAAATATTATTCTAGGGTAGCTACCCCCCTGCCAACTGACCTCTCATTACTCATGCATCCCATGCCATCCAAGAACAGACAAAAAAATCTAGGCTCATATATCACATCTCCAGTAGGCAACAGCCAGTCCCTGCAGCTGTTAAGGGAGCCCTCTCAAACACCACATAATGGCTCTACTTGTGGCCACTTTTGGATCCAAGCTGTCAATCTGGGAATTTTATGGCCCTACAGAATTCTACAAATCCACTGTATCACTGGTTCTACTACAATCTGTGAGCTTGCACCTGCAGCTGGCATTTGGCTTCTGAATATTCTGTGAAAACATTTTTGGGTTTGGTCACACACATTGAATTTCTCTTTCCTAAAATTCTCTTTTCCTAAAAAGCTCAATCTAATACTTGTAACTGGGAATTAGCTTGAAGAATTCACTGAGACTTTGAGATTTTCATGGTGTTTAAAGCACCTTGCTACTCCAGGTATGCCACTCCACTCAAGATTAAATTGAAAATTATCCTCAGTAAAACTGTTCAGGAATATTATCTTAAAACCTCCCTCCTAAGAAAGATCACTTGGACAAGTAACAAATAAGAAAGAGAATGGACAGTGCAAATGCTCTTGATACCCACAAAGGCATACCAGATTGGGTTTTCGGGACAATAGTCATAGTTGAAGCTCTAGCCATTGTCTTTTTTATTGTCTCTAGCTATTTTCTAGCTAATTAAGACCTTTGCCAAATACAACATCTAAGTCAAGAATACACTGCTGTGCATAGGTTCACTTCTGAAAATACCCAGTTAGCAAAGCTTGAAGAATAGGTCTAAATACAATGAAACATAAATATGAAAAGAGTGGATACCATACAACAGAACAAAGAGAATCTGATTTACTCTCCAGTCAAGGACTCTGCAATATGGTGAGATTTTCGAAAGACTAAAGTCATGACCATTTTCCTCCTCACATTTTTTATTATTATATTGTTTCTCGATGTGAAACTTTCAGCCTATTTCAATGCCACCTGCAGCAATTTCTGTTGCATAAATAAAAAAAATCTCTTTTTTTATAAGGAGATCATGTAATTTTTCTCCAACTTCCTCAAGAGAGGAAAGTTATCAGGACAATAAAAAGGTTGCAGACAGTAAATCATGCCTGGCACTGCAACCTGCATGACAGGAAAGATGTTGCATTGCAGAGACTACAGAATAAGGACAATTCAGGAAAAGCATCTTCATTAGCTTAGCAGCAGAGATGCTGTGACTTTTTAAAGCAAGAAATTAAACTATAAATTAATGATAATTTGTTACAAATTGCTAAATTAATAGTTGGGGAGGAAACTATGAAATCAAGAACTTGTGCCTTTTCTGCATCATCTGTACCTCTTTAAAATTTTTTTCCAGGCTTTTTGAGGCGCCCAAAAGGGAAACAAAGTATTTTATTTAACAGGAGAATATAATTTTCACTACCTACTTTGATTTATCCAGAGAATATTTGGGTTTTCATTACCTACTTTAAAATCACCAATCTGGTGCCACCCACGCAGTAGAGTTCACAGTTCTGTTTCCCAGACTGCAAAATGAAAAGAAACAGGCTGTTTTTTCATCCTGTGGGATGATATGGTTATTCTGGTTGCCTTGGCCTTGAACGAACAAACCCTGCTGCCTTCTAGAAGGTAAAATCTGAGCTGTCAGTCATTGCAGCACCTCATCCTAATCTCTGACTGCTTTTCTTTAACTCTTTTTTTTTAATATACAAGTGATACATTTTTCTTCCAGACACATTCAAAGTGTCATAGAAAATGGGGGATTTGATTTTGATTGTACATTTAGGCACATTTAGATTGGAGAAATACAGATGAGGCCAAAAATTTGCCAGGGACTACCTTTTTGTTGAACAATGTTTGTGAACTAGAAGTAACCAGGATATAAAATGGAGAGAATTGTAATTTTTCAGCATGAAGAGAAGGTTTTGATGTGACCTAATCACGGCCTTCTGGTGCCTGAAGAGAGACTACAGGAAAGATGAAGAAAGACTATTACCAAGGGCCTGGAGTGACAAGACAAGGGGGAACGGTTTCAAACTGACAGGTTTAGATTAGATATTAGGAAGGAATTCTTCCCTGTGAGGGGCATGAGGTCCTGGCCCAGGTTACCCAGAAAAGCTGTGGCTGCTCCACCCCTGGAAGTGTTCAAACCCAAGCTGGATGGAGCTCTGAGCAACCTGGTCTACAGGAAAGTGTTCCTGCTCATGGCAGAAGAGTAGAAAGAGATGATCTTTGAGGTTTGTTCCAACCCAGGCCATTCTGTGATTATGTAACTGAGTGAATAAAAGTCTACCAGATCACCTGACAAACTTTTAGCTTACCTTTCCTCCTGCCAATTCTTTTACTTAAATATGGAGCAGCTTTGATCTGAAAAGCTACTGCAACACAGAATCGTTCACTTCCTTTCAGAGAAACACATTTTGATTCATGCAAACTTGTCTCAAATTCCTATGTACAAAGCCTGATTGCAAGCTTTGAAATACAAATTACAAGGTATGAATTATAGAGTATGAATTCTAGGGCTTGGTCAGATGAAGTTTTTCTAAGGCTCTCATATCAGATGTATAAAAGACTTGTATTAAAAGGAAACCATCACAAATTGTGGCTAGCCAATAGCAAAGATATCCAAATTACTCATGCAGTAAAATCTACTGGAATGCAGGATGTCTCTGAGCTGTCTGTATTGTTCCTAACCACATTCACAACCACATCCAGGAGAGACAGCAGCAATGACTTGACATCTCACCTGGGAACTGCAATGCACAGCCACATTCCCTGGAGAAGTGAGGACCTCAAGCATGAGATCCAATGATGGTCTCTGGGTGGCAGGCAGAAATCTCACACAATGCTGAAATCCAGTGGCACTGTGCCTTTGCTCTGGTAACCACCAGTCCCTAAATACAACTGTCAGAGAAGACACAGGATTCATCTCATTTACAGTATCTGATATACAAACTGAGGTCACTCCAAGCCTTCCTCATAGAGACCGCACCTTTTAGGGTGGGCTTCATCTCTGACTAAACCCCTACCTCCTCTGTAATGACCATAAAAGAATGACTGCCTTAGATAAACACATCTACATTTCATAGCTTTATTCCAACCCATGAAACCAGGCCTGCTGCTCCAGATCCTGGGAAGTCAGTGGAGGCTTCTGCAGCAAAGGTGAGCTATGAGAAAGGGACAGTAACTCTTCTGCTTGTCTACAACATCCCATGGAAGGATTCCGTTTGCCAGCAGCCCTATCTGATGATTTTTCATCTCTGCTTACATATCCCTCACAGTGTCAGAAAGATGAACTGGAACAGCTGTACTGACGGGTGATTTTGTTACAGAGAATTCAGAGGCAAAGGGGAATGGGGCAGGGGAGAAGATTAATTGCTACATGTGCTATCCTTTTTTTTTCAATCTTATGAAACTGGCAGGAGGAGAGCAGTTTTTACAGATATGAGGTGAAATTAATGAATGCTGTCTTACAAAACAGCAGAACCATCAACTGAGACACAGTTACACTACATGAGGTGCTGCTGCAGGAGGGAAAAATTAGTTGTTCTCACCACTTTCCTCCTTCCTTCCGAAGAAATTGCTGCTTGCTTTGTCCCACCACAAGCACAGGGAAATATTTGGCCTAAACAAGGGCACAGGGTGGCTGTTCTCTTTCAGGAGAAGGAGATTCACTAAAAATTAATTGAGTAGCTCTAATCTTATATTTGAGCTTGCACTATCTAAAGTGTTGATAGGTCCCGCCTGGATCTAAGTAGTCAATTATCACACCACAGTGACTTCCACCTGCTTCTGCAACCCACAGAAAAGCCCTGTAAGTAAAGCTCCTTGCAAAAGGGCCCCTATGCTCCAATCCAAAAAAGTCCATAGAGTGCTTTTCACATAATTTCACTGAATTTCATCAATTCAGTCATGCCCCTTGATAGAAGGTGAACTAGACAGAAAGAAAAAAATTCCTTCATTACACAGATTTCCTAAAAGCTGAGACAACAGAAATGAAGAGGAAAGGAATTCTCTTGCACTTGTCACTCCAAGCGGTTTTTGATGCAAAAAAAAATAGATGACCCAGCAGACATTGCCTATACATGTGACAGAGACAAGAATATGTAAAAGTATCACAGGAAAAGGCATGAAAAGCCAATATATTTTCAAAGGCATATGAAGCTGCACATCTGGAGTAAAGTTTTAACCCATCAAAGATCTATGAATAGATCTGAAGGAATAGACTGAAGGAAGCCCAGTTTTGAAGATAAAATTGTTTCTGTTTCTCAGAAACTGCTTCCTACACCTCATAACTATCAATTGTTTAGGAGGTGGAATGAGTTTTGCCTGGTTGGGAAGCATCCATCTGATGCCAACCAGCCAGCAGGATGAGCTAATTGGCCAAATAGGAGGCCAAACAAAATAGGAAATCTTGGGCTTGACCTCTTTCTTTTATCCACTTTTTCATTAAACTGGTAGGAACTCACTACCCTTAAGACTTCTATTATTCTGTTTAATTTGGATGAAATCTACCAATGAGAGAAATTTCTTAAAGTGGGTGGATTATTGTGGGAACCACATTAGCTGGCATAGATAAAATCTTGGACCTGGTTCCTAACATGGAGAGAATAAACCTGAGGCCTTGGGAGGCAGGGTGCTGGGGGATGCTAATGGAGTAATTCCATAATAGATCATGTCCCTGGTCCATGTTTACAATTGGACCTTTGCCCTCAGATATCCCTTTACATTGTGAGGTTACCCATGTCCCCAGGTCTTTGGATGCAGCCCCTCAGACCATGTGGTCTCTGTGAACATTAAAATCTGTCTTTGGGCACTCCATCGTACCCACCCTGATTTATTCCGCTACGGTCAACCCGGCTGAACCGGGAAAGAGGTCCCACAACCCTACCACAACATGTGCTGCCCAAACAGGGACATTCTCATATTGAGAAGAACTCTAGGAGACTTGGTTTTGGCAAACCAATAGTATTCTGCTCTGGAATAAACCCTCAGGCTTGACATGGAATCGAGCAGCCATCGGAGCACGACCAGCCTTCTCAGAGGACCCCTGCAAGGAACGCAGGTGAGCAGAGGAAGGGGACACTTTCCCATCACACCTACCCCAACCAGGAGGGCACATCCCCCCCGAGCCCAGTTTAGCAGGATGGGACTAAGGCTGTGCAATTTAGAACGGGAAGTATATGGACGATTTAGAGAACTTTTACCAAACCATGGGAAGGAGGTTGGAAAACGTAAGCTCAAAACCCTGCTAAAATTGAGTCTTGCGAAACTTCCCGGCTGCCGCTGGGCCGCACCGACCACGCCGGTGCTGCCGGCTCCCCACCACAGCCCCGGCCGGCTCCGCTCCGCATGGTGCTGCGGGAGACCGCTCAGACTGTGGCATCTTTCCTGCAGGCTTTTGGGACGCACTGGGAAACAGGCTGTGTGACTTAACAACGAGGAGGAACCTCCAAGCCCCTCGCTTGTTGCCTGTCTTCCGTGCGATTCTCGAAACCTTTGGAGCCAAGGAGATAAAGCGGTGAAATTCCAACTCCACCTCCCAAGCCCGGTCTGCTTCTTACCCCTCCAACCCTGGGAGCGGGACACGAGATCGGAGCTTGTTAAAAACGCAGGAGCCCATGCAAACCCCAACTCCTGCCATTCTGTGCTCCCCTCCTTCTAAACCCCTCGGACTGCCCTGGAGTGGAACACGGGGCCGAAAGGGCCATTAGCTCGGAGGAAACACCGGTTCGCCCTGTTACCCCGCTACTTCGTATTCCCTTCTGCCTTCTACACCGAAAGCTCAAGATGGCTCTGGCCACGCTATCTGGGACTCTCGGCTCCCGTCCCCCTTCTCTCCCCCAGCACCCCTGATAACCTGTTGCCCCCCAATTCACTTGAAACAAAGCCGGCTAACGACGCTGCTGATCCTGCTCTGCAGGGCACCCCAATTACAATATCTCAGATTTCCTCAGCCAGCCGCACCTCAGGCTCCCCTCTTCCCTCCCCGAGTTCTGTCCCCGCTCTTCTCCCGCCGGCCCTGCTTGTCCCCCTCAGAGGAGGCTGCGCAGGGCCCGCTCCGCTCCCGGCCGCCCCCTCAGCCCCGAGCTGCGCCCGCCTGGAGGGAGCGGATCAACGCCCACCCCCATCCCAGCAGCCCCGCTCTCCAACATGGCCCCGGCCAGGCCCGCGCCCGCACGGCCGATGCCGGGGTCGGATACCGAACGCTGTCACTACGCATCCAGAAACAAGGGCACTGTTTCTGTGAGCTGGGGTGGGGGGCAGGCCGGCGCGGGGGTCACCGCCCGGCCGACAGCCGGCCCTGCGCTACGGGCAGCTGTGGGTCGGCGGGGAAGGTCTGGGGCGGGCCAGGGCGCGGTGGGAAGGGAGGCTCCAGCTGCCCCAGCCCACCGTGGCCACTCGCTTGCCAGCACTGCGGGAGCCCAGGGTGACTGCCGCGGAGTTGAAAAACATTTTAAAAAAACCCTTTGGTACACCTTTCAAACCTCGGTCACGACAAAAGGTTCTGGCATTGGTGTCTGTTGTAATTAGCAGTGCTAAAACATTGTCCTTTCAAATGTGCCTTGAATGTGTAATACTGTGTAATATTTAAGGATCTTGATTTAACTTAATAATTTTTCCTGTATAAAATTCACAGCAACTTTCCGGGTTGCTTTTACCCTCAAAAGAAAAAGAAATACTAAGGTCTTATTTTCTTCTTCCACAAATTTCATCATTTTATTTATGGGATTTCCACATCTAAAATTAAGGTTTGTTCTCAGTCATTTAAAAATTGTGTGAACATATTATTCAAGGATGGGAGTTGTTGGCTATTTCCTGTTTATCTGGCAAAATAACAAATCTAGGCAAACCAGTCAAGGGTACAAATAATGCTCTAAAAGCTTAGAAAGATAATGAAACAACACTAACAAGAAACCTATTAAACATGCAGAGTAGAGCTCAAGGCAACTTCACTGAAACATGAAAAAGTCCTGAAGAGAAAGCAAACACAGAGATACTGATTTGGTTTAGCAGAGAAAGTGTTTGTGCAGTTAGATAACAGCTTTTAAGTTTACAAGTTTGTGTCACCTCTACAGAAACACCAAGAAGCTCAACGGAGAAACCCTGTGAAGAACCTGCTGAAAAGACACCTTGAAGCTTGTGGATATTGTTACCTCCTATCTGTTGCTGATTAATACCACCAGTTTCTTAGTTCTCTAAGTATTATTAATTTTTAAGTCCTATCCACTGGTTATTCCACCAGACATGACTCCTGAAGGATCCCTGCTTGCTGTACCCATCCTAATCCAGTGATTCCCTGTTACGGTTACCATCTGGGACATTTCTTATTTGCAGGGACAGAGCATGGCCTGGCATACCATCACCCATTCAAGGGTGGCCCATGTAGCTTGGGGAGACTTACTGTGCTAGCATCTGAGATTGCCATAATTCATGACAAAAAAAATTAGGCATAAGAGATTTGTCCATCAATTCAAATCTGATTGCAAAGATGAGTTTAACTTTTGGAGCAAAGGACAGAGAATAGGAGCCTCAATATTGGCGCCTAGGGTTGCTGCAGAAAAATCTTTAAAAATGTTGGGCAATCTAGGGTGTTGGCTGAGTAGGCAAACCAATGCTGTGTCCTGGGAACTGACTGAGCTATTGACAAATGTTGATAGCATCAAGCATGCCACCCTGCAAAAAGGAGCTGCAACAGACATCCTGCTATTAGCCCAAGGACATGGTTGCAAGGATTTCAGAGGCATGTGCTGCATGAATCTTTCAGATCAAAGTGAGTCCATACACAAAAGTATCCAAATTCTCAGGGAAGGAGTCAAGAAATTGCAAATAGATGACAGTGAGTGGTTCAATGGACTACTGAGAAAAATGGAACTTATCCAGTTGGACTTTATCTTTAGTCAAGACAGGTTTACTGATTTTTGTAGTTGTTATGTTTATGTTGCTACCTTGTTTTTTAAGTTGTCTGTTAATGGTTTTTCAGAAATCTTTACTGAAGGTCTTTCAATTCAAAGACTGAGGCAGGTGTGGGAACCAAATTAGCTGGCATAGACAAAATCTTGGACCTGGTTCCTAACAGAGAGAAAATAAACCTGAGGCCTTGGGAGGCAGGGTGCTGGGGGATGCTAATGGAGTCATTCCATAATAGGTCATATCCCTGGTCCATGTTTGCAATTGGACCTTTGCCCTCAGATACCCCTTTACATTGTGAGGTTACCCACACCACCGGGTCCTTTGGATGCAGCCCCTCAGACCATGTCGTCTCTGTGAACATTAAAATCTATCTTTGGGCATTCCATTGTACTTGTCCCAGTTTGTTCTGCCACAGCCGACCCAGCCAAACCAGAGAAGAGGTCCAACCATGACAGATGATGATTTGAGATTCCAGTTATATCACATTTCTTACTAACTGAAAAGGGGAAAATAATCCATAAATGCCAAAAAGTGCCTTGCTTTAGCTTCCTTGAAATGGATACTGACAAAACAGTGTGCTCTTTGTTGCTTCTGTACACCCAGAATTATACACTAGTTAAGCTGTAATAGTGTGATTTTGGATGAAAGCCAGGATTTAATGCATCACCAAGCACTGACACTGGACTTCACTTACAGCCCTAGTTGCTGCAACCACCATCACTTCTGTAAACAGCTGACCATCAGTTGGCTGAGGATCCAGAGATACTTCTGAATTGAACTGAATTCAGTGGTCCTTCAGATGGCTTCTAACAGATAAACAAGAACAGTAAAATTATCACAGATTAAAAGAACCATTTATCTGAAACACACCTTGAACTTGCAATTCCTCTGCAGTTAAAAGCTTAATTTTTGAAATTTTGCTAATGTGTTTCAAATCTTGCCCGAGTGCTAAGTGCTATAAAATCAGTTTTAGTGATGCAAACACTTTACTAAAGGCACTAAGTAGATTAAAATAAAGACCTATCCAAATTGGAACCTCTTTTTATTAGAAACTCCCAAGACTTTTCAAGTCTCTTTTAGTGAAGCCACAGAAAAAGGTTAAATGGTAGTCATCTTGCACTCATATTGAACTCCATCATAGTTTAATTTTTTTGCCTCTTTACAGACTTACTGAAATAAGATCTCACCAGCTCTGGGTTGAAATGGGTCTGTTCTTACAGGGAAGATCAGCTGAGATGCTTTCACAAATCATCTCCAGACAACTGTTCCGAGAAGAAGAGGCCATATACCCTGTCTCTCTTCACATCTTTCTCTCCTATAGGCCCAGTGAAACCCAAAAATCAAGTGTTTTGGTGATCATGAAAGACTGTTACGATGAAACAAAAGCAGAAGCAAATGCTGGATCACAGGATGTCTTTTTGCTACTCTCCTACTTCCACTCCCAGTGGCTGAGTGACAGCTGTGTGTTGTTTTAATTGATTTGAGATAGTCAAAGCTCCATTTTGCACTCAGGAAAGTGATTTTTTTTTTTTTTTCTGAACGTATCTCAGTAACAAGATACTGAGATTAATAATAAATTATGAATAATAAATAAAGTAATACTGCCTTACTCCTGCTAGCTCCACATTAAAAAGGACAAAATGCTGACGCAGAAGTAATCTATTGCCATTTGGTCTCAACAGTGCTGCCAACTTGCTAACACCTCTCTGTAAAATGCCTCTTGTGATTACTTAAAACATTCTCAAACCTCCTGTCCAATGCTCACTGTGGCAAAGAAACTTCAGGTTCTTTCAGTCTGAGTCTCTAAGAGGAGGTGGGGAATAGTCCAGGAGATAATTTCTGAGTTTTGTCCCACATCATCTTATTTCTGAGTCACTCCACTCCTTCACTGGCAACCTAACCCGAGCCAAGTCCCTCTGGACAGTCACAGCACCAATTCACTGCTCACCACAAACATCCACTTGGATTCCAGGATGTATAAAACACTGGGAGTTTCCTGGGTCATACTTAATCAGTGGGGATCTAAACACTCCTTGTTTCACCTAAACATGTAATCCGCATTTCTATTAGAACAGCTGCTTCCAAAGGACATGAGGAGGTTTATCATCTCAGGTATTCCAGACTCTAAAAAGAGCTGACAGAACTTCCCCCAACCCACAAGAAAAAATTTTCCACTGTAATCAAGGAACATAAACCTGGCTTTCATCACAAATATTCACGTGGAACTGAAAGAAGAGTTTCCAAAACTCACACTTCCAAAGCTCCCAGAAGTTCACAGGCACCACTACAGCTTGTCAGGGCTCTGAAACAGTCCTTATATATTTTACATTATATATTACATAATCCAAACAGCTTCAGTCATCAAGGCCATCATATATTTACAATTTTCAACCCACTGCATACTGTTTTGCCATTATCATTTATCAAATGATATTTGGCAGCACTCACTACAAACAGGGAGTTTCACAACACACCACAATGTTTAGTGGTTCTGGGGTGGGGAGGTTTCCTGTGCAGACACGGAAGAAGCAGAAGCAGAAAACAGGGAGCTGGCAGTGAAAGAGAGGCGAGCACAAGATAGGAAATGTCTGAGTCTATCCTAATCTAAGCAGTTTGCTGTGCTCTGTGCTGCTGAGAATAAATCAGGAATGCACAAACCCCATTATCCAGAGCAATTAAAAAACAGCTTTCTAGGAGATAAACGTGATTTATGTACTAAGCTCTTATAGGCCTGAAGTCCTGGCAGAAAATGTAATTTATCCAACTTCCCCCTCTGCCCAATGTGGTGGCCTTTAACAAGCTAACACTCCATGTGAGATTAGAATTCCTAAAAGCCTGTCAAACACAAACCACAGAGATTACTACATGCTATGACTCCTACCCATCTCACCAAAATGTTTTCTCTTCCATCCACTTCTGCCTCTGCCATCTGTCAGACCTGCCCCCAGCTATACAATCACATCTCCCCTGCACAGGCATGAGTGAGTGGGTCTGGGAAACTCTGGGCTTCCAAGTGCTGCAGAAAAGCCACAGGAAATGATGAGTTTTACTTTTCCCTCCTCTTTCTGACTGAGCTTCCCATCCTTTATAGACTTCTTCATTCTGAGAGAACCCAGTTACAGGATCCATTAGAGTAAAAGTAGTAGACAAGGAGACCTGTTGCTGTTTAGGGAGCTGCCTAGCATACTACAACAAAGCAAAACATGCCACCTTGAAATGCCTGAAAGAGTTATATATACTGCAACATTATGAAATTCTAAATAAAAGCCAAGCCTGAAGAGTTTGATATACATAATATCACAGGAAACTATTTTGGGTTGAAGTACTGTCGAATTCCTAAGTTTATTAGCTGCCATGCTCCAGTTTTCACAGACTACCCATAATTCAAAGAAATCTAAATATTAAAAATACTTGAGCTAGGTTCTGAAAAGATCTGAGGGAGGAATTTATAAGCCAGCTCTTTCAAACAAGACATAAAACTCACAGCCATGAAGTCTCTCAGGCTAGTGTATCCAACCTGAGTTTACTTTCATCCAGGAATCCTCACCCTCAATTCCTGAAGAATTAGGTATAGTTCTAGGAACAGAGACCTCTTTTAAAAGACTCAGGGAAATCCCTGGATCACAAGTGCTGGGTCCACTTGTATCTCCCTGACATCCATAGGAAGGGCAGCACAGAGTGATGCAAGCAACCTGGGAGATTTCTGGAGTGTGTCAGGGATAATTTCTGGTACAGGTACTGATGGGTCAGCTTACAGCTGGGTCTACTATTCACTAACAAGAAAGCCCTGATTAGGGATATATAATCAATAAAACCAGTGACTGATGAGAGGGAGGGTGGGTTGGTTGGTTCTCTAATTTATTGTTTGATCTTGAACTTATCAGTTTGGACTGGAAGTAGTTCATAATCCTTTAGGTGCATTGTGGAAACTACGTGTTAGAAACAAAAAACCCACAGTCCCTGGCCCCAAGAGATGGCCCCCCATTCTCTTTCTGACCCCTTTGTCCCCAGCTTCTTGGGGCAGCACTGGACTTATTCCACAATGAACTGACTGAATCTGTGATTTTCCTTCCTACTACTGAGTAAAAATGAAAAATGTGCCCTATCAGGAAAATAAATTCTCTTGACCTGCATGAGAAGACTCCCACCTACACAAGCGCAAGTACATGTAGGTACTATGAGTACATGTAGGTTCATACCTACAGGGTATGTACTACTCAAAAGTTAACATACTTTTTTCTTTGACCTAGCCTCAGCTCCCAGGACTGATATAGCGGATTTGAGAGCACCCACCAACCAGGCAATCCAACTGCCATCTTTTTAGGTCTCAAATTGATCTTGAAAATTCACCTTTCAGCTCAAGAATGCATGACAAGTTACAGAACTCTACTGAATCACGGCCAGTTGGTCTGTGCTATTCATTTTAAGAAACTTAAACACTGGATTATTTAGGGGAAAAAAAGGACCAGTTCAGAAGCAACAACTGAACAATTTTAGAGAGCAGTAATTCAGTTTTCACAGTAATTAAACTGTTTACTACAGGGTTGAAGATGAGCTATTTAGTTTTCAACACCATGGTGACATTTTGTTTTTTGGTACAATGTCATAATCTAAAAATCAACCAGATAAAAAAGAAAATTAGTACAAAAAGGGTGTATAAGCCACAGAGGAAACACATTTCTTTAAAGTGATTAAGCAGCCATCTAGGAATAAGGCAAATATATTTAAGAACTTACTATTTCAAGAACACCTGCACTTCCTTAATTAAGCATAATGAAGGTTAAGAAGAAATTTATTGTTTATGTAAGCACCAAGAACATGAAAGGTTTTTGTAAGTAACAACAGTAATTTGGAATGAGGTGTTAAACTAAGTTAGTGAAGGCTAAAGGAAGTCTCAAAATGCAAAGAACCTGAGACATTGATTTATTTGGGAGATCGTACTACTACATTTATTGCATGACTTTGTCTGCAGCATTTGGTGCCAGGCCTTAACAGAGATAGAAAAGTAAACTGAAAGGACCTAATGTAGTAATTAGTACTGCTAAAGACATTTTTCTGTTTTTATGCAATAAAAGTCCGTTATCAGTTGATTTATGCTGCACACCTCTCACAAATCTCCTGCAGATCCCCACAGGATTCTTACAACCATTGGGAAGTAGGCATATTTGGGGCAGAAGCATGATGGAAATGCTGCAGAAGAGAGAGAGAGCCAACACCCAAGACCCAGAATTTCACTGCTCTGCACTCTGCCTCCCGCACTGCAAGATCACTCTGGAGAAGATGCTGCCATTTGACAACCAGAAGTGTAGAAGCTCCATTTCTGCCCCCACAAATCCTTCACCTTCCCAGAGCTGCTCCAAAGCCTGGAACCTGTTGGGGGTTAGGTGTCCTTCCTTTGGTTTCTTGTCACCTATAGAATTTTCCCCATTAGTTTTGGGGAAACCTGATTGCTGGGACTTACTGGGTGCTTGAGAAGACAAAGGGTTTGGCTGGGCCCAGGGGAGAGGGGGGTCAGGTAAAAGGGAGGGCAGGGGCAGCTGCTGTCTGGCTCTGTTCTTTGGCTTCAGAGTGGCACACACTCAGAGCTGTTGTTGCTTGAGGAAAGGAATTCACCGTGACCGAGACGGAGTGGCTTCTTCCTTTTCTTCTTCTTCTTCTGCTTCTTTTCGTCTTCTTCTGCGAGCCCCCGCACCCCCTGTCCTGCAGTGCCAGGCACCACCGTGGAGCTGCTGATCCACCTCAGCCACCAGCCCAGGATCTCAGCTCATCCCTGCTGTTCCAGCTGAGTGTTCCTCAGAGCCCTGCAGGAGCACCGGGACTGACTGCCCGAGGGGTTTGTGAAGCAAAGCCTCTCCTCCATCCCTTCCCGTCTCAGCTGAGAAAGCTGTCACGGGGTCCCTGGTTCTGTTTTGTTGTTAATGCTGTAGTTATTGTTGTTTGTGTGCCCTGTTATACACACTAGTAAAGAACTGTTATTCCTATCCCCAGATCTCTGCCTGAGAGCCCCTTGATTGCAAAATTATAATAATTCAAAGGGAGGGGGGTTTGCGTTTTTCATTTCGAGAGAGGCTCCTGCCCTCCCTAGCAGACACCTGTCTTCCAAACCAAACAGAACCAAAACTGGCCAAGTGCATGTGGCCAAGGAGTTCTGAAGTAGCTGAATATCCCCAGAACAGTGAAGAGTGAAGCCTGGAGTTCTTTTTAAATGCACATTATGTACGCATCCATTTAATGCCAACAATGTGTATGATCCTACTAGAACATACAATGAGAAGTCATCTCTTGAGAAATCCTATGGATAGCATCCAAACAGAACAAAGCATGCCTCTGTTTTAAAGTCTCACCCCAAAACCATAATAACTAGCCCCAGTCTGAGATATGTGAAGTCAAAGAATTGCCTCCTGTAATTCATCATCCCTCAGCCTGAGTGGCTGCCCCAAAAGGCAATCTAACTCTCAGCAAATACAAAGTTCACTAGATGTCAAGTCTGTGGACTGTCTAGTTGGCAAAATGCAATCACAGAATGAAAAAACAGAGCAACGAACGTTGTTTTCCAGTATTTTTGGTAACCATATGGACATTTTTCCTACCACAGCTCTTAAGTAGGACAGGTACCAGAGATAGCTGCAGTGAGTGGGCTGTACTCCACATATTTCATCACTCCGTTTCCAAATCTCACCACTTCAACAGTCATCTCTAGAGGAAAATGATCCTCCTATCTTGTTGCATGAAGATGCCCTCTCCTATTATGGTTTCATAGCCTCTCTTATATCTCTGACCATTGAAACTGGACCCTCCATTTACTCAAGTGATCTGCTTCCATCCGACACTTGTGCTTCTTCACTGAAATTGTAATTTATCTCACATTTTTTAATTACTTGTTACTTCCTTGAGTTATCTTGCTTAATCAACTGAGCAGTCCTGAAGTTGTCCACTTCACTGAATATTGTACCCTTAATTGATTGCTTTTCTGATTTAGCCGCATACTTGCTCTCAAATTTCCTAACTATGGTCTTTCTCAGCTATTCTGCTTCACATAAATGTTTCTTAATTTTATTCTCTGCTTTTATGTTTCTTCTTCTTCAGTGCCCTTGCTGCTACAAACTCCTTGTCTCTATTGTATCAAGCCCTAGCAATAATCTTCCACCTCCCTTCCAGCCTCCTAAGGCTTCTCCATCACACCACCTTCCCTCCTGCCCTCCAAGAGCATTTTCTTTCATTATGGAGCACTCCATTCTGCAATCCTTTCCTTTCAGCCAACAAGAGAGTTCTGACCCTCTTCCCAAGGGAAAATTCAGCTTTTAAGTAAGAATAAGAACATAAGAAGGAAGGCACCCTGCTCCTGAGGGCGACCAGCAACCAGGACAAGACTAAATGCTGACAGAGCTGTGCCCCCTGCCCTGCCCAAGCTGGACCCTGGGGCAGCACCTGCTGCCTCTCACTCCACAGTCCTGTCACTGGGGACGAAAGACACTGAGGGATCTGGGACACAACCAGACCTAATTTGCACCTCTATTTATAGAACATATTACTCTTTGAAGTGGGAAGAGTCGCTGGTGACAGTTGAGGTAGTTCTGGAAATGATCCAAAGCATTAAGGCAATCCTTTTCCAAAACACCAGGGCACAAGTTATTCTGGAGCTGGCATACTATGATGTCACCTGTAAATTCCCAAGGGACAGCAGGCACAGCCACCACCTCCAGGCAGGGAGGGATGCAAGGGCAGGACCAGGGAAAGGAGGGAAGAAATCCCAAGGGTGCCTCCCCACTCCTCTTTTCAGAGGAAGTGTATCAGCTTGCTCAGGGAAAGCATAAGCCCAGAGGACCTAGAGTGCTCTTCACTGTGAATTAACTTTCTGAAGGGTTATGGGCTTTTACAGAATCAACATTTAAAAGCTGCTGCTAAAAAGAGCAAGCAAAAATCCTAAATATCCTTCAAGAAATTTATCAAAGATATCTACTCAATATGAGGATAAAAGTAAACATTCATTAAATGAATCACTCAACCTACTTAGTCCTGCAACGAGGCATCTTAAGACAGGAATAGTACCTGAAAGTTGGTTTATACTTTTAAAATCACGTTTATGTGCTCAATCACTTGTCCAGTGTGTTTTGGGAGGTCTTCCTCTGCAATACATTCAGCCCATTCACTTTAGACCCAAAAAGCTGATGATGAAATGACAATGCCTGGCTATTTCTTCCTTAAACTTGTTTAAAGGGAATCTGTTCTTAGCAGTTATTCAGGTTTTTGAGAAATACCTGTACACTGGCGGCAATTCATGAGTGGAAACAACTTACTTCTCAGGACTCTGGAGCTTCTTTTTAATTTCTCTAAGGCAAAACAAGTTATTGATCTTAAATGGAAAGGAGTAAGATTCTCACCAGATAGACTGAAGAGCCACATGAGACACCACCTGAAACCAAATGATTAAGCTAAAAGTTCTTTGGGAAAAAACTGATTAAGCTCTAAAGTGCTGAGCAAGCTCATACTCATCTAGGTTGACCCCTAATTTCAAGTGACAGCACACTGCACATGTTCTCCTGGTTACACCAGAGAAGAGAGCCCACATCCCACTGGAACCCCAGCATCCCATTTCCCTCCACACCCACAGACTGAACTTCACTTTTCTCCATGATGCAGAATTGCTGTTCTGCAGCAGATGAGAAAACAGAATTTGTACTAAATTTGTAAAACCAACTCCACATTTCCCCACAGATTAGGTGGGGAAAAACAACAAACTCAATCCTCTCAGTACAAGACTTTCAGTACCAATGGGCTGTTAGACAAGTAAAGCACAAAACAGTTTGTGTGGTTTTTTAAAATGAGAGAAAGCATCAAAGACCCAAGGCAAAAATAAACATGTTCTCAGATCTGGACTCATTAGCACTTACTGAATTACACTAAATAAGTGTTTTCCACTTGTTCTGTTGTCTAAACAGATCTATCAAAATGCATGATTTCTCTTTTGATAGGTTAACTTCTTTGTTGTTGTTACCATTTGTGGATCAGAAAGCTCAAACAGCACGCTCTGCCATTCCCTTCTGGATACACTTTAAAGCAATGGCTTAAAAAGGATAGAAAGAATAAATATCTCATATGCTGCATTGTACTGTGGATGATGCATTTTTACTGCTTCATCCAGCTGGGCACACATAAACCTGGAGAGGTTCCGCATTTGTCCATACAGCTCAGCAAGTGAGATTGTGTACTAGATGCTTGCTGGCTGCCAAGACAAAATGTTCAATAATATGACCTATATGAATATGAAGGAATGCCCAGATCGGTTTTGTTTCTCCTATTCCCTTCACTGTTGCAGTTTCCTTAATTAAAAAATGCATCTAATTATAGGCTGATATGTAATTCTCACTATAGCAATCCCTAGCACTTAAAACTGTGAGTCAGGCCCCCAAAATTCTGACTAAGCACAGAAATTAGGCATCTGAATTACAACAACCCACACTGGATTTTTACTTGTCTTTTGGGGGCCAAGCCACCATTCACATTTACAGGCACTTCCCTGTGGTTATGAGGACTGAAACATTCCATTTCATTTCTATCCCATGAAAGCAAGACTGTCACAAATTCACTTGATTGCAGGAGCTGGCACAGCTATTTCAAGGGTGGGCATTCTCCAAGTTATATTAAGTGCCCCTAGCCTCAAGATACATAGATCAGCATCCTCTCCTGCTTTTGCTCTGAGAGAGGAGTAAGCATCTCCAAGCCAGGTGAAATTTTGCAGGTGGGCATCCCCAGGCCTGCTGAGCCTCAGAATTCCAGAGCCTGAAAACAGCTGGAATCCTGGTCCTTGGCATAAGATGCCCTCCTCATACTCCTAAATTAAGACCATCACAGTGATAAATCTTAAACTCTTCCCCATGTAACTGAGGAATAGTGGTAGATGTATAGACTTTCTGAGAACTTACAGGTGATGTATCTGCTTTACAGACTGAAGTTTCTCAACCCACTTAATTATATCATAAAAATTACAGAGGTCTAAAAAGCAAATAAAAATTAAATGCAGCATGTACCTATCTCAAAATTATTTTTCAGATCAATCTTTAAGCAAGCTGTAGACAGAGTGTTCACTTCATCATTCCCATTCTCATCTGATCCAACAGCATTCCTCTACTCCTGCCTCATGAATATTGCATCTCCTTTCTATCCCATATTACTGCCACACCCTATTATGGATTTATTCTCATGCTTTTTACATTGCCATTAAATGGGAAAACACAGGAGACTGCAGAGTCTGAACCACACCCAGACAAATAACAAATCTTTAATAAGGTAGCATTGCCCGAGTGGATGGCAGTAAATCATCCACAGTGAGCAAGGATAATTTAAAGACTACATTCCAATTAGAAATGTCTGCTGCAGCACTCGCTACTGTTGCCTAGTGACAGACCTCACAGATGGAGCGGAAGTAGAGAATCTGAATTTCACCCGTAGCTGACGATTCATTCTTTATACTGTAAGAAACTGTGAGTTACTATCCAGGAACAGGGATTTATATCCCTAGTGAATGCTGCATATGGAATAAGGGGCTCTTCTATTCTCTTTGAAATAGGTAAGTGCTTCAGTGGAAGTCACGGAAAGAAAGAAAAAACTAAAACAAATGCATTGCACACTTCTCAAGTAGCAAGCTGGTACCCCAGGTTCTAGCAGCAGGAAGAGCCAGTACCCACCAAACCTTCAGCACAAGTATTGGATCACTCCTCCAGTGGGAACAATCCCACAGCCTGTCACTTGCCCAGCTATTCCTTCACATTAAAAACTGCACTAACAGATGAAAAACCCACCCCATTAATCAAAATTCCAAATCTGCAAAGCCAGGATCTCACTACACACATTCCTGGAAGGAAAATCCTTCAAAGCACAGAATGACTTTCTACAAGCTTATGGCACTGTAAAAATAATAATTTCTGGACAATGATAGTCAGAGAATTCCCAGCTGACGCCAGTGGTGAGCTAGACCTGAAGTTCAGTTACAAGAGATAACCATGTCATGTACATAGTTTCCTCAATTCCCTTTATAACTCTGCTTCCTTGGCTGCATAGAAGTACACAGGGAACCAAAATCCAGCGTCCCCTGGCAGTTAAATGTAGGAGGACTGAAGCCCAGATGAGTAACCTGATAGTTTTCATCTCATTTGCCATTAGGCCTAAATTTTACTGACTTGCTGAAAAAGGCAGGCATCAATCAAAGAGTTTTGGGTACAATTCACTGCATATTTCCAGCTTTTTGGACTGGTTTTCTCAACTGTTTCGGCATTTCTGAGTACTACCTACAGCAGTAGGTTCCTCATCACCCTGCCCTGGAGCACAGGACCAACAGCATCATTAGAACAAGGGAACCTCCAAACACTGAGGCAGATGAAATAGAATTCCCAGAACTGGCATTTGGCCAGATGGACCATATAGGAAAATATTAAAATCTATTCACTGGGGGAAAAAAAAAAGTTTTGTTTGTTTGTCTTCCATCTCTGACAGGAAATACAAAGCTGTTACTTCTCCATTACAGCAACAGCCGCTCCCAGCATTCCAGAAATATGCAGAGCAAGTTTTTCCCACAAGAAAGTAAGGAAAATAGCTGATGATCAGTTTTCCCATCACTTCTCAAAATACAGGATATCTACATGGCAACTTTTAAATTAAAGCTGGTGTTGTTTCCTCAGAGGGAGGCAAGGTGGTAAGGCCTTTATCTTGCTAATACATGAAGGCAAAGTCTGCAATTTACCTGGAAAGCCTGATAGCCAGCAACTGGAAAATTAAGGATGCAAAACAACAGATGCCCTGATCATCAACAGGAGTTGCAAGACTCTGGAGAAGGGTGTTCTTAGTTCAGATGGGGAAGGAGATAAAGGAGTAAATAATTTCACAACAAGTTCTTATAAGAAGAGCCACTCCAATAGTCTGGGGTTCCCCTTAAAGCTGAGGAGGACCTCAAGCATATTAAGAATAGGAATAGGCTGAAGAAAAGGTAGAGGGGAAAATGAAGGAAAAAATACACCATGCTTATTCAGGAAATGTTCAGGATGCTCTCAGCAAACACAAAAGACATAAAAAATGTTTACCAATTCTATTCAGTTGCTCCCAGGCTTTTAAAGCCTCACTGTAGACACATCTCCATTTGAAAAGGGCATCTCTAAACCAAGAAATTAAGGAGGGTGATGCCTTAAGTTTTAGCTTTCTTATTTTTCAGACTCTGTGCTGCCTAGGTGTGTAGTTTTGAGCTTCATATTAAGTGTTAGTGAGCTCTCTTCACAGAGCAGGTAGACAAAACAATTCCTTTTCTAGCTTGATACAAGGACAATTGTTACAAGATCCAGGCCGAAAAGCAAAAACAAGGGTGGACTGAAGAGAGAAAACAAGAAAGATGGGACTTCATCATCTGAAGCTGTAATTGGACAATGAACCCAAATATGCAGATGGACCAAAACTTATAAAATAGTGAGACCTCGTGACCAGTCATCCATTGTGTGACCATTTTTAGGTCCATCTTGGGTGTAGCCCTGGCCAGGCTCTTGTACTGCTCAAGGTGTACCCTTTAAGGCCTTTCAGTAAATACCTACTTTATTCTTAACTCTGTCTAGCCTCTGTTCTAGGTCAGCTTCCTCAAGACATCAAGGGCATTTTCTAGCAAATGGAACAGAAGTCAAAATAAAAGTCTGTTGATTTTATGCAGTAACAACAAAAACCCCACATCATTCTGCTGGCCATAAAAGATTGTAAAACAATCTAATTTCACAACTTTCACTTTTATCCCAAATGGAGCAGTGGGAAAGTGACCTCCAGAATTCTGGTGAAAGCTGGGATTTAGTTATCCACAATATAATTCACCTTGTTAAGAATTTCAAAGGTCAAGGCATAAAGGACAGCTTCTTCATGAAGCTCAGAGCTTCTGCAGCAAACACTTTACAGAATAAAATGCTTTGCCAGGGTCAAGGGGCTTTTGAGTGCCTTTTCCCATCCCACCCACTGTTTATCTAATCAGGTTAAATTCCAAGACCTGGAAGAAGAATATCTGGTTTTCTGTATGTAAAAATCATGACATGACAAAACCTGAGTCTAAACTGAGGTTTGCAAACACTACTTAGCTTGGATTAATGTGATTCAGTCTGAATTTAACTGTATGCAACTATGTTAAAATGATAGTGCATTAGGAGCAATTTCCTTGAATTTTGAGAACCCCATGCAGCATACAGAAAAAGATTAAGGTATATCCAGGGATTTAAAATTTAAGTACTTTTTGGTGCTCAGAAAACTGGAACAGAAGACTGCAGTCCAAACAGCTTCCTCATTTCAGTGAGGTTCATCCACACTGGGGAAAGACAAATTTTAAAGGGTGAAAGACAATTCATTTTCCATGCATTTACCTACTAGGAACTAGCCTCAAAAACAGGAATTTTCATATATGTCATTGAATACATGTCAAATGGGACCAACACTCTTGGCTGCTCTGAAGATGAAAATTACAACTAGAGGAATAAATCACTCATTACTACATTGTATGGATTATTCAGTGCCCATTCCATCCACTATGCAGCAAAGAAAGGGAAAACATAAATGGAAAAATACGTACATCCAGCAGAGTCTGGGTATGTACATACCAGATTTTTGGGGCCCCAGCTGGGTAACCTAAATTCCAGCAAAGTTTCTGTTCCTCCTGATCCCCAGTGCCTGGCTGTGGGCCTTCAGCTGCTTCCAGCTAACAGGAAAAGAGCCTCAGGGAGCTGGCTACATCTTCCCATATATACTGGCAGACTGGGGTTTTTACAAATCCAAAGGAAAGCAGCGGTCCAACACTTTGCAGGATACTAGGGACCTCAACAGTCTGTTTCATCAGGATTGCAAATCAAAGCCTGTAAGAAAATGCTGCTTAGGGTCAAGGAAGGAGGAAAGCAGGAGCTAGAACTGATGAATTTAAATCCATTCCTATCCTGCCAGTTCAATTCTCATCTGCAAAGACAGTGTGAGCTAACTCAGATAACTGTTTCTCATTCTTTTCATGTCATTCAGGTATCTACCTTGAAGATATGGAGCCAAGACTCTCTACAGCTTGCTTTCTTCATCACAGCCTCCAAATAATAGCATGCAATAAGAACATTTCTTTCACCTTTAACCCGCTCTTCAAAATTGTACCTTTTCACCAAAACAACTTCTCATCTCAGCTGGAAACTACAAATTACAAATACTCCATTTATCACCAATGAAGCAAATACAACAGCAACAACAACAAAATCAAGCTGATGAAAACACAGCCAGGCAGTAGCAACACCTACTCTTGACAGAAAAAAGAACTGGATTTGGCTCAACATGTGGGTATATCCATTAGTTTCAGGGCAGGGCTTCTCAGGCCATAGAAGCAGAACTAACCTAATCCAGCATCTCCCAGCTCTACTCCTAACTCTGTCCTTCATATGCATCTAGTGAAAGCAGGAATAATTCTGTATCTGATGAAACTGTTTAAGAAGGGCCAAACTCTTATATAAAGTCAACCTGAGCAACATAAGTTTAATCTCAGATTTGCCTTGAGATAGCCCAATGAGGATCCCAACACTCCTGTAATTTGCAGTGCTGACATAAAAGGAGAAGGAAAAAAAAGCCATATGAACTAAGGAAAACCTTGCTGACTCGGCAACAGAATCTGTCATACCCAGCTGGGGAAGCGACCTGGAATTCTAGTTCTGTGTTAATGCAGTCCAGAATGAACAGTGATGTGGCACAAGGGGATGCTCCTCAGGCGACTGCACTCCAGGTACAGACAGGAACATCCAGCAGAGAGCAGCTGACAAGAGAAGTTACAGTGGGAAAAGCCCCTCTGGCACACTGGGAACAGAGCAGGATTTTTCAAGGCACGCAAAGCCAACAGTAGGAGGGGATTCACAGTCTGTTCACATTCACACTGCAAACACCAGAGCCTGAATATTCTCTGCAATTCAGCCACTGACCCTGCTGTGTGATTTCAGGGCAGTGGCTTCTCTGCTCTGTCCATGGAAAATGGACAAGAGGACAAATCTGTGGAAAAGAGTGGAGAAGCCCCCAGCCAAGGTGAGCACAGCCAGTTTGGCCATGACACAGGGGACATCACTGCAAAGACAAGCTGTAGCAGATGCTCTGGACCAGAGTCAGGTCATGGACAGTGAGTTCACAGGGCACATCTGCCACCAGTTTAATCAAGTCACTCCCAGAATAATCCCTGGTGACCTTCCAGCATCACACAAAACTGAAGCTGCAGAAGCAAGCACACAAGCTAAATCTCAAAGGAAGCCTTTCTGTTATCTTGCAGGGACTGTCCCATCTCTTCCTGAAGAACCTTAAAGACACTAATCACCATCCAAGCTGTTCAGTGGGACTCCTGACAGTCCAAAACCCACTGCCCCCCCACAAGCACACTCACTCCCTAGAGGCCCACCCTCGAACAAACAAATGAGAGAAGTGTCATATAAACACACAGTGCTTGGGATTTGTGGTTGTATGGAGCTTGTAAGGCAGATAAAAAGATCCAGTTCTGCCTTTAATGAATTGCAGTATTTTAAATAAATCCTCAAGGTATTACTGTTTGTAATTTACTTTAGCAAATAACAGACAACAAGAAGAAACATTTTTGCCTAAATAATCTCAGAAGCACTAGGCCCTAAAATACTCCCTAAGGAATCTGTAGAAACAGTTAGAGCTCAATAACATCAACCACCTCAGAGGATGACAAGCCATTATATTGTAGGCAAATTAGACACATTAGCTATTAGTGGCTCTAATGATGGTCTTACTTGCATTTTGACCACTTTGCAGTTCAAAATTGAATTTTACCATCTGACTGACAGAACAGTCAGCATTTGTCTGACAGGAGATGTTTTCACAGGATAACTACCCTGAAGCTCTAGTATCTCAAAATTTAAAGGCATCTATGGCTAATTTTACAGGTATTTATATTTGAAAACCAGTTCTGGAAATTCATTCAAACACAAAACCCCCATTGAATCATTCCACAAGAACCAGGTCAGTCTGGGTTCTTGCATAAGCAAGGGTTTGCAGGGCTCAGATCTTTCCATAAGGTTTCTGGCTGTACAGAGAGGAGAAGGAAGCAGCAGTGGAGATTGAGGAGCTACCAGCACTTAGTTGCCAGGGTTCAATTCAAACTACCCCAGATTACCCAGATGGTTTTGTTGAACTTGCTTAATCACTTAGTCACTTAGTCACTTGATCCAGGTACAGAAGGCAAAGGGGGAATAGTCTTTCTGAGGTTTGAAAAGTGTGATTTCATCAAGTTCATTACCCAACATCTACTTCAGCAACAGCAGTCCTGTGAGTTTATAGGAGGAGAATGTTCCAAACCTATCAGGTGTTTGATCTGTGTAGCAAGAACCTGGCTATACAATACCACAAATGCTACTGTATTACACAAAGCAGTACTATGAATATTTGCATATGGATTTTTAGCCCAGATTAATTCCAATTTCTGCTCCAAACTGAGTGAAATCAAAATTGTTTGTTAACCAGAATGTCAGGAGGGTTAGGGAGAACAGCAATTAACACTGTTCTTAAATAATATTTTATTAATAATACATTAAAGAGCACAATCTTAGACTGTTATGGAAAGCCATATTACTTGAAAGTTCACATGCAGGAACTTTCTGTGAAGCTCTATCCCTCCTTTCCCATTCAAACACAGACTGACATTCTCTGTGGAATTTTCCAGCAGAAAGTAAAAACTGGAGGTTTTACAGCTGGCTTGCTTAGGGACAGCAGGACCAGAGCAAAGAGTTTCTGTTAACCTCAGATATACAGCAGCTTGTCTGACATGGGCTTTAACTTCAAAATCTTCTGTTGTGAAGTAAATTTAAGCAGCAAAAATACAGCTCTACTTCACGACTTTTGGATTAATACAGTTTATTATACACACTACATATCTCCAGCATACAATTTCTCTTAAAAGCTGCTTTTAAAGCAGATTGATTTAAAGCTCATTGTATTTAGTGCTGCACCAACTCATCAAGAGACTCGACTCAGACAAGAAACAACAGCTCCTTTTATTGCATGAGACTCTCTTCAATACCATCTCTGAGATAATCACTATGCTTAGTGAGTAGAAAAACTTATGGGCAAGTGGAATAGCTGATAAGCCACACAGAAGTTTTGTTACCAAACCATGTGGTAAAAATGGTCTAAAACTATTTTGTAAACTGAAACTGCAGCAGCACTACCAACCTTCAAACATTTGCTTTACTAACGTAACAACTAATAGACCAAATTCTTTCCTACATAACCTATAGGGTAATTTTTAAAAAAACTGGATTCATCTCCCCCCAGAAATGGGGGTCTTTGGTGCACAGGATCAAGATTAATTCAAGGCCAACACAGCTTCTACTGTTAGTTAAGTGTTTCAGGAGAGGGATTCTGTATCTCTACCTTATTGCTAGTTCCGTATTAAAGGGAAGACTTCTTCCAGGCCTGCTTAATGAGATAATATTAACACATATCTGCTTATAACCCATCATTGCTCAGATTTCCTGCAGGCTTTGGGGGCTAACAGACAAATGTGAAGTTTCTGTTATCCCAGCAGACAAGATATTAAGCGACCACATCAGCTCCAGTTCATGACAAAGGCAAATAGATTCAGAAAATACTGAAGAACTTAAAATAAAACTGTATGTCACTTAAAAACAAAAGAAAATATTTTTAAAAGGGAAAATAAGTCCCTTGGATTTTGGATCTGATTCATTTTACCAAAGAGGGTTTTTCCGGAGGCAGTTTGATTACCACACACTCTGATCTTTAATTTGCTACTTGGAGGACAGGGAGAAAAAAAAAAACAGCTTCCCTCCAGTAAAGGGAGGGAAATCTGCCTCTCTTCCAATTGCCTGTATTTTACCCAAACATGTGAGAAATTTTTGAGGAAATGCAAATCTCCACTGCACACGCTTTCAAAGCAGAGTGATTAAAAAAAATCCTCCCCACCGCAGGGACGCGGTGGGTTTTCCACCGCTCTCAGCTGTGGCAGCTCGGTTGCAACATTCCTGCCTCTCCTGTGCAGCTGGGCAAGGTGAAATGGGCCCCAAGGATTATCGCCATTTCCCAGCCACGTCAAAAGCAAAAAAGGTGCCTTTACACGTGGCTTCTATAATAAAGCACATAGAGTCAAGGAGCGGAGCTTCCCAAGCGCTGCTCGGAGCGGGCGTGCTGACACGAATGCACATCCACGCAGACCTTCCCCTGCGCATCCCGGGCAGCTCCACAAGCCGGGCTTTCTCCTGGCAGCGAGCTGGCAGTCCCCAGCACCGAGTGAAGCCGGGCTAGCGGCTCTGGGCTTTGTTAGCAGCCACACGGGCTGCCAGTGCCACTGATATCCGGGAAGCGAGAAGCATCCCATGGTGCAGGCGAGCGCCGTAATCTTCGGAAGCCTCATCCCCCCGTGCAAAGGTGTACCTGCGAAGACGAGCCTCCATCCCCCCGCGCCGAGCCCCTTCTCCTCGCCGCAGCGAACGGAGCCACCCCGAAAAAAGTTTTGCTGGGCAGAAGGGGCCCTGCCTGCCTCCCGCCCGCTGTGAAAAAACAAAGGGTCGAGGAAGAAAGAATAAAGTTTGGGGCTCGGCGGGGTAGGGAGGATGCCCGGGTGGGTTCTGGGCCGCGGATTCGCGCGGCCGCCCGTCCCCGCTGCCCTTGGGCTGCGCACGGCGGTACCTGAACAGGGCGACCGCAGTCTGGTTCCTCCTCCACGCCTTGCCCTGCTGCAGCAGCACCCCCTGAACGATTTCCTTCTCGTCGGGCAGCCGGTACACGGGGAACACGTAGAGCCAGCACAGGACGAAGACGCCCAGGGCGCTGGCGCCCACGGGCAGGCGGGTACGCGGCCACTTCCACGCCAGCCCCGCCATCCTCCTGCTCCCGCAGCGCCGCCGCGGCACCGGGCCGCGCTCCCACATCAGGCCCGCGCCATGCGGCGCCCACGGGCGGGGGGGGCCGGCCCGCCTCAGCTCAGCTCAGCCCCGCCGCCGCCCGCTGCCATCGCCGCCGGGGGGAGCGGGGTTGCTGCTGCCGCTGCGCCGCGGCTCGCTCCTCTCTCGGCGGCGGTGGCGGCTACCGCCCTTCCTCACAGTCATTTGGTCCCTCGCCTTCCCCGCCAGATGATGCTCCGCCGCTCCCCGCCCTCCCTCCGCCTCCTGCCGAGGCCCTCGCCTGCAGCCTCGCTGAGGACCGACCCGGTAAATTTCCAACCCACCCCGGGCGCGGGGTGCTCCGGCCTCGCTTCCTGGCCCGCGGCCGCCGCGGGAGGGAGAGAGCGGAGCCCGGGCTGCTGCGGAGCTCGGCCCCGGCGCCACGCCCGCTCCCGCCTCACCGCGGGCACCGAGCATAGCGCAGCGCACGGCTCAAGAGAGGGAGGGAGATCCCGCTCCGGGTGTCGCCTCCGGCACCCACCCTCCCTCTCTTTCTCCTTCTCTCCCGCCGCCTGGCTCTCTTCCCCGGCAGAGGCCGCACCAGTCTCCAACTCGCCCCAGCGGGACCGACCCCTTCCCGATGGTGTCGGCGACACCGACCCGCTCCGTCCCATCCTCCCTCCGCCCCGAGCCCTCCGGATCTCCCCGGCTTCCAGCCGAGAGTCCCGGAGCCGGGATCACCGCGTCCGCCCGGTAAAAGGGTGTCCCTCACAAAGTACATCCTACAAAAAGTACACAGGAAAATCTGTGGGCTAAGATCGTTCTGGGAGAATGTAGCAAACCGGGGGCACGGCAAACCCAAAAGCAGAGCGTGCCCCTGCCTGCAGCAGCGATGCCGAAGCTCTTGCAGGGAGCAGCACTTGCTCTCTTCAGCCTCGAGAGTGAGGGGACACCTCGCAGCCGTTCTGCAGCAGCTTCCTGTGAGGGGAAGCAGAGGGGCAAACACTGATCTGATCTCTGTGGTGACTCCTGAAGAGACCTAAGGGAATGGCATGTAGCTGTGTCAGGGGACGCTTGGGTTGGGTATTAGGAAGGGGTTCTTTACCCCGATGGCGGTGGGCACTGTAACAGGCTCCCCAGGGAAGTGCTGAGGTATCAGGTGTCAAGCATGACAAAGTTCAAGAAGCATTTGGACAACACTCTCAGGCACACGGTGGATTCTTGTGATTGTCCTGTGCAGGAGCAGGAGTTGGATTTTGATGATCCTTTTGGGTTTCTTCCACTTCGGGATATTCTGTTATTTTCTGTGCCCACTAGTGTGGTTGGATCTTTGCAGAGAACACAGTGAGGGTTGCACCCCCGGTTGGAGTGTGAGTGGTCGATGGGTGTTCCAGCCCTCTGGGATTGTCGCTGCAGTGCTCAGAGTGAGGGAGAGGTGGTAGAGAAACCACCCACAAACCAAGGAGCAGCAGCAGGAACCTTGCACACCTATGGCAGTGCCCAGCTCAGGCTTCCCACTGGGAATTCACCTGTGCACTGGGATGAGGGTGCCACATGCACAGCCCTCAGCCCTCCTAAATCACCATTTCATGCCAACAGAGTGACTCCAGCAGTAGAAAGCACCTCTCTGTGATAACCAGGTAGGCTGAAACGTGGGAGAGACGCTCAGCTCCTCTCAGTATCTCTGTGGCAGATCCTCGATTCAGAACCCAGTCTCCAGTCCCTGCATGAAAGGCAGATTCAGCCCAGGCTGGTAGCATCCATTTGTGTTCATCATCTCCAGACACACCTTCCAGACCCACATAACCTTAGAGTTTTGTATGAGTTGGCAGCCAGCTGCTTTCCAGACTAAAAGCACATGGAGACTTGGCTGGTTTGGGGCAGCTTTCAGGGTTGAGTAGTGATTAAGGGAATTACGGGGTAGTTGGGTGAAGGAAGGAGATCAAGAAGGAAGTTTGATACAGTTAGTTTAGTATCTCCTGGCCCTAAGGCAGCAATAAAATAACCATAAATACTAGCTGGGTGTTTCAACAGTGCTTTCAGCTAGAGATCCCAACATACTTAGTTTTCAGTGAAAAAATAAACCTGGAAATCTCAATGTATTTTCAGTGCTTGAGAGAAGGAATAACATTCTCATTCACAATGTGTTGCTATGTAGAAATATACACTGACAAATGGAACATTTACTTCAAGATGTCAAATGAACATAAAAATGCCAGGAACATGTAATTGCATAAAAAATATAATTTTCATTCATATTTGATATGCTAGAGCTGTCTGGAGTGTTACAGCTGTTTTCTCTGGACAAAAATGGGGAAAGACACTGAGCAAGGCATTTTGGTTAACCTCTAGAAAAAAAAAATATTTGGAGCCGGATAAATATTTTCGTTTTGGTGAGGAAGCTATTTACCAACAGCAGAATAAACCAGAATCTGTTCAGTCACATCTATTAAAAAGAAACAGAACCATTCAGTCTCTGGAGACAAATTCAAAACATAGCTAGAGTAATTAAAAATAAAATAAAAAAAAAAAAGTGATTGAAAAAAGGATGTACAGAACTGTATCCCAAATCAGATCCTGACTCTTTGCTCACCTTTGGGTGAGAAGAGAGACAAACTAGAGGCTCTGTATTGCTTTGGAAATGAGAAAGTGGAAAGGAACAAGAGAAAGTAGGAATTACTTATTCTTTCAATATGCAAACTGCTTTCAATGAATTAAGTTAAAGTACACTCAATATACACAAGATTTTGAGATATCTTTTATTTGTGATCCTGTGATATATTCCTTAGCATTTCCTCCCTTGTTTTCTAAATCTATTTCAGCTTGAAGCCCCCAGGCTGTTCACTGATGTCATAGCAGTCCATTGTCTGTCTGGCACCACGGCAGTAACTCCATCACCTTATCCTGCCTGCCACCCGCAAGGAGCCACATGGATCAAGACAGATATGAGGTGGAGCTTCACATTGCCGCTGACTTGCACAGGGAACTGAAAATGCCTGGCTCTGCTCTTGCACAGGTGGGAATTACAGGCACACCAGGACAAGCTCAAAGCCAAGTGTGTTTCTCTGGAGTCAAATGCTTCTGTGCAGCGTTATCAGTTGCTATCCTTTTCCAGTCAGTGAGCCCTGAAGAACAGCACATCCCTACTTTCTGCTGGGAATAACAGCTGCAGTTGGAGAATAAACATGAGGTAAGAATAAATTGCCAAAAATGAATCTTGCTTACAAGCAAATAGCCTGAAGTACTTCAGTGACACTTAGCAATTTTTGAGAAGATGTAGAGATGTCATGATCAGCAATCCATATCTTTAAATCCAAGTACAAAATTGATATTCAGGCTTAATTTTACTCTGTTGAATTCCATTTTAGTGAGAATTGATAGTGATGATTTACCTCCATTACTTAGTTCCAAGTAAGATCTCAGCCTGAAGGACCAGGTATCCTGGGCAGGGTCTGTCCACTACAGCAAAAAAAACCCCAACAATTGTTCCTGAGACGTGCCTTTAAAAAGCAGCACAGAGAAAAGCAACGAGTGACAGCATGGAATAAAATGCCTTTTAAACTCTCAGGTGAGACAATGTGGCTATTCATAGAGCAGAAGGAAAACATCATGCTGTGATTTTCCTGGTTTCCCTCCAAAATGCACCAGAAGGATCCCCTATTGTTCCTTGTTGCATTCCCCCACTGCCCCTGTGGATGGAGCCGATACTTTGCTCAGCAAACACCTTTCCCCAACAATAGAATCCAGATTTTCTTCTTTCCCTTGCTCCCAGCTCAAAACACTCACAAAGATTAAAACTACATCCTTCAAAATATCCAGCTTTTGCCTGCTTTCATTTGAAGTATCGTGTACTCCTACAGGCATCCCCTTGTACCTCGTCTTCGCACTCTTTCAGCTCTCTCACTTCCAAAATAACAGGGAATTTCCCTCCACTTCAGCATCCCACACACTTTCTGTTCTGCAGAATTTATCAGAGGAGTTGCACTGGAATCAGTTTTCAGGGTAAGGCATCCTTTTAGTTGATGAAAATGTTACCATGCAATATACCGGCAAATCCATTACCTTCCCAATGCACTCAAGTTGTCACTTGACCAAAATTCCTTGCTCTGTGCTGTGCCCTCTGTTCTGCAAGTATTTAACACTACATTAGTAGAGTCTATATGAAAATTGGATTTCATTTTTCAAGGGAAAACGAAGCTGAAATAAAAGTAAGCATTCTGTGTGGAACACCAGCCCTAATTCCCCACTGCCATAAATAACCGATGCTCCTTTGGCACATTTTTTTTGACCCAATGTACAGCACAAAAATATTCAAAAATCACCACCTGTCTGAACTATTATTGTAGATCAGCTTTTGTGTGGTGTTGATTTACCAAATATTGATATTAATCTAGTATCAATCTGTTGACTGAAAAAAGACTCTCAAACAATTTAAAGTTAGAAAGTGTATGTTTCATTGGCACACAATGGGCAATTGCATGGGGTAGTCCCCTAAGATGCACTGCAAATTCACAAAAGATTCCAGTGTCTATTTATTTACAAGCCTTGAATACAGAAAATACTAATATATATTCATAACACTAACACCTCCCATTCCCTGCTTCATATTAAAATACATGGTAATGAGTTTAAAAGGCCATTACACCTGCATGGTCAGTTCCCTGAATTGGGGGGGTGATCATTTTTAGTGAGGAGTGGTCGTAAAAGATGAAGGAAAACCATTCTTCCTCACTCTGACCTTTCTACTTTTACAATGGTTGACATTACAAATGACACTTGGGGGAACTCCAGTTTCCTCCCTTTGTGACTTTTAAATAAGTTTCTAGCTATGAGGTCTGTGTTCTTCCTGGGCCTATTTATCAGTTCCTCCATTTCTCATTATAAGCAGAGCTAAACAAACATGCAATGACAAGTAATTTGTTATCTAAACCTGGGATTCATTATCTCAAATCCTGCTTCTATCCTAATCATTAACTCTAATCAGTTCCAGCAAAGTCTATCTTTAGCTGGAAGCTTTAATTTTTCTAAAATTCTTAATTCTTTTAAAATTCATGACTCATTCCCCAGTTGTTCTTTAAGATTAGTAAATTCTTTAACTCAGTATGCAGATTATTCCTCATCTATCCAGGCCATAAGCTGGTATCTCTCAAGATCAAACCATACACTATTGATAGTGATGCTAAAGTTGCCACTCATCATAACATTTTCCAATTGAAAACAAGTATTACAATAGACAAAATCAAACTTATGCCTACTAAAATGAGTAGCACAATAATAGGGTGGATCAAAGCATTAAGTGTACCTCTTGCCATTGGTGACCACCTGAAAAGCACATCCCAACAATGATAAGACAAAGATTCTTCAAATAATTTAAAAACCCTTTTGATGGTTTCTGTGTCATGATGTATCGTGATCAAAGTCTTTTTTCCCTGCATCTTTAATTTCTTTTAAAATTTCTCTTAATTCATGATGTTTCAATAACTGAGTGACTAAGGTCAGATTCACCCCTATAGGCACAGGCAATATTTCCTGCACAATAATTAAGTTTGCCTTTATGTGCTGATGGGATATTACAGGTGCCTGATAGGAGAAGTTGCATCCTTCAATTTTGACAAAATTACAAACACACAAATTAAACTGAGTTTCATTCACAATTATGTTGTCTATCATTATGATTGGGCATGCTGTCCTGAGACAGACACAACCTTGTCCTGTATACACAAGTGAGGTTGTCTGGTTGACTGAATGCATTTTCAAAGTAACAAATGCTTTGGTCCAAATAAATATCCTTATTGCCTTCTAAATTTCCTTCGCATATGTATCCCATATATATGCATATATATCGCATATGTGAATTGTTTCTTCATAGAACAGGGTTCTAGTTTAATAGTTTGCCATTTTCCTTCAATTTCCCGTGCCCACATTCTGTGCTCAGATGGATACAATAAGGTCCCCTCATGATTTACTCCTAAAGCAACTACTGGATGTATCAGGCTCACTGCTGCATTGTGTATGGTTAAAACAAAGGCTGTCACCATACTTGCCACAGGGTCATAGGTGAAACTGACTAAAACCCACCAACACTAAAGCTCTCTTTCCATATCAGAGGCATTAACCCCAGCACAATTCTGCAAATCTCAGCAGGGAATGTTCCTTCTTCACCCTCCCTAGTGACTGAGGCAGCCACTGACTGCATCCACAGCTGTGCTCGAATACACCCAAGAGCCAAAAAATGTTTTCACTAGCTGTACTTAACTCATTAACCATCACTTCATGATCTCCCTCTTTTGTGCTTTCCCATTCTGGTAATGTTTTGGATAATTTCCAGTGATTGTTACCCAATGCCAACAAGGAGGATTGCAAAGGTTTCTGTAATATAACCAAATCACTCCTGATTGTGGTAATTTGTTCATTAACACTTCTGAATCCATTGTATTCAGGACTCCCAATCCTGTTCCTAATAACCCAGTAAAATCTCTCTTTTTCCTAAAATTAGAGGGCATACGTTTTTGAAGCCAAGTGGTCCAATCCATAGAAGAATTTCTGAGAAATGGAGTGCATTCTGGATGAATGGCAGGGGCATTTACCTGCATTCCCATTTCAACTCGTTTCAGAGACCATTCCAGATCAATCAATAGCCTCTGAATCCCTGTTTTCTTAATAGCATATGACCCAATTTTAGTGATGGTGGGAGTCATAAACTGTTCCTCTTTTTCTGAAATCATTGGGACCTGGGTCATCACAGCCTTTCTTATGCTCACATCCCCAAACATTTTTCCTTTCCCACATACTCACATTTGTAACCCTTAACATGGTGCTCAAAGCCCTACGAGAGTAGGGATCATAAGCTTTCCCTTGGCATCTGCATATCCCAATTTCATCATATATGTGTGATGTTGCTTTAACTCCTGTTATAGCTGTAGCAGTGATTACAGAAGTCATGATCTTCCACATCCTGCCTACTTGATTGCCCATGATAACTCTAAGTTCATTATTCACATTTCCAGGTAAGTTTCAGTCCCTCGTCACCTGGCGTGATTCTCCGAACTCCTTCAGGAGCCTTCTTCACTCAGGAGTGACAGATCCAAGCCTTCTGTACTTTAATCTTGATTGCAGTGAAGGTAGTGAGGAGCACCTGGAATGGTCCTTCCCACTGCGGTTCCAGAGTCTTCTCTGCAAAAGATTTAACATATACATTATCCCCAGGTTGTACATCATGTACTGGCCCATCTAACTCCCTGTTTTGAGCCCCAGCCACATATTTTTCAATTTATCTGAGTTGTTTATTCAGGGCTGCCATATATCTGTGTAGGGTTTCTTTCCCTACCTGAATGGGTGTTGTTCCCTCTTGGACTGCATATGGCCTCCCATGCAGTATTTCAGTAGGGCTTAATTTCTCTTTTGCCCTTGGTTTTGTCCAAATTTGCACTAATGCCAGTGGGAGAGCCTGGGGCCAAGGCAAATTTGCTTCTTGTCCCAATCTTATAATTTGTTGTTTGATCAAATGGCTCATCTTTTCCTGGCCACGTGACTGAGGATAATATGGAGTATGCAATTCCCAGTCTATACCCAGGTGCTGGCTAATTTGCTGCACAATTTTGGAAATAAAGTGTGGCCCTCTGTCTGAAGATATGGTGGCTGGGACCCCAAAGCACAATATTATTTCTTGTAGCAGTGCTTTGGTTACCTCTTGTGCCTTATCTGTCCTGGTAGGGAAGGCTTCTGGCCATCCTGAAAAGGCATCTGTTAACACCAATAGGTATCGATACCCCTCCCTTTCCTGGATAATTCTGTAAAATCAATTTGCCATTGCAGCTCAGGTCCACAACCTTTCCCAGTTTGTCCAACTTTAGGCTTTGGAGTATTTTTAGAATTAGTTGGGGGGCATAGATCACACTGGCAAGCTGCTTGCATTACTGTGCCCTGCAATTTTCTGGCCATGATCCTATCTTTCAGATGATTATACAGGGCATCTGTTCCCCAGTATTTTTTTTCTCATGTTCTTCCTTCACTAATGACCACAATAAGTAAGAGGGTACCACAAGTTTCCCTCCTTCTGTTGTAGCTCACCCCTCCTGATTATAACTTCCATTCTCCATTTTAGTAAGTGTCCTGGGGTGACTTTATGATGTTTGTATCCCCAGTCACCTTGCTTGTGTTACATATTAAGTTCTGCACCTTTCAGACTGGCTCTGAGAGCAAAGAGGGGGAAGAAGAAGCAGCACACAGTTTGTGTTCAGAAAGAACCCTCACTGTCCCCCATCCTGCTCCTGGACTGTGCTGTCTGCAGCATGGACAGACAGAGGGACAGAGCTCTCCTTTGCTTTTAGTTAGTTTTTAGCTTGCTGAGGCAGAGAAGTTCCCCAGACTGGTTTTTACCCTTTTCCTGGATCTGTTCAAACCTGCTCTGGACTGAGAACCCAGCCAAACCCCGGGAGCTCACGCCTGTGACCCACCAGGGCCTGGGCCTCGGCACTTTCCAGCACCAGAGGGACTGATAAGAGACTGAGTGAGCTGAGCTACACCCATGGAAAGGACTTTTTTGGATTTGCCATCTTATAGAACAGCAAGAGGTTTTATTGTTTAATATTATTCAATTTCTGTTACATAAACAGGTTTTTTTTCCACTTTTCTCCAAGGAAATCTTTTTCCTGAACCAGTTGGGGGAAGGGCCACTTGAATTTGTTTTCTGGAGAGACCCCATTCTGAGGTTTTCTCCCAAATTTGCCCTAAACCAGAATAGTAAGTTTCCTGTCCTTTTTGTTATATATTGGCTTACCTTCAGTAGAAATTTTTCCATACGGAATTAATGCTGCCTCAACTGTCTCACTGGGTACCTCACCTTTGGCTGTGTCTTTTGCCTCTCTGTTTGCCAGCATGTTTCCCTCCTCCAATTCAGAGCTCACCTTTTGGTGTGCCTTGATGTGTATAATAGCTAAATTTTCAGGCAACTGGACTGCATCTAACAGTTTCAGTATCTCTTGTGCACGTTTGATATCCTTCCCTTGTGAATTTGACGGTCCTCTTTCTTTCCAAATGGCTCCATGTGCATGAACCACCTCAAATGCATACCTTGAGTCCATATAGATGTTGATTTATTTTTTCCTTTTGCCAGCTCCAAAGCCTGGGTTAAGCCCTCTGTCCAGAGGTGTTGGCAATGCTCCAGACTCTATTACCTCTCTGTTTGTGGTAACCACGTACCCAGTGTGTTTTTTTCCACTGATGACATAACTGCTCCCATCAGTGAACCAGGTCTCGGCATCCTCGAGAGGGGTGTCTGTGGACCTGATTTTTCTGAGTCTGAGAGAATTACAACCTGTCAGTGGCTGATCTGTTCCCAAGAGAAAGTCTCTTGATAGGATCTCTTGCTCAAGGACTATTATTGTAAATAATCTCATTTTCTCAAAACAGTTCTGTACAGCTGTAGTTAGTATGTTTTCTCTTGTCCCACCAATGGGACAAGAGGTGATGTTCCCTTTTACCAATCATGTAAAACCTGTAGCGTATTACCCTATAAAAAGCTGAAAAGTTCAGATAATAAAGCTTTCCTGAGCATCTCGTTCTGGTGTGTGCTGCATAGAATCCACACTTCTCCTTCGTGTCTGACAGCCACAGGGTGTCCTTCAGGTCCAGGTGACTGGAGTAGGTGGCTCTGATGGTCTCAAGGCAATTGTGGATCACCAGTTCTCCCATACTCACACTGAGGAAAAAAACTGGGTTCTCAGTTACCACAATCTCAACATCATCTTGTTCTACCAGTATGCCCTGATACTTCAGGAATCTCTGTGGGGAAAGCCAGCGTCCACCTTTTGCTTCCAGGACTGCAGACACTGTGTGAGATATTAGTACTGCCATCTTCTGGCCTAGGGTGAATTTATGGGTCTCCTGGATATTCACTGCTACTGCTGCAGTGACTCTGAGACACCCTGGCCACCCCTCAGCTGCTATGCCCAGCTGCTTGGAGAGGTGGGTGACTGCCCTCCAGTACGGGCCTGGGTTCTGTGGTAGTATTCCCAGGGCAATCCCTTGTTTTGTATGAGAAAACCAAAAAATTATTTACTCACATCTGGGAGTCCCAGGGCTGGAGCTGACATGAGGGCCTTCTTAGCTGGTCAAAGGCTCATGTTGATTCTTTTGTCCATTGGACAAAAAAAAACCTGGTGGGGGTTCCCAGGACTCAAGCTTTTCCCCAAATATCGTGGACGAGTTCTTGTAGCCTTGCGGATGGACATACCAGGTGAGCTGAGTTTGAGCCCAGTTTTGGGACTTTCCCATGTAAATGCAAAAATTTTCTGGCTGGCCTCATGGAGAGGAAGGCAAAAGAAAGTGTTCTTTAAATCTAAGATGGTAGACCAGGTTAGCTCAGGTGTTAAATGAGTTAACAAGGTGTAGGGGTTGGTAACAACTGCGTACAAGTCCTCAGTTATTTTATTAACACCCCTTAAATCTTGTACCTGCATGACCCATCGGGCTTCTTTACGGGCAGAATAGGAGTATTAAAATCAGATTGGCATTCTTTTGATAGTCCTATATGCAAAAAGTTTTCCATAATTGGGCCAATCCCTTCTCTATCTTCTCTTTTCAAAGGTTATTGTTTAACCCTGACTGGTTGTTTTCCCTCTTTGAGTCTGATTTGCATGGGCAGTGCATTCTGTGCTCTCCCTGCTGTGTTAGAAACCCACACTCCAGGGAATACCTGATCCATTTTTTTATTGTTATTTTCCTCTTCATTTTCAGCTTCTATTTCTTTAGTTATTAGCATTAAGCTTAACAATTCCACATATTGTTGGTCTTTCACTTCCAAACTAATTTCCTCATTTTAAAATATTATTTTTGCTTCCAAGTGCTCCAGCAGATCCCTGCCCAAAAGTGCACATGGAGCATTAGGCATGTACAAAAATCGATGAGTTCCCCACTGTTTCCCCAACTTATATTTCAGTGGTTTACAAAAGTATGCTCTTTCACATTGATCAGTTGCCCCTGTTACCATAACATAATCATTTGTTACAATATCAAGGCCTTATTCAACACTGGATAAGTCACTCCTGTGTCTATTAAAAATTCTTTTTCTCTCTGTTCCCTAGTTTAATTATAACCAGAGGGTCCCCCGAGGTAGGGCCCTCTGGTCCTCCTCAGCCCTTTACACGAGCAACCACCCCTTCCCCTTTCCAATAACCTCTTCTCTGTTCATCACCCCATTTCCAGTCTGGGCACTATTTTTGCCAGTATCCAAATTTCTTACAGAGGGCACATTGGTCTTTTCCCACTTGGGGTGGTCCTTGTTTTAGTGTTTTAGTGGGCCTTGCCCACATTTTCCCTTTTCTTCCTCCCTTACCACGGCTACCAATCTTCTCATCCCCTGTTTATATCCTTCTTCCCGATTGCTAAAGATTCTCCATGCCTCATCTAACAAAGTCTAAATTTCACCCCATTGGTCCCCAGATTTTCTGAAGTTAAACCAAGGAGGCCTGTGCAATCACAGCTTTTGACACAAGATGGGAGTGTTCCCTTAGACATGCTCACCACACCACTAGGAGGGGAAGCCGCCTTTTTCTTTTTTTTTTTTTTTTTGTTCAAATCGAAAAGGGGTCCCCGCAATGTGCCAAGCACCCCAGATGTTAAGGGAAGGTCTCTTCACCCAGACACTTTGTCCTTCTCCAGCCACCCACGGTCACCCGCGGTGGAAATGCGGAATCTGAACTAGCACACACACTCCGCGCTAACAGCACGTCTCAAATTCACACTTCCACACTCGGGACACTCACACTAAATAACAAAGCAGAAGTGTTTAACCCAAGCTGCACGATGGCACTGCCCGGTCTGGCATTGTGTGGAGGAGCTTGTGGACAATACCTGCGGCACATCCCAGCACGGCGGATCGGATCCCGGGCATGGTCAGCCCCCGGCGGGCTCTCTTGCTCCCTTCCTGCAGCCACAGGCTGCCAGGTCGACCTCCCTTTGCACCAAACGCTAGAGATTTTAGAACCACACAAAAGAAAAAAGCTGCGGGCCCCCTGCGATTCAAAACAAGCACCCAGTCAAGGGTTTTCCAAAGTCGCGCCGGGAATCTGACGGGCTATATCTGGGGAACAGTGCAAATTCCTCCTCCGGCCCAAAAACGTACTTTAAAATTCTCCCCCACAGCCTAAACATACACAAATCAAAACACGCTCGTTGTGTTTTGTGTGTGGCATGTGGCACCGCCAACATGCTCCAAAAACACGCAACCCAAGGTGCACATGGGGCACCACCAACACACAGCTCAAGGGCTTGCAAACCAAAATACACACAATGCGTGGCTAATTCAGCCTAAGCACACAAAAACATATCTGTCCACCATCAAACAGACACATCCCAAGTGTGCACTGATTAAACTTCCTCTGCAGCTTGGGATGCTGCTAAACCACGAACAGCATCCGCAGCTGACACTGCGCAGCCGGACGGCAAACAAAACCCGCAGCTGCCGGCCCCAGGGCACCTTACAGCTCCTTCAGGGGCCCGTGTTTTCAATTTTAAACATGCCTTTTTGTCTGTAGTTTCGGCAGGTCCTGGTCTATCCCCAGGTGGTCAATCAGGGGCAGCGGAGCCCTCTCCCCAGGAAATTTCTGGGGGACCACCCTGGAGGGGTCCACGACCCCGATGGCCCCTTGGCTACAAACAGCAGATCTCCTTGGCTGGCTCACCAAATGATTTACCAAATATTGATATTAATCTAGTATCAATATCAGTCCATTGACAGATAAAAGACTCTCTAACAGTTTCAAGTTAGAAAGTTTAATTGGCACCGGGCAATTGCATGGGGTAGTCCCCTAAGATGCACTGCAAACTCTCAAAAGATTCCAATGTCTATTTATTTACAAAAGTCTTGAGTACCCAAAATACTAATATATATTCATAGCACTGACACCTCCCATTCCCTGCTTCCTATTAAAATACATGGTAATGAGTTTAAAAGGCCATTACACCTGCATGGTCAGTTCCCTGAATTGGGGGGGGTGATCATTTTTAGTGAGGAGTGGTCGTAAAAGATGAAGGAAAACCACTCTTCCTCACTCTGACCTTTCTACTTTTACAATGGTTGACATTACAAATGACACTTGGGGGAACTCCAGTTTCCTCCCTTTGTGACTTTTAAATAAGTTTCTAGCTATGAGGTCTGTGTTCTTCCTGGGCTTATTTATCAGTTCCTCCATTTCTCATTATAAGCAGAGCTAAACAAACATGCAATGACAAGTAATTTGTTATCTAAACCTGGGATTCATTATCTCAAATCCTGCTTCTATCCTAATCATTAACTCTAATCAGTTCCAGCAAAGTCTATCTTTAGCTGGAAGCTTTAAATTTTCTAAAATTCTTAATTCTTTTAAAATTCATGACTCAGGTGTCACCTATGAACAGGCTGATTTCTCTGAATTCCTTCTGTTCACACAGATCTAAAAACTGGCATCTGAATCACCTGCTGTAAGAGCACCACAAACACTGTAAACTGTGTGAATGGATGCACAGTTGCCCCGTTGGCAAATTCCCAGAATGCCTCCCCCTATCAGAATTTACTCTACAGCTCTGTCGAAACCACCCACAAATGTATATTCTCACTGATAAAGCATTTTAAGCCCCTAATTTGACAGACAGTTTTATATAATCCTATTAAAGGAGAGAATTGTAACTACAGTGTCAAATTAATTCCTGCAAAGTCATGGTGTCCAAAAGCTAATCATTTTTTACCTGGCTTGTACCAGTTCTCCTCTGAAGAAATATTACCAGTTTTGCCACTTGTTTTTCCCTTCAGCTGTCATGCTGTAATATTCACATCATTACTGTGACAACACCTACAGTCATCCTTCCAGCTGCAGAGAGGAGTTAGAATGCATAAGAAAGAAGCATAAAATGGGGGAAAATTATTTACTGATGAAAGACAAAGCTCATTCTCTAAAATGGAGAACCTCTTTTGTAAGCAGTGTTGAATAGACTTTCAAAACATTTTTTAATGCAAACAGTTGTTTTGTTGGCTGGTAAAAAGGTGGAACGAGAATGAGTGAAAACATGCAGCAGTAAGTGACAAGGAATGTATCAAGGCATTAGCCACAGGCACTTTGCTTTTTGGTTTTGAATGAAAAGAAGGTTTTCTCATAAAATGGAGGAACACAAGCAATTTTTGGCAACCTGTCTTAGGTTGCAATGCAAGATGTAACCAAAAACATGCATTCTATTACCATCTAGGGCAGTGTTCTTTGTTTATTTCATGACTCATCCCTCATAACTGGGGGATATCTTCTGTTAATGGGCCATTGAGTCTCACTGCATGACTGATAAAATGACATCATCCCATTGGGAGATGCTCCACCCAGGGGGAGGAGCCAAGCATTCCTACCTGGATATAATCTGAGACTTGGAACACCACAGGCAGAGGATTTCTCCATTGGATTCCCAGAGGAGACACCAGACCCTTCTACACCATCACTGGACTTTCAGAGGAAACTGACACCCTTCTAGGGATCATTGCCTTAACAGAACCACATCTGTCACTCCAGCAGGACTGCAACCACCAGACTGTTACCAGCACCCTGACCAACAGGGTGTCAGGTTGTATTCTGACTTTGTTAGTGCATTGTTTTTTAGGTTTGATTTTTGGGGTTTTTTTTGTATTTTTATTTTAATTTCTTTAGTAAAGAGCTGTTATTCCTATTCCCATATCTTTGCCTGAGAACACCTTGATTTCAAGATTACAATAATTCAGAGGGGCAAGGTGGTTTACTTTTTTTTTTTTTTCATTTCAAGGGAATTTTCTACCTTTCTTAGCAGACACCTGTCTTTTCAAACAAAGATTCAGCCATCACTGCTGTACATTATTACAATATCTCTAGGGAAGCCATAAACTCTAGACTTCTGTTGTACAGCACTGGTTCCAAGATGCCTCTTCAGCGTGTTTTAATGCATGTAAAAAGGCTCATGTGAGACGTGGATGGGCAGGACAGATGGGCAGGAGCACCAGTAAGGTGAAGATAAGCAAGTACACTGAAATTCTGGGTGAAATTCCTACCTGTGCAGCTCTGTGAATTTGTCCTCACAGTTAACAGGAGCAAGCTGTGCTGAAGTTAATGGGTTTGTTCACAAAAACAGCTACTCAGAAGGGTAAGGGACTTGCTGGATTGGTAACAATGAAGTTCTGCTCAGCTTAGAGAAGGTTGCATGAAGAACCTCATGGCAGCCTTCCTATATCTTAGCAGGCCTAAAAGGAAGCTGAAGAGGGTCCCTTCATTAGGAACTGTAGTGATGGGAAAAGAAGGAATGGGTTCAGTCTGAAAGAGGGGGGAAATAAAGTTAGATTTATGGAAGAAATTTTCTTCTAAGAGGGTGGTGAAGCCCTGGCGCAGGTTTCCCAGAGAAGTTGTGGATGCCCCATCCCTGGAACTGCAAGGCCAGGTTGGATGGGGCTCTCAGCAGCCTGGTCTAGTGGAAGGTGTCCCTGCCCATGGCAGGGGGTTGGAACTGGATGATCTTTTAGGCTTTTCCAACCCAAACTACTCTATGACTTTATGTATTAGAACTGACATGACAGAGATATTATGGCTGGAAGCTCCTATTGTATAATGCACAATTTATGAAGGAAATAAAATGCATATAAAAGACAGAATAGAACATGCAAACCCACATGCACAGAGACTACAAGCACATCACTGAAGCAAACAGGCTCTTCCCTTGTAAGCGCAGTTCCTTTTCCCTGGGGACTCAAACAGATTCTGACCTCATGTCTGACATGCTGAAGTTTAAATTTGAGCAGTTGCTGTCAGGAAACTATCATTCATAATTTAGTGTTGGCTAAGAATCCTGTTCATTAGAAGGTTGTGTCTGATATAGAGGAGGACATAATAAATTTGGTCTCACAATAAGTAATCCCTCTAGGCCAGGAGAAAGTAGATTGAAGAAAAGCAGAACAGAAGAAAAAGCTTGTTAATGTTGTTGCTGTATCTTTTCTTCTTATCACAAATGATCCTTAGTTCTGACTAGGGAGAAACTTGAATTTGTGTGAGGCATCAGGAGACTTCTCCACTGCTGAGAATTAACATGATGATGTGATTTGTTCAACTGTCCATCCTGGAAAAGGTGATAGAGAAAAGGATGAAGCAAAAAAAGAGGATGCAGAAGTCTGTTTAAAGACAACTTCTACCAAGGGTGGCTGAAACCCCCAAAGCCGGGGCAGACAAGTGTCTAAAAAGAAACCTTAAAACATTCTGGCTGTTGGTGGCCCCCTCTGGCAAACACTCAGACCCTGAGCATAAGCTACTGCTCTGAAGGGTGCAGGATCGTGGGCAAAACCAGTTCCAGCATCCACAGTGAAAATGGAAATCTAACTTAAAATTGAGCAAAAAGCCAAGGCTTCAGTGATGGGAAATGAAACAGCCTGGCCAGATGGAGACTTCAGGCACAGAACCAGTGAAGAGTGCTGAGTTCTGTGCAGAGCTCTGGTTGATTGTCAGGTTTACATTAGCCAGATTTTCCATTAACCCATACATCAAAGGCAAAATTTTCATATTGGCCTCATAATAGTCTTTCCAAATGTATTGATTGACATAGATTTGTGTGCAGCAGCAATATGCATACAGTAACATTGGTATACTGGAACCAGAACAAGAACCTCCTTGCATTTTTAAGTAGGCCTCAGAAGTGATTCAAAATCACTTCTGAGTTTTTTTTCTGGGAAAAAAAAAATTACCCTTAACACCATTTAACAAAGAAAACAGAGACAGAGACTTGAAAATATTTAACTGATGACTGAGGTAGATTTGTAACAGAGACTTCTTCAAGCCCAGTGCAGTGCTGTGGGACACATACTCTAAAGAAATTCAGCTGTGATTCAAACTGCACCAACAGCTACTATTAGTGAAGTGCTTCAATATTATCATGATTTTTTTTTTTTATGGCCTCCAAATTTAAGCAGCAACACTTCATTGGGACCCAGGCAGAAAATTTAAAGTTTGTTTAATAGGCAAAAAGGAGTGAAAATTTACTTCTGTCTCTTCACAAATATAATTAAAATAAATGCAAGGCTCAGCACAGAAATTGTCCCCAAAGGCCAGAGATGAAACTGAAAAGAGCTGGAGTATTATTTTTCATGCTGGGTGACAATACAAATTGCTAGTGAAGGAAGAGGGAAGTATCCTGTGACTGACTGTGATTTCCCAGGAAAAACAAGGAAACATCCCACAGGGATTTTCAGTGATAGCATAAAGAAGACATCAACACCATGACTAACAACTCAAGAAATGCAGGACCTACCTGCACATTCCTCTGCTGAACTTCAGCCATACTTTGCATCCCAGACCACAACAGCTCCTTCACAATTGTCAAATAATGTGATCTCACCATGGACTTCACAGTTCTGGAGCTTCATCATTCTTATTTTTCTCAAGTTACTTATTCAAATGTGAATCCCTTTGAAAAGATTTGAGGTGCTGTGCTTTCACTCTGTTTGGAGATTAGTCCTATAAACCATTTGAAAGGCAGGGAAATAAAAGTTTTCTTCTGTTGAGAAGGGACCCAGGAGATGGATGTCTTTGTCTTACAAAAGACACACTGTGATGCCTGTCATGTTGGAAGGGAAGTTTCACAAATCATTCATTCAGCTGGTGGGAGAGAGTCTAATAGATAGCATAAACTAGTTGGGAAGATAAATATCAACAAAGCCCTTTTATTTGGAGACTCGACACACTTTTCAACCTGCCTATTCACTTTGTGGGAAATATGACATCATAAGTTTATTTTATTTTTACATTGTTGCACAAAGAATAATTTTTTGAGCATGTAACAGAAAATTGCTAGTGTGTCACAAATGGAGCAAAGAACAAAATCTTTGATGCACAAATTATCAGTCACCTGGTAGCAGGTGTAATTCTACCATCGTTAATATGATTTCTGCTGAACTGGAAGGGTCAAAATATAGGTTGCTGTGTAAAATATACAGTCTGAATTGAGATAACATATTATTGAGTGCCATTCAAAAACCAATTATTAAAATAAAGTCCTTACTTGCATAGTATGATGACTTTTGCAGACTTGAAGATTCAAACAGACATGATATTCCTGAAAAATACTGGGGAAAAAATGCATAGTGAAATGACATGCAGTGCTTTGAAATAGCTTTGAAATGTAGGGTTTTAACCAAATTACATGAAACTACCAAGGTCCTTCATGTCAGGACATGAGGAAGCTCTAAATTGTGGTAAAAGCTATTACTTTAGTCACTGTAATCAAAAATTGAGAAAAAAGGAAAGACATCTCTTTCTAGAGCTGTCTTCAGAGAGGGAAATGGAAATGAAAATCTTATCTGTGAAGTCAAACTGAAGTTGCCTGGACTCTGCAGAGTATAAAAGAGAAGGAGCCTGTCACTCCAAGTGAACAGAGAGCCCATGATCTGCAAGGTGGAGGGTGGATTTCTCTAAGCTGACCCCAGATTCTCCAGATGCTTGCCTTCAACTTCTTCTGGGTTTGAACTGCGTTTAGATTTGGCTTCTGTTTCTAGATCATGAGTGTAAACAGGAGGTCTCACACATCCTGCAGTGATGGTTGGGTGTGTGGGATGTCAGCCTACATCATCACCTACTTTCTTGTCCCAAACAAGAGGGGAAAAGTCTGTCAGGGAAGTGTTTTTGCAACATGATGGGCTGCTAGGGTGCTCTCCCCATTCCAGGGGTCATGATTTATAGCAGCTAGGTGCCAGAAATGGGTGGGATGTGCCCCTGGAAAAGCCTAAGGCAAGCTCAGTGTCTGCATCCAAAGGGGCCTGAGCAATGGGAGGGTGTGAGGGAGGCTCACAGGCTCCAGGTTCAGAGCCAACTTTATCTTACAGTCCCAGCTGTCACAGCTTTGTGACAGGAAGTTATAATTGACATTGTGGTGTCCCACCAGGAGCAGAGAAAGCATTTCCAGAGGGTGATACTATCCTACACAATGTGGATATCAGCTTCCCTCCCTTGGAAGCAAGGGAGGGTGTAAGGAGGTAACGTGCTCACATGGCCAGGATTTGTGGCAAACTTGAAAGTCTCTCTTCAGCAGCAAAAAGAAAACACAGCTCTGCCTACATGTAGTTCTACACTGTGGATTGAGCTGTCAAAATACTTCCCACAGCTGAGACCTGGAAGAAGGAAAACACTCTGTTGCTGCTGAGACCTATTACTGGAACAAATAATGTGCCATGTTTTGCAGTTACAATAATTACAAGCATCAAACATCTCTCAAACAACTTGCATTTCTTTTCTTTCCACAGATTTTCCAAGCTGTAAATGTTGAATAAGCAGATAACTCCTCAGATGGAAATTTGGGAGATTTGTTGGCATCTGTTTGTAGTTTAACAAGGATAAGTTTGCTAATGGAGGCTGAAGAGGAAATGAATGTGGAAGGACAGCTGGCTAAAACTGCAAGTGATGCTTTTCATCAGCACAGAACTGATGTAACAAAGGGTGTTCTGTCACTGGGTCAGAGGATTTGTGATTGCTAGGTTTGGAGCATAGATAAGAGCTATAATCAGGCAAAAGTTCAGCCCTAGGATTTAGCTATAGCCTTTGCTGTTCTGCCTTGGGTGTCATTTAGATTAATTCAAAACCTGTTTTTTGTCCTGCATGACACAGATTGCAGGAGCAGATTCCCTTGGGTTTTCAGTCAGTGTATGTGAAAACCATGTCTCCACATTTTTGGGTGATGAGTTCAAAATAATCTCATGCCTAATGCCAGTGATTCATTTTGTGATTATTCAACATGAAATGCCCTCAGGTGTCAGATTTCCAGAGGGATTATATACTCACAAATTAAATGATCCAGTAGCTCTAAAATACTGCTATAAAACCATAGGAAGATCATATTAAACCTAGAGAAATTCAGCAAGACATGTCTGAGCTAACTATCCATCATCCCTTCTAGTAAATAAAGGATCTTTTCGACCAACTTCTACAAAGTGCATTATCTAATTTAACAGGGAACTGAAACATTTGTCACAATGTGGAAAAAAATAAGGTACTTTTAGAGTTTAAGTTGATTTTCATTGTGTCTGTTAAGATTTTCTTTCCCCTGATTGTTAACTTAGGAGCACTTGAGCACCCTACAGCAGTGTCCTAACCATTTCACTTAACATAGGATAGGAATTAACGCAAGCATAAATTTAAATATTTCAAAAATAACATGATTACCTGCTGTTTTATTGGTTTCTGTGTTACCTCTGTCAGATCAGAATTTGATTTCCAATCTTCAATTGTCTTCAATTTTGTAACCTGGTTTTCAGGAGCAGCAGGTTTTGTCCTTGTTTCTCTGCAAGGCACACAGTTGTGCCTCTGGCTTTTTGCTGGAATATCCAAGCATTAACTAAAATTTTTCAACAGTTAAAACTCAATGAAATCAGATGCACATGTTTGCATGTTTAGGTAGGAATTCCCACAGCACAAATATGTTTGCACTGCACATTTATGTTCATGATTATATACATCCAGAAATAGCACAAATATATTTGATAGAATCGAAGAATGGCTTGGGCTGGAAGAGACCTTTAACATTACCTGGTTCTACCACCCCTGCCATGGGCAGGGACACCTTCCACTATCCTAATTGCTCCAAGCTCCATCCAACCTGGCCCTGAACATTTCCAGGGATGGGACATCCACAGCTTCTCTGGGTAACCTGTGCCAGGGCCTCGCCACCCTCACAATGAAGAATTTCTTCACAATATCCAATCTAAACTTACTCTCTGTCAGTTTGAATCCATTCCCCCTTGTCCTGTCCCTCCAGGCCCTTGAGAATAGTCCCTCTCTTCCTGTAGGTTCCCTTCAGGTACTGGAAGGCCACAATTGGGTCATCCCAAAGCTGCCTCTTCTCCAGGCTGAGCAATCCCAGTTCTCACAGCAGAGCTCTTCCATCCCTCTGATCACCTTGGTGTCCCTCCTCTGCACTTGGTCCAGCAGCACCATGTCCTTCCTGTGCTGGGACTCCAGGGCTGGATGCAGCTCTGCAGGGGGGGTGTCAGCACAGGGGAGCAGAGGGGCAGAATCCCCTCCCTTGATAAATTGGAAAACTAAGGAAGAAAATAATACATTTTGTGAATATTTTACTGCCTCATCCATCTAAGACTAAGAGTTAATTTTCAGAAGTTTCCCTAATCCCACAAACCATGATTTTCCAGTGTGTTCTAGATGTTTGAAGATTTAAAAAGCTCAGATGCCACTACTCCGAAGTTGTATCAGCACATGGGTGCTTCCCCTCTTCATTCCAGACATATATAACATTTCCATTCTTTGCCTGACTGCATCTTTTTCACTAATTCTGACTGTTCTGAGGCTTCAGATGCCTTCAGTCCCTTCATTTTACCAACTGAAGAATTTTTTTGGACATGATGCCAGAGAACAGTCAAAAAATATTTCAATTTCCTGTCATTAAGGTAGTCAAGGCTAATATAATACAATATTTTCTTATGGGAAAAGTAAGCATAGCTGGTAAAACACATAGAAGTAAAATTTGTATGTGATTTGATTTTTTGTCATCTCCATATACCATATTTTTCTTTTCTCTTGCTGTTTCACTCCCACCTATTCTCACAATCTGCAAATTACTTTAGTCTGGGATATTTCCTGTGCAGTAACTGCATTTCATTGGCTGCCAATTCAGTTTTCTTTTTCTGCACTTGCATTTGTATTTAGGAAACATGATGAAAATTAATATCATAATTATACCATTCAAACAAATAACATGAATTAAATCTGTGTCTAGCCAGCCAAAAATATCTGTGATATTGCTGTCATTGGAGTGTATTTTTTTTTTCTTCTCCAGTAGCATCATAAGACAATGTTGTGGTTTAACCCCAGCCAGCAGCTGAGCACCACAGAGCCACTCGCTCAGGGCCCATCCCAGTGATAACTCTTTACCAGATGAAACCTGGGCAGACACTGGAAAAAACTGCTTCCTGTGTTATTCCATGGACAAGTACTCCACAAAGGAAGAACAACACACAAACTCTTTTCCTTTTTAAGCATCATCTTTTAACTTTCTCATAAAGTTACTCTGATTTCCTTAAAGCTCTTACAGAAGATTTGACACTGTTCATCTTGAACAAACTTCTAACCAAACAAGGCACTAAACCCACACACTTCCTTTTGTATTTGCTCAGTTGCAATATCCTTTTTACCTAAACTTTAACATTTTTGTGTTCCACCGCCACAGGAAGGCATCTCATATTTCCTCAGAAGGTCTACATTGTGCTATTGTTTCTATGTTGATGTTTCATTGACTGGGCTTGAACCATGCTCCTAAATTCTGTCCAAAAAACTCACTGAGGGCTTCAAAGGAAGCAAAGAGGTCACACTTACACTAATATCACAAGTATTATGATGAATATTATATATGTAAAATACTTTTTGGCTATGTATGTACTTTTCCTCTTGCTAGCAAGTTTTAAGCTTAAAGGAATTTCGTAGTACAAGGCAAGGTAACTCCAACAGGCAAGACAATGGGAGGACCAAGCACTTACTCACTTTGCAGAAGGTGTTTGAAACCAGTTGGCTGTGCAACTCTGTGCTAGAATGAGCCACAAAGAAATTGCATCTTCCCCAGAGCAGCCATTTGTTATCAAACAAATCTATGCTTAACCCACTGAAGTCATTAATCACTCCCAGCCTCCCATGTCAGACTTCCTAATGGCTTGGGCAACTGCTTAGAGAAGTCTCTCATCATTTCCTGTCAAATTGTCTCTAAAGTACATCCAGGGTAATTGAGAGATCAGCTGCTTATCCCATATACCTTTTGAACTGCAGAAACTAAGGACTTTGTTGTTCATTAAATTACAATGTAGTTGTTTTGTTGCAGAATATCAGATTAAATTGATCAGTTTAAGTTATTGCTTGTGCTGGGATCTGAGCAAATTGCTGTCCAGGCTATATTCACATTCCCATTTAATTTGGATGGTGATTTAATTGCTGTAGTACAAACCCCTTTTATTTCAGAAGGGCCTGCTTGGATTTTTTTAAAGTCTAAAGTCTATGATGAGTTCAGACACATCATAATAAACCTTTCTTCCAAGGAAGTAAACAATGCCATTGGATTTGATGCTATTCTAATTACATTATTAAAATAATGACAGTTTATTTGTAGGACAGGTAACCGTAAAAACCAATGTCCATGTGTTGAAGGTTAGGATTTTTTCCTTTTTTTTTTTTTTTTTTCTTTCCTTCGGGGAAATTTTCCTCCATTTGTTGCCTAAGAGATTGGAATGAGGGCACTTAAGAGATGAAAGTTGTGCCCAGGATGGGGAGGAGGGAGGGGTGCCTGGCTGTAGTTTCTCAGGGTTTGGTATCTGGAGGGGTTTTCTCCTGGGAACTGCAGAGATACTGTGAGGCTTGGCTGGGAGTCAGGGCTTGGCCTCAGCCCTCTCTCACTCTTGGGACCAGACTGGAGGCAGTTTCATGGTTTTGGTGCCGGACTGCTGCTGCCCAGAGGATTCACTGCCACTGTACAGTTCTGCTCTTCACTGCTTCTCCTTACCAAGGATGAGCCTCTGCTTGCAGGAGCAGCCACTGAACTGAGACTTCTCCAACATCTGACCTCCCTGGGAAGGACCCTCACCATCTGCTTGGATGCCTTGAGGGAAGCCCAGAGCCCTACCCATTCCCCCACCTCCCGGCTGCTTGCGAGAGCGCAGCCACCAGTGCCCAGCCCTGCTGTTTCCTGCCACTGATTCAGATTTTCTGCTACACTTTAACCTGATACCCCGTGTCCACCTTGATGCCCACTGCTCCTGCCACCGCTCCGGGGGTTTTGCTACGCTTTGTTTGCTATCCTGGGTGCGGTCATCGCTGCCGTTCCAGCTGTGGCTCCGAGGTTGCTGCTACAGCCCATCTCGCCATGCAGAGGGGCACCGGGACCGGCTGCCCCCGTGGGTTTGCAAAGGCAGCGCCTTTTCCATCCCGCCCGCCATTACCGCGTGCAGAAAGGCGGCTGAGCTCGCACCACAGCGCCCCCTGCAGCCGCGGGGGAATCATCGCACCCGCCCTGCCCGGCCGGGAGCCACCAGCGCCCCTGCCGGCCGTGCCTGGAACTGCACCCAAGGGGAAAGTGCCTGCGGCCGAGAGAGGGCTGGCACTGGGTTCGTGGTTTTGGTGTTGTTGCTGCCATTGTTGTTTTTCGTCTTGTTTTATATATAAATATATATATGTAAAGAACTGTTATTAATTCTTATATGTCTGCCTAAAAGCCCCATAATTTCAAAATTATAATAATTAGGAGAGAAGGGGGTCACATTTTCCATCCAAGGAAGGTTCCCACTTTCCTTGGCAAGACACCTGTCTTTTAAACCCAAACACTGTGTCTTCCCACATATTTAAGTTTGTTATTTCCTGCCAGGAAGTCACAAGAACATGGGTTAGGAGGAGCAGATCAGGCCAGAAATCAGATCATTTGGGAAGACAGATATTCTCAGGAGAAAACCAAATCCATGTAAATTGATGAAGTCCTAGGAGTGAGAAGGAGCTTGGGACTGCTGCTTTACTTCCAAGTGTTGCTTATTTTGGTTGGGGAACCATCACGCATCTGTGTCTCCAGTTACCAATTTTCCTTCCTGTCATTTTTTGTTGGTAGACACTCAGTTCCATGTTGTGCTCTTCTCTTGTTCCTCCTGCCCATATCATCTTCTTTCATCTACCCCATCTCCTGCCTTTACCTTCTTTATCTTCTGCAGAGGAATAGTGTGGAGACAACAAACTCTTCTGACCTGTTTGCTGGCTCTCAGGTGTGCTCTGCTAATAGCTGTAGAGCCAGTCAAACATGGTACCAGACACACAAGAGCATTCCACCTTCAACTAACAGTGCTCTGACATTGCCACACAAAACTGTGACACAGACAATTATTGCAGGATTTCACTCTCTTCCCAGACCCCACAAGTGGGTTGCACAGCTGACACACATAAATGTAGGTTTCTGACACAAAAAAGGGATCCCTCTGGAGCAGCATGCTCTGATCACTCTGCACACAGAGCTCCAAGTGATAGAGTGCATTGGTGCTGAGGTTAGCAGTTCACAGCACGAGGGCAGGAGCTGGGCACTGGTGGACACAGGAAAGACAATTTAATAATAAGAAACTCTTCATTTTAGCTCCTCTCAGCCATTCCCCCTCATGCAAACAACACCTGGTCTGAGAACTGCACTTGAGCTGAGGCCCAAGTATAAATAGATCACCAATTTCAGTAAAATCTTGGGAATTGAATTACAGCTCGGCAATGAAGAGAACTCTGCTATCCCACAAGAGGTGGGAACAGAATCCACTATTTCCCAATGGAAATGTGACAAATTCCTCTCCCTTGTGCTGAGCAAAAGCAGAAGGTAAATGCATGTGTTGTTGACTAATTGTGGTTAACCAAACTCTCCAGAGACAGGAGGAAGTGCAGCCCAGGGCTAATCCCGGGAAAGGAAGGTGCCTGGTAGGAAGAGGACAGACATGGATAGATTGGGCAGAATGGGAAGGCAGGAAGAAGAAGGGTTTCTGCCTCAAAGTGCTTTCACCTGCTCCTTGGCTTTTACAGTGCATGCCAGGAGATAAAGTCATCTCTGCAAAGCTTCCCAGGCTCTCTGTTGCACTCCCTCAAAATTTAAGAGCTCTTTAGGGGTTAGTATTCGGCCCACAAGGTTGTAATCACACTGACATTTCAAATAATCACAAGGTTTCCAGGCAAAGCTTCACCTTGATTGAAGTGTTACAAACATCTGATTTTAGGAAAAGGAAGCCAAAACTGGAATCACTCCAGCTCCTCTTCCTACAATTTAAGGAGAAATATCTGTACACATGAATGGAAATGTTTTTGCAATAAAAATAAATGTATGTCATTTTATGAGAGTGTGCATGTTTATGCTAAAAAATGTGCAAATTCATTATTTTTCCTGTTTCCAAAAATTAAACAAAAAAAACCAGACTCCACATTTCGCTCAGCAATTTTCCCATTGACTGATGCAAGTAGATTATTATTAGTAGTAAATCATTTCTGTATTACCAGCTGTATTGGTGCAGACTGTTTTTCAGATGTGTTCGTGACAGCAGACCCAGCACCACTCAGATCTGTGTTTGGCTGATTGTCATTTGTCACACTACTCAGAAGGATGTTGTCGAGGTGATGCCTGGAGCAAGACTAGCTTCTTCCCCAGCCCTCAAAACATCCCTGGCACACTGATTGTCCCCTGTCTATCTCAGTTAATGCAGCTGTAAAGTGGAGAAATGCCACTAACCCATTCTGTGGAACACTGGAGGTGTCACTCATGGGAAGTGTTAGCTGGTGGGGTTGTTTGTACAAGCAGGAGCAGGAGCCTGGCTTGCTCTCTTACCATGCAGGGTTTATGCACCTGACTTTCTCAAAAACCTGGGAAGAAAGCCAGATTGTGCATGGAAGAGAGCCCTGGGAAGTCCCTGAGAGTCCTCTCCTGCTACTGGAAACCTCTGAACCTGCAGATGCCACAGCAGCACAGCTGTTCCTTGCATTAATAAAAAATAAAATAAATTGTTACTCAGATCAGTTTTCAGAACTTCCATCCATCCTGATATGAACACCTAAAAGGAACTGAGAACTCTCCAAAAACCTCACAGCCAGTGATGCCTCACTCTTTGCAACTGTTTGTAATTCCCTGCATGCATCCTGCTCCTCTTTTCATGGCTCCACCTCCCAGCAAGTCTTGAGGTGCAGGGCAGCCTTCCAGTCTGACAAAAGTGAACCAGACCCTCAGGATTCATTTCCAAGGAAATTTTGATTCAAACTGAACATCAAGAAAAAAAATTTGATGCCACTTGGGGAAGCAGGGAACAATCAAACCCACACCATTCACTAGGGGAAATGTGCTCTCACTTTGCACCTTTCACATGTGCACATCAGGATTTACAAACTCAAAGGTTAACATAGAAAAACCCAACAGAGGACTTTCCAACCAGCTGTGAAAACAAGCTTTTAGTTGAGTAAATGATTATTTGGGAAGATTCATTCCTAAAGCACAGAACTCGTTGGACTACAACATGAAACCAACAATTCCCTTCAAGTTTATTCTTGCCCACTTCTGAGCTTAGCAAAAACCAGGTAGCTCCTAAAATAGAGGTGGTTAGAGCAAGGTGTGGAAAGAACCAGCAAGCAGCACCAGCAACATCTGCAGAGCCTCCTCCTTGTTCTCCAGTTGCAACACAGTAATGCATTTCTTAATACAGGAGGCAAAAAAAATTACAATCACTGAAACTCGATCAATGAAATTTATACCTTTCTAATACTAATACAAGTTATATTTATTCAGCTGGACCAATTAAGAAAAGTTAAATCGCAATTTAAGTAACAGTACAAACAGTGTCTGTCACTTCTGGAATAATAATTGGAGAAGAATTAAAATTTCTAGATAAGAAGGCTTATCTATGTCTAAAGAAACACACTGGAGGAAGCTGTGACATTTAAACCACTAGAAATGAAAAGATGGCATTAATGCTTCAATAGAAGCAACTACCACCCCTCAAAAGGAAAAAATAATCAAAATCAGCTACTTCAGTGTGCTACTTCAGATATTTCATGCTGAATACTTCTGCTGGAAACAACTTTTTGTGCCAGATCCAAGACCTTTTGAAGTTATTCACATTCTGCCATTAGCTTCAAAGGGTAACAGGATTTGCCTTGCAAGTAATAAAGAGCTGCAACTATTTACAGGCAAATTAATTCATGGCAGCTTTGGTTACAACAGCTACAGAATTTAGTAAGATGATTAACTGTGTTAGTTATGGGTTCTGGTAAGGGCCAAATTCACACAATATAAAGGATAATTAACTCCCAAAATATTAGAATTACAGGATCACAGAATGGTTTGCATTGGAACAGCCTCCAAAAGTTTATCTTTTGGGAGGAGAGAGGAGGTGTTGAGGAGGGTGTTCAGGGGCTGTTGGGTGCATGCTGGGAGTGGACACCTTCCACTAGACCAGGTTGCTTGAGCCCCATCCAACCTCATGTTCCAGGGATGGGGCAGCTACAATTTCCCTGGGCAACAGCTGCCAGGGCCTCATTACCCTCACAGGGAGTAATTTCTTCTTAATATCCAATCCAAAGTTACTCTCTTGTCAGTTTGAAGCCATTTCCCCTTGTCCTATCACTCCAGGCCCTTGTAAATAGTTTCCCTCCATCCTTCTTTTCTAGGCTCTCTTCAGGCACTGGAAGGCCACCATGATGTCACCCCACAGCCTCCTCTTCTCCAGGCTGAACAATCCTAATTCTCCCTTTCCTCACAGCAGAGGTGCCTCCTCTGGACTCACTCCAACAGCTCCACGTCCTTCCTGTGCTGGAAGCAGCTCTGCAGGCCAGGTCTCACCAGAGTGGGGCAGGATTGTCCCTGCTGCCCATGGGGCTTTGGATGCAGCCTGGGATACAATTTTCAGCCCAGGATACAGATGAAATTGTAACACGCTATACAAAAAATATTCCTCTGAGGAGAATGGGGGTGGGACATCCTTACTACACCCATCTTACACATTTACTTAATGCACATATATTAAGACAGTGGATTTTATAAAGAGATTTATTGTGCAAGAATGATTTTTCATGCTCATTTACAATGAAATAATTTTAACAAATAATCATGCCATTGCTTAATTTCAACACTAAACAGAATATTTACATTCAAGTTTACAACTTTGTTCAAGTTCCATGTACAATATTGTCAGAATTAAGCAAGAATGCATCTTCAGATCAAAGTTGGTGTTCTTTTGGTTGTTTCTTTTTTACAATAGAGTATCACCTTTCAGATTTTTACTGGAAATGACAAATTTCCTGTCTTTGCAGTACCCTTATTTCCCAGCTACAGCACTGGAAAAGAACAAAAAAATCCCAAACAAAACCCCAAACACAAAAGCAACCTGCAGGAACCAGTGTCTCACACACACATCAATCTCCAGTTAGCCAGGCATTTAAACAGAAAGGAGGCTGCAGAATAACCTCTGCACAACTGAGTTTTGAGGGACTGTTTATGTTGTCCTTGAAACAGATCCTGCCTTAAGAAAATGAACCTCAGGACAATTCTTTCACAAAGTCTTAAATAACAAAAAGACCTGCTTTGTGAATACTGAAGTGAACATCTTATAATAGCACCAGACACACCCTGGAACTTTTTGTTGTGTTCTGGGTTTTTTTTTTTTTGTCCCACCACAGAGATGCTCAGGATCACAGCCTTGTGGTCTGTCAGCTTTTAAAAAACAATTAAAAAAACAAAAACCACCCCCAAATATAAAAACAACAACAAAACAAGAAAAAAATACTTTTAATGTGCAGAAATTCAAACTCTAACTTTTTGGTACTGCTTTTTCCTCTTCACACTCTATGGTGGAAAGGAATTTCAGAGTCCAGCCTATGTTTTCTTGGCCTGCACACAAATCTCTCCTGTCTTCCTCAAAAGTTTCCAGCACAGGCACCTCCCTCCCACCCTGACCCAAGCTGAGTATCAGCCCAGACAACACTCAAACTCAGAAATGGTTCTGAATGACAACTTATGATGGTCCCACTGAACAGATCAAAAAAGCAACAGCATTTTTCCTTCCTTCCACAGTTCCATGTGATGCCTGCTATTGTAATCCATGTTCTGCTATCAGTGCTTCACCTGCTGCCTGGTTTCACAGAGGCCAGGAACAGCAATAGAAGAACCAGAGCACTGCTCTGACTTATGTAAGTTATATGACAACAAAAAAAGAGTGATTGTCTTTGATTTTGGCTGTGAATGTCACGGAGAAATACTGACTTTGAAGATGCAAACCTGAACAGTCCCACATTTTAAATAATCTTTACATTTTGCAGAGACTACTTCACTTGTTCTGCCTTCATGTTGTAACATCTCCTGCAGAACTTGCAGGCTGAGGAGCAGCTGTAGAAGGCTGCACTGGCAGCATTTCTAGCTCAGATTCACGGACAAAGATGACAGCATCACCACTGACATTTATCAAACACTGAGCCTGGAAAAAAAAGACAATACACAGTTACCAAACATTAAACAATAATATATTTTTTGTTTACTTATATCTGCTAAATGTAACTACACAGAAAAATCA